>NC_045778.1:338576-938576 GCF_008692025.1 Phocoena sinus | reverse complement strand
TGTTCTGCCTGTTTTCCTCTAAGAGTTTGATAGTTTCTGGGCTTACGTTTAGGTCTTTAATCTATTTTGGGCTTATTTTTGTGTATGGTGTTAGGGAGTGATCTAATCTCATACTTCTACATATACCTGTCCAATTTTCCCAGTACCACTTATTGAAGAGGCTCTCCTTTCTCCACTGTACATTCCTGCCTCCTTTATCAAAGATAAGCTGACCATATGTGCCTGGGTTTATCTCTGGGCTTTCTATCCTGTTTCATTGATCTATCTTTCTGTTTTTGTGCCAGTACCATACTGTCTTGATTACTGTAGCTTTGTAGTATAGTCTGAAGTCAGGGAGCCTGATTCCTCCAGCTCCATTTATTGTTCTCAAGATTGCTTTGGCTATTCGGGGTCTTTTGTGTTTCCATACAAATTGTGAAATTTTTTGGTCTAGTTCTGTGAAAAATGCCAGTGGTAGTTTGATAGGGATTGCATTGAATCTGTAGATTGCCTTGGGTAGTAGAGCCATTTTCACAATATTGATTCTTTGAATCCAAGAACATGGTATATCTCTCCATCTATTTGTATCATCTTTAATTTCTTTCATCAGTGTCTTATAATTTTCTGCATACAGGTCTTTCGTGTCCTTAGGTAGGTTTATTCCTAGATATTTTATTCTTTTTGTTGCAATGGTAAATGGGAGTGTTTTCTTGACTTCACTTTCAGATTTTTCGTAATTAGTGTATAGGAATGCCAGAGATTTCTGTGCATTAATTTTGTATCCTGCAACTTTACCAAAATCAATTGATTAGCTCTAGTAGTTTTCTGGTAGCGTGTTTAGGATTCTCTATGTATAGTATCATGTCATCTGCAAACAGTGACAGCTTTACTTCTTGTTTTCCAAATTGGATTCCTTTTATTTCCTTTTCTTCTCTGATTGCTGTGCCTAATACTTCCAAAACTATATTGAATAAGAATGGTGAGAGTGGGCTACCTTGTCTTGTTGCTGATCTTAGTGGAAATGCTTTCAGTTTTTCACCATTGAGGATGATGTTTGCTGTGGGTTTGTCATATATGGCCTTTATTATGTTGAGGAAAGTTCGCTCTATGCCTACTTTCTGCAGGGTTTTTTTTTATCATAAGTGGGTGTTGAGTTTTGTCAAAAGCTTTCTCTGCATCTATTGAGATGATCATATGTTTTTTCTCCTTCAATTTGTTAATATGGTTTATCATGTTGATTGATTTGCATATACTGAAGAATCCTTGCATTCCTGGAATAAACCCCACTTGGTCATGGTGTATGATCCTTTTAATGTGCTGTTGGATTCTATTTGCTAGTATTTTTTTCAGGATTTTTGCATTGTGCTCATCAGTGTTATTGTCCTGTATTGTCTTTCTTTGTGACATCCTTGTCTGGTTTTGGTATCAAGGTGATGGTGGCCTCGTAGAGTGAATTTGGAAGTGTTCCTCCCTCTGCTATATTTTGGAAGAGTTTGAGAAGGATCGGTGTTAGCTCTTCTCTAAATGTTTGATAGAAGTCGCCTGTGAAGCCGTATGGTCCTGGGCTTTTGCTCGTTGGAAGATTTTTAATCACAGTTTCAATTTCAGTGCTTTTGATTGGTCTGTTCATATTTTCTATTTCTTCCTTATTCAGCCTTGGCACGTTGTGCATTTCTAAGAATTTGTCCATTTCTTCCAGGTTGTCCAATTTATTGGCATAGAGTTGCTTGTAGTAATCTCTCATGATCTTTTGTATTTCTGCACTGTCAGTTTTTACTTCTCCTTTTTCATTTCTAATTCTATTGATTTGAGTCTTCTCCCTTTTTTTCTTGATGAGTCTGGCTAATGGTTTATCTATTTTGTTTATCTTCTTAAAGAACCAGCTTTTAATTTTATTGATCTTTGCTATCGTTTTCTTCATTTCTTTTTCATTTATTTCTGATTTGATTTTTATGATTTCTTTCCTTCTGTTAAGTTTGGGGTTTTTTTGTTCTTCTTTCTCTAATTGCTTTAGGTGCAAGGTTAGGTTGTTTATTCTAGATGCTTCCTATTTCTTAAGGTGGGCTTGTATTGCTATAAACTTCCCTCTTAGAACTGCTTTTGCTGCATCCCATAGGTTTTGGGTCATTGTATCTCCATTGTCATTTGTTTCTAGGTATTTCTTTATCTCCTCTTTTTTTTTTATCTCCTCTTTGATTTCTTCAGTGATCACTTAGTTATTAAGTAGTGTATTGTTTAGCCTCCATGTGTTTTTATTTTTTACAGATCTTTTCCTGTAATTGATATCTAGTCTCATAGCATTGTTGTCAGAAAAGATACTTGATACAATTTCAATTATATTAATTTTACCAGGCTTGAATTGTGACCCAAGATATGATCTATCCTGGAGAATGTTCCATGAGCATTTGAGAAAAATGTGTATTCTGTTGTTTTTGCATGGAGTGTCCTAATAATATCAATTAAGTCCATCTTGTTTAATGTATAATTTAAAGCTTGTGTTTCCTTATTTATTTTCATTTTGGATGATCTGTCCATTGGTGAAAGTGTGGTGTTAACGTCCCCTACTATGAATCTGTCACTGTCGATTTACCCTTTTATGGCTGTTAGTATTTGCCTTATGTATCGAGGTGCTCCTATGTTGGGTTCATAAATATTTACAATTGTTATGTCTTTTTCTTGGGTTGATCCCTTGATCATTATGTAGTGTCCTTCTTTGTCTCTTTTCATAGTCTTTATTTTAAAGTCTATTTTGTCTGATATGAGAATTGCTACACTAGCTTTCTTTTTGTTTCCATTTGCATGGAATATCTTTCTCCATCCCCTCACTTTCAGTCTGCATGTGTCTCTAGGTCTGAAGTGGGTCTCTTGTAGACAACATATATATGGATCTTGTTTTTGTATCCATTCAGCCAATCTGTGTCTTTTGGTGGGAGCATTTAGTCCATTTACATTTAAGGTAATTATCGATATGTATGTTCCTATTCCCATTTTCTAAACTGTTTTGGGTTCGTTTTTGTAGATCTTTTCCTTCTCTTGTGTTTCTTGCCTAGAGAAGTTCCTTTAGCATTTGTCGTAAAGCTGGTTTGGTGGTGCTGAACTCTCTCAGCTTTCGCTTGTCTGTAAAGGTTTTAATTTCTCCATCAAATCTGAATGAGATCCTTGCTGGGTAGAGTAATCTTGGTTGCAAGTTTTTCTCCTTTATCACTTTCAATATGTCCTGCCACTCCCTTCTGGTTTGCAGAGTTTCTGCTGAAAGATCAGCTGTTAACCTTATGGGGATTCCATTGTGTGTTAATTGTTGTTTTTCCCTTGCTGTTTTTAATATGCTTTCTTTGTTTTTAATTTTTGACAGTTGATTAATATGTGTCTTGGCGTATTTCTCCTTGGATTTATCCTGTATGGGACTCTCTGTGCTTCCTGGACTTGATTAACTATTTCCTTTCCCATATTAGGGAAGTTTTCAACTATAATCTCTTCAAATATTTTCTCAGTCCCTTTCTTTTTCTCTTCTTCTTCTGAAACTCCTATAATTCGAACGTTGGTGCATTTAATGTTGTCTCAGAGGTCTCTGAGACTGTCCTCAGTTCTTTTTATTCGTTTTTCTTTATTCTTCTCTGCAGTAGTTATTTCCACTATTTTATCTTCCAGGTCACTTATCCGTTCTTCTGCCTCAGTTTTTCTGCTATTGATCCCATCTAGAGTATTTTTCAGTTCATTTATTGCATGTTCATCATCGTTTGTTTCACCTTTATTTCTTCTAGGTCCTTGTTAAATGTTTCTTGCATTTTGTCTATTCTATTTCCAAGATTTTGGACCATCTTTACTATGATTATTCTGAATTCTTTTTCAGGTAGACTGCCTATTTCCTCTTCATTTGTTAGGTCTAGTGGGTTTTTATCTTGCTCCTTCATCTGCGGTGTGTTTTTCTGTCTTCTCATTTTGCTTATCTTACTGTGTTTGGGGTCTCCTTTTTGCAGGCAGCATGTTCATAGTTCCCGTTTTTTTTTTTTTTTGGTGTCTGTCCCCAGTGGCTAAGGTTGGTTCAGTGGGTTGTGTAGGCTTCCTCATGGAGGGTACTAGTGCCTGTGTTCTGGTGGATGAGGCTGGATCTTTTCTTTCTGGTGGGCAGGTCCACGTCTGGTGGTGTGTTTTGGGGTGTCTGTGGACTTATTATGATTTTAGGCAGCCTCTCTGCTAATGGGAGGGGTTGTTCCTGTCTTGCTAGTTGTTTGGCATAGGGTGTCCAGCACTGTAGCTTGCTGGTCGTTGAGTAAAGCTGAGTGCTGGTGTTGAGATGGAGATCTTTGGTAGATTTTCGTCATTTGATATTATGTGGAGCTGGGAGGTCTCTTGTGAACCAGTGTCCTGAATTTGGCTCTCCCACCTCAGAGGCACAGCACTGACTCCTGGCTGCAACACCAAAAGCCTTTCATTCACATGTCTCAGAATAAATGGAGAAAAATTAGAAAGAAAGAATTAGTAGAAGTAGAAAGAAAGAAAGGAGGGAGGGAGGAAGGAAGGAAAAAAATAAAGAAGATAAAGTAAAATAAAATAAAGTAAGATAAAATATAATAAAGTTATTAAGATAAAAAATAATTACTAAGAAAAAAATTTTTTTTAAAAAGGACGGATAGAACCCTAGGACCAATGGTGGAAGCAAAGCTATACATAAAAAATCTCACACAGAAGCATGCACATACACACTCACAAAAATAAGAAAAAATCATAAATCTTGTTCTCAAAGTCCACCTTCTCGATTTGGGATGATTTGTTGTCTATTCATGTATTCCACAGATGCAGGTTACATCAGGTTGATTGTGGAGCTTTAATCCGCTGCTCCTGAGGCTGCTGGGAGAGATTTCCCTTTCTCTTCTTTGTTCTCACAGCTCCCAGGGGCTCAGCTTTGGATTTGGCCCCACCTCTGCATGTAGGTCACCAGAGAGCGTCTGTTCTTTGATCAGACAGGACGTGGTTAAAGGAGCAGCTGCTTTGGGGACTCTGGCTCACTCAGGCCAGCGGGAGGGAGAGGCATGGAGTGCGGGGCAAGCCTGCAGCAGTAGAGGCTGGCGTGACATTGCACCAGCCTGAGGTGTGCCGTGCATTCTCCTGGGGAAATTGTCCCTGGATCCCGGGACCCTTGCAGTGGTGGGCTGCACAGGGTCCCTGGAAGGGGGGTGTGGATAGTGATCTGTGCTCGCACACAGGCTTCTTGGTGGTGGCAGCAGCAGCTTTAGCATCTCATGACCATCTCTGTGGTCCACGATTTTAGGCGCTGCTCACGCCCGTCTCTGGAGCTCCTTTAAGCAGTGCTCTTAATCCCCTCTCCACGTGCACCAGGAAACAAAGAGGGAAGAAAAAGTCTCTTGCCTCTTTGGCAGGTCCAGACATTTCCCCAGACTCTCTCCCAGCCAGCCATGGTGGACTAACCCCGCAGGCTGTGTTCACGCCACCAACCTCAGTCCTCTCCCTCCCAATGGCATTTTTCACAGAAACTGAACAAACAATCTTGACATTTGTATGGAACCATGTAGGACCCCAAACAGCCAAGGGAATCCTGAGAAAGGAGAACAGCAGATGGAGGAAACTCATTGCATGTCTTAAACCATATTACAAAGCTACATAAGCAAACCATGTTGAAATGGCACAAAAGAGGCATATGAGCCAGAGGAATAGAAGACAGAATGCAGGAATAAACCCACACGTATGTGGTGAGTTAGCTGATGACAAAGCTGCAAAGGACATACACCAGGGAAAGGACAGTCCCCTCAATAAATCACCTGGAAAACAGAACACCACAAGCCAAAGAAGGACACTGGACACCATCAACACTGCACACAAAACTCACTAAAACCCACAATTTTCTGCTGAAGACAGACCCCCTCCCAGCAGTCAGCCACACACAAGATACTTCTCCCCACTTTTCCCTCATCTTTTCTTCCCACGGTGGCCCTTCCCAGCTGGTCCTGAGGGAAATGAGCTCCTCTCAATGTGAACACAGCCCCAAGTTGTCCCACGGCCAAATCCTCAGTAGGTCCTGAGGAGACCAGGCTCCTGTCAGCTGTGCACAGAGCCAAGACTTTGGGCAGAACAGACAGGCACTGCTGTGGAAAGAGTGGTGGGCTTGTCAACCTCTGGCTGCTAACTGTGATATGCAGGCTGCACCTGCCCACAGTTCAGTGGAGGTCTAGATCCCTGCTGGCCATCCTGCTGAAACAACTACATTTTAGATGTCCAAACAGATGCAGGCAAAGATCCCCAGACTTCTAGAAAAATAGATATAGAACAATTAGAAACCATATGCAATGAACTGAATGTAGATGCAAACTTTACAACTTACAGCAAAAGTCATTCAACATTGTCCACAGGCAAATTCAAAATAGAAAACTACAAACAGTATAAAAAAATAGAAGAAAACCTACATGGCCATGGGTTTTGTCACATAGATCATGAGCTTTGACTTTTAACACACAACACACACAGCCCACACACAAAAAGAAAAAATTAGTAACATGTACTTTATAAATTTCTACTCGGTTAAGTATCTTATTCAGAAAACTAAAAGACAAGCAAAAAAACTGAGAGAGAAATATTTACAAAACACATATCTGGTAAAGAATTTGTACTCACATTACACAAAGAACTATAAAACAAACAGCTGCATAAAAAACTGGGTAAAGGTCGAAAAAGACACCTGGTCAGAGAAGATATACAGATAATAAGTGGAAAAAAATTGGATCAGCACCGAATAGCCTCAGGGAATCACAAAGTAAAACAACAAGACAGATCTACACCCCAGTTAGAACTGCCTAGCTCCTCACACATTGATGATCGAGATCACTGGAGGGTGAGGAACAACAGCAACTCTCCATTGCTGATGGAATGCACACACGGCCTCTTGAGATACAGTTTGGCAGTATTTTCCAAGCCAAACAATTTTCACACCTTAAGATCCACCCATCATGCCTCCAGTTTTCACACAATGGCACTACTAATCTATATCCAAACAGAAACAAGGACGCTATTATGCACGGAACTCTACTTATAATGTCTAAACCTTAAAGGAATCAGAATGTCTTCAGAAGAATGCATAAGCAAATCGGGGTATACCCATGTGAAGGGGAGCAGAATAGGACACCCCAAAATACGGGATTTCAAGAGATCCCAAAGAGCCAAGACAATTTTTGCAAAGGAAATAAAAGTTGGAGGTGCACACTTCCCCACCGTGTGGGAACACACTGTGATGCTGGCATGAAGATATACATATAGATGGATGCGGACTTCCCTGGCGGTCCAGTGGTTAAGACTCCGTGCTTCCACTGCAAGGGCACGGGTTCAATCCCTGGTCCGGGAACTAAGATCCTACAAGCTGCATGGCATGGCCAAAACATCAACAACAAATAAAAACATATAGACAGATGGAATTGAATGGAGATCCAAGAAATACACCATCCATCTATGATGAACTGACTTTACACAACAGTCCACAGCACCAAATTGGGGGGAAATGGTGTTTTCAACAAATGGTGGTGCTAGGCAATTGGCTATCCACATGCAGCAGAATGAAACTGGACCCTTACCTCATGCCACATACTAAAAAGTATCTCAAAATACATAAAAGGCTTAAATGTAAAAAGTAAAATTTCAGTCAGCCCCTTGTATCCATGGGTTCCACATCCATGGATTCAACCAACTCCAGATCAAAAATATAAGAAAAAAATATTTGAAAGTGTTTCAAAAAGAAAAACTTGAATTTGCCACAAACCAGCAACTATTTACATAGCATTTATATTGTATTTACATTTGTACAGCATTTATATTGTATTAGTTATTATAAGTAATCTAGAGATGATTTAAAGTATACAGGAAGATGTGCCTAGGTTATTTGCAAATACCAAACCATTTATTATAAGAGACTTGAGCATCTGTGAATTTTGGTATCTGTGTGGTGTCCTGGAACCAGTCCCCTACAGACACTGAGGCACGACTGTATAAACTCTCCAATAAAACATGGGGATAAACCTTCCTAACCTTGGATTTAGCAGTGGTTCCTTAGATCTGACAGCAAGGCACAAGCAACAAAATGAAAAAAACAAAATTGGATTTCCTCAAAATTAAAAATCTTTGTGCATCAAAAGATGCAATACAGAAAGTGAAAAGACAGACCACGGAATGGAAGAAAATACTTCCACATTATATATCTGATGAGTCTTTATTTAGTATATATCAAGAACTTTTACCACTCATCAACACAGACTGACAACCCAATTTTAGATATGGACAAAGGACTCAAATCATCTCTTCTCCACACAAGACGCGCAAATGGTCACTAAGCAGTTGACAAGATAGGAGGGAAATGCAAATTAAAACCACAATGCAATAACTCCTCACACACTCTAAAATGGTTATTATCAAGAAAATTTAAAAATAACAAATGTGGGCTTCCCTGGTGGCGCAGTGGTTGAGAGTCTACCTGCCGATGCAGGGGACATGGGTTCATGCCCCGGTCTGGGAAGATCCCACATGCCGCGGAGCGGCTAGGCCCGTGAGCCATGGCCGCTGAGCCTGCGCGTCCAGAGCCTGTGCTCTGCAACAGGAGAGACCACAACAGTGAGAGGCCCGTGTACTGCAAAAAATAAAAAAATGACAAATGTTGGGACTTCCCTGGTGGCACAGTGGTTAAGCATCCGCCTGCCAATGCAGGGGACACGGGGTCGATTCCTGGTCTGGGAAGACCCCACATACTGCAGAGCAACTAAGCCCGTTCACCACAACTACTGAGCCTGCGCTCTAGAGCCCGTGAGCCACAACAGCTGACGCCCGCATGCCACAACTACTGAAGCCCGCATGCCTGGAGCCTGTGCTCTGCAACAAGAGAAACCACCGCAGTGAGAGGCTCGCGCACTGCAATGAAGGGTGGCCCCCGCTCGCCACAACTGGAGAGGGCCTGCGTGCAGCATCGAAGATCCAATGGAGCCAAAAATAAAATTAATTAATTAAAAAAATAAGTACAAAAATAACAAATGTTGACAACAATGCAGAGAAGTTGGAAACTTTAAACACTACTTGTGGAAACTGAAAAGGATGCAACCTATGTTTATGATGTGAATATACAGTTACAATACAGCTCAACAACTCCACTCCTAGATATATACCCCAAAGAATTGAAAACAGGTGTACATGTATATTGATAGCTGTGCTGTTCACAAGAGACAAAAGGTAGAAATGGTGCAAATGCCCACCGATGGGTAAATGGATAAACAGCATAGGGTTGATCCATAAACTGCCCTATTATTCTGCCATAAAAGGAATCAAGTAAAATGGTGCATCCTCTATGGAAAACAGTGTTCCTGTTCCTCAAAAACTTCAACATAGAATTAACCTATGATCCACCAATTCCACATCAGTGTATACACCTAAAACATTGAAAGCAGGGACTGGAACAGATATGGGTATACCCTTCTTCAGATCAGCATTCACCTCAATAGCAAAAGGTGCAAGCAACCCAACTGTCCACTGATGGATGAGTGGATAAACTAAATGTGGTTGTATACACACAGACGAATGGAATTCAGGCTGAAAAACAAAGGACATTCTGACACGTGCTACCACATACATGAACCTTGAAGTCATTATAATAAGTGAAAAATCCTGTCACAAACAGAACAAAATGACATGATTCCACCTATATGAAGTACCCATAGAAGTCAAATTCAAAGGCAGAAAGTAGAATATTTTTGCCAGGGACTGAGGAGAATTCGTCATTAATGGGTACACAGATTCACTGGTGAAAATAGAAAAGTTCTGAATATGGATGGGTAAAATATTTGTACAAAAATGTGAGTGTGGTTAATACTATAGAATGGTGTATTTAAAAAGGCTTAAATGGTAAATGATCTGTATAATCACACACACATACATGCACATAATGAATGAAGTACTGATACACGTTACGATACAGAAAAGGTCGCTCAGATCATACTCATCTTGTGTGCTTTAAATCCATCAAGGTTGTGAAAATGAGGGAAAGTATCAGTCATAGTTCCAGGAAAATAAAACTGGATCAGAATGGGAAAAGATATTTCCCTAGAGTTGGAGCAGCTGGTGAAATTTGAAGTGGGCCTGTGGATTGGACTGTAACATAGAAACCATCACAATTTCCTCATTTGGAGGTTACATGCTGGTTCCCTAGAAGAGTGGCCCTGTTTTGGGTAAAATGCACTGGAGTATTTTGTGTGAAGTGGCAAGTGCAGGAAAGCAAGGACAGCTGGGAAATCTGAGCATGCAGATATACAGGACTTTGTTTTGCTATTGAAAGTTTTCTGTATGTTTGAAATTACTGGATAGTAACTCACTTTCCAAAACACCATGTCAATCCCACACCAGAAAAGCAGAGAAAATGTCACACTTCCTTATAGAAGCCAAGCCTTGTTACCCAGGTCCACTTCACACAAAGTCGTGAACCTAATCACCCCTGTATGAGCCCACAAGTAATTGAAAGGCAGTCTGTTAGATGCTAGTAGGAGCCACTATGTCTTCCATGTTATGGATGACCTGGATGTGATAGAAACAGTGGGATTTTCGAGGAGTCCCAATTTTCTACATCATTCCATCAAAACACCATTAGTCTAATACATGAATTCAGTAAAGTTACAAAATCAATACACAAAAATCAATTTCTCCTCTAAACACAAAAACCAAACCATCAGAAAGAGAACATAAACAATCCAATTGACAACAGCATCAAAAAGAACAAACTACCAAGGAATACATTTAACCAAGGAGTTGAAAGACCTGCACACTGAACACTTCCAGACGTTGATGAAGAAAATGAAGAAGACACAAATAAATGGAAAGATATCCCATGCTCATGGAATGGAAGAACTCGTATTTTTAAAATGTCCGTTCTTCCCAAAGCAATGTACACTGTGAATGCAATCTCTGCCTAACTTCCTATGGTATTTTTCACAGAAATAGAGCAAATGCTCTTAATATTTGTGTGGAAACACAAAGGACCCCAAATAGCCAAAGTGATCCTCACAAAGAAGAACAGGCTGGATGCATCTCACACTCTTACTTCAGACAGTATTGCCAAGCAACGGTCACCAAAACAGTGTAGAACTGGCCAAAAAAGCAGATGCACAGACCAGAGGAACAGGACATTACCGAGCCCAAGCTCCTTCTACTCCCGCACGAAGGGCCAATACGCCCCAAGACGAGTTGCTGGAAGAAGGAATAACGACTTTAATCGGAAAGCTAGCCCACCGAGAAGATGGCCAATCAGCACCTCAGAAAGCCATTTCCCCTCAGTCCCGGCTGGGGCTCCTTCTATAGAGAAGGGGGAGGGATGGGGCCCGCAGCACCGGACAATGGCTACAGCTCGCGCCTGCCCTGCCCCCACTTCAACTGCATGACGTCAGTCAGGCGGTGATAGGCGCTGAGAAGAAATGAAGCCGGTTAAGGGGTAAAGACCCCCAGCTGCTTTTCTCGGAGGGCGCGGCAGAGGCGGTTCTGCAGGAACCTGAGGGTCGCCGATCCCGTGCCGCCTCACTGATGCTCGGAGCCAGGCTGTCGAGTAACAGCCCTGAGGCCGGCCTGTCACCGTGACCCGCCCCTGTTCCCGGCCCTCACGGAGGCGCGTCTCAGGCCTCCCCGCGCCTTTCTTCACGCCGGTTTCCGCCCCGTCCCCACGCTGGCGCAGGGAGGGCCAGGTCACCGGAACCGGGTCCGGTCACCAGTGCAGGCTGGTTCCCTGGCTCCGCTGCACGGCGCCAGCGTGGTGGAAGCCTTCGGCCTCGGCCTCTCGCCTCCTCCTGTTCTCTGCGGGGCCGACTTTTCCACGCAGTGGCGGGCTCTTCGGCCTCCGTGTTCCACGCCTTTTCCTCAGCCCTTCCCTTCCTTAGAAACGTCACCTCACATCTGCCAAACTCCCATTTGGAACGTTTAAGACCTCCCTTGAAACAGGCTCCCGGGTGACGTCAGCGCCGCTGCCCGCCCGCCTGGGACTCCAGGCATCCAGCCCCCTAGCCGTAATAAACTCACCTTAGCTCCCAGCACAAAGTCCCTTTCTGCAGCTGCCCTGCTCCTGAGCCTCGCCTGGTTGCAGGTCTGAGATAAGTGAGGCTCCCGGTGACTACAGGGCCTCCTTTTCTCCCCTGCACTCACCTCTTCCTCATGCCTCTGCATTTAGCACTCTGCACTCTTTGAACTGGACATTACAATGAGTTTTAATTGTTGCTTTACACGTTTTTCCCCCAACGTGACATTTAGTTCTTTTCCTTTATAGTTTTTAAAATTATTTTTTATTGTGCTAACACTGATTTATAATATTACATAAATCTCATGTGTACATTGTATGTCGACTTATGTACACACTACAGCCTGCTCACTGCCAAAAGTTTAGATTCTGTCCATCATCATACAGTTGGCATTTTACCCATTTCACCCTCCCTCCATATTCTCCTTTTAAAATGTCAGTTATTAGTTAGCACCAGGCCTTGGCACAAAGAAGATGACAAGCCAGTGTACAGGTGATGAAAAATTAGATCAGACCTAAATGCAAAGATTATTTATGAAGAAAGTCTTTTCATGCTTTTCCATTAGCATAATGCTTCTATTTTATTCCTTCTATTTCCCTGTCTACATCCATCTCTTTGTACCAAAATGTCCTCTGCTTTATCATCTTCCAATAACCCATCACCACTTAATCTGTATCAGATGAATTTTTGCATATAATTTCTAACTTTTAGAAAAAAGACTTCTCAGATATTAATGCATTGGTGTCCATAAGTGGGAAATACTTCTTCCTTAAAATTGCATAAGGAAAAAATTTTAAAAATGTTTTGATGTAGCACAATGATTATGTTATCTCTAAAGACCAACATTCATTAAATACTTCAAACAACTGTTAAGCCTGAAATAAGAAACGTTAAAGATCTTTAAGACCTAAATAGACATTTCTCCAAAGAAGAATACAGATGGCCAACAAACACATGAAAAGATGCTCAACGTCACTAATTATTAGAGAAATGCAAATCAAAACTACAATGAGGTATCATCTCACACCAGTCAGTATGGTCATCAACAAAAACCCTACAAACAATAAATGTTGGAGAGGGTGGGTAGAAAAGGGAACCCTCCTGCACTGTTGGTGGAAATGTAAATTGATACAGACACTATGGAGAACAGTATGGAGGTTGCTTAAAAAACTAAAAATAGAACTACCATATGACCCAAAAATCCCACTGTTGGGCATATACCCAGAGAAAACCATAATTCAAAAAAACACATGCACCCCAATGTTCATAGCAGCACTATTTACAATAGCCAGGTCACGGAAGCAGCCTAAATGTCCATCAACAGAGTAATGAATAAAGAAGATGTAGTATATACATACAATTGAATATTACTCAGCCATAAAAATGAATGAAGTTGGGTCATTTGCAGAGACGCGGATGGACCTAGAGTGTCATACAGAGTGAAGTATGTCAGAAAGAGAAAAGCAAATATCGTATAATAACACATCTGTAGAATCTAGAAAAATGGTATAGATGATCTTATTTGCAAAGCAGAAAGAGACACAGATGTAGAGAACAAATGCATGGATACCAAGGGGGAAAGGGGTGGGGTGGGAAGAGTTGGGAGACTGGGATTGATACATATACATTATTGATAGTATGCATAAAATAGACAACTGATGGGAACATATTGTATAGCACAGGGAACTCTACCTAATGCACTGTGGTAACTTAAATGGGAGGGAAGTCCAAAAGGGAGGGGATTATCTTTATGTGTATGGCTGTTTCATTTTTTTGTGTGTGCAGTGGAGGCTAACACAACATTGTAAAGCAACCATACTCCAATAAAAATTAATAATAGGGGGCTTCCCTGGTGGCGTAGTGGTTAAGAATCCGCCTGCCAATGCAGGGAACATGAGCCCTGGCCTGGGAATATCCCACATGCCATGTCTGCCACAACTACTGAGTCTGTGCTCTAAAGCCTGCAAGCCACAACTACTGAGACCATGTGCCACAACTACTGAAGCCTGTGCGCCTAGAGCCCATGCTCTGCAACAAGAGAAGCACCCACAATAAGAAGCCTGTGCACCACAACGAAGAGTAGCCCCGCTCACCGCAACTAGAGAAAGCCCGTGCGCAGCAACGAAGACCCAACACAGCCAAAAATAAAAATAAGTAAAATAGATTTATTTTTTAAAAATTAATAATAATTAAAAAGGATCTTCAGACATAGACGATCTAACTTAATTCCACCCTCATGGTAAGTATTTTGCAAGTATCTTTAGGTGATACATACACAATAGGCACAGAACTCTTTTATTATTCATTTTATTTTCATATAAATTAACATCCTAGAAAAATTAAAATAGAAACACTAAATACAGTATTGCACATAGCGATCTCTGTTAAATGCCCTATTATATCATTGAAGAAAGTCATGTACACATGGAGGGGCCGAAGGAGACAGGAGAACAGCAGAACAGCAACCCGATAGCTACTACTTGTCTGTGCATGTCGACTACAGACTGAAAGCTAAGGACCGTACTCTACATAAAAACAAACATAGTTATGATTCAGAGTTTCTTTTAAGTTGATTCTATAATTGGTTTACATTAGCAACACATTTTCCCCTTTATTCACAGCTGTACCCCAAAACATATCATTAAAAGAATTTTTTAAATTTTCTATTAATGTTAGACAAAACCATCACAACGCACCAGGAGCTGATTTTAAAATACTTTCATAGAGAGTGGAAGATTTACTTTTTTCCTCTCAATCTAAAATAAAATCTTTTCCTAGGTGCCTTTAGATCATAAATCCTTGCATACTCATTTCATAGTTTTTAATCAACTGCCATAACACATAAAGACAACCCCAATCAGGTCACAATACTCAGGCAGCTGGGTTTAAGTAACAAGTTCTAGGTAGATGCCAATCCATCTAAAAGTTACTCTTTTTTTTGCCACCAGTTAGTCATGTTTGGCAATTTTATGAGCATCATTTATTTAAATTCCTTAAAAGTATTGTGTCATTTTCTTTGTGAAGGGCAATGGTAAAAGTACAGAGAGGCACAGCTTTGGTTTAATTGACCTTTGCTGCAGATTGGCTTTATGTAAGGTCCCAAAGGACATAGTTGATAAACACCCTCATTTCTGATTCCTGCCTATTTTAAATGATTTATAGGAAGGGTTTTCCTTTTGCTATATTCTTTTCTATTCATTATATGATGAGTAAAAAAAATGAAAATCTTCTTTCACAAATATATAGTTACAGAGACCAACCCAAGAGCTGGGAAAGCCTTGACTATGACATATATAAATGGTACTTCAATTTCAAAATAGAAAATTTATATGTAGACGTGAAACTGATACAAACAATTCACTAGAAATAACATTTTAACCATAACTCTAAATGCAGTGATGTGGAGTACTGGTCGTCAGTAGAATGGAACGTGTTTCACTGTGACAGGGCTATTTGCACATCATTAAATTGAAGGTTACTGTTTAGCATGTTCAGAATTAATGCAGATACTGCCTCTTACACATGCTGTTTTGGTCTATCGGTAAAATACCATAAGCTTTTACAAAAAGAAAAGGTGTCACATTCTCCACTGGCCTACTGCTTTTGCTTTTTTTCTTTTCTTTTTTTTTAATATACAGTAGAATTCAACAATCAGTGAACTGTCTGGAAAACACAAAGATTATGCAAGAGGCCAAGAAGAAAAGTGATCAAGATGATGAGTTTCCTTCCTGCCCTAGGTCGGCTGAATTCTGTGGAAGTGGCTGCAGGGACTCATTTTCTTTCTGCTTTTCTTTGTTCAGGTTTTCATGCTTATTTTCGCTTTCTGAAAATAAATGCACCAGGGAAGAGTTATAGTTAGAAGGAAGAACTTTAAAAATGTATGGCATTTAGAATAGCCCAAACAAGGTCTTTTCATTTGGATCAAATTCTTTGAAAAAAGGTTAAAGATACACAAGGTGATAAAGGAATAAAATAGAAGTAGAATCTTTTTTATCTTTTAGAATTTTCACTAAGACAAATCACTGAATGTTTTTGAGGAAAAAAGTTTTGAAAATTTAGCTTCTAATCGACATGAAAGAATACCGGGTCACCTTTTTCATTTTCTCATATTTATGTGTGCAAATACATAAATATGAAAATTGAATCGAGGCTTCATCTCATGGTTAATGTGATTTAACTCTCTTCTATCCTTATAATTCCATAATTGTGGTTAATAAATAACTTCCTGCTCATTCTATACATGTACTTTAAGATTGTACTTTCATCAAAAAGACAGAACATAAACCAAACCATAATAAAATACTTGTTGTTACATAAGATTTTGATACAGAGAAACTGAAAGGAAAATATCTTTTAAATGAAAATATAATTTCTAACTTTTTTCTAAATAAAGCTGTTTAACGGTATTCCAATTTGGGTTATTTGAATATCTTCCATTTAGACTATGTGAGACTAGCTCAATTCAAACTGCTCCTATTTTAAGGCCTAAAACATCATCATTTACTTACTCTGTGGGGTCAAATGACAACCCCTCGAACACTCAACACTGACAGTACCACAAGGGAAAACTCGTCATTTCCACCACCCTTCCCTCTCTGGGGGCACAACTTGGTGTTTTATTTTGAAGGGGAGAGCGGACAAAGAGGGAACACCTTGGCTTGTTACACTCGGGCTGTGGGCTGACGGCTGCTGGGCAGCCGACTCCGCAGAGCCTGAGCCCTGGTCCCAGCAAAGGACAACACTACACCTGGCATTTCATGTGTTAGATCCCAAGGGTGCTCATCCAATTACAACAGCTGTGCTGTGACCCGTGTATGATGAGGAAAGTGAACGATGGCCCCCAACTCTGCCAGCAACCCCACACACATACGTGCACCCCCTCAGTGGATTTATCTTAATTGTTAGTCTTTGAATGCTGAGATTCTTTTAGCCTTTGGGGCCTGATTAAAGGCAGAAGGAAAAGGAGATTCTTTAAGTCAGAGGCTCATTATTTGTTCAAACTTAAGAGGAAAATAATTAAAATATTATTAGATGAATTTGTATATATTGAGAAAAGAGTGCTTAAAAGCCAAAGAAAATCACAAGTTAAAAAAACAGAATAAATACTTACAATTCCAGAGTCATGTCTTGGTTTTATTTTATAAAGTGATTTTCCCTTTTTCTGCCTACATACCTCTTCAGCTTCTTTTACTCTGGGTGGGGGAGAAAACACACAATTTAAACAAAGATTTAGAAAGCTAACTACAATCCACCTATAGCAGTTGATTTATTAGAGAAAAATACCACATACCACAATGTCACCTGACATTTGATTTAAAAACAGAATGTTAGAGCTAGAGGCGAATTCACCCAGTGGTTCTTAACTTGGAATCAAAGGATGTGGAATGGAATAGAATACAGCACATTTATATTTTTAGGCTACACTTTATCCTATACTAATGGAGTCTTACATTCAGAAGTAAAGTAAAGAAATATCCTTCATTTTCAGGTGAGGGTGCTGAGTTTGGCTCCATTACATAAATGGGGCTGGCACTATTATATAAATCAGAAGCATTAAATAATTAAATAAGCAGTACCATATAAAAACTCATATGTTTATTTAAAACGGTCTTAGGTTCAGTTTCCACATTGCATTTTCCCAGGCATGGAAGTCTGTGCAATGAATACTTGGGGTGTTTTTTAAAAAATTGAGCTTCATTAAGCATGGGAATGAGTCATTCAAAAGCAGAAAATAGAGAGTGAGCAGTAATGTTTGAACGCGTCTAGGATTTCTTTTTAAACACACGCTCCAAGGGAAAACAGTATTGAGTTTACCAGAGGAACAGTTAAAAGAGGACGTCATGGGGAGGGAGGCTGTGCAGCAAGTCTGGCTCTGCTGTCTGATGCTGGGTAACATCTGCTCGCTCTGCCCTCTGTGTCCCTTAGGAAGGACAAGTGCTCGAGAATGCAGAACAGCATCACTAAGAATATCACACAGAGCTGCTGCAAAGGTCCAAAAAGTTTTACTTTAAAAGTTCTTTATAGTAATGCAATTATACTCCTATAAGGATGTTAAAAAAAAAATCAGTCCATGACTTTATAAACAGACATATTTATATATATAAAAAAGTTCTTTATAAAATACTGTAAAATGTTACCAATGGTTGCTTTAACTAAACAAATAGTAAGAAATCTGTAAACTGGAATTCTATTAATAAAAATAGGTGCCATAAGAAAGAAAATAACCTATTAGGTTAATTTGTTTTTATTACTGTGGTTTTCCTCGGGAATTAAAAATAGAGTATTTCTGGAGAAACTGAAAAGGCCGTGACTTATCTTAATAAAAGACTTAGATCTTGAAACCTGGTTCCTGAAAGAAATTAGTTTTAAATATACTTCTTGAGCCTGATGGTAAAAGTTCTAATGGTAGAATTCATCTCTTATGCAGTTGAAAGAACCCCTGTTTTTAAACAACAGAAGGGAACAAATCATGGAGTACAGCA
This sequence comes from Phocoena sinus, assembly GCF_008692025.1. Lineage (NCBI taxonomy): Eukaryota > Metazoa > Chordata > Mammalia > Artiodactyla > Phocoenidae > Phocoena > Phocoena sinus. The sequence goes on along the minus strand of NC_045778.1, from coordinate 920,080 downwards.
GCTATGAGGTTACTGTTGCAGCTCACAGTAAAGCGTGGCAGATCAAAATAAATCCTTTTGGATGTAAAATGCCTGCTGAGTTGCTAATGTCAGTAATTCCAGAAAATGATGACAGTTTAGAAGACAATCCATTGTTACCACTTCTACTACTTTCTTCCCAAGCCATAAGTTTGCCTTTAAGCTTTTCTCCAAACATCTGAATACAAACACAGTATAACAAACTAGGGATTGCAGAGTTCCCATCTTCCTCTGAAATAACTACCAGTTAATATAAGTTGAAATATTTGGACAAGAAATTAAGGAAAACATTTTTTTTTTTTAGCAGTTAGCAAAAATCCAGTAGATCCCCTTTTAAGTTTGCTTGGAGCTCTTTAAAGCGTTTTGTGACATTTAAAATAAATCTACTTCACAAGTTTATAAATCACCAAAGCATCTTAATTTTCTCACTATCTTACTTATTTTGTTCTTAAAAGTTTTTTCTAAGTATCACAGGAAGCTGAGTCTAATACAAACATATTAAATTTTACACAAAAACAAGTCCAGCCATTCCCACAGCAGACACAAGGAGAGCTAGAGAGAGTGGTCAGGGAGCCCTCGCAGTGACTGGGCACCGGGCTAAGGGCACTTAAGCCCGGCGTCTGTCAGAGGAGAGGCCCGTGCGCACAGAGGCTGGGGCGCTCGGAGTCCAGCGCCGGGTTGGGGGGCTATGCCCCGAGGGGACCCTGGGGTTGGCGGGTGGGGTTCCTGAAATTCTTCGGAAGCAGGTCGACAGTTGAACTTCGTTTCAAAGAGAAATCTTAATTTTCCATACTTTTCTTGGAAGGGGAAATGGGGCTGAGGGTGAGGGGAGAGGACTTGTACAGAGTAACCTGGGGGCGCCGCGGGGACCCTGCTGCCTGGGACCCGCCACCGAGGCCAGAGCTCCCCCGCCCCGCTGCTTCCCTGTCCGACGGGAGCGAGTGGTCCCTGCGTCCCCAGACCCCAGCCGCGCACATGGCTCCCAAGCGGTCGCTCAAGGTCAGGAGCAGAGGAATCACGGAGAATCAGATAAAACGCAGCTCCCGGGACCCCACGTGTCTGTTCTGGGCCAGGTGTCTCTGTTCCCCCACCGTACCCGACCCCTGCCAGGACATGCTCAGAAGCAGCACTGGGAGAATCTGATCTGATGTGGGCGCCCGTGGGCGACACCGGGAGAAGCTGCGCCCCGGAACCGAGTTGGTGGTTCCCCACGCGGCGCCCCAGGACCCCGGCGCTCCCTCCCCCTCGAGGCAACGCCGTGAACCTCCAGGTCACGACCGCAAACCACAGGAATGGGCTCCCTGCAGTCCCCTTGGGGCCCACCCATCCTAAGTCTCCTAGCAAATGCTGCTTCTTCCAAAGTCCAATTTTATTTCAACAAAACTCTGACATTTTCCCCACACTTTAGGCAGGAAAAAAGAACGTGTCCCTGGAGGTGAGCTTGCCGCCAGAGTTGGCAGAAATAAGAGGAAAAATAATGAGGTGAGCCGGAAGGGAGAGTGCCCCCGAGTGCCCTCCTACTTGGGCCTCCCTCTGGGGGTCAGGAGGAGTTCTCGGCTCCAAGTGCAGGGCCCTTGAGTAACTCTCTTCCCTCTGCCTCGCCCCTCATTCAATGAGTGCTAAAATTTCCTGAACTGAGTAGGAAAAAGATGTTCCTTTCATAACTAGATATTAAGTGAAAAGGCACAGTGGTGATAACTTTTCAAATAACAAAAATGACCTACACGTCTTATTTGGAAAGGAGGAGGGGAGTGAAAAGAGGGATAGTACTTCATTTATAAAGAGAAAGCAGTCACATGAGGAAGGAGGAAGTCAGGTCTTGGCTGAAGGGGACAGTCCTTGGCCTGCACTTGAGTTTAACCTCCAGTTAGGAGGGGTCTGTGATTGGCGTATGGATTCATAGCTCTTGTGCATGATTCATGAAGATGATTTTTTTTTAATGTGGCTGCATTCACACAAAAGGGACTGCCAGGGCATTCGTTAATCAAGATTTGACTCTATTAGTCAGTCTCCCAAGGCAACAGAAATAAAAGCAAAAATAATGGGACCTGATCAAACTTACAAACTTTTGTACTGCAAAGGAAACCATAAACAAAATGAAAAGACAACCTACTGGCTGGGAGAAAATATTTGCAAATGATGCAACTGACAAGGGCTTAATTTCCAATATACGAACAGCTCACACAACTCAGTAATAAAAAACCAAACAACCCAACTGAAAACTGGGCAGAAGATCAAGACATTTCTTCAAAGAAGACATACAGATGGCCAATAGGCACATGAAAAGATGATCAACATTGCTAATTATTAGAGAAATGCAAATCAAAACTACAATGAGGTACCACCTCATACCATTCAGAATGGCCATCCTCAAAAAGTATACAAATAACAAATGCTGGCGAAGGTGCGGAGAAAAGGGAACCCTCCCACTGTTGGTGGGAATGTAAATTGGGGCAGCCACTACGGGAAACAGTCTGGAGGTTCCTCAAAAAACTAAAAATAGAGTTATCGTATGATCCAGCAATCCCACTCATGGGCATGTATCCGGACAAAACTATAATTCAAAAAGATACATGCACCCCTACGTTCATAGCAGCACTATTCACAATAGCCAAGACATGGAAACAACCTAAACGCCCATCAACAGATGAATGGATAAAGAAGATGTTTTATATATATATGCAATGGAGTATTACTTAACCATAAAAAGAATGAAATAATGCCATTTGCAGCAACAAGGATGGACCTAGAGATTATCATACTAAGCAGAGTCAGAAAGACAAATACCATATGATATCACTTATATGTGGAATCTAACATATGACACAAATGAACTTATCTACAAAACAGAAACAGACTCACAGACATAAAGAACAGACTTGTGGCTGCCAATTGGGAGGGGGCTGAGGAAGAGATGGCTTAGAAGTTTGGGATTAGCAGATGCAAACTATTATATATAGGATGAGTAAATAACAAGGTTCTATTGTATAGTACAGGGAACAATATTCAATATCCTATGATAAACTATAATGGAAAAGAATATAAAAATATATATGTATGTATAACTGAGTCACTTTGCTGTACAGCAGAAATTAACATTGTAAGTCAACTATACTTCAATAAAATAAACACACACACACAAAAAAATAGATTTTTACCTTATTAGATAACTAAAAAGGGAAGTAAAAAATTTTCAGATGACATCTTTGGTAGGCTAATTATAACAACTGCAACTTCTAACCAGAAATCTAGACAACAAAGAGAATATGAACAAAAACAAATGATGTGATAAGGAAAACTCTTCTCTCATCACGTTTAGTGGTTTTGGAAAAAAAACAACACAGAAAGCAGAGACTAGAAAACAGGAAAGGTAGACAGAACAGAAGGATACAAATAGTATGGCCATGAAATTTGACGTTTATGTTAAATTTTGGTGTCATATCTTTTATTGTCCATAAAACTTCAGACACAACAATGTGCTGAATACTTTTCAAAACTATGAACTTATCCCTCAAATGAAGGACCAAAAGTAGTAAAATAATATGAGGCGCTCCTTGATCTTTTAAGGGAGAAATTAATCATGGGAAAAAACCAAAAAACAGATGGAATCAGGTTTGGAAAACAGAGTAGGTGACCAATTTGAACAAATATTTTTTGTTCTTAATTTTTGTCCTGGCAATGGGTCAGAAAGAGTTAGATAAATGAATGGGTGATTCCCAGTAAGTGGAAACTCACTCCCTAGAAGGACCAATCTTTGTATAACCAATTTTGAATAGACTTTTTGAAGAAATGAAACTTTTCTCTTTCTTAAACAGATGGAAATATTTAACATTTACTTGATGCCACCTTCATCACTGTTGTGATGTGCGGACTCAGGCCTCCCTCAAGGTCCCGAAGGCGTAGATAGCAGCTCACCCACTCTGACGTCACACTGTGCTCTATTGGACTTGACCTCACAGCCAGTTTTAAATCCTCTGTCTGTTCCTAAGATGGCACGTTGTGATCACTCCTCGCGGTGCTAGCATATCTGCCTTACGTAGATCCTCTCTCTTCTTTAAAAAATTCCTGTCTTCTCTAGAGGGGAAAACCAGACAACTAAGCTCATCTAAATGAGCCTCAAATTAGAGCAATAATGCTCTGAGTTCAGTCCCAGCTACACCTGGGCCTGGAGGCAGTCCTGTCAGCTGCCAGGGCTTCTCCCCCACACACCGCCCTCCACCTCTCACAGCTGGGTCTGGAAGGTTAGGGCGGCCAGGAGTCTGACTCACAGTCGGGCAGGACACGACAGCGACAGCCAGCGACAGCACTCAGAGTGTCTGGTGAGAAGATCCTAAGACACCGCACAACCCGACCTGCCCATTCAGCAGCTTGTTTGGGAAGATGTCAAGTGAGACTGGAATGAATGTGAAACCTGAAATTCAAGCTTATCAAGGTAGAGAAGTGTGACACCATTAGTCAGTAATGACAGATTTTGTGATGCTACAGAGAATACAGGATAAGGAGTGTGAGCAATGTGACTATGAGATGAGTCCTCCATTGAAACTGTTGTCTGGGCAAAAATGGCCAGAGGAAAACATAACATCTCTAAGCTGAAAATTTCAAGAAAACTCTTATACTAAATTTATCTTCTAAAAAATAAAGTTGTAAATGTAACCTATAAAGAAGCTAAATGAATTTCAATACATCTATATAGATCTTTACTCCCTACATTCAAAAATTTTCAGTTGTAGCAGCTTCCTCTGGCTTTAAGATATTAAGCTTAGAAGTTATTAAGCATAGAAAATTTGAGTCCAGGAGACTGAGAATATTTTTAAGGTTTATATCACAGAGAAGACAAAGGTAGGTGACAAAATGAAAAATATTTTTTTATCATAGAATTTCTTGAAACAGCATAATCTATAAAAATACTGAATCACTATGTTGTACAACTGAAACTAACATAATGTAAGTCAACTATACTTCAATTTAAAAAAAGAAACTAGTTTAAATTCCAATAATAATTTTGTCCTTAATACAACTGGATACATTTATACTAAAGGTTATTCTAAATAGAGTGGTTTCTGATTTCTCTCCTAATAAAAATGTATATTTCTCTGCACTTTCCTTCCCAAGCCCCAGACCCATTTATTGTAAGGCAAACATACAAAAAGTTCAATGTGATTCAGTGTAAAGACAGTTTGTGAGATGCAACAGTGACACAGACACAGAGAAGAGAAACCACACCTCCCTGTGGCCCGCAGGCCGAGTAATCTGTATCTACTTTATAGAGCAAACACCCGGCGGCCTCACCCTCATTAAGAAAACAGGTATGCTACCGTCATTCAATGGAATGAGAAGGGAGCCACTCCTGCCACTGAGCAGTAACAATCTGGCCTAAGTGAGTGTAGGGCGGCCGGGTTCACTGCCCGCCGGGGCAGGGGCGTGGGGTCCCCTCGCGGAGATAGGTCTCCGCCGACCTGCTGAGAGCAGACCACTCCCCCGCCCAGCTCAGAGGAGTCCCCACAGCTGCCTACTAAGCCCAGAGAAACCATTCTAATCCAAAAGAGAGGGGAGGGGCTCTGGACGGAGGCTGGGTGGGAGTCGGCATGTGGCTCCAGTAGAGCCGGAAGCAGGTGTAGACGCCCTGTGGACTCGACTCCATCTCGGCCTGCCCTCCTTTATGACGAAGATGCTCACCACCACCACCCCAAACCCCCTGAAAATATAGTGGAAACCATCAACCACAGCGCTCCTTATCACTGCAATGGAAAAGAACTGAAGTTTCGTCAGGCATGTATTTCTGAATTTGAGTCTAATTTCTGAATTTCATCGCTCATACTCTCTGACTCTTTCAGAGAAAACTGCCTCCGCGCCTCCAGGGCTGACGGCGCAGTTAGTACCAGCGAGCGCACAGCTGCAGCGACTCAAGGCGGCCACGCTTTACACGACCCCCGCCCAAGGACTGGCCTGGGGAGCCCCGCCTGGGGATGGTGCCTCAGAGACTGGCTTGGGGACCCCCGCCTGAAGACCACGCCTCGGGGACCAGCCTGGGGACCCCCACCCCTGGACCACGCTTCGGAGTAGAGGTGGGTCAAAAGAGAGGAATCATTCATTCAGAAGATAACATTCAAGCAGTCAAATGAATTCTTTACAGTCGGCATCTCTTTGATAACTGTCTAATGTTCTACAAATATAGGCCATTGTAACTCATGGATGAGCTACTATAGGAAGAAATGTTTCCCCCTAGGTTTGGAAAGGCTGTAGGTGAGGAAAGATGGGTCCGGAGGACACAGCTGGGTTCTCCGGCTGGGCTCTCACTTCAAGGCAAACAAAACAAAAAATCACACACACACATCTCAGAATAACCCCATGAGGTAGGTACTGCTGTTACTCAACTTTTACAGTGAAGAAACTGAAACTTAAAATGGTCACATTACTCGCTTAGGGTCAGAAACCAGCGTTGCAGATCCAGACAGACACAGACAACACCTCCTCAGCTCTAGGTGTAATAAGCATCGATCTGTGTGGCCTCCTCAAAAGGCAAGGCATGGGATGATGAAAAACACGGCCACCAAAATCTTCCTCTAGTTATACATATGTACATAGTTATTTACATTTATGTATTTATACTTATCATGTATTTATATATTTACATTCATTATATTAATTTATATTTATTATATTTATTTTTATTTCTGTTTATTTAGAAGCATTTCATTTTAAAAGACTGAATTTTCTAAAACTCTGAACATATAAAACGTGGCAGGTTAAAATGGTTTTTGAAAGAGAAACTATTTGGGAAAGTGGGTGCATGTATTTTACTAGCTCCTGAGGAGAAGCACTCTAACTGGACAAATTCTGAACCCTATTCAAGGAAAAGTATTAATGGAAACACAGTGGGCTGTAGTGTTCATCTTTGAAAAAGGAAAGCATGCAAGATCATCCGGAGAAAAAACTACCACCACATTTTCTTGATTCTAATTTCTAGGAGGAATTCTTGACAGTGGCTCTCTACATAAGGGATGTGAACTGTAGTCAGTAAAAATCTAAAAATACAGAAGACAGAGAAATTTTCTAATGGCTTTTTTCTTTCTAAACACAAATCCTCAATATAAACAGCAACTAAATTTTAAGTTTTAACTCAATGAAGGCGTTTCTGAGGAAAGGGGATTCAGCACACACTTGGGAGTGTGTTGTGCCCTTGCTTTTTGGTGATCTAACCTGATAGAGGGCTACAACTCTGAGAAACCCAGAAGGACAGTGAGCACATTTCCCCCACTATCTCAGATCCCAATGGTCTCAACTGAACAGCAGTCAGTAGGTGGTTAGAGTCTCTGACAAATGTTGGAAATGCTGACAAGCTGTGCTGCTGAAGATGGGAGATGCATTTACCTTAGTGACTAGATGATTAAACAGTAAGGTTCACACTCCACTGTGTAAATAAAGACCATGAATTATATTCTGTCAAACCAGAGTATCATTTTCTCATGTTCTTCCCACAAGGAATTTACCGTGGTATCAGAAAAAGTTGAGAAATCTAGAAGGTGCCATTTAGAACGTTTAAAAATGCTTAGATGATAAGCTTTTAACCGTTACTGAAAATAGTAATATTTGTATTCATAAACATGTTAGGATTTTAAAGCTCTGATAACATAGTTTTCACTGTTAATTAAAAATCGCTCATTTAAAAAAAAAGGGTTTCTTTTTCTCATGGCTCTTGTAGTAGAGACTATTTTAATTCTACATTAGACCCAGATTTACATGGAATTTACAAAAGTAGCTCAGCTGATGTGCCCTTTATCTAAGTCCCGTAACAATGACCATGTTCTTTCTGTAGGTATTGAGGATGTTTTACATTTCCTCAACAAAATGGTTAAAATGACAGCTCCTGGTCTCACAAATTCATGATAGTAAATAAAATGAACTTCTATCATACATGATGGCCAAAACTATTATAAAATCACATTTGACAGCAAAGTACCTCTTTTATTACAGGAGACCAGTGTTGTTTACTACATTTGACATTTTTTGTGCAAACATCCGTTTACTATTTCCACCTGTGTTAAGATATTTTCTTAATTTCAGCAATTCCTTTTTTTTTTCTTTTGCATATGGTTCAGAAAAGCATTTGATTATAGCTAGTGAGATATAAATTTAAGTTCTCTTGGTACTCACACTATGGTTTTTCTTTTGACAATCCAATACCAAGGGGGATGTGGGTGAATAACCTGGATCCTATTCTTTTAGAAAAACCTTTTTTTGATGGGGCAGGAACTCAAGGGCTATTAGACATAGGGATTAGTTTATAGTGAATTTATCACGTTTCTTCCCTGTAAAACTCAAAAAAGAGTACAACAGAGCTATTAATATCATAATGGTTTAGAGTCTTGCAAGAGAGAGATGTGGGCGATACAACACAGGAATGCATCAGGGAAACACACATATGAAGGGAGAACAAAAACACGCAATATTTTCCTCTACTGGATGATTCCTTATCAGGTTAAAAATATGCTGTTCATCCCCCCATCAAATATAAAATATCTCTCATCCCCCGCCCCCTCCAGCGAGACCTTCCTTCTCTACCACCCTTTACATGTACTGCCCATCATCCCCTTCTCCACATCCTCTGCACCCATCTAACCAGGCATCTGTCACGGACCACCTGACGGCGCCTGCTCTTGTGATGTCTCTGCTTCCCCCAAGTTCCCAAATCCAAAGGTCGATTCTCCTCCCACTCCCGCAAGCACCAGCAGCTCTGCTTTATGGCCTCCTTCTGGAAGTCTCACTGACCTGGTTCACCAGGCTCCACAATCTGCCCCAGCACCTCTCTCTACAGCCCAGCCGTCTTCTACCTTTCTCCTCCTGCTCACTCTGTTCCAGCCACTGCAGCCTCCCCCCAGGGCTTTGCACTTGCCGCTCTGTCTGGAATGTTCCATCTCGAAATCCCCTGGTTTCTTCCATCACTTCCTTCAAGTCCCGGCTTATCCGTTGCTTCTCAGAGAGCGCTGCCCGGCAGGCTTACATGCACCGCCAGCACCTCCTCCAGCCCTCTTTTCCCTCTGCCCAAAGTTCCCAGAGGACAGAGAGTGCCTCCCTCCTGACTGAGCACTGGCACAGGGGACCTTCAGAGAACTCCAGACAACACAAGGCAGGTGCAGCTCACGCTGGAGGACCATATGCCCTTTTAGTAAATGCAGAGTGGCCACATCCTCTCTGAGGCATGGCTACCCAAACAGGACTCTGTACAGCTCAGCATCAACCTTTAAGTCATTCAAGGGAGTGGTTTATAAGGAGACATATCAGCCTTTCTCCAGAGACATCAATGAGATCGGGGACGTGAGGGCAGGAACACTTTATCTAGAACAGAGTGTGACACACAGGTGACAGCATAACTGCTGTTCCTAAAGGAAGGGGTGACCTTTGTAATCAGCTGGGGGTGGAGCATGGCCAGGGCTGTAGGGGACGATGGGGAAAAAGCTGAAGGATTATCCAGAGAATGTCAATATCCCTCAACAAGATAAAATGACAGATGAAGCTGATTAAAGTTTTCAAACTTAGAAAGACATTCGAGGTATCAGGGATCTTAAGCGTTTTATTACCGATCTTACTCAGGAAACAAAAGCAAAATAAATCAAAATGGAATGAAATAAAGTAAAATAAAATGCTCCTGGGCTTCATATAAGACAACGTTCAAAAAGAGCAAGCATAAGTTGGTGCAGCCACTATGTAAAACAGTATGGAGGGTCCTCAAAGAATTAAAAACAGAGTTACTATATGATCCAGCAATCCTACTCCTGGGCATATATCTTGACAAAACTACAGTTTAAAAAGATGTATGCACCCTTATGTTCATAGCAGCACTATTTACAATAGCCAAGACATGGAAACAACCTAAACGTCCATCAACAGATGAATGGATAAAGATGTGGTACATATATACAATGGAATATTACTCAGCCATAAAAAAGAATGAAATAATGCCATTTGCAGCAACAAGGATGGACCTCGAGATTATCATACTAAGTGAAATAAGTCAGAAAGACAAATACCATATGATATCACTTATATGTGGAATCTAACATATGACAAATGAACTTATCTATGAAACAGAAACAGACTCACAGACATAGAGGACAGACTTCTGGTTGCCAAGTGGGTGGTAGGGGAGGGAAGGACTGGGAAGTTGGGATTAGCAGAGGAAAACTATTATATAGAGAATGGATAATCAACAATGGCCTACTGTATAGCACAGGGAACTATATTCAATATCCTGTGATAAACCATAATGAAAAAGAATATCAAAAAAATGTATATATGTAAAACTGAATCACTTGCTATACAGCAGAAATTAACACAACATTGTAAATCAACTATACTTCAGTTAAAAAAAAAAAAGAGCAAGCTGACAAACCTCTGGTGTATCCATGAGCTAATAATATCATATTATCATTAGAAAGCCTAAATTGAAAAAAGTCTTACATCATTTTAGGAACTATATTAGGTATGATATGATTTTCATTTTTTTGTTTCTGCAATATTATCTTAAAAATATTAAATCTTAAAAATTGTAAATCATAGCTCCTAAAAATTGTAAATCATAGCTCCTAAAACTCCAAGAGCATTAGAATTTGAGTTTGATATGAAATTATAATATGCATATAAGAAATATCATGCATGTATAATAACTCAAATGATGATGATGATGATGACCATGGTGACAATGACCTAAAGGTCCTTCTAAGGAGGAACAAATCATAAACAAGAACTTTCCACATAAACCAAGGAACACAGGCTGGGGGAAACTTATTTGCTAGGATAGCTGTTCAACGGTGGACACCTGAATTGACTAGAAATGCCTGTGTTCAGACCACGCTGTACTTCCATGGCCAGTTCTGCAGCACCAGCACGGCCAGTCCTCACTGAGGGCCCACTGGCTAGGAAGCACCGTATAAACGGTCTGTCCCTGCCGCAAAAAATGTCTGCTTTCCTCACATGCACTCAAAATTCCTCTCCTGACCTAGCAGCTGCCCATGGTTCATGTTTCTAAGCCTAACTGTTTATGACAAGCAGAAGCAGCGACCTGGTCAGAGGCCCGTGGGGAGGGTCACGAGTGAGAACTCAGACGCCAGGTAAGGGCCGGTGGGCGGGAGTAGGGAGACATTCTGGTGAGAGGGTGGAGACCTCATGAAACACAAGTGAGAGATGGAGCTTTACCCCATAGCAAACGCAGACAAACTTCTTCCCCTTTTTATTTATTTTCACCATTATTATATCCACTTTTTTCCCCCTAAGTATTTATCTCTTCTCCATTAGAAATACAGTTTAAGAAAACTTGGACAATCTGACTCCCCCCATGGAGATTAGATTTAAAAAAGTTTATTTAGAATAGATGAGTAATTTCAGAATAGACACACGTACTGTATGTATGTATATTTTTAACATGAATTAAGGTTTCCTGAGTCTGAAGTTTACACAGGGAAAGCACTAGTCATTTCATCACTACAGAGTCAAGCTATTATAAATCACTAAGTATTTAAATAGATGGAGATCTTTTTGATCTTGGAATTAACTGTGTGATTTTATTTTTTTACAATTTTTGCCAGCAGATTTGTCTCTGAAATTTTGATTTAGCTCACTTATTCCTGTTAGTAGTTAAAAGATTTGCTTTCCTTGAGTACGTCCCCTGGGCACAGGGGAAATGGCCAGGAGTGGACCAGGCAGAAAGAAAAGGAACTGATGTACGATTTCAAAACTGTGACCAACCTGAACAGACCGCTGAGGGTGGGCCGTTCAATCCTGGTCCACTTTTAGGCTTAGTGGTTAATGTGAGAATTCTATTTACTTTCTTCAAAAAAAAAAAAAGCTTTATTGAGATATCATTAGCATACTATTAAATTCACCCATTTAAGTGGAAAATTCACAGGGCCAAACAGGGAATTTCCTGGTGGTCTCCTGGTTCGGACTCCTCACTTTCACTGCTGAGGGCCTGGGAGGGGTTGGGGAAGTAAGATCCCACAAGACGCATGGTGCAGCCAGAAAACAAACAAACAAAAAACTGGAAAAAACGAAACAAAACAAAACCCTAACCCACAGCGCTATGCAGCCATCTAGTTTTAGAATATTCCACCCCGCCAAGAAACCTCACCAGCAGTCACTTTCCATTCCTCTCTGTCCCCAGCCCCCGACAAGGGCTAATCTACTTCCAGATCCTATATACTTGCTAATTCTGGGTGTTTCATATAAAGCAAAACACACCACACAGTCTTCTTCTCTGACCATCTTCTTTCATTTAGCACCCATGTTACAGCCTGTATCAGTGCTTCATTTCTTTTTATCACATAATGCTATTCCACTGTAAGGATACGCCGTGCTTTATTTATGCACTCATCAGTGGACAGACCTCTGAGTTGTTCAGGTGTCATGAGTGACACTGCTGCGTGTCCACAGGCCTCTTCCACAGACCCGCGGCAGGAGCTGCGGGCCCCATGGCAGCTGTACGCTCACTTTTTTTTTTTTTTTAATTTTCCCTGCGGCTTGTGGGATCTTAGCTCCCCGACCAGGGATGGAACCCGTGCCCCCTGCAGTGGAAGCGCAGAGTCCTAACCAGTGGCCTGCCAGGGAAGTCCCTAGTCTGCCCCCTTTGAGGAAAGGCCTGTTTTCCAAAGTGGCTTCACTGTCCACAGTCCCCCCAAGCACGTGAAAGTCTCATACACTCAAATTGAGTTTCGTGCCTTATCACAGTTGCTTCTTAAATGTTAACCAGATTTTAGCAAGCAAAACCAGTGAGTTGATTGCTCTTTGTCCAATAAAATGATGCTGCAATGTCTGGGTCTAATGTTGCCATCAGCTGCAAACCTGTTGTAGAGACAAACGCCTACATCTTGGGGACGATCTCGCCCACCTCCATCTCTCACAACTAGCTTTGAGTACTCATTACTGACCCCACGATCCCAAATTTTTAAATGTAGAAGGAACACCTTCCATTTCTCTGCACTTCCCAGCGCCCCCCCTGTGTCTGAGGGAGAAGTCCCAAAGCGGACAGGAGGAAGGGTGCCTGGCCAGTGGGCTCCTCTACCGGGGGCTCCGAGTCAGCCAGGAAGACGTCACATGGGAGTGGATGCAGGGGCATTTGTCACTACCTAAAAAATCCAGGCTCCGTCAGAAGTCCATACAAACCTAAGAATTCAGCGTTGGACAAATCGAACAGGTCTGGCCCCCTCCTCCGGCAGGTTATAACCATCACATTGTTTGACAGGCTCCTAAAGAAATTTAAATGACCCCCAAATAACGGCTTGCTGGTAAAGATATAGCTTGTTCTAGGAGCTAGTTGCAGCTCATATAAGCTGCACGATGTTATTTTTAACAGGTAATCTTAAATATCTTTACTCCATGAAGCATATTTTTTGCCAAGACAGTTTTATGACAAACTTTGCTAAGACACCAAAAAATATTTTTAGCAAATGCTGAAGGGAAATGAATAATTGCTCAGATACCTTTACAAGCCTCTGCAAACTCAGCAGAAGGTGCAACAAGGTTTAAATCCTTTTAAAGCAAAAAAGTCTGTGGAAAAGCTATTTTCTTGACTCTTGGCCCCAGCTGTCTGTTGGGAGTTGGAACCACAACATTTAAGGTGACTTTCTTCCATTTTTGAACATGAGGCTTTGAGACAGGATTTTCCAAAATTTAAAAAGATCTCTTGGAACATGGAAAGATGAAGCAAATGCATAGATTTTTTCCATCTAACGTTCACCTTAGGATTTTACATCATTTTTGGAGAACTAAGCTTTAGAAAGTAAATTCCCTGATACCCAGGGTTTCAGACCTTGTAAATCACTTTAGGAGAAGAAAGGGGGAAGCTCACTTTCCTGATCTCTAAGGTCTGGTTACCATAAGCTCATCATTCATGGAGCTGAGACTAGACTTTTCTGACCTCCAAAGGTGCCCCAGCCAGGAACCTGTGTTAACGCGCGTGTGTAGGGTCCCAGCACCCTCTTCCCGTCTCCTCTGCTGCCTCTCCTAGTGCAGAATATCACACCTTTCACCTGGGTCACCTCAGGTTACTGAGGAGTTTCCTCAGTAACTCCTAACTTGCTTCTCAATACCACCGTCCAATTTCCTACCCATTGCGCCAACCATCTTTTCTCTGCATGAATCATCTCAGGTTGTCCTCTTTCAAAAGCTGTGATGGACTTCTACTGCACCCACGATAAAAGTCAGCCTCTTACCATGACTGCAAGCGTCGGAACGGTCAGGTCCCTGCCTGTTTCCTCAGATTCACCTCATGACCTGGAGATCAGTCAGTCTTTTCTGCCAGGCTGCTGTGACCTTTCTGCACCTCTACCTGCCAGGCTCACCACCGTACCCCTACACCAGCCTCAAATTCTTTAGGTGTCAACGTAAATGTTGCCTCTTCAGAAAGGCCTCCTCCGACCAAACTTTCTAAATGAAACTCTTCTGCTTTTTATTGTGCAAAAATGGTTCATTGTTTACTTTCCACATAGTGCTAATTTCAACCTATAATTTTAAAATGTGCATGTTTACTTTTTTATTGTCTGCATCTCTCACTAGAGGGTAAGATCCACATGGCCAGAGAATTTGCCGACCACAGAGTAGCGCATAAATAATTGTTGAATTAATAAATTCATGAATTTAATTTCCTACTACATCTTTTTTTTTTTTTTTGCGGTACGTGGGCCTCTCACTGTTGTGGCCTCTCCCGCCGCGGAGCACAGGCTCCGGACGCGCAGGCCCAGCGGCCACGGCCCACGGGCCCAGCTGCTCTGCGGCATGTGGGATCCTTCCAGACCGGGGCACGAACCCGTGTCCCCTGCATTGGCAGGCGGACTGCCAACCACTGTGCCACCAGGGAAGCCCTCCTACTACACCTTAATGCATATTAATTACTCCTTTAATGAGCCTAGGTCACATTCTCTACATATTCTCAGGCACCATTTGCACTGTCCCGTCTTGTTTGTCAATTTCCTGCCAAGGTTTCCACTACAGGGGTCAGAACTAGGAAGAGGGTTCTTTATGGGTCGTTCCTGTAGAAACTGATGCCTGAATTAAATGGGTAAGCGGCTGGCCAACTTCACGAACTGCTCCAGTATGACAGTGCTGGGCAGAGGTCCAAGAGACAGTTCCACTTATGTGTCCAACAAACACATGACTACAGAATAATAAGCCTCTTTCCTTAGCTCAGGTTTATTTTCAGTTGCTTTGAAAGTGGTTGCTTCCTTCTACTCTGATGACATCATACCTTGAACCTGAACACACAGCTCAGTGTATGAGGTGCCTCTGGTCTAACGTGTACCCTCCTAAGGCCGGACTTTCACACGCTTTCCTTCCAACCACAGACCAGCTGGGCAGAGACCAGACCTGACTAACACACGCTCATGCAGCTGGAGGAGTAGCTGCCCTTTCTCCTGGTTCCTCAAAGACCACCTGCCTCAGAATAAAGGGAACCAGCAAATTAAGTTAGACAGCACTTTAAACACAACTCTTAGTAATGTCACCACTGATTTATGAAATCAAAATGTCTTAAGCTGGGACTCCCCTGGTGGTCCAGTGGTTAAGACTCTGTGCTGCTAATGCAGGGGGCCTGGATTCCATCCTTGGTCAGGGAACTAGATCCCACGTGCCGCAACTAAGACCTGGCACAGCCAAATAAATAAATAAATAAATATTTTTTAAAAAGTCTTAAGCTGACTACAAGTGAAATGGTGATAGGCTGCACTGCACATGATGGGGCTTGAGGCCCGGGTGTCAGAGCCCAATTTCCTAGTTTAGGACGTCCTCCCCTCCCAGGACCGCCTGCGAAGCTCCTACTTGACTCAGATCTGTGTGCAAAGAATAATTCTGGAGGCACTGATGCCCCTCTTGCTTCCCCCTCCTGTGACACCTTACCAAGGCTAGGCTGTCAGCTCCAGGGAGACGGGGCCTTCATCAAATGACTGAGGGTCTCCTGTGCCTGGACACTTAACATGGAATGAGAGGATGACCACACATCACAAGCTGGACTCTGTCTGAAAACTGAGTCTGGCTACAACAGAGCAAAAGCGGGCAGTGAAATTGTCTCCCCAAAGACCACAGTCCCTCCATCACGGTGGAAAAGCACAAGTGTCCCTAGTACCCTGTGCTAAGTCGTCCGAGCTCCCCTGGGCCCCCAAGTGGCTTGGTGATGCTGATGACTTCCTGGAGATAAGACATGGGTCACCTGGGTCCTCATGCATGGACACTGCGCTCTGTGAGGCCTTGGGGAGAGGCTGGGCACTGTTCCCGTCAGTTTGTCCCCATATTCTGGACAGAGTCGAGCTGACATTTTTTTAAAGTTATTTTTCATATGTTTTGTGTTGCTCAGTAATAACTAGTCCAGATTTCTTTGAAGAAGAATTTCTTATTAACAAGTGTACAAGCCTAGTTGCAAGTATATGAAGAAATATTTTTTTGGACTCACGACAAAACCAATGGGTCAGCTGTCTGAAGCATCAAAACAGGAGTAGAGCATAATGCAAATAAGAAGTGATAGGTCACATGAACACTGCCAAACAAAAGCTCAACTTGGACTCAGAATCAAGACATTTTACCAACGAAGAAAGCAATTGAGTCACAATAATGCCTTGTATTTACAGATGGGATTTTTTTAAAGTCATATATTTTATACACATCAGTGTATACATGTCAATCCCAATGGCCCAATTCATCACACCCCGCCCCCCCGCAGCTTTCCCCTTGGTGTCCATAAGTCTGTTCTCTACATCTGTGTCTCAACTTCTTCCCTGCAAACCTGTTCATCTGTACCATTTTTCTAGGTTCCACATGCATGCGTTAATATACGATATTTGTTTTTCTTTTTCTGCCTTACTTCACTCTGTATGGCAGTCTCTAGATCCATCCACGTCTCAACAAATGACCCAATTACATTCCTTTTTATGGCTGAGTAATATTCCATTGTATATATTTACCACATCTTCCTCATCCATTCATCTGTCGATGGGCATTTAGGATGCTTACATGACCTGGCTATTGTAAATAGTGCTGCAATGAACATTGGGGTGCATGTGTCTTCTTGAATTATGGTTTTCTCTGGGTATATGCCCAGTACTGGGATTGCTAGATCATATGATAATTCTATTTTTAGTTTTTTAAGGAACCTCCATACTGTTCTCCATAGTGGCTGTATCAATTTACATTCCCCCCAACAGTGCAGGAAGGTTCCCTTTTCTCCACACCCTCTCCAGCATTTGTTATCTGTAGATTTTCTGATAATCCCATTCTAACTGGTGTGAGGTGATACCTCATTGTAGTTTTGATTTGCATTTCTCTAATAATTAGTGATGTAGAGCAGCTTTTCATGTGATTCTTGGCTATCTGTATGTCTTCTTTGGAGAAATGTCTATTTAGGTCTTCTGCCCATTTTTGGATTGGGTTGTCTGTTTTTTTAATATTGATCTGCATGCGCTCTTTATATATTTTGGAGATTAATCCTTTGTCCATTGATTTGTTTGCAAATATTTTCTCCCATTCTGAGGGCTGTCTTTTCGTCTTGTTTATGGTTTCCGTTGCTGTGCAAAAGCTTTGAAGTTTCATTAGGTGCCATTTGTTTATTTTTGTTTTTATTTCCATTACTCTAGGAGGTGTATCAAATGCTGCTGTGATTTATGTCAAAGAGTGTGCTTCCTATGTTTTCCTCTAAGAGTTTTATAGTGTCCGGTCTTACATTTAGGTCTCTAACGCATTTTGAGTTCATTTTTGTGTATGGTATTAGGGAGTGTTCTAATTTCATCCTTTTACATGTAGCTGTCCAGTTTTCCCAGCACCACTTATGGAAGAGACAGTCTTTTCTCCATTGTATATCCTTGCCTCCTTTGTTATAGATTAGTTGACCATAGGTGTGTGGGCTTACCTCTGGGCTTTCTATCTTGTTCCATTGATCTATGTTTCTATTTTTGTGCCAGTACCATATTGTCTTGATTACTGTAGATTTGTAGTATAGTCTGAAGTCAGGGAGCCTGATTCCTCCAGCTCCGTTTTTTTTCCCTCAAGACTGCTTTGGCTATTCGGGGTCTTTTGTGTCTCCATACAAATTTTAAGACTTTTTGTTCTAGTTCCGTAAAAAATGCCGTTGGTAATTTGATAGGGATTGCATTGAATCTGTAGATTGCTTTGGGTAGTATAGTCATTTTCACAATATTGACTCGTCCAATCCAAAAACATGGTATATATCTCCATCTGTTGCTATCATCTTTAATTTCTTTCATCAGTGTCTTATAATTTTCTGCATATAGGTCTTTTGTCTCCCTAGGTAGGTTTATTCCCAGGTATTTTATTCTTTTTGTTGCAATGGTAAATGAGAGTGTTTCCATAATTTCTCTTTCAGATTTTGCATCATTAGTGTATAGGAATGCAAGAGACTTCTGTGCATTAATTTTGTATCCTGCAACTCTATCAAATTCATTGATTAGCTCTAGTAGTTTTCTGGTGGCATCTTTAGGATTCTCTATGTATAGTATCATGTCATCTGCAAACAGTGACACTTTTATTTCTTCTTTTCCAATTTGTATTCATCTTATTTCTTTTTCTTCTCTGACTGCTGTGGCTGGGTCTTCCAAAACTATGTTGAATAATAGTGGTGAGAGTGGACATCCTTGTCTTTTTCCTGATTTTAGAGGAAATGCTTTCAGTTTTCCACCATTGAGAATGATGTTTGCTGCGTGTTTCTCGAATATGGCCTTTATTATGTTGAGGTAGGTTCCCTCTATGCCCAATTTCTGGAGAGTTTTTATCATGAATGGTGTTGAATTCTGTCAAAAGCTTTTTCTGCATCTATTGAGATGATCATGTGGTTTTTATTCTTCAATTTGTTAATATGGTGTATCACATTGATTGATTTGCATATATTAAAGAATCCTTGCATCCCTGCGATAAATCCCACTTGATCATAGTGAATGATCCTTTTAATGTGTTGTTGGATTCTGTTTGATAGTATTTTGTTGAGGATTTTTGCAGCTATATTCATCAGTGATATTGGTCATTAATTTTCTTTTTTTGTAGAATCTTTGTCTGGTTTTGGTATCAGGATGATGGTGGGCTCATAGAATGAGTTTGGGAGTGCTTCTTCCTCCGCAATTTTTTGGAAGAGTTTGAGAAGGATGGGTGTTAGCTCTTCTCTAAATGTTTGATAGAATTCACCTGTGAAGCCTTCTGGTCCTGGACTTTTGTTTTGTGGAAGATTTTTAATCACAGTTTCAATTTCATTACTTGTGATTGGTCTGTTCATATTTTCTATTTCTTCCTGGTTCAGTCTTGGAAGGTTATCCCTTTCTAAGAATCTGTCCACTTCTTCCAGTTTGTCCATTTTATTGGCATAGAGTTGCTTGTAGTAGTCTCTTAGGATGCTTTGTATTTCTGCGGTGTCTGTTGTAACTTCTGTTTTTCATTTCTAATTTAACTGATTTGCATCCTCTCCCTCTGTTTCTTGATGAGTCTGGCTAATGGTTTATCAATTTTGTTTATCTTTTCAAAGAACTAGCTTTTAGTTTTATTGATCTTTGCTATTGTTTTCTTTGTTTCTATTTCAGTTATTTTTCTTGTTTCTTTAGGTAGGCTTGTAAACGTATAAACTTCCCTCTCAGAGCTGCTTTTGCTGCATCCCATAGGCTTTGAATCATCGTGTTTTCATTGTCATTTTTCCCTAGGTATCTTTTGACTTCCTCTTTGATTTCTTCAGTGATCTCTTGGTTATTTAGTAATGTATTGTTTAGCCTCCATGTGTTTGTGTATTTTATGTTTTTCCCCTGAAATTCATTTCTAATCTCATAGTGTTGTGGTCAGAAAAGATGCTTGACATGATTTCAATTTTCTTAAATTTACTGAGGCTTGATTTGGGACCCAAGATGTGATCTACCCTGGAGAATGTTCCAGGCACACTTGAGAAGAGAGTGTAATCTGCTGTTTTTGGATGGAATGTCCTGTAAATATCAATTAAATCTATCCAGTCTATTGTGTCATTTAAAGCTTCTGTTTCCTTATTTATTTTCATTTTGGATGATCTGTCCATTGGTATAAGTGAGGCGTTAAAGTCCCCAACTATTATTGTGTTACTGTCGATTTCCTCTTTTATAGCTGTTAGCAGTTGCCTTATGGATTGAGGTGCTTCTATGTTGGGTGCATATATATTTATAATTGTTATATCTTCTTCTTGGATTGATCCCTCAATCATTATGTAGTGTCCTTCCTTGTCTCTTGTAACATTCTTTCTTTTAAAGTCTATTTTATCTGATATGAGTATTGCTACTCCAGCTTTCTTTTTATTTCCATTTGCATGGACTATCTTTTTGCATCTCCTCACTTTCAGTCTGTATGTGTCCCTAGGTCTGAAGTGCATCTCTTGTAGACATCATATATATTGGTCTTGTTTTTGTATCCATTCAGCAAGCCTGTGTCTTTTGGTTGGAGTATTTATTCCATTCACCTTTAAGGTAATTATCGATATGTATGTTCCTATGACCATTTTCTTAATTTTTTTTTTTTTTTTTTTTCGGTACGCAGGCCTCTCACTGTTGTGGCCTCTCCCGTTGCAGAGCACAGCCTCCAGATGTGCAGGCTCAGTGGCCATGGCTCACGGGCCTAGCCACGCCATGGCATGTAGGATCTTCCTGGACCATGGCACAAACCCGTGTTCCCTGCATCGGCAGGCAGACTTTCAACCGCTGCGCCACCAGGAAAGCCCATTGGGTTTGTTTTTGTAAGTCCTTTTCTTCTCTTGCGTTTCCCACTTAGAGAAATTCCTTTAGCTTTTGTTGTAGAGCTAGTTTGGTTGTGCTGAATTCTCTTAACTTTTGCTTGTCTGTAAAGCTTTTGATTTATCCTTCAAATATGAATGAGATCCTTGCTGGGTAGCATAATCTTGTTTGTAGGCTCTTCCCTTTCATCACTTTAAGTATATCATGCCACTCCCATCTGGCTTGTAGAGTTTCTGCTGAGAAATCAGCTGTTAACCTTATGGGAGTTCCCTTGTATGTTATTTGTCATTTTTCCCTTGCTGCTTTCAATAATTTTTCTTTGTCTTTAATTTTTGTCAATTTGATTACTATGTGTCCCGGCATGTTCCTCCTTGGATTTATCCTGTATGGGACTCGCTGCGCTTGCTGGACTTGGGTGGCTATTTCCTATCCCACGTTAGGGAAGTTTTCGACTATAATCTCTTCAAATATTTTCTCGGGTCCTTTCTCTCTCTCTTCCCCTTCTGGGGCCCTTATAATGTGAATGTTGTTGTGTTTAATAATTTCCCAGAGGTCTCTTAGGCTGTGTTCATTTATTTTCATTCTTTTTTCTTTATTCTGTTCAGCAGCAGTGCATTCCAGCATTCTCTCTTCCAGGTCACTTACCCATTCTTCTGCCTCAGTTATTCTGCTGTTGATTCCTTCTAGTGTAGTTTTCATTTCAGTTACTGTATTGTTCATCTCTGTTTGTTCTTTCATTCTTCTAGGTCTTTGTTAAACATTTCTTGCATCTTTGCCTCCATTCTTTTCCCGAGATCCTTGATCATCTTCACTATCATTATTCTGAATTCTTTATCTGGAAGGTTGCCTATCTCCACTTCAGTTAGTTGTTTATCTGGGGTTTTATCTTGTTCCTTCATCTGGTACATAGCCCTCTGCCTTTTCATCTTGTCTATCTTTCTGTGAATGTGGTTTTTGTTCCATAGGCTGCAGGATTGTAGTTCTTCTTGCTTCTGCTGTCTGCCCTCTGGTGGATGAGGCTCTCTAAGAGGGTTGTGCAAGTTTCCTGATGGGAGGGACTGCTGGTAGGTAGAGCTGACTGTTGCTCTGATGGGCAGAGCTCAGTAAAACTTTAATCTGCTTGACTGCTGATGGGTGAGGCTGGGTTCCCTCCCTGTTCGTTGTTTGGCCTGAGGCAATCCAACACTGAAGCCTACCTGGGCTCTTTGGTGGGGCTAAAGGCAGACTCTGGGAGGGCTCACACCAAGGAGTACTTCCCAGAACTTCTGCTGCCAGTGTCCTTGTCCCCAAGGTGAGTCACAGCCACCCACCGCCTCTGCAGCAGACCCTCTAACACTAGCAGGTAGGTCTGGTTCAGTCTCCCCTGCGGTCACTGCTCCTTCCCCTGGGTCTCGATGCTCACACTACTTTGTGTGTGACCCCCAAGAGTGGAGTCTCTGTTTCCCCCAGTCCTGTCGAAGTCCTGCAATCAAATCCCACTAGACTTCAAAGTCTGATTCTCTAGGAATTTCTCCTCCCGTTGCCGGACTCCCAGCTTGGGAAGCCTGATGTGGGGCTCAGAACCTTCACTCCAGTGGATGGACTTCTGTGGTATAAGTGTTCTCCAGTCTCTGAGTCACCCACCCAGCAGTTATGGAATTTGATTTTACTGTGATTGCACCCCTCCTACCATCTCATTGTGGCTTCTCCTGTATCTTTGGACGTGGTGTATCATTTTTCATGAGTTCCAGTGTCTTCCTATCGATGATTGTCCAGCAGCTAGTTGTGATTCTGATGTTCTCACAAGAGGGAGTGAGAGCACATCCTTCTATTCCAGCATCTTGGTTCAGGTCTCATACAGATGTGTTCTTAACACGCCTTACCAGAATGTCACATGACCTTGTGTGTTGTCATGATCAGGACTTTATATTAAATGATGGAGAAACAGCCACTGAGCATCTAGCATGGAGACACTGTGCTACATACTCTAATATATAACCTCACTTAGTTACACAGTCTCACTGCAAAACAGGTATTACTGTCTCCATTTTGCTGACTTTGAAACCATGCCTTGGGACTTCCTTGGCAGTCCAGTGGTTAAGACTTCACCTTCCGGGCTTCCCTGGTGGCGCAGTGGTTGGGAGTCCGCCTGCCGATGCAGGGGACGCAGGTTCGTGCCCGGGTCCGGGAGGATCCCACATGCCGTGGAGCGGCTGGGCCCGTGAGCCATGGCCGCTGAGCCTGCGCGTCCGGAGCCTGTGCTCCACAACGGGAGAGGCCACAGCGGTGAGATGCCCGCGTACCGCAAAAAAAAAAAAAAAAAAAAAAAAAAAAAAGACTTCACCTTCCAATTCAGGGGCTGCGTGTTCCATCTCTTGTGAGGCAGCTAAGCTTCCCACATGCCTTGTGGCCAAAAAACCAAAACACAAAACAGAAGCAATACTGTAACAAATTCAATAAAGACTTTAAAAATGGTCCACATAAAAAAACTCTTTAAAAAAAAAGAAAGCATGCCTTCCTAAGACTCAAGTGGGCAAGAGGGAGAGCTAACTCAAATGCTCATGTTTTCCACACCACATCAATGACAGCAGACCTTTTCACCATAGACTAGAAGTTCACCATTTCAAGAAATACATCTACTAACTCATGCAAGTCATTCGGAGAAGTCAGAAAATATGTTACTACCACTCTGTGCTCAACCACCAATTAGAAAGAATGGGATGAGGACATTTTGTAGAGTATTTACAACCTTAAACATATTATTCAATGTATACTTTCCAAATTAGAGCAAGGAAAACTTGAACAGAAAACTTCAACCACACCATTAAACCACCTTTTGGGTTATTTCTACCATGCTAGGGCATTCTGCTAGTTACACAGGTTATCTTTAAAGGCTTAATAAATTAGGGCTAGTAGATTATTATTTACTTTCTTTGGGCAACTGCTCTCCCTAACTCCAGTGACAGTGCTGACAACGAGACTGTCGACCATGGCAACACTCCCCTCTGGCTGCAGGACTGCATCTGTGAACCGCTGAACCAACCACGGTATCCATGCCTCTGGCCACTGTGGCTGATCCAAAGATGAACACGAGTCCTCTGGAGTTCCTCCCTGGAATTAATCTACAGGGTGGAGAATGCCCTCTCCTCCTGAGTTAGGAGAATGTGAGCCATGGCTGGACTGATGGCCAGGGGTCCACTCATAAAGAAACAGCCTGGCCTGGAAGTTAGGCTGGAGTACAGAGCAGGTGGGAGGGAGGGCACTGGAAGGGGAGAGAGGGTGAGAGAGTGAGGATGAGAGAGATAAAGAGAGGAGGAGAGAGAGGAGAGGAGGAGGAGGGGCCATTTAAAAGGCAGGTGGAGGGCGGCAGGTAGAGACACACCTGACTAACAGCCCCCTCAACCTGCCCTGCACAGCTGTGGTTAGTTAGGATTTCTGCACTCAGGCACCCACAGCCACCTTCCATCCTGCTCTTCTGTGGTTTGACCGTCTAAACAAAGTCTCTCTTTTTGCTTCCAGTGTTTGGAGTGGGGTTTTTATTACCTCCAGTGGCAAACTTAAATTACCTAAGAAAACACGTTCATTACTTTACTAGACTAAGTTCTTATTTCCGTGTCTGCATCAAATACAATGTGACAAGTCAAATTAGCAAATATGTATGGAAACACCAAAAGGGGGCACTGTGGCCTAGAGGCCCTGAGAGCGACACTGAAAAAGAAGACACAAAACACCATGTCCGAGAAACAAAGACAAATGCAAACATGGAAGAAGTCATGGTATAAAGTAAGAGCAGTACAGGACTATGAAAATATGCAGCCAGTACATATCAAAGGAGAAGAGGAGGGAACACTCAGGTTGGGGAGAGCATCCCATCTGAAGCACATGTCACTTGAAGCCTTGCTCACACTGACATCGGTGTGTCAGGGGTTTAATCCTTCCACTGGCTGCACCCTGTGTCCTGTACATGTCTGGGGGCATCGGAGCATTCCTGAAACACCCTTTCACCTAACTGCAGAGCACGTGCCAGCAAGCTTACACCAGGGCAAGGCTGCCTTCAAGGGTGGGCGTTTGTGCAGCACACAGGGCCCCCTCTCAGGGCTCTGCACTTGGTTTAACAGTTTGCTGTCTTGAAATTGTTAATACTTTTTGAATAACAGGCCTGCCGTTTTTATTTCGCACTGTTTCCTTGAAATTTTGTGGCTGGTTTTCCACTAAGGAGAGGGACAAAATTTTGCTACAAACAATTCAGACCAACAGTCTTACTTTTCAAACCAGTCTCTTTGCCAAGAGACGTAATATAGTTTGGAAGTCAGAGGGCAAAGATGCTCTATCACCTGCCACATGTTCTTCCTTAGCCTTTCATTAAAAGCAAATGATTTAGGAAAATGAGAAGTGTGCAGTGGAGAGCACCTGTCACATGCCAGTTCACAGCACTGCCAAGTTGAAAGTGAAGTCACCAAGGGTGACTCAAAAAGCCCATCGTAATTTTTTTTTAGCAAAGGATGAAGTATAAAAAAAGGATTGGGTTGATTTTATGAGATATTCAGTGGGCATGTCCAATGCATCAACTATCATAAACAGTGGACTGTTATCCATAGTGTTGCCTGGTAACACAACTCTATCTCAGAGAGCACAGGCTGTAAATGGCTGGTCCTTCCCGACATCACCTCCACGGGGGCCTCTCAGCAGCTTCCCTACAAGCCACGCAGTAATGGGAGCTCAAATGACAGTCCCCCTGCCATCTCGCGCCAGGACCTCCAGAGCCACCTCCACAGGGCCTGCGGCCTCTGCTGCAATTCACTTCCTCATCATGTGCCCTCAGGGCAGCTGCCCCCCAACACCAGTCTCCTCACTCCTGCCCTGTCCATGCCTATATCCCACCATGTCCACTCTCATCAGGATCGTCTCAGCTCCCTCGCAAAGTGAAACACTGATCTTTCCGTTTTGTTCCTGAGTGTGAACGAGCCCCAGTCCCTTTAGGGGCCCAGGCTTAGATCAGAGCTGAAGAAGGAACGTGGGGAGTAGTGGCATCAGGAAGGGAGGTTGTCTGTGACATGCTGACGTTAAAACCAGTTTCCTCCTCACCGTTGTCCAAACTGAGCAAGCCTTGCTGGGTGAAAAACTGGAAACATACAGCTAAGTCTGAAAGAAATGAACGGTGGTCCAAATGTGCCCGTGTTTATACAATTCTCCCTCCTGTCTCACCCGCATGGACTTCTAACATCTCATCTTTTATGTTAACTCCTGGTGATGTGTTTTGAGGTAGAATAAGCTCAGTGTTTTCCTTCTGCTCAGACTGCTCTCTTTTTGCATCCATTGTTCGCTGAAGCAGACTCCCTTCTCTGATGGAGCCTGGGTTCTAGGTAGGTAATTCTGTGAGTGAGCATAAGCCAGGCACAGTCCACATGCTCAGGACGTGTCCGCAATTGACTTCACCTGATTTAAGGATGGACGCGAATCTACTTACAGATGAAGACTAGGCAGACGAGCGTGGTTTTGTATGTAAGCAAGACCAAAATGAAGATGATAAGCAGAAAACTGGAATTTTGTGCTCTGATGAATAAAGTCCCTTAGGAGGTAAGTTTTCTAAAGCAAAGTCCTTGTGAGGGCCAGGATGTTGGAAAGCACACCAACTGGTTCAGGATTAGGGTTTGGTTTCCTTTTCCTTTTTCCTTCTCCCTCCAGATCCAGCTACTTCGGGATGCTGCCGTGCATGGGCCAGCCTGCTTCCTGACTTGGTAACAGGACACCTCTGTGACCTTCATAATCAAGTGACAGAGACTCTATTTCATGTACTTAAGAAGAGAAACTTCCCTTCATTCCTGAAAGAATTTACTTTAGGAAACGTGATATGATCTGATAAGATTCTTGAAAAATCTTTTAAAAAATATTGATCATCAGTTTCTTGGTGACACCTGGGAGAAATTTTGATATGAATGGTGAAATTTTGACAGTATCTAATGAATTGAGCAAAAATAAAACCAAACTGATTCGTCTTACCTTATGGTCTTTTGAAGTGAGTGGGTTTGTCATCTCGGCAGTGTTCTTCCACTCCTGTTCTTACCTTGTTTGCTTCTGTGTGGCCTCCTCATCACAGAAGCTGTTTTACCAGAAGGTGGTCCTGGCAAACCATCACTCTAGCTGTCCTTTGTAGCATCACAACCATTGTGCTGACTTTTCTTACTCAGGCTGCAAATACTGTCCGATCTCAGCACCCTCTCAGACAGGACACCCAGAGTTAGAATGTAATTTGTCATTCAGGCTATAAAAGTTGGCAAGCCCTAATTGGCCACACCTGAGAAAACATGTTTCAAAATGCCACTGTGTAAATGAAAAACACCTACCTCTCTTGTAGAATAAGTTTGTTTTCTTTCTTCCAAAAGTCTTTAAAGTCGGAGCTGAATTCATGCCAGATACTGAAGAAAACATTTGGGGACACTTCCTTCTCTCCAATTTTTGGTCTCATGAAGAAATAGGCTGTAGTCTCCAAAAAGCTGTCAAAGCATGCACACACACACACAAACACACACACACACGTATAAAAGCTATGATTACTTTCCAACATGGGATATTCTTTCCCCATCCAAATGCTGATTTCATTCATGCAGTTATTATGACCAAGAGGACTCAACTCCTAAGGCACCAACAGTAGTTCTCTTAAGGTTTCATGTTAGGGTTTTTGGACTCAGATGTTAGCAGCTGACAAGAGTCCTCCATATACTGGTAGCTATCCCTGGTCCAACCATTTTCAAAATTAATCACTATGTGTCCAACCTATTTCAGAAATGAACCTGTAATCAAGTTGGGACATAAGGGAAGTGTTGGGTCTATACTTTCCTTCTAGACTCTAAACAAATGAAATATCAGCTCTTTGTCCCCAAACTAATATGTCTCTATATGTGTATTATACTGCTTCTATACTATGGGCTTCCTACATTGCTGGTGGGAAAAAAAAGCAACAGCCCCGAGAGATACTGACAAAGGCTCCCACTGGAGATCATGGCAGCACCAATGAGTGGGTACCAGCAGGGCGGCCAGCATCGTGACAGTGCCCATCTCCAGAAGGTGCCATCGAGGCTGCTTCGTATTACAACTACATGACACTCAGAAGGGTTTCAAAGGGTTATTTGACAAAGAACATACAACTAGTAAGTGGCAGATTTATTCTGCACCTTGACCTGGACCTCCCCGCCTCCAGAACTGTGAGAAGTAAATGTTCACTGTTTAGGCCACCCAGTCTATGGTATTTTCTTATAACAGCCAGAACTAAGTCAAGGACAAATGATCTAGATTCTTCAATACATAAATGTAAAGGGAAAAAAAAGTCTATTATAAAGACTTAAGAGATATTCTCTGATTTTAATGGTTTGAACTTCTTTATATATTGCTTCAAACAAACTGTAAGAAAATAAAATCATTTCTTACATATATGAACTAATAGGACTTTCGAACAGAGACTGGGTATTTGGTGACATTAGGGATTATTATTTTTGGTGGTAAAACTGGTGCTTGTTATTTTTTAAAGGGGATTTTTTAGCGATACATACTAAAATATATATGGATGAAATTATACCTGTTGAGGATTTGCTTCACAAACAATATGGGAGGCGGCAAGTGGGCAGGGGTGTAGATGAAACCAAGTCAGGAACTGCTGGGTGATGAGTGCATGATGATCACTGTACATTTTGTTTACCATCTCTAAATCACAGCCAAGTTCCTCACCTGCATGGTCTTTAATCTACCTACCCCTACTTCCTTTAGGAAAGTATCAAATCCATTGTCTCCTATTTCCAGCATCCAAAATCTCTTATTACTAGGTTTTCCTTCTGATCCTAAGAGCATATGAAGATTTCTGCATCTATAAATATTCTCTCATCCATGCAGACTCACTGAAAGACACCATGATTTATATACAGTTGCTTTATAATTCAATGCTCCTCTGTCCTCACTTGTTTTGAAATCTGGCTTCATAGGCCACCTTCACTACTTTCTCGCAAAAGTCTCTGATCTAAACCTACAACTTTTAGCAATTTCCATTCTCATGTCCTAAAATAATGGAACCATTACTGTCCTGTTTACTTGAACTTAAAAATGAGAAATTATTAACAGAGCTTTTCTTTTACTCCTTTAGGTTAAACCGATGCAAACTGAATTAAATGTATTATTTCCATTTTCCCTTTATGAAACTCTCAATTATAGGAGACAGCTGAGGTAATGATCACCTATTTCATGGCCTTACCTTGTATTAACTTCAGATTTACAGAAAAGTTGAAAAGATAGAGTTCAAGTATGGCCTCCACTCACCTTCTCCTAATATTAACATCTTACCCAGAAACAGTACGCTTAACACTGAAAGTGAGAGGAACTCTCTTGGCAGGAGCTACTGCAAACTGCCTTCTGAGTAAAGTAAGAGAAACTGTGTCAATAAGTAGGGACAACAGGTAAGGTGGTCACCCCACTGTGGTGCTGCCTGCTGGCCCCAAGACACACACACACGTGCGCGCGTGTGTGTGTGTATTTAATTGAAGTATAGTTTAAGTATAGTATTGTGCTAGTTTCAGGCTTACATACATCATAGTGATTCAGTTATTTTTTTCAGATTCTTTTCCATTATAGGTTATTATAAAATATTGAATATAGTTCCCAGTGCTATGCAGGGAACTTATAGGTTCTTGTTGCTAATCTATTTTATGTATAGCAGTTTTGTTCCACTTGTAGATGTATTTTGGATGTGTTTGTGTAGGGAGGTGAGCTCCATGTCCTCCTACTCTGCCATTTTGATCCCTCTCTGAGACTGATATACTGACATCAGTTTTAATTTATATAAAGGTCCTGTATTGTCTCATAATTATGTGGGGTGAGGGAATGAGGGAAAGGAACTGAAATCATACAAAGTAGGCACTCTGACCACCATGGAATTAAATTAGAAGTCAATAACAGTAAAATTAACTGTCCAAATCATTTCTTTATCCTTTCTTCTAGTTTTATTGGGATATAATGGACACACAGCACTGTATCTGTTTAAGGTGTACAGCAAAGTGATTTGATTTACAAACATCATGAAGTGACACCACAGTAAGTATAGTGAACACCCACCATCTCATATAGATACAAAATTAAAGAAATATTAAAAATTTTTTTCCTTGTGATGAGAACGCTTAGGATACAGCAGGATTAATTGTATTTATCATGTGGTATATTACTTCCCTTGTGTACCTTTTAATTAACCTCATCCAATTCCCATCCCCCCACCCCCTGCCTTTGGTAACCACAAATTGGTTCTCTTTTTCTGAGTTTGTTTGTTTGCAGTATAATTGATTGACAACACTATGTTAGGTCCTATTACATGACACAGTGATTCAGTATTTCTATACATACCAAAATGATCACCACCATAAGTCTAGCTACACAGAAATATATTACATAGTCATTGATATAGTTATTGACTATATTCCCCACACTGTACACTTCATACCTGTGACTCATTTATTTTGCAACTCTAAGTTTGTACCTATTAATCTCCCTCACCTATTTTTCTCTTCCCCCAACCTTTCCCTTCTGGCAACCACCTGTTTTTTCTCTGTATCTATGACTCTGCTTCTCTTTGTTATGTTGTTCATTTGTTTTGTTTTTAACTTCCACATATAAGTGAAATCATATGATATTTTTCTTTCTACATCTGACTCCTTTTGCCTATGTCCCCAGGGTCAGCTCCAGTTGCCTCCTGCCTCTCCAGGAAGCTCTACAAGATCAGCAGGTGGGTCTGACCCTGGCTTCTTTCAAATTACTGCTCTATTTCCCACAGCCTTCTGGGTCTCCTGAAAGTAAATCTCACTGGTCATCAAAGCCAAACATTTTGGGGGAGAGGGAAGATGGTGGAAGAGTAAGACGTGGAGATCACCTTCCTCCCCACAGATACATCAGAAATACATTTACACGTGGAAGTGCTCCTATAGAACACCCACTGAACGCTGGCAGAAGACCTCAGACTTCCCAAAAGGCAAGAAACTCCCTACGAACCAGGGTAGGGAAAAAGAAAAATCAGAGACAAAATAATAGGGAAGAGGACCTGCACCAGTGGGAGGGAGCCGTGAAGGAGGAAAGGTTTCCACACACTAGGAAGCCCCTTCAAGGGCGGAGACTGTGGGTGGCAGAGGGGGGAAGCTTCGGAGCCACGGAGGAGAGCGCAGCCACAGGGGTGCGGAGGGCAAAGCGGAGAGATTCCCGCACAGAGGATCGGTGCCGACCGGCACTCACCAGCCCAAGAGGCTTGTCTGCTCACCCGCCGGGGTGGGCGAGACTGGGAGCTGAGGCTTGGGCTTCGGTCAGAGCGCAGGGAGAGGACTGGTGGCGTGAACACAGCCTGAAGGGGTTAGTGCACCACGGCTAGCCGGGAGGGAGTCCAGTGAAAAGTCTGGACCTGCCAAAGAGACAGGAGACTTTTTCTTCCCTCTTTGTTTCC
Organism: Phocoena sinus; assembly: GCF_008692025.1. Classification (NCBI taxonomy): domain Eukaryota; kingdom Metazoa; phylum Chordata; class Mammalia; order Artiodactyla; family Phocoenidae; genus Phocoena; species Phocoena sinus. Next base: position 888,901 of record NC_045778.1, on the reverse strand, counting down.
TGGTGCGCAAGGAGAGGGGATTAAGACCGCTGCTTAAAGGAGCTCCAGAGATGGGCGCGAGCCGTGGCTACCAGTGCGGACCCCAGAGACGGGCATGAGATGCTAAGGCTGCTACTGCCGCCACCAAGAAGCCTGTGTGCGAGCACACAGGTCACTATCCACACCACCCCTCCTGGGAGCCTGTGCTGCCCGCCACTGCCAGGGTCCCGTGATCCAGGGACAACCTCCCTGGGAGAACGCACCGCGCACCTCAAGCTGGTGCAACGTCACGCCGGCCCCTGCCGCCACAGGCTCGCCCCATACCCCTCCCTTCCCCTGGCCTGAGAGAGCCAAATCCCCGAATCAGCTGCTCCTTTAGCCCCGTCCTCCCTGAGGAAAGAACAGACACCCTCAGGCGACCTACACGCAGAGGCAGAGACAAATCCAAAGCTGAACCCCGGGAGCTGTGTGAACAAAGAAGAGAAAAATCTCTCCCAGCAGCCTCAGGAGCAGCGGATTAAATCTCCACAATCAACTTGATGTACCCTGCATCTGTGGAATACCTGAAAAGACAATGAACCATCCCAAATTGAGGAGGTGGACTTTCAGAACAATATATATTATTTTTTCCCCTTTTGCACTTTTTGTGAGCGTGCATGTATATGCTTCTGTGTGAGATTTTGTCTTTATAGCTTTGCTATCACCATTTCTCCTAGGGTTCTGTCCATCTAATTGTGTTGTTTTGTTTTGTTTTACTTAAAATTTTTTTTCTTAATAATTATTTTTTATTTTAATTACTTTACTTTTTATCTTACTTTATTTTATTTTATCCTCTTTCTTTCTACTTTTTCTCCCTTTTATTCTGAGCCATGTCGATGAAAGGCTCTTGGTGCTCCAGCCAGGAGTCAGTGCTGTGCCTCTGAGGTGGGAGAGCCAACTTCAGAACACTGGTCCACATGAGACCTCCCAGCTCCACGTAATATCAAATAGCGAAAATCTCGAGAGATCTCCATCTCAACGCCAAGATGCAGCTTCACTCAACGATCAGCAAGCTGCAGTGCTGGACACCCAATGGCAAACAACTAGCAAGACAGGAAAACAGCCCCATACATTAGCAGAGAAGCTGCCTAAAATCATAAGTCCACAGACACCCGAAAACACACCACCAGACCTGGACTTGCCCACCAGAAAGACAAGATCCAGCCTCAAACACAGGCATTAGTCCCCTCCACCAGGAAGCCTACACAACCCACTGAACCAACCTTAGCCACTGGGGACAGACACCAAAAACAATGGGAACTACGATCCTGCAGCCAGCAAAAAGGAGATCTCAAAAAGAGTAAGATGATGAGAAAAATTAAAAGACAGAAAAACACACAGCAGATGAAGGAGCAAGGTAAAAACCCACCAGACCTAATAAATGAAGAGGAAATAGGCAGTCTACCTGAAAAAAAATTTCAGAATAACGATAGTAAGGATGATCCAAAATCTTGGAAATAGAACAGAGAAAATGCAAGAAACATTTAAAAAGGACCTAGAAGAACTAAAGAGGAAACAAGCAACAATGAACAACATAATAAATGAAATTAAAAATACTCTAGAGGGGACCAATAGCAGAATAACTGAGCCAGAAGAACGGATAAGTGACTTGGAAAATAAAATAGTGGAAATAACTACTGCAGAGCAGAATAAAGAAAAAAGAAAGAAAAGAACTGAGGACAGTCTCAGAGACCTCTGGGACAACATTAAACACACCAACATTCGAATTATAGGGGTCCCAGAAGAAGAAGAGAAAAAGACTGAGAAAATATTTGACGAGACTATAGTGAAAACTTCCCTAACATGGGAAAGGAAATAGTTAATCAAGTCCAGGAAGCACAGAGAGTTCCATACAGGATAAATCCAAGGAGAAACAGGCAAAGACACATATTAATCAAACTATCAAAAATTAAATACAAAGAAAACATAGCAAGAACAAGCAGCAAGGGAAAAACAACAAATAACACACAAGGGAATCCCTATAAGATTAACAGGTGATCTTTCAGCAGAAACTCTGCAAGCCAGAAGGGACTGGCAGGATATATTTAAAATGATTAAGGAGAAAAACCTACAACCAATATTACTCTCCCCAGCAAGGATCTCATTCAGATTGGATGGAGAAATTAAAACCTTTACAGACAAGCAAAAGCTGAGAGAGTTCAGCACCACCAAACCAGCTCTACAACAAATGCTAAAGGAACTTCTCTAGGCAAGAAACAGAAGAGATGGAAAAGACTTACAATAAAAAACCCAAAACAATTAAGAAAATGAGAATAGGAACATACATATTCATAATTACCTTAAATGTAGATAGATTAAATGCTCCCACCAAAAGACAGACACTGGCTGAATGGATACAAAACCAAGAACCATCTAAACGCTGTGTACAAGAGACCCATTTCAGACCAAGGGACTCATACGGATTGAAAGTGAGGGGATGGAAAAAGATATTACACACAAATGGAAATCAAAAGAAAGCTGGAGTACCAATTCTCATATCAGGCAAAATAGACTTTTAAACAAAGACTATTACAAGAGATGAAGAAGGAAACTACATAATGATCAAGGGATCAATCCAAGAAGAACATATAACAATTCTAAATATTTATGAACCCAACATAGGAACACCGCAATACATAAGGCAAATACTAACAGTCATAAAACAGGAAATCGACAGTAACACATTCATAGTAGGCGACTTTAGCACCCCATTTCACCAATGGACAGATCATCCAAAATGAAAATAAATAAGGAAACACAAGCTTTAAATGATACAGTAAAAAAGATGGACCTAATTGATATTTATAGGACATTCCATCCAAGAACAACAAAATACACATTTCTCTCAAGTGCTCATGGAACATTCTCCAGGATAGATCATATCTTGGGTCACAAATCAAGCCTTGGTAAATGTAAGAAAATTGAAATCATATCAAGTATCTTTTCCGACCACAATGCTATGAGACTAGATATCAATTAGAGGAAAAGATCTGTAAAAAGTATAAACACATGGAGTCTAAACATTGCACTACTTAATAACGAAGTGATCACTGAAGAAATCAAAGAGGAAATAAAAAAATACCTAGAAACAAATGACAATGGAGACACAACGACCCAAAACCTATAGGATGCTGCAAAAGCAGTTCTAAGAGGAAAGTTTATAGCAATATAATCCTACATTAAGAAACAGGAAACATCTCGAATAAACACCCTAACCTTGCACCAAAAGCAATAAGAGAAAGAAAAACAAAACAAAAAACCCCCCAAATTTAGCAGAAGGAAATAAATATCAGATCAGAAATAAATGAAAAAGAAATGAAGGAAATGACAGCAAAGATCAATAAAACTAAAAGCTGTTTCTTTGAGAAGATAAACAAAGTTGATAAACCATTAGCCAGACTCATCAAGAGCAAAAGGGAGAAGACTCAAATCAATAGAATTAGAAATGAAAAAGGAGAAGTAACAACTGACACTGCAGAAACACAAAAGATCATGAGAGAATACTACAAGCAAATCTATGCCAATAAAATGGACAAACTGGAAGAAATGGACAAATTCCTAGACATGCACAACCTGCCAAGACTGAATCAGGAAGAAACAGAAGAAAGATAAAATATGAACAGACAAATCACAAACACTGAAATTGAAACTGTGATTAAAAATCTTCCAACAAACAAAAGCCCAGGACCAGATGGCTTCACAGGCGAATTCTATCAGACATTTAAAGAAAAGCTAACACCTATCATTCTCAAACTCTTCCAAAATATAGCAGAGGGAAGAACACTCCCAAACACATTCTACAAGGCCACCATCACCCTGATACCAAAACCACACAAAGATGTCACAAAAAAAGAAAATTACACGCCAATATCACTGATGAATATAGATGCAAAAGTCCTCAACAAAATACTATCAAACAGAATCCAACAGCACATTAAAAGGATTATACACCATGATCAAGTAGGGTTTATTCCAGGAATGCAAGGATTCTTCAATATACGCAAATCAATCAATGTGATACACCATATTAACAAATTGAAGGGGAAAAACCATATGATCATCTCAATAGATGCAGAGAAAGCTTTTGACAATATTCAACACCCACTTATGATAAAAAACCCTGCAGAAAGTAGGCATAGAGGGAACTTTCCTCAACATAATACTGGCCATATATGACAAACCCACAGCCAACATTGTCCTCAATGGTGAAAAGCTGAAGCCATGTCCACTAAGATCAGGAAGAAGACAAGGTTGCCCACTCTCACCACTCTTATTCAGCATCATTTTGGAACTTTTAGCCACAGCAATCAGAGAAGAAAAAGAAATAAAAGGAATACAAATTGGAAAAGAAGTAAAGCTGTCACTGTTTGCAAATAACCTGATATATACATAGAGAGTCCTAAAGATGGTACGAGAAAACTACTAGAGCTAATCAATGAATTTGGTAAAGGAGCAGGATAAAAAATTAATGCACAGAAATCTCTGGCATTCCTATACACTAATGATGAAAAATCTGAAAGTGAAATTAAGAAAACACTCCCATTTACTACTGCAACAAAAAGAATAAAATATCTAGGAATAAACCTACCTAAGGAGACAAAAGACCTGTATGCAGAAAAGTATAAGACACTGATGAAATAAATTAAGGATGATACAAATAGATGGAGAGATATACCGTGTTCTTGGATTGGAAGAATCAACATTGTGAAAATGAATCTACTACCCAAAGCAATCTACAGATTCAATGCAATCCCTATCAAACTATCACTGGCATTTTTCACAGAACTAGAACAAAAAATGTCACAATTTGTATGGAAACAGAAAAGACCCAGAATAGCCAAAGCAATCTTGAGAATGAAAAATGGAACTGGAGGAATCAGGCTCCCTGACTTCAGACTATACTACAAAGCTACAGTAATCAAGACAGTATGGTACTGGCACAAAAACAGAAAGATAGATCAATGGAACAGGATAGAAAGCCCAGAGATAAACCCATGCACATATGGTCACCTTATCTTTGATAAAGGAGGCAAGAATATACAGTGGAGAAAAGACAGCCTCTTCAGTAAGTGGTGGTGGGAAAACTAGACAGGTACATGTAAAAGTATGAGATTAGAACACTCCCTAACACCATACACAAAAATAAGATAAAAATGGATTAACGACCTAAATGTAAGGCCAGACACTATTAAACTCTTAGAGGAAAACATAGGCAGAACACTCTATGACATAAATCACAGCAAGATCCTTTTTGACCCACCTCCTAGAGAAATGGAAATAAAAACAAAACTACAAAAATGGGACGTAATGAAACTTAAAAGCTTTTGCACAGCAATGGAAACCATAAAAAAAGACCAAAAGACAACTCTCAGAATGGGAGAAAATATTTCCAAGTGAAGCAACTGACAAAGGATTAATCTCCAAACTTTACAAGCAGCTCATGCAGCTTAATAACAAAAAAACAAACAACCCAATCCAAAAATGGGCAGAAGACCTAAACAGACATTTCTCCAAAGAAGATATACAGATTGCCAACAAACACATGAAAGAATGCTCAACATCATTAGTGATTAGAGAAATGCAAATCAAAACTACAATGAGATATCATCTCACACCAGTCAGAATGGCCATCATCAAAAAATCTAGAAACAATAAATGCTGGAGAGGGTGTGGAGAAAAGGGAACACTCTTGCACTGCTGGTGGGAATGTAAATTGATACAGCCACTATGGAGAACAGTATGGAGGTTCCTTAAAAAACTAAAAGTAGAAGTAACATATGACCCAGCAATCCCAGTACTGGCATATAACCTGAGAAAACCATAATTCAAAGAGTCAGGCACCACAATGTTCATTGCAGCTCTATTCACAATGCCAGGGTATGGAAGCAGCCAAAGTGTCCACCGACAGATCAATGGATAAAGAAGTTGTGGCACATATATACAATGGAATATTACTCAGCCATGAAAAGAAATGAAATTGAGTTATTTGTAGTGAGGTGGATGGACCTAGAGTCTGTCATACAGAGTGAAGTAAGCCAGAAAGAGAAAAGCAAATACTGTAAACTAATGCATATATATGGAATCTAAGAGGAAAAAAAAGTTCATGAAGAATCTTGGAGTAAGACGTGAATGGAGACGCAGACCTACTAGTGAACGGACTTGAGGATATGGGGAGTGGGAAGGGTAGGCTGTGACAAAGTGAGAGAGTGGTATGGACATATATACACTACCAAACGTAGAATAGATAGCTAGTGGGAAGCAGCCGCATAGCACAGTAAGATCAGCTCTGTGCTTTCTGACCACCTAGAGGTGTGGGATAGGGAGGGTGGGAGGGAGGGAGACGCAAGAGGGAAGAGATATGGGAACATGTGTATATGTATAACTGATTCACTTTGTTATAAAGCAGAAACTAAGACACCATTGTAAAGCAATTATACTCCGATAAAGATGTTAAAAAAAAAAAAAAGCCAAGCATTTTGGGGGCTTGTCTTCTTGGTGCAGGAGCCCCAGGCTGGGGATCACAGGATGGGGCTTGGTCTCCTCACTCTTTGGGGAAAACCTCTGCCATTGTAATTATTCTCCTCTTTGGGGTCAGCCACTCGGGGGTATGGGTCTTGACTATACCGCATCTCTGCCCCTCCTACCTGCCTCTTTCTGGCTCCCTCTTTATATCTTTAGTTGTAGAAGCTCTTTTCTCCTCATCTTTCAGTTTTTCTCATCAGTAGATGTTCTGTAAATAGCTGTAATTTTGGTGTGTCCATGGCAGAAAGTAAGCTCAGTGTCTTCCTACTCTGTCATCTTACCCATATTCCAAAGCTTCCAAATCATTTCTAAACAATTCACAGGTCAAAGAAAATATCTCAAGGGAAATTAGAAAATGTTTTGAACTGTAAGTACAACATATCAAAATTTGTAGGATGTAGTTAAAGCAGAACTCAGGTGAAAATTTATAGCATAAAATGTTCTTAGAACAGAAGAAACTTCTAAGATCAATAAGATTTCACCTTAGAGAACTAGAGTAAAAAATACAATTTAAGCTCAAAGCAAGCAGAAGAAAAGAAGTAAAAATTAGAGCAGATATAAATGAAATAGAAAAAAAGAAAAACAATGGAGAAAAATCAGCAAAACAAAAAGATGATTTTTGGAAAAGACCAATAAAATTGATTAACCTCTGGTCAGGTCAACTAAAGAAATAAGAGAAAAAAGCACAAATTAGTAATGTAAATAATGAAAGAAGGGTTATCACTATTAGTCCCATGGACATTTAAAGGAAAGTTATGAATAATTCTTTGCCAACAATTTTGATAACTTAGATAAAATGTATCAATTCTTTGAAAGACATCAGCTACTAAAACTTTCTTCAGACATCTCCATCTATTAAATAAATTAAGTCAATAATTAATAACCTTCCAAAAAGAAACCATAAGATCTAGGTGGTTTTTCTAGTGAGTTTTCTACCAAATCTTTATAGAAAAGTTAAATCTCTTCCAGAAATTAGAAGCAGAAGAAAGAGTTCCTAACTCATTCTATATGGCCAGCAATTGCCTAATACCAAAACAAGATAAATACATTACAAGAAAAAAAGTACAGGCCAGTATGTCTCTTGAGCATAGATACAAAAATTCTCAACAGAATACTAGCAAATAGAATTCAACATGAATAAAAATTGTTTTACACCATGACAAGTGATGTTTATTGTAGTTATGCAAGATGGGTTCAATATTCAAATAAAAAAATGTAATCTACCACATGAACAAGCTAAAGGAAAAAAATCATGTAATGATATCAACTGGTGCAGGAAAAACATTTCACAAAATCTAACACCATGATAAAAACTCTCAGCAAACTAGGAATAGAGGACTTCCTTGAATTGAGGAGGAACATCTACAAAAAACCCTAGAGCTAACACCATACTGAATAGTAAGAGACTGAATGCTTTCCTCCTAATAGTGGTAATAAGGCTAGGGTGCCCTCTTTCACTTCTATTTGCACCATACTGGAAGTCTTAGCTAATACAAGACAAGAAAAGTAAATAAAAGGTATACAGATTGGGAGGGGAGAAATAAAACTGTCTTTATCTGCAGATGAATATGTTTATATAGAAATGCCAAAGAATCTACAAAATCATTCCTGGAACCTATAAACAAATATAGGAAGGTTGAAGGATACAGGTCAATATACAAAAGTCAATTGCTTTCTTATACACCAGCATTGAACAATTAAGTTTTGAAATTAAAAAATATATAATTCACTATAGCACAAAAAACATGGAATACTAAGGCATAAATCTAACTACAGATATAATATCTATGAGGAAAATTACAAAACTCTGATAAAAAAAATCAAATAGGATCTAAATAAATGGAGAGCTAGTCTATGAACATGGGTAGGAATAGTCAATATTGTAAAGATGCTAGTTCTTCCCAACTTAATTTGATTCATGTAATTCCAATAAAAATCCTAACAAGTTATTTTGTGGATATTGACAAACTGATTCTAAAGCTTATATGGAAGAGGAAAAAGACCTGGAATAGCCATCACAATACTGAAGAAGAAAAACAAAGTTGAAGCCCTCACATTACCCAATTTTAAGACTCACTATAAAGCGGGACAGTGTGGTATTATTAGAGAAAGAATAGACATGTATTCAATGAAACAGAATAGAGTGTCCAGAAGTAGGCTCACAAATATAGTTGACTGATCTTTGAAAAAGGAACAAAGGCAAGTCAATGGAGAAATGACAGTCTTTTCAACAAATGGTGCTGGAACAGCTGGCTGTTTATATGCAAAAAACACACAAAAGGAACCTAAACACAGACGTCACATCTTACACACACACACACACACACACACACACACACACACATCCCTAAAATACTGATCAACAACTTGTGGTGGTGAGAAAAGTTAAATAACTTGAAGGTGTTACATTATTTTGGGAAGGGACAAATATATTAAATATTTGTTAATTTAAAGGTATTAAAAATAGAAGAAATAAAATGTATCATGTCTATGGCAGCCACGAGTACACATCTTTCAGATCTCCCAGGTTCCAACTGAGGAAAACGAAACTGACCGAGGGCTTCATCTGCTGTGCTCTGGGGTCAGCCATTTCATTTACACAGAGGCCCAGGGTTGCCCCCAGCCAGTGAGTGAATACAGCAGGGTGCTGGTGCCGGTGCTACCCTAGGGGACACAAGGCTCCTCTCAAAGGCGAACTTGGCTGAAGGACTTCCAATCGGCTTTACCAAAACTTTCTGGTAACTGCACTGCAGTCTGAGACTTTTGCTATCCAGTCTTCCTTCCTTCCCTCTCCTCCATGGGAGCTGGACCTGCATCCATATTTAAAGCTGCCCTACCATCCTCTGGACCCCTTCCCGTTTCTCCCAGTAAATGCAGCCTTGGCACCTGCTTCTTGGAGAACCTGAAATAACATAAGTGGAGCCACAGAAAACAAGCAGTAAGTTGAGGTCTGGGACAGATTCAGTCACCACCCCACTGTCCTGGGTGGCACGTGGCATGGACCCTGGCACATTGGAGGCTATGAACTGCTAACAATATCACCGAGGTGGCCTAGAAAAATATCCTTGTGTGGGAATGTCCTCGCAGGTGTGATTATTCAGGCTACTGAAGACATGGTGAGAACAATGCCACATAGACAGTGGAATTGGCTGACTACGGCTAGGTTGGATTGACACCCTGCAGAGGAATAATGAGAGGCCCTGGGCTTAACAGACAGTTAAAGACTAGGGGCAACTTGGTGGTTTGGAAAGAGGCAGTTGTCACCTGTCGTGAGAGAACAGATAAAGCTGCACAACAAAAAGAAGATCTAACAGCCAGGCTGAAGAGTTCCAGAGACATTTACATGCACAGCCAAGCAGGTCTGCTAAGGTAGTCAGACCCTGGCTGGGAAAACCTGGGATCCCAAAACAAGTGATGAAGATAACTGACAGTCACCCCTACAGATCCCTAAAACTGTCAAGAGTTTGTAGAGGGGCCCCACTCTTCTCTAGTAAAGGTGAGCACCTCAGCTAGGGAAGTGCTAGACCTGTTGTAGGAAAAGAGATTATACACCCATGTTGCTGCAAGAATTAGCCATGTGTAGTGGCAGGAGTTGGGGGCGGCTCTTACAGGCCTAGAGTAAGCTATGGCCAAGGCAGAGGAGAGCAGGCATGGCTCAGCTGTCCTGGACAATCGCAGAGCAGGGAGTGAAGAGGCTGAGGGCAGTGGGCATGCCTGTGTGTATCACACGAGTCCAGAACACTGAGCAAAGGAGTACTCCATGGGAGGTCCCAGAGGGCCCACCACACATCAAGGCTGTCAAGAATGCACTGGCAACAGGGGCGCTGATGTTGCTCTGTGCTGTGGGCCAGGGAAGCCAGTAGGAGAGATCACAGCTGAGCCCATTAAAACCCATGGGGATGATGGAACCCGGAAGTACAGGGGCCAATGGTGAAGCCCAGTGGCCAGAAGCCTGGGGACCAGTTATCATCATGACTGACAAGGGGTCTTCCCTACAGGGAGTGTGGAGATGGTTACTAGATCATGGTATCCTTAGAAGCAAAAAAAAAAAAAAAAAGACATTGCTTAACATCTACAATCAAATAAAAGGGCAAGAATAGAGGAACAGGAGGATAAGGGCAGTTGCTTCAATAAATTGTCAAGATCCCTTGCTCAGTTCCTGGAATTGTGCTGATTTCAGATCCAGAACCCACTGACAAAAGGGATGACCCTGAAACACTGTGGGGAGCATGTACTGTACTGATGCCCTCAGTCCTTTCCCAAAGGGCTCTGCAGCTACTGCTCAGGGATAAAGGGAAATATCCAGGCATTTTGAGAGGTATGGGACACAGGATCTGAGCAGACATCTACAGCTTTGTCATGGCCACCTGCACTAGAGGGGGGCCCCACACAACAGAAGTCCCTGGGCCAGAGCCCCGCCCATCAACGAGCCAGCAGCCTCAGCAGAAGGCAGGGCCTGGCAACCAAAGGGACCAGGGTCCAGCCACGCCTATGAAACCACCCACAATAGTCAGCCTGCCACAACAGAAGGACCAATGCAGCCCAATAGGGGCACCCCTAGAGCATATAGCTCTGGTGTCCAGAGGGGAGTGTGCTGCTGGGACCCACAGGATATTTCCTACAAAAGGCCACTTCTCCCAGTCAGGAAATGTAACCAACCTACAAGATACATAGAAGTAAAAACAGCAAATCATGCAAAATGAGGCAACAGAGGAACATGTTCCAAACGAAGGAAAAAATAAAACCCCAGAAGAACTAAGTGAAGTGGAGATAGGCAACCTACTTGATAAAGAGTTCAAGGTAATAAAAGTAATGACCAAAGAACCTGGGAGAAGACTGGATGAACAGAGTGAGAAGTTAGTTTTCAACAGAGTTAGAAAATATAAAGGACCAAACAGAGATGAAGAATTCAATAACTGAGTTGCAAGGAGGAGACTCAAGTAGTGAATGATTAGAGAAGTGAGAAAATGCAGAAACAAAGGAAAAGCAGTCAAGCAAGAAAAGTAATAGCATGAACAGCAGTTCAACCATAACTCAGAGTCACAGGACCCTTAGTGCCTCCTCAGGGTTCTATACAGAACATCTTGATGTATATCCTCCAGTTGTTCTGTAGGAACTAAGACCCCACCCGGTGGAGGATAGTAACTACATGCTGACCACAAGCCTGAAGACCCCAGACTGACTGGAGCCAGAAGACTGATGATGGAGATTCTCAAAACATCATCCTGTTACCTCATCACCAGTCAGTCAGTAGAATGTCCATGACATGATCACATACCCTGTGACTGTTACCCCTAATGTGGCTTTTAAACCCTGCCTTGAAAGCCATCAGGGGTTCAGGTCCTTTGAGTATGACCTGCCTGTTCTCCTTTCTTGGCGCCTGCAATAAATGCTCTACTTTCCTTCATCACAACCCGGTGTCAGCAGATTGACTTTGCTGTGCATTGCTGAGCTGACACAAGCTTGGTTTGGTAACAAAGTGAGTTAAAACTTCACATACCTTTATGGTAAATTAATAGATAATGGCTAAATAAATAAATAATGAAGTAGTCGTACAAGGCTATTATTGAGAAATATGGCAGAAAATACGAGGGTAAACAGCTAAGAGAAAGGTAAATGGGTGTAAGGAAGGGTGGGGCAGGAGGTGGCTGCTTTTTGTTACAAGTCTGGTGGTACTAATTGACTTTTTCAACTACGTCTATATTGGAGAAATGAAAATTGATCAAAAGCAGAATGAACTAGAGAAGCAATGTATGCCTGGAAAATATAAGAATAATGAACAAGCTAAAAAAACTTTCCTAAACTAACTTGACCACCTATCCTCTGCAATTTGTTACTTAGAAGAACAACAACAAACAATAGATAACTCAGAAATAGTAACAAAAACAGAAATAAACATTGATATTCTGTGGCTACCATGCTTGGGAAGCTTCCCCCAATTTTAAACCCTGTAAGTATTTCCCATTATTTTCTTCTGGTTAAAGTTTCAATTTTAATGTTTATTTCCTTAATCCTTTTGCAATTTATTTGGTTAATGGCCTGAGGCAGAAATCTAGAAATCTAGATCTACTTCTGGCAGAATCTCACTATCCTAAGGTTGATTTTCCCCTTCTGAATGCTAACACCTTGTTCACTATTTCAAAATGCCTTCATTTTGCTGCTCTGTCACTGACGGTCAATTTTTCAGATTCCTAGATTTAGCCAGTGAGAAACCTCAAACTGAAAACGTTAAAGGGGGTGTTTTGCTTCTGAGCTGGCATGCAAATATGTCTTTTTTAGGATGGAATTAAGAAATAACAATTTTTAAAATGCCAGTACTCTTTTATACTTATGCTTATATGTTGTGTATCAGCTAGCAGCAAACCTTCTCTTTTTTTCTAATTTATGAATTATTATCTGGGAGACATGATATCCCATCCTTCACTTGTTGTTCTATAAATCTTACAATTAATATCACTAAATTTATTCTGCATCAAATGATAAACATTATACTTGAAATAAGCTACCAAGTTCTGGATTTTGACATTTAGTTTTCTTTTAAAATTTTTTATCAAAATAGTACTAGAGTGGGTAGTTATTTGTGGTTACTGATTTTAAAAAATGTTTTAACATAAAAAATTACTTAGATTGCATCCCCTTATATTCCTAGTACATTTTGACCTTGAAATGTATAATAGGTTATGAAAAAAATGCCATCGTCTTAAATCAACATAGTAATATTTAACAACTGCAGATTTAGCAAAGCAATAGGACATTTATGACTATTTTAACTCTTGCTACATGTTTTCCTTATTATCTGCTCATTTCTATTAAAATGCTACAATGCAAGGTAATTCACAGAGTTTACAGAAATATGATAATGCTGAATAACTGTGTGTGTGCAAGTTATTGGGGAGCTTAGGGAAGAGATTCTCCCCTCCCCCCAGAGATTTATATGAGGAAATTAGATCTCATAATCCATTAAAATAGAACCTCACATTTTTCTACAGGTACTGTGTAAGGAAAGCACTTTTAACAGCATGAAAGTGTAAAATGTCCTATGCAAATGTATACTGCTTTTAACATGAGGTCCAAATTCTGATAGTCTGTATCTGAGAACATGGCTCAGCCACTTAAATAGCAGAGTTGATAAAACACATATTTCAGATAAAGTTGGTAGGTTTGAAGTATTATCTTTATTTATCCTTATCTAACCAGGAACATGTGGAATGTAACCAAAGAGAAAAAGGAAAGATAAGCTGCATGAGTTTTGAAAAAGATGAGACTTGTATTTTTATATTCATGAGCAAGGACAGGAATTAAAAGGTCCTTAACAGATTTTAAAAATATGTATGTCAACCTGTAAGGCACTGTTTCTCTTAAGACATCACTGGAGCATCTGAGGATCTTCAAGTGAATATCCTCAGATGCTCCAGTGATGTCTTTTGAAATATCAGAAGCAATAATTTTCTGGTTATTTGTTAATGGACCTATACTTCAAGTTCTCTAAATAAATGACTACAGAGTACGTGTGTTACCAATATGCAACCATGCTTTCAGTTGTCACTGAATGCTTGAAATTAAATCAATTTCAAAAGAGTGAGGTCTAAGTTTCAGGTCATAAAAAAATAACATGGGATAAGGCACTCTACTAGATATTGACTCACCACACCCTAGAATAAAACAAGAAAAAATACGTTTTATGTAGTCACAAAGTGAGATGATGTGCTTTATGTTTAGTGCAGTGTCTTTATCACGTCCTATTTCTAGTTTTCCCTTCCTTTTCTATTTATGGAAATTATTTTCCAGTTTCCTGCTGCCTTTTTTATCTCTCCTTGCTCTCTTTCTGGTGGATTCTTGATGGTGAGTAACTCAAAGTCAAGAATCTTCTGGCCTACTTTCTTACAGGTTTTTTAGACCAATTTTGAAAACCAATGTCAAATATTCTCATTTTTTAAAAATTGAATTCAATATCATTAAATCAAAGAATTTTCATCAATTCATGATGTTTTTCCCAGAAGTACTAATGATTTTATTGCTAAAAAATGTAAAGACTACAAACAAAACCAAAAAGACTTTACGAATTATTTTATGAGGATATATTTTCATAACTTTAAAAATAATCCCCAGTCACTTGGGGAAATGTTTTAGTGGGTTAAAGAATACACACTAAGGTTAGGCAACTTTCAGGAAGCAACCTGCATCATTCATGCTCATCTAGGGACTGATGTGCCGATAATACTCTTACTCCTTCAAAAATCAGTATAGATGCAAATTTCCACACCACAGTATTACCAGAGGGATTAAAATGTATTTTCATTGCAAATATGCTAATGTTTCTCCTTAGGAGTCTCTGTGGCCAGGAGCAGGGTGTGTGGTCTTACCTGGGTGCGCTGATATTGCTTGGGGAAGGAGCGGGGAGGAGAGGACCTGGGAAAACCTTGGACCTTTGAAAGAAAGTGCTGTTTGAAAAGTAAAATATTGCATACTCTCTGGGGAAAAAGCTGTGTGTGTTGTATATCTACTGCATGTTTAGCTACTGTGTTAAATACAGTGTCTACTTGACAGCTTTGACCACCCACACAAATGAAGAAAACCGAGATCATAAAGACAGATGAGCCTGCGGTTGGCCTAGGAGTGTTGCTATCTTCCTCCTGGATGCTTCCTGCAGACGCACTTCAGTGGGGCCAGAATCTATGCAGTGTTTTCCCTCCGACTCTGATGCAAAGTTTGCATGGTAAATGCAGCTATAAATTCCACTGGTCTGAGCCCATAACTATGTTGCCTCTCAGGACAAATGGTGAGCAAACCACGCAAAACAATTCTTCATGCTTCTTTTTGTATAAGTTTACTCACATTTGGTGTATGCAACTGTAGTCACAAAGTGAGATGATGTGCTTTATGATATAAAAGTTCCCACAAAGAAAAAGTCAACCTATTAAAAGGTCATTCACTAGTCACAAAATTACCTCTTTTTAACCCTTATTGGTACACTACCCACACCCCCAAGTCAAAGTGCTATTGTTTCTTAGCTTTAGAAGACTTGCTGCGCTCATAGCCCGAGCTGGACTTCTCGAGCCCGTGCCACCTGTCTGGAAGTCAATCAGATCCACCCTTTTGAGAATCTGCAATGATAGCTACAGAGAAAATTCAGACTTGGGTCATTAGTGGCAGGTCCACACGGTAAACATCATGAAGTGAGAAGAATATCAGGTAATTACATTGTGCCAGGCACTATTCTATTATTCTTCTCATTTTAGAAATGAAGAAATGGAGGTACAGAGTTTCAATAAATTTCCCCAAATCAGATAACTTAAAAAAAAGTGGAACCAGGATTTGCTAACCACTCCACTCTAACCTGGTCAGGGACTCGGCCCTGTGCTCACACCTGCCTGGTTCTCATCCCCCTGAGGCTATTTCCCTTTACCTTGGATTCTGGAGGCCTCTGAGAAATCCTTTGGGGGTTTTACTTAATTTAAGTTGGTTCTCTGTAAATTGTAACCAAATTTTCCCCTCTAACGACAATCTTCTAAAGAAGATTTCTAATTTGCCTTATGAAATATGTCTACAGATAAAGTCACCTATAACTGTTTCATTTTACTTAGCTTCATTCTACCCAGAAAAATCTTTTCCTTCAATCAGAA
This sequence comes from Phocoena sinus, assembly GCF_008692025.1. Classification (NCBI taxonomy): domain Eukaryota; kingdom Metazoa; phylum Chordata; class Mammalia; order Artiodactyla; family Phocoenidae; genus Phocoena; species Phocoena sinus. The sequence goes on along the minus strand of NC_045778.1, from coordinate 872,738 downwards.
AGTAACTACTTTTATTCAACTGTTTTTTTTTTCCTAGAACATCTACTGTGCTAGAAGCATAGTTCCTCAAAATGTACAACCCTAATAGATTTGAATCATCATATGGTTGAATACACCTGTTATCTTAAATTATTACCCCTTAGCTTTTCTACTACTTTCTATTCTCTAAAGTACAAAACAGTGGGCAAAACAGTGTGTACTCTCTTGGGTCTTCATCCTCCCCACACCCTGCAAGAACACAGGGATTAGAATCTTTAATAAAAATGTGGCGACTTCACTCCTCTTCTTCTTGCTTACACAGGACAAAACTTTAGGAGTTCTAACCTCTTTTAGGTTGGAGAACTTAGCTTCTGGAAACACTTTAGCCTAGACTAGGCCCAAATATATTTTAAAATATTGGAGTGGGGAAGATTTTATCAACCCTATACAACAGGAAATTTTCCATTTTTAAAACAAAACTTTGCAAAAGGGCAGAAATTATTTGATGCATTTCCCCCTTTATAATTACAAACCAAAACTGAAAGGAAACATACCAAATTCTCTAAAGCAGAAGGTCCTGAAGTTGTTCTATTCAGAATGCATAAAAGCTAAAACATAAAAAAATTCAGTAGAGACTACCACTTCAGAATGTTTTTTATAACTGACAAAGGCCAGCAAATCTGCACAGGGTGTCAGAGGGCCCCACACTGTTGAAAGTCAGTGGGTTTTATAAAAAGTTGAATAATGTAGCTACAGAAGAAAACCCCTTTGTCCAAAGAAAATTGCTGTACCTAAAATGCACACCAAGGCCTGAGAGTGGAAGGTGTGAGAGTTTTCTCCAATTTCCCCTGGAAGCCTTCCTCCTGTAGGTCTCCAAATGGTGGCCCTCCTGGCAGGATTTCAAGTAGTTAACAAAAAAATCTAAATTGGAAAATACAAACTGCAACTTTGCTTTAGTTTATCAATATTGTTAATAGAATGATGTAATTGTTTGGGGGTTTTACAAAGATGTTCCCTATCACTTCAGTTTTAATACCACGCTGCAGCCTGCCTGGTATGCCAGACTAAGCCAGATAAACACAAACCTATCAATGCAATCCCTATCAAATTACCAAGGACATTTTTCACAGAACTAGAACAAAAAATTTTTTAATTTGTATGGAAACACAAAGACTCCAAGTAGCCAAAGCAATCTTGAGAAAGAAAAACGGAGCTGGAGGAATCAGACACCCTGACTTCAGACAATACTACAAAGCTATAGTAATCTAAACAGCATGGTACTGGCACAAAACAGACACGTACATCAATGGGACAGAATAGAGAGCCCAGAAATAAGCCCATGTGCTTATGGTTAATTAATCTATGACAAAGGAGGCAAGAATATACTATGGAGAAAAGACAGTCTCTTAAATAAGTGGTGCTGAGAAAACTGGACAGCTACATGTAAAAGAATGAAATTACAACATTCTCTTACACCACACACAAAAATAAACTCAATATCAATTAAAGGCCTAAATGTAATACCAGAAACCATTATACTCCTAGAGGAAAACACAGACAAACCACTCTTTGACATAAACTGCGGCAATATCTTTTTGGATCTGCCTCCTAAAGCAAAGGAAATAAAAGCAAAAATAAACAAGTGGGACCTAATTAAACTTAAAAGGAAAGGAAATGATAAACAAAAGGACAGTCTACAGAATGGTATAAAATATTTGCAAATGATACACTGACAAGGAATTAATCTCCAAAATATACAAACAGCTCATACAGCTCAATATCAAAAGAACCCAATCAAAAAACGGGCAGAAGATCTAAATAGATATTTCCTTAAAGATGACATAAAGGTGGCCGAAAGGCACATGAAAAGACACTCCTCATCTCTAATTATTAGAGAAATGCAAATCAAAACTACAATGAGGTACCACCTCACACTGGTCAGAATGGCCATCATCAGAAAATGTACAGACAGCAAATGCTGGACAGGGTGTGGAGAAAAGGGAACCCTCCTACACTCTTGATGGGAATGTAAATTGGTGCAGTCACTATGGAAAAGAGTACAGGGGTTCCTTAAAAAACTAAAAATAGAGCTACTATATGATCCTGCAATCCCACTCCTGGGCATATATACAGAGAAAACCATAATTTGAAAAGATATATGCACCTCAATGTTCATCGCAGCAATGTTTACAATAGTCAGGTGATGGAAGCAACCTAAACATCCACTGATGGATGAATGGATAAAGATGTGGTACATATATATGATGGACTATTACTCAGCCATAAAAAAGAATGAAATAATGCCATTTGCAGCAACAGAGATGGACCTAGAGATTATCATACTAAGTGACACAAGCCAGACAGAGAAAGACAAATATAATATGATATCACTTATATGTGGAATCTAATAAAACGATACAAATGAACGTATATTCAAAACAAAAATAGACCCACAGACATAGAAAACAAACTTATAGTTACCAAAGGGGAAAGTAAGGGGGAGAGATAAATTAGGAGTTTGGAATTAACATATATACACTACTATATATAAAATAGATTAAAAAAACGAGGACCTACTGTATAGCACAGGAAACCATACTCAACACTTTGTAACAACGTATAAGGTAAAAGAATCTGAAAAAATATATAGGTATGTATAACTGAATCACCTTGCTGCACACCTGAAGCTAACACAACACTGTAAATCCTATACTTCAATTAAAAAAGAAAAAGAAAATCTGCTCTTTTTCTATTTCAAAATCATTTTCACCATAAAATATGGTTTGTACCTATAGAATAAAAAAAACGAAGAAGAAATTCTAAGAAAATTTTGAAGTTAGCCATAATTTATAAATAAAAACCGCTGAGTGTGAGAAGTCAATTTTATAACTCCCAGTCTCATTATTCTTTAAATTTAGATATAAAGGAATGGCCATTTATTAGACAAATCTGGAATTGTTACATTTTCTGCCTGTGAGCTGATACAGACACTGACTAATTCTGTGGGAAAATAAAAACTATCATATTTGGTCTGGTGATACTTTCCCACAATTGAAGAAAGCTATGATGCTAATTAAAAAGAAAATAAAAGCAGAGCCTGAAATAAGCACATTCAGTGGCGATGCAGCTGACAGAACAGGTTTCTGGTGAAGTCCACCCTGTAAGACATCCATCTGGCTCACCCAGGAAATCATCTGAAGATGAGAACACACTTGTCCGATGTGGATTTGGGTTTGGGGTGTGTGGTTCAAGACTCATCTGCTCAGTCGCCTTACTTTCTGGGAGAACTGAAGAGTTTGGTCGAACTATCTAAAATTTACATATTTTTGTTCATGTGAAATAGTAACTTAAAGTCCCACTTCTCAGATTAATAGCAAAATTGCATGAATAGACAGACAAGTTAGCACATAAAACTATTATGCTATCAAATGGAATATAAAAAAGACTGGATTTGCTTTAAAAGTTTACTAACCATTGTTTCTTTTGAATATTTTTCTTTAGTTAGGGAATCATAAGATGACCTGAAAAACACATAATATTCCACCACAGAAAAGAATCCTAATTAATTTCTTGATAAGAGTTCACTATCCATTTTAAAATGACTAAAAGTCAAGACTTTTTGTTTTCCAAGTACTCAAACATAAAGAAAAATCAGTATAAAATTCCCTTCAAAGCAAGCCAATAACGAGTTTGTGCAGTTTACAGCAGATTTTCACATAAATATGCTTTTCTAGTAAGACCTCTTACTATCCACACATGAGGAAACTCTGCATATTGTAAAAAGCAAGGTATTCCATTCCGACAACCTGATGGATGGTGGGGGGAGGCTGAGTAAGCCAGGCTTCCAATCACACTTGGCGTGGTTTTCCAGGTGCCATTTGGGGTGGACCATCAGGGTTCAGCCACCACACTGGCCACCTTCTTTCACAGTGACCTTGGTGGAAATACGCAACACTAAATGGCCTCAACACCATTGGGGAACTTCTATTTTGGTATCAAAAATATCCCCAGGACATTTATAGTTCAACTCAGCTATCACAATTATCCGTAAATGACTCTCAACCCGTTCTAGAAATTAAAGCACAAACATCTGCCACCAATTTGTCACTTGGTATCTTGTGAGGTGCGAAGTAAAAGTAATAGTTTTCAGTTGTAATAACATCACTGCCCCAATGAAGGGCCAACAGAGGCAGAAGAATGAGGAAGGCCAGCTCTGCTGTGATGACAAACTGAAATCACAGTTGGAGGGATGACAGTTGAGGTTCATGAAATGGAGTCAGGTGGCTACTGAGGAACAGGTCTCAGACAGGTCTCTGCCCTACTGAGAACCTGAACTTTCTATGAACTGCACCAGGTCCAAGGACACCACCAGCCATATTCAGAACAGCACTTTCCAGCTGCACCCTTAAGGTCTCAAGCTCTCCCCTTGTAACTATGCAACCATTTCAGATCCCACGTGTCCTTAGTTAACAAGCACCCTTACTTCTCGCCAGCTCCAATTCTAATTCTTGACAATTTATGTAACCTTGCAGGTTTTCTGCCTTTATAAACTTTCCCCATTTTGTAGTCTGGTGGAACACAATTCAAATTCTTAAATCTGTGTCTCCCAGGCTGCAGTCCTAACAAACCCCAAATAAACACCTTTTTATTTCCATCAGGTCTCTGTTCTGAAATTCTGGTTAACGGCAGGGACTTAAATACGCAGACCAGGTAGAATGCTTAAATACCATCTTACTCCCAAATGGATTTCAGCTGACTTAATAGTATGACACACTGAAGATAATAACCTCTAATAAAGTAAAAATAAAAGAAGGGGTGGAAGGCTGAGAAGATATGCGAGCCTGGTCTCCCCTCCCTCAGGGCCTTGCTGAGGCAGCTCAAATATCTAGAGATCAAATAAAGAGTGAGAGTGTGTGCTTCCCTTAAAAATTTTTTGGGAGGTGGGGCTGGGGGTGAGGGGTGGGTAGAAGTATTTTTTCACAAAGAGAGCACAAAGAGGAAGTCCAAAGTCCGAGGCTTTGGGTTCCAAAATTTATGTAGGTGGAGAGAGCATTTGGTGGCCTAGCGTGGGGTGTGGGAGTGGGCATCACCCCTGGGAAGGAGACCTGAGACTCTGGAACTTGGGACAAGCCCCCCAGCCTGCCCGAGTGGCAGACCTCAGAGCGGCAGGAGGGAGGGCATCCACTGCTGGTCCCCATGGTTCTGGGAGCAGCATGACCTCAGCAGACGATGTGTGCTTCTTCTGCGGGTACTAGACAGACTGCAGACAGGCGTCTGATCTGAGTTTTAAGCCTGGCTTCCTAGGAGTTGGCCCTGGGTCAGAGCAGCGCACTGTGCAGCCCGTGGCTGGTCAGAAGTTGTGTGGGAGCCCCCGGCCAGGGGGCTTCCTGCATCTGCTGATGGATCTGGACACAGCTTGGGGAACATTGTCGAGTCCTCTCCACACCCTGGTCTGATGGCCCGTGAGTGAGGGTGGCCTCGCCCACCCTGCCCAGCCGCCGGAGGCTCCTTCTTGGCTGCCTGCTCGCTAGGCCACCCCGTGGTCACTGTCTGCATCCCGGAGCTGTGGGTCCTCCTAATTGTCCTCCACCGAGACCTCCACTGCTTTCCACAAGGCGTCCTGCACGGAATTCTCCTTTGTTCCAATAGAGTCAGTCCCCTCAGACAGAGCTGCAACGTTGTGGACAGGATCTCTGGGCTCCGCACGGGAGCTGAAGCCAGAGGAGGGCGCTGGCCTATGTGCCCCAGCGGGGACCCCAAGCCTCTCAGCAGGAGCCCCCTTTCCGGAGGAGGGAGGGCCTCACCCCGTCAGCCGGGGGTGCATTGAGGAAGGGAGCCCCATCCTCTGCACACGCTTGCCTAGAGCAGGACTTCTCAGCACACAGCGGCTAGAGGGCTGGGCCCAGCCCGGGGAGGACAGCCTGCTCGGAGGCCCGAGGGGCATCCATGGCCGTGGCTCAGATGCCACCACCCGCTGTTCTCACCAAGATGTAGCAGATTTCCTTGAATGAATGATTTCCCATTTGCTGGAGGCTGTTAGAACGTGTTTTAGAAATGTTAAGTGATTGTTTTATATCCTTTTCTCCAGTGAAATCATTGTTAGTTGGGAAGAGAGTTCACTCTGGAAATCAGTCTCCTAAGCTTAAGTGTTTGGGTGAATCCAAAAGAAGGGGATTTTGAAAAACCCATAGGAGGCAGGTTCCTACACATATATTTAACTTGGAAAATTTAATTATTCTGAGCTGATCTCTACACACTCACCATGTGTGTATTGTTTATTTCACAGATAAGGACACGGATTCAAAAGTTATGGTAAATCCTTGGAGCCACAGCTCCAGCAGTTTGGAGCAGGTGCAGATACACAGATCTGACACCAAAATCTATGCTCTAATAATGCTTCCAGGCGGCCCAATCCCAGATTCAGCAGAAACAGTGAGGAACATAGAACGCACACATAAACACATGCTTGATTCTGAAATCTGACTCTGCTTTCTGCTTCCACCACCCAACATTTTGTAATCTGATTATGATAATAATGTGAAAATAACATAGCAATTAACATATTAGTCACTTACTAAGTGCTCAGCATCTGGCAAACACTATCTGACTTAATTCTGCAGGGGCCACTCCAGAATGTCTCTTGGGCATTTGGATTATTTCCAGCTGAAAATAATCAAGGACCAAAAGACTCAGGAAGAAATTCTGACCTTGCCCCTAAATGCCTAAAGAACTTAGATAGAGGGTTTGCTCCTGGAATAGAGCTTTCAGCAGAGGTATCTGCAAGAATATGGGGGTGGGGGGGCGGCTCTTGGCAGGGCCTGCACATCAGTCCACTCTGTGCCTGTCGTCCCTGCTGGCCCAGCAAACACTGGTTTAGCAAGCATCTGCTTTTCTGTCTCCTTGTGAATTGCCTTCCTCCCCTCTGAAGTCCTAAACCAGTACCACCACAACATCCTCTTTTGTCTTTAGCTGAAGGTGGTATTTAAGTTTTCCTGGGTCTCTCCCATGTATACTTGTTATTAAACTTTTCTGTGATTTTCTCCTGTTAATCTCTCTCATGTCAGTTTAATTCTTAGACCAGCCAGAAGAACCTAGAAGGGTAGAGGATAACGTCTTCTTCCCTGACACCTCTACCTCGCCAAGTAGTCACTGCTGTCCCGGGGTTAGGGTTTGGACCCCAAGGCACAGCCATCACACACGAAAGGCCAGGGCCACACCGCCTCCTGCAGAGAATTACTACTGACTGCTGTCCAGGTCATGCAGCATTGCTACAGAAATGGTACAGAGACTTAGTTCTTTTAGGAATGTTTCACAGGATCCATAATTCTTACTTTTATTTTTAAATTTCAGAGTTAATTATCTAAATTATAAAGATGACTCTTTTATCAACAGCTTTGTCCTTAGCCAGAATTCCTTTCATACAATTAACTGAAATTCCTGCTTGTTATAATTTAAGGTCTTCACCTCGGTTTTTGCTTTGATAGAAACTGGCCAATTCTGTTTTACCAATTTGCCTGCAATACAACTATTATGTATGTGATATCTGTTCACAGACATACGGGATCTTGCCTCATAAAGTAATAGCAAAGAACCTCTTTTATCAACATTTTCCCAAGAGTAATCAAATTTCTTTAGAGACTGTGATGGTTAATTTGACGTGTCAGCTTGGTTGGGCTGTGGTAACTGGTCTGGGGTCAAACACCAGTGTAGATGTTGTTGTAAAGGTATTTTTTAGATGTGATTAACGTTTAAATCAGTAGACTTTGAGAAAAGCAGATGACCCTCCATAATGAGGATGGGCCTCATCCAATCTAGTTGAGGGAATTAAGAAAAAAAGACTGGTTACCCAAATAGGAAGGAATTCTGTCTCCAGAATGCTTTCCGACTCAAGATTGTAACATCAACAGTATGCAGAATTTCCCGCCTGTTGTGAGCCAATTCCTTAAAATCAATCTCTCTCTATCTGTAGGTGTGCACACACACCCCCACACCACACACACACCCCACACGCCACACACATACACACACAGACACACACACCCCCACACACACCACACACACACAAACACCACACACACACACACGCACACACACACACACCTATGGGCTCTGTTTTCTGGAGAAATCTGACTAGCACAGAGAGGAAGAAGTGGAGAAGATTGATGCAGAGAAGCAGAGATTTCTGAGATACTTTTCTACGCTCACCCATGATTGCAAACCTCCATTCTGGAAGTAAGGGTTATGTAAGGGGAACTCAGGGTGCCGTCCCAGCTGTGGAAACTCAATAGTGTCCTATAACCAAACCCTTCATCCTTTTTTCTTAAGACAGGTTCTCATAAATTTCTACAACGCTAAATCCTATTCTACAGAGAAGGTGCTAAGCTAGTCACAATAATTGGATACTTAACAGATTTATATGTCAACCAGAGTTATAAAATAAAAGCCAGAAATCCAATGTATCATCAAAGTGCATATTGAATTAGTTTCTTTCTCTTTTTTGCTTGAGAATAAAAATTGAGCTAATGATTGACTCCTTGAACTGAAGCACGCTAAGCACTTTCTAAGTCAACTCTGAGAACAAACATTGAAAGAAAACAATCGCTCACCATTTATGAATCTCTGTCAGTGAGTTCTCCTCTGCTTCTTGGTCAATTTTAGCTGAAAATGCAAGAAAAGAAAACAAGATGAGATAAATGATAAATGGTTATAACCATCTCAAACAAAACAGATCCAAATAATATGAAATATATTTTAACACATTATTAACACTAAGGTACTCCAGACAGAAGTTTATTTTAAATCTATGAAGAGATATGATTGAATAGGTTATGTTTAATTTTCATTAAGCTAATACTACTTTCTAAGTAATTTCTTTAGATCAGTCACATTAATCTGAGAAAATAAAACACTAGAAAACTTGATATTCACATCAAATTTGTTTGTCAAGGATTTAAATGTCAATAATTGGTTGAAAATAACTCTCTCAAGCAAAGGTACAAAAACCAAGTAAAAAAACCTAAATAAAAATGACTTGTGACCTTCTTCACCAGTGCTCTCCACACCAGATCACAAGTGAACAGATCCAGAGATTATTTCCATGCAGATGTAAGATAAAATACTAACGCTTTCTACTAATTCCAAGTGATGAGATGACAGTGCATGCATTTATTTGCTATTAGATTTGTCTAAAAATAAAGAATGGTAGCCGGACACAAACCCAAAGGTCAAATTTGGGAAAGAGATTACACCATTATTTAAAAATTATTTAAAATAACACAGAAACTCCCATCATATAATATACGTATGGCAGTGACCTTCACATTTTTTGACCAGTAAGCATTCTAGGAACTTACGTATTAGTTCATACACGTGTATTTGACATTGAAAGCTTCAAAAATACTCCTACTTCTCAACCATGTTAATATTTTTAGCCTATTCCATTAGATCTCAAAATGTAGCCACTAAGTTGATTTCATGCTTCAGTAATGATCAGTTTGAAAATCACTGAGCTACTGGACAAAAAGTTTAAAAATAAATGAAAAAGACCCTGGAGCTAGTGAAAGAAGTTGCCTTTTCATAACCATTCCCCTTTGGGTCACACTCACGGCCATTTGGAGAAATTAGAAGACAAAGAAGAGCAGAGCAAACTGATTCTAAAAATAGGAGCTGTGAATGGAAGCAAACCCCTGGTCCCTTGGAACTGCCAGTGTCTCCATCAGGACTTAAACAGTCATCAGCATGGGCTGGTTACTGTATGTTTGAAAGCCTGCACAACGTCTGCACAGCCACTGTGGAGTGTTGTTGGCCCCTCTCTGCAGGACTGTGCCAATTTAAAAAAAAAAATTTTTATTGGAGTATAGTTGACTTACAATGTTGTGTTAGTTTCTGCTGTACAGCAAAGTGAGTCAGTTATACACATATATGTATCCACTGTTTTCTAGATTCTTTTCCCATGTAGGTCATTATGGAGTATTGAGTAGAGTTCCCTGTGCTGTACAGTAGGTCCTTATTAGTTATCTATTTTATATATAATAGTGTGTATATGTCAACCCCAATCTCTCAATTTATCCCTCCCTCCCTTACCCCCTGGTAAACAAGTTTGTTTTCTACATCCGTGACTGTCTGAATTTAACAGGGATACTTGGAGCTGGCAGCAGAGATTTTTTCCCCCTTTCCCCTTTTGTTCTTTAGAGTGTTTACAGAAATCTACAGGTCAATCATTAGTTATATTAAGAAACAGATACATGTTCCATGACTTCACTTTGAAAAGTCTCCAATGTTAATACATTTTCTTACAAAGCCTGCTCTGGGCTGCTTAGCATGAAAATGGTTGGCTTCCATAAGTAATTCTAGAACCACAGAAAGTTTCTTTAAGGGAAAATAACAAAGCACCACAATGATTACCATTTTCAGGAAGGTCATTTTCCCAACTGCCTGTGTGTCTTTTTTTTTCTTTTGTAAAATATAGAGATTAAGACTGAAAAAGAAAGAAAATTTCTGGACTATTTTAGAACCATCAAGTAAATGACATATGAAATTTAAAACACCCTAAAATTAGATTCCAGAGATCTGTGTTCTACTTGTGATTCTGCCACTGAAATTAGCTTTGTAATCTTAGATAAATAGATTAATCTGTTAACATACATAAAATATTTAGCATAGTGCCCCCAAAAGTTAGTAGGGACTAAATAAATGTTCTTTGAAAACGCTGGATCTCAAGCTCTTGAAATTCCTAAAGTGATGTTCAGGTTTTCAAGTAAAAATGGAACATGACATATGAATAAAGTTATTTCCTATAAACCATGCAAACTTCCAATTGCTAATTATTTCATTCTCTGACCTATTTTTTCAGAGACATAAAAATTATTTTCAGTTAATTTCTAATGGCACAGAGGGCTTTGTGACTAGTTTTGAAAGCCAGTGTTACTTTTAGCAGCATTTTCCTACATATTTATATCTTCTATTGATAAAGTTTATTATACCAAAGTATGCAAATTACTACTTCAAGTAAGATCGATTTTCCCTTTCTTTATAGCACACAGATCATTTCTTTTTTGACATTTCAAATTGGGATGGCAGCCTTCTAGTTTGTTCATGACAATTGCTAGCTGTAGGATACCTAAAAAAGCATTTAAAATAGGCCAACAGGGGAGGAGCTTCAAGATGGCGGAAGAGTAAGACGTGGAAATCACCTTCCTCTCCACAAATACATCACAAATACATCTACATGGGGAACAACTCCTGCAGAACACCTACTGAACGCAGGCAGAAGACCTCAGACCTCCCAAAAGCCAAGAAACTCCCCACGTACCTGGGTAGGGCAAAAGAAAAAACAGAAACAAAAGAATAGGGACGGGACCTGCACCAGTGGGAGGGAGCCGTGAAGGAGGAAAGGTTTCCACACACTAGGAAGCCCCTTCGTGGGCGGAGACTGTGGGAGGCGGAGGGAGAAAGTTTCGGAGCCATGGAGAAGAGGTCAGCAACGGGGTGCGGAGGGCAGAGCGGAGATTCCCACACAGAGGATCGGTGCCGACCGGCACTCACCAGCCCGAGAGGCTTCTCTGGTCACCCGCCGGGGCGGGCGGGGCTGGGAGCTGAAGCTCGGGCTTCTGTCAGATCCCAGGGAGAGGACTGGGGTTGGCGGCGTGAACACAGCCTGAGGGGGGCTAGTGCGCGACAGCCAGCTGGGAGGGAGTCTGGGAAAAGGTCTGGAGCTGCCAAAGAGGCAAGAGACTTTTTCTTCCCCCTTTGATTCCTGGCATGCGAGAAGAGGGGATTAAGAGCGCCGCTTAAAGGAGCTCCAGAGACGGGCGCGAGCCGCAGCTAACAGCGCGGACCCGAGACAGGCATGAGACGCTAAGGCTGCTACTGCGGCCACCAAGAAGCCTGTGTGCAAGTACAGGTCACTATCCACACCTCACCTCCCGGGAGCCTGTGCAGCCCGCCACTGCCAGGGTCCCGTGATCCAGGGACAACATCCCCGGGAGAACGCACGGCGCGGTTCAGGATGGTGCAACGTCATGCCAGCCTCTGCCTCCACAGGCTCGCCCACATCTGTACCCCTCCCTACCCCTGGACTGAGTGAGCCAGAGCCCCCGAAGCAGCTGCTCCTTTAACCTCGTCCTGTCTGTGCGAAGAACAGACGCCCTCAGGAGACCTACATGCAGAGGTGGGGCCAAATCCAAAGCTGAACCCCGGGAGCTGTGCGAACAAAGAAGAGAAAGGGAAATTTCTCCCAGCAGCCTCAGGAGCAGTGGATTAAATCTCCACCATCAACTTGATGTACCCTGCATCTGTAGAATACCTGAATAGATAATAATTATCCCATATTGAGGAGGTGGACTTTGGGAGCAAGGAAATTTTTTTTTTCCCTTTTAATTTTTTTCTGAGTGTGTATGTGTATGCTTCTGTGTGTGATTTTGTCTGTATAGCTTTGCTCTTACCATTTGTCCTAGGTTCCTCTCTGTCCTTTTTTTTTTTTTTTTTATGCTTTTTAGCACTTGTTATCATTGGTGGATTTGTTTTTTGGTTTGGTTGCTCTCTTCGCTCTTTCCGTTTTTTTTATTACTTTAAAATTTTTTTAATAATTATTTTTACTTTCATAACTTTATCTTCTCCCTCTCTCTCTCTCTTACTTTCTTTCCTTTCCTTCTTCTACCTTTTATTCAGAGTCATGTGGATGAAAGGCTCTTGGTGTTCCAGCCAGGCATCCGGGCTCTGCCTCAGAGGTGGGAGAGCCGAGTTCAGGACACTGGTCCACAAGAGACCTCCCAGCTCCACGTAATACCAAATGGGGTAAAACTCCCAGGGATCTCCATCTCAACGCCAAGACCCAGCTCCATTCAACGACCAGCAAGCTCCAATGATGGACACCCTATGCCAAACAACTAGCAAGACAGTAACACAAACCCACCGATTAGCAGAGAGGCTGCCTAAAATCATAATAAGGCCACAGACACCCCAAAACACACCACAAGACATGGACCTGCTGAGCAGAAAGACAAGATCTAGCCTCAACCACCAGAACACAGGCACTAGTCCCCTCCACCAAGAAGCCTACACAACCCACTGAACCAACCTTAGCCACTGGGGGCAGACCCGAAAACAACGGGAACTACAAACCTGCAGACTGTGATAAGGAGACCCCAAACACAGTAAGTTAAGCAAAACGAGAAGACAGAGAAACACACAGCAGATGAAGGAGCAAGGTAAAAACCCACCAGACCTAACAAAAGAAAAGGAAAATAGGCAGTGTACCTGAAAAAGAATTCAGAATAATGATAGTAAAGGTGATCCAAAATCTTCAAAATAGAATGGGGAAATTACAAGAAATGTTTAACAAGGACCTACAAAAAATAAAGAGCAAACAAAGTGATGAACAATACAATAAATGAAATTAAAAATTCTCTGGAAGGGATCAATAGCAGAATAACTGAGGCAGAAGAACGGATAACTGACCTGGAAGATAAAATAGTGGAAATGATTACTGCAGAGCAGAATAAAGGGGAAAAAATGAAAAGCAATGAGGACAGTCGCAGAGACCTCTGAGAAAACACTGAATGCACCAACATTCAAATTATAGGGGTCCCAGAAGAAGAAGAGAAAAGGAAAGGGACTGAGAAAATATTTGAAGAGATTATAGTGGAAAAATTCCCTAATATGGGAAAGTACATAGTTAATCAGTCCAGGAATCAGAGAGAGTTCCAAACAGGATAAATCCAAGGAGAAACACTCCAAGACACATATTAATCAAAGTATCAAAAATTAAATACAAAGAAAACATAGCAACAACAAGCAGCAAGGGAAAAACAACAAATAACACACAAGAGAATCCCCATAAGATTAACAGCTGATCTTTCAGCAGAAACTCTACAAGCCAGAAGGGAGTGGCAGGACATATTTAAAGTGATGAAGGAGAAAACCCTTCAACCAAGATTACTCTACCCAGCAAGGATCTCATTCAGATTCGATGGAGAAATTTAAACCTTTACAGACAAGCAAAAGCTGAGAGAGTTCAGCACCACCAAACCAGGTTTACAACAAATGCTAAAGGAACTTCTCTAGGCAAGAAACACAAGAGAAGAAAAAGACCTACAATAACAACCCCAAAACAATTAAGAAAATGGGAATAGGAACACACATATCGATAATTACCTTAAATGTAAATAGATTAAATGCTCCCACCAAAAGACAGACTGGCTGAATAAAGACAAAAACAAGACCTACATATATGCTGTCTACAAGAGACCTACTTCAGATCTAGGGACACATACACACTGAAAGTGAGGGGATGGAAAAAGATATTGCATATAAATGGAAATAAAAAGAAAGCTGGATTACCAATTCTCATATCAGACCAAATAGACTTTTAAAAAAAGACTACTACAAGAGACAAAAAGGACACTACATAATGATCAAGGCATCAATCCAAGAAGAAGATATAACAGTTGTGAATATTTATGCACCCAACATACGATCACCTCAATACATGAGGCAAATGCTAACAGCCATAAAAGGGGAAATCAACAGTAACACAATCAGAGTAGGGGACTATAACACCGCACTTTAACCAATTGACAGATCATCCAAAATGAAAATAAGTAAGGACACATAAGCTTTAAATGATACATTAAACACGATGGACTTAATTGATATTTATAGGATATTACAACCAAAATCAACAGAATACACTTTCTTCTCAAGTGCTCATGAACATTCTACAGGACAGATCATATCTTGGGGCACAAATCAAGCCTTGGCAAATTTAAGAATATTGAAATCGTATCAAGTATCTTTTCTGACCACAATGCTATGAGACTAGATATCAATTACAGGAAAAAATCTATAAAAAATACAAACACATGGAGGCTAAACAATACACTACTTAATAAACAAGAGATCACTGAAAAAATCAAAGAAGAAATAAAAAAATACATAGAAACAAATGCCAATGAAAACATGATGACCCAAAACCTATGGGATGCAGCAAAAGCACTTCTAACAGGGAAGTTTATAGCAATAGAATCATACTTTAAGAAACAGGAAACATCTCAAATAAACAACCTAACCTTACACCTAAAGCAATTAGAGAAAGAAGAACAAAAAAACCCCAAAGTTAGC
The DNA here is from genome assembly GCF_008692025.1 of Phocoena sinus. Taxonomy (NCBI): domain Eukaryota; kingdom Metazoa; phylum Chordata; class Mammalia; order Artiodactyla; family Phocoenidae; genus Phocoena; species Phocoena sinus. The sequence continues at coordinate 857,639 of NC_045778.1, read as the reverse complement.
AGAAGGAAAGAAATCAAAGATCAGATCAGAAATAAATGAAAAAGAAAGGAAGGAAATGATAGCAAAGATCAATAAAACTAAAAGTGGGTTCTTTGAGAAGATAAACAAAATTGATAAACCATTAGCCAGACTCATCAAGAAAAAAAGGGAGAAGAAGACTCAAATCAATAGAATTAGTAATGAAAAAGAAGTGACAACTGACACTGCTGAAATACAAAAGATCATGAGACATTACTACAAGCAACTCTATGCTAATAAAATGGACCACCTGGAAGAAACGGACAAATTCTTAGAAATGAACAACCTGCCAAGACTGAATCAGGAAGAAATAGAAAATATGAACAGACCAATCACAAGCACTGAAATTGAGACTGTGATTAAAAAGCTTCCAACAAACAAAAGCCCAGGAACAGATGGCTGCACAGGCGAATTCTATCAAACATTTAGAGAAGAGCTAACACCGATTCTTCTCAAACTCTTCCAAAATATAGCAGAGGGAGGAACACTCCCAAACTCATTCTATGAGGCCACCATCACCTTGATACCAAAACCAGACAAGGATGTCACAAAGAAAGAAAACTACAGGCCAATATCACTGATGAACATAGATGCAAAAATCTTCAACAAAATACTAGCAAACAGAATCCAACAGCACATTAAAAGGATCATACACCATGATCAAGTAGGGTTTATTCCTGGAATGCAAGGATTCTTCAATATATGCAAATCAATCAACGTGATACACCATATTAAAAAATTGAAGGAGAAAAACCATATGATCACCTCAATAGATGCAGAGAAAGCTTTCGACAAAATTCAACACCAATTTATCATAAAAAAAAAAACCCTGCAGAAAGTAGGCATAGAGGGAACTTTCCTCAACATAATAAAGGCCATATATGACAAACACACAGCCAACATCACCCTCACTGGTGAAAAAGTGAAAGCATTTCCACTAAGATCGGGAACAAGACAAGGTTGCCCACTCTCACCACTCTTATTCAACATAGTTTTGGAAGTTTTAGCCAAAGTAATCAGAGAAGAAAAGGAAGTAAAAGGAATCCAAATCAGATAAGAAGAAGCAAAGCTGTCACTGTTTGCAGATGACATGACACTATACATAGAGAATCCTAAAGGTGCTACTAGAAAAGTACTAGAGCTAATCAATGAATTTGGTAAAGTAGCAGGATAAAAAAATTAATGCACAGAAATCTCTAGCATTCCTATACACTAATGATGAAAATTCTAAAAGTGAAATCAAGAAAATACTCCCATTTACCATTGCAACAAAAAGAATAAAATATCTAGGAATAAACCTACCTAAGGAGACAAAAGACCTGTATGCAGAAAATTATAAGACACTGATGAAAGAAATTAAAGATGATACAAATAGATGGAGAGATATACCATGTTCTTGGATTGGAAGCATCAACATTGTGAAAATGACTCTACTACCCAAAGCAATCTACAGGTTCAATGCAATCCCTATCAAACTACCACTCTCATTTTTCACAGAACTAGAAAAAATCTCACAATTTGTATGGAAACACAAAAGACCCTGAATAGTGTTGTAGTTTATCTTATGACAGGGCCGAAAGTAAGCTCATCACACGAGATGAATTGTGCCGAAGCACAGCAGTAGAGGGCTGCCGCTCACTCAGGCAAAACAGTGCCGTCTGTCCTGCTGTGGTAGCTTTTATTAAAGCATTATCTATGTTTACATTTTAAGACTTATTTTTTTTAACATTCCAGAAATGCCAAAGCAGCAACATATGCTTCTATTTGTTATACAGGCAATAATGGGCTTTCTTGAAAACATGCCGTGCTTTGTCCTTGAGCGCAAAAGCAGCATAAAGTTCCCACCATTATTTTGATTATACTGAAGTAGCACAAGGACATTTCCTTGCGTACCCACCATTTTGATTATACTGAGGACATCTCATGGATCAGTGCCCAAAGCATTCAATGCTTATTCGCAGGCCCCCGGTTTGCCGGGCGGGGTGGGGCTCAAAGCATTCAGGACTGTTCACAGTTCTGGCTTATTCACATGCCCCCTGTTTGCCGGGGGGGCTCAAAGCAATCAGGACTGTTTGCAGTTCTGGCTTATTCGCCAGCCCCCAGTTTGTTGGGTGGGGGGGGAGCTTATGGGTCACGTCTCCTTTCCATGTCCTCAGTTATTCCACTACATTTCCCCCTTTTAGTTTTGTAGCTTGTGCAGCATCGAGGAGGACATGGCAGCTTGTTGCGATGTTGCATGGCGGGTAGCTTTTATTCGTCGTCGGACTACAATTAAACGTATGATTATTATTATAATGAGCATTAGTAATCCTGCAGTAGAACCAAATAAAGCACGTAATTTAGATATGGGATTTAGATTATTAAGTCCTTGAATAATTTCAGTCTATACTTTTTGTGAATTAAGTTGTAATCTCTTCTGAAAAGTTTGTTGAATTTTCCCTTGTAAATTTACAATTTTTTTTGTCAAAGTTTTGTGATGTAATAAATGTTTTTTTTATTTTTGTCCAGGGGAATGCAGACTGATTATATGGAACCGAAGTGACACAAAAGGCACTTTGATTCCAGTCACAATGTAGCTTCATTTGTCTTTGTAAATTTACAAGTTGATCCCCCAACATAACCACAGCTTGTTGTAAGTCTGCTATTTCCGAATGTTATTTCCGAATCAATTTGTCGTTGAGAGGTCCAAAGCATTTCAGAATTTTTATGTCAATCAGTTATATAATCAATGGTCTGAATAGATTGTTTTAAAGCAACTCCAGCTACTGTAGCAGTAGCTGTTATGGCTATAATACCCATGACAGCTGTAATCAACATTCCTACAAATCTTTTCCTTCTTTTTAATGCATCAGTTAAATATTGCAAAACAGCCATAGGAAGAGATTCTTGCCATTCCCTTCCAAGATTGACAGGAAGCCAAAGACCTGTCCGAGCTCGTAAGAGATACAAACTTTCAATAGATATGTTAAAAGATATACTAGAGTTAATGCAGGTATATAGAGATCAATTTCTACACATTATAGTACCTTGAGTCTCATTCCATACAGCTGGTTCCTTTAACAATATATAAGGTAATTTCACATAACTACGAGTATACCGAGTAACATTTTTATAAAAAGTCAAACTATGATTTCCAGATTTGTTAACCATATGTCCTACCCAGGCATTAATCTTTTTCAAAGCTGCCATAAGCTTCCACAAGTCCTTTTGGATAGGATATCCATTTAAATGAGGACCTGGAGGAGAAAACCCTCCAGCATGTTATACTATGGTATCATTAATAGTATTGCTATAAATAGTGTTATCCTATGTCAGTATAAATTCTCTAGACCCCTTTTTCCTCGGGCGGAGCCAAAAGGGCTCCAATCAATGACGCTTCCCCAAGAAGTATTAACAAGAACCCGAGCCATTTTTCCTCGGCATCGAGTCTAATGGACCCAATCCGATCATCGATCCACAAGAGGCACCTGGCATGGAGGCAAGTAAGGTGTGGAAACATTCTCATTAAGAGTGGAATTAGAACTTTTTTTTTTTTTTTTTCTTTTGCGGTACGCGGGCCTCTCACTGTCGTGGCCTCTCCCGTTGCGGAGCACAGCCTCCGGACGCGCAGGCTCAGCGGCCATGGCTCACGGGCCTATCCACTCCGTGGCACGTGGGATCTTCCCGGACCGGGGCACGAACCCGTGTCCCCTGCATCGGCAGGTGGACTCTCAACCACTGCACCACCAGGGAAGCCCTGGAATTAGAACTTTTAAAACTATAAGCACTCAAAAGATATAACCCATGATATCTGCTTTCATTTTTCACAGAATTTAACCATGCCTGATAATTTATTTTAAGGCAATGATCTCCCTTTCCTATACAAATAGGAGGTCCATTAACACCCACCATGTAATTTTCTATTATCTTTACTTCTTCCGGCTTCAAAGGGCCTCTATCATCAAAAGGACCAGGCAACCATCTAGACTCATTTACATATACAAGAATTGGGGCATCCCACCAGGTAACCCCCATATTAAGAGGAGGGTTAGGAATATAAGTCCAATAAGTATGGTTAGTACAATTTATCTCATTGGCTGATATGTTTATTACCTGTGTAGACAACATTGCCAACATAGTCACAAAAAGATTGGTGCTAGTGAGGGGTTTACCCTGAGAAATGACAAGATTTTTAGCAGTGCCTGCAAATTTTTTCATTTGCCCCCAGGTCAATGAAGACGTCTTCTTTTTTTTTTAACAAGTCTTAAACTGCATATATTGTCCAGGTTCAAGAACAGTCTTGGCAAGCGCCTCCCAATCCTGAGGAATTAATATGTTTTCGGAAGCATACCTAGACAAAAGACCTTGAACATAATTAGAATGCATCCCATATGCATTAATGGTTTCTTTTAGCATTTTTAAAATTTTTATATCATGATGGTTATACTCAACGTTCATATATCCATTTGGAAATTGATTACTAGCAGGCATAGCTTGTCTAACTATAGGAAAAGCAAAAAATGGTTCAGAATATTGCTTTTCTTCCTTATTTATCTCTTCTTCCAACAATAGTCTATTAGATTTAGGTTTCAGAGGAAAGCGAAACTGATGAGAGGCTCCAACAGGATAAGCTGCTAATTCTAAAGGAGGAGCCAAAGGAATAGTAGGACATGGCTCCTGATATGAGGGGGTGGTAGCATTGTTTTTATTTTCTTCCAATTTAACCATCAAATTTTTTAACTTTGAAAGTGTATCAGAAATCTCTCTCATTCTGTTGAGAAAGTGGCATCTCATTTTGTGTGCTAGTCTGCTCCCAATCTTTATCATCATCAGAAAATGCCCCTTCATCACTGGAACCTGAAAAATCCTCTCCTGTCTCAGACACAAGGGGAGAAGGAGGCGGAGGAAGGTCCTCTATAGGAGACTCACGAAACAGAGTACGAAAAGCAGTAGAATGATCGGGAGCAGAACTCGGACGCTGAGGGCGTGCCCCATTTTCACTTTTTGTTTCAGATTGTAATGGTTCCAGGGCAAGGGAAATTAATTTACAAAGAGACCAAACATGGACAGATATAGGGTCTCCATGCTGATGAGCTCTTCTTAAGGCTCGCATAACCTGTTTCCAAACTTTTAAATTCAACTGGTTATGACCAGTAGATTGAAACCAGTAACAATGTTTACGTACCAGTGCAAACAATTCATCAAAAGATTCTGGTTTCACTTTCATTCCTGAACTCCGTAATAACTGTTTCAGGAGTCTAATGTATTGAAATTCTACTGAATGGGAATTCCCCATTACAGTTACTCTATTGCTCCCGAAGGTTTTGCTTACCCTTGAGCGGACCAATTTCCCCTTCGGTCCCGCGATCACGCGATTACTTACCTTCAGGTCCCTGTTCGGGCGCCAAATGTTGTAGTTTATCTTATGACAGGGCCGAAAGTAAGCTCATCACACGAGATGAATTGTGCCGAAGCACAGCAGTAGAGGGCTGCCGCTCGCTCAGGCAAAACAGCGCCGTCTGTCCTGCTGTGGTAGCTTTTATTAAAGCATTATCTATGTTTACATTTTAAGACTTATTTTTTTAACATTCCAGAAATGCCAAAGCAGCAACATATGCTTCTATTTGTTATACAGGCAATAACGGGCTTTCTTAAAAACATGCCGTGCTTCGTCCTTAAGCGCAAAAGCAGCATAAAGTTCCCACCATTATTTTGATTATACTGAAGTAAAACAGGGACATTTCCTTGCGTTCCCACCATTTTGATTATACTGAGGACACCTCATGGATCAGTGTCCAAAGCACTCAATGCTTATTCGCAGGCCCCCGGTTTGCCGGGGGTGGGGGTGGCTCAAAGCATTCGGGACTGTTCACAGTTCTGGCTTATTCACATGCCCCCGGTTTGCCGGGGGGACTCAAAGCAATCAGGACTGTTTGCAGTTCTGGCTTATTCGCCAGCCCCCAGTTTGTTCGGGGGCGGGGCTCATGGGTCACGTCTCCTTTCCATGTCCTCAGTTATTCCACTGCAGAATAGCCAAAGCATCTTGAGAAAGAAAGACGGAGCTGGAGGAATCAGGCTCCCGGACTTCAGACTATACTACAAAGATACAGTAATCAAGACAGTATGGTACTGGCACAAAAACAGAAACATAGATCAATGGAGCAGGATAGAAAACCCAGAGATAACCCCACGCAGATATGGTCACCTTATCTTTGATAAAGGAGGCAAAATATGCAATGGAGAAAAGACAGCCTCTTCAATAAGTGGTGCTGGGAAAACTGCTACATGTAAAAGAATGAAATTAGAACACTCCCTAACACCATACACAAAAATAAACTCAAAATGGATTAAAGACCTAAATGTAAAGCCAGACACTACTAAACTCTTAGAGGAAAACATAGGCACAACACTCTATGACATAAATCACAGCAAGATCCTTTTTGACCCACCTCCTAGAGAAATGGAAATAAAAACAAATATAAAGAAATGGGACCTAATGAAACTTCAAAGGTTTTGCACAGCAAAGGAAACCAAAAACAAGATGAAAGGACAACCCTCAGAATGGGAGAACGTATTTTCAAATGAAGCAACTGACAAATGATTAATTTCCAAAATTTACAAACAGCTCATGCAGCTGCATATCAAAAAAACAAACAACCCAATCCAAAAATGAGCATACTACCTAAATAAACGTTTCTCCAAAGAAGATATACAGATTGCCAACAAACACATGAAAGAATGCTCATCATCATTAATCATTAGAGAAATGCAAATCAAAACTACAATGATATATCATCTCACACCACTTGGAATGGCCATCATCAGAAACTCTACAAACAATAAATGCTGGAGAGGATATGGAGAAAAGGGAACCCTCTTGCACTGTTGGTGGGAATGTAAATTGATGCAGCCGCTATGGAGAACATTATGGAGGTTCCTCAAAGAACTAAAAATAGAACTACCATATAACCCAGCAATACCACTACTGGGTATATACCTTGAGAAAACCATAATTCAAAAACAGTCATGTACCACAATGTTCATTGCAGCTCTATTTACAATAGCCAGGACATGGAAGTAACCTAAGTGTCCATCGACAGATGAATGGATAAAGAAGATGTGGCACACATATACAGTGGAATATTATCCATAAAAAGAAACAAAATTGAGTTATTTGTAGTGAGTTGGATGGACCTAGAGACTGTCATGAAGAGTGAAGTAAGTCAGAAAGAGAAAAACAGTACCATATGCTAACACATATATGTGGAATCTACAAAAATAAAAAATGGTTCTGAAGAACCTAGGGGCAGGACAGGAATTAAGATGTAGACATAGGGAATGCACTTGAGGACACCGGTAAGGGGAAGGAGAAGCTGGGACGAAGTGAGAACGTGGCATGGGGATATATATATCACCAAATGTAAAATAGATAACTAGTGGGAAGCAGGCGCATCGCACAGGGTGATCAGCTCAGTGCTTTGTTTCCACCTAGAGGGGTGGGATAGGGAGGGTGGGAGGGAGACGCAAGTGGGAGGAGATATGGGGATATATGTATACATATAGCTGGTTCAGTTTATTATACAACAGAAACTGACACACCATTGTAAAGCAATTATACTCCAATAAAGATGTGAAAAAATTAAAAAATATTATATAATATAATCACATATTATGTGAACAAGTATATGAGTGACACACTCATTAACGTTCTAGGATGTGAAATCTAGCAAATTGTTTGATTTCTCTTTTAATGAGTTATAGAATTAAGGACTCCTTTCTACCCATAAGCAAAATAGAATATTCCATAAAATTACAGTTTCTTGATCCTAAAAGCCTACTGGATGGAAAAACGAAGATTCATTTCATTCATCATTAAGAGCTGAGTGAGCTGTCAGGCTCATCTAATTTGTAACTACAGGACACTGATTTCAGTCAAGGACTATTTAAGAATCAACGGGTAGATTTTCCACTCTAAGTCATGAGGACCTGAGGAAATGGAAATGACAATCACTCTGATAAGTGACAGACCAAATTTCTGTTTCTATTGTCATGATTATCTTAAATGATTAAATGGCATTTTCCCATCTAAAAAAGAGCTGTGCTTAATGCCGTATCAAATTCCAGCATAACTCATTCACTGTATATCATCATTAAAGACACTTGAACAACGTATAAAAACCACAGAGGATGGAGCCAGTCTTCAGAGCACTACTTGGCCTCAGTCTCAGGTCATGTCAGTCTCTGGAGAATTCCTGAAAGAGCAAGAACCTTCCCAAAGCATGGCTTGATATAAATCTGATCTTCAGAAGATATGTATATAACTTTCCAAAGCAGAAATATTTGGAGTAGTGAATGCTTTGATATAAGTTTCAAGGATTTCAATCAGCAATAGATTAATAGAATTTTTATTAGAATTTTTTGTTTCTTTAATATTGTCTAAAATTCTCCATCCCTGCTTATTTCATAGGAATATAGGAAGAATCAAAAGATAACATTTATAAAGCTTTTAAGGTCCCTGGAAAAACTGTGTTAAATATCCTGGGTTATGTATACATCCTATAAAATATAGAATATAATGTTTTGAAGATCAGAAAATCATCAATATACCTTGTTTCTGAGCACAATGTTTTGACAAAGCAAATAAATACCAGGTTGAACTGAAGTGATAAGTGTAGATAAAACTTAAAAGAATATCTAATTTTCTATCACAAAAAGATAAATATTTTAATGCCTTTAAAAATATATGCTATTTTATAAATATATATATATGCTATTTTAACTAATAACTATTGTATTTACTGTCATTAAAAAAATAGGAATAATGAGTATTATTCACAAAACAGCATGTTTAGCCAATTGCTTGTCTGTCACAACTGTGTGATTCGTGATTAAACATCATCTATTTTTCTGTGATGTCAAAATAATCCCTTTTAAACCAATGCATATTTTTCAAAATGCCTTCTACCTTTCTGCTGAACAGGGAGGGAAATGCAACATATCTCTTCCGAATTTACCTTGAATAATAAATTGTTCCATGTTTTCTTTGAATGGCTGGATGTGCTCTTTTGAGGACACCTGGTACACTTTCCCCGCTTCAACCTCACAGGCTGAAATTAGAAAGAGACATTGTTCAGAATGTCACACTGCTAACAGTGCATTAAAACAATTAAAAATATATATTAACTAGTGTTAGAAAATCCTGCAAACCACGATAACTGACATATGTGTCTACACATGTTTAGAAATATCCAATGCTGACAAAAGGTTTCACTTTAGGGGATTGTAAAAATAAATTTAAAAAAGTTAAAGTATAATTGATATACAATATTATGCTTCAGGTGTACAACATAGTGATTTGATATTTAAATACATTATGAAGTTAATCACCATGATAAATCTACTAACCATCTGTGACTGTACAGTTATTACAATATTATTGACTATATTCCTTATGCTGTATATTAAACCCCATTACTCATTTAATATTTTATATTAAATGTAAGATTATACCTCTTATCCACTTCACCTTTTTCAACCATGCCTTCATCCCCACCCCAGCAACTGTGGGTTTATTCTCTGTATCTATAAGAATCTTTCTGTTTGGTTTGGTCATCTGTTTTGCTTTTTGGATTCCACACGTAAGTGAAGTCATACAACATTGGTCTTTCTCTGTCTGACATATTCCACTTGGCATACCCTCCACGCCCATTCATGTTGCCTTTGTGCAAATGGAAAGCTTTATTTTTAATGGTTGAGTAGCATTCCACTGTGTGGGTAGGTGAAATATGTGGGCATATATATATACACACACACATATGTATATATATGTATATATACGAAACATGTATACACACACACATATATATATATAATGAGTATGTGAAACATGTCTTCTTTATCCATCCATCTATTGGTAGATACTACTTAGGTTGCTTCCAAATTTTGGTTATTACAAACAATGCTTCAATGAACATAAGGGTGTATATATCATTTTCAATCTGTATTTTTGTTTTATTGGTATAAATACCCAGAAGTGGAATTGCTGGAACATATGGTAGTTCTATTTTCAATTTTTTGGAGGAATCTCCATACTGTTTCCCACAGTAGCAGCATGAATTTTCACTCCCAGCAGCAGTGCACAAGGGTTCCCTTTTCTCCACATCCTCCTTGCCAATACTTGTTATTTCTTGTCTTTTTGATAATAGCTATTCTAACAGGTGTGAGGTGGTATCTCACTGTGGTTTTGATTTGCATTTTCCTGATGATTAGTGGTGCTGAGCATCTTTTCATGGGTTTGTTGGCTATCTTTTTGTCCTTTGGAGAAATGTTTATTCAGGTCCTCTGCACAATCTTTAATTGGATTGTTTGTTCTTTTTTATATTGTTTTCTGATTTCTTTATATAATTGCGATATAAGCCTTTTATAAAATATATTATTTGCAAAAATCTTCTCCCATATAGTAGGCTGCCTTTTCGTTTTGTTGATGGTTTCCTTTGCTGTGCAAAAGCTTTTTTGTTTGATGTAGTCCCATTTGTTTATTTTTGTTTTTCTTACCCCTGCCTGAGGAGACATATCTAAAAAATCATCCCTAGGACTGATGTCAAAGAACATACTGCTATGTTTTCTTGTAGGTGTTTTGCGCTTTCAGGTCTTATATTTGAGTTTTCAACCATTTTGAGTTTATTCTTATACATAGTGTAGGAAAATAGTCCAGTTTTCCCAAAAGCATTTATTGAAGGGGCTGTCTTTTCCCCATTGTATATTACTGACTCCTTTGATGAAGATTAATGACCATGTAAGTATGGATGTATTTCTGGGCTTTCTAAGCTGTTCCAGTGATATATGAGTCTGTTTTCCTGCCAGTACCATACTGTTGTTTTTTTTTTAAAGTTTCGTGAAAGTTAATACTTTTTTAAAATAATAAATTTATTTATTTTTGGCTGCGTTGTGTCTTTGTTGCTGCACATGGGCTTTCTCTAGTTGTGGCGAGTGGGGGTTACTCTTTGTTGTGGTGTGCAGGCTTCTCATTACGGTGGCTTCTCTTGCTGTGGAGCACAGGCTTTAGGTGCACAGGTTTCAGGAGTTGTGGTGCATGGGTTTAGTTGCTCCACAGGATGTGGGATCTTCCCGGACCAGGGCTCAAAGCTGTGTCCCCTGCATTGGCAGGCAGATTCTTAACTACCACACCACTAGCGAAGTCCCCCCCTACTGTTTTGATTACTATAGCTTTGTATTATAGTCTGAAGTCAGGGAGTGTGATATCTTCAGCTTTATTCTTTCTCAAGATTGCTTTGGCTCTTGGAGCCTTTTGTGGTTCCATACAAATTTTAGGATTATTCTAGTTCTACGAAAAATGCCACTGGTATTTTGATAGGGACTACACTGAATCTGTAGATTACCTTGGGAAGTATGGACATTTTAACAATATTGATTCTTCCAATCCATAAGCATGGTATATCTTTCCATTTATTTGTCATGGCTTCAATTTCTTTCATCAACATCTGAGAGTTTTCAGAGCTCAGGTCTTTCACCTCCTTGGTTAAATTTAGTCATGGGTATTATTTTCTTGATGCAATTGGGATTGCAACACTTCTCTTCTGAGAGCACGTTCATTAAGTCCAACAAAGTTAGCCCAGGTACCCAACTAACACAATCAGCTATATACCATTGCTTTTACACTTGCTCTGGATACTGGGCTTTAAATAAAGATACTATACTACTGTACTCTATACAGCACCGTAAAGTACACAAAAGTACAACCACTTGTAGAGGATGCACACATGTGACAATGTACACCAGTCAAGTGAACTAACTGATGTGACTGGACATGTGAATGCATGTTCAGATCTTTGAAAGTTCGTAACTTGAAGGTTCACATGTAGGGGACTTACTGTATTAATTTTGTACCTTTTAACTTTACTAATTCATTTATTAGTTCTAATAGATTTTTGGTTGTGTCTTTAGGATTTTTTATATATAGTGTCATGTCATCTGCAAACAGTGACAGTTTTACTTCTTCCTTTCCAATTTGGATTCCTTTCATTTCTTCTTATTGTTTGATTGCTATGGCTAGGACTTCCAATACTATGATGAATAAACGTGGTGAGAGCGGGCATCCTTGTCTTGTTCCTGACCTTAGAGGAAATGTTTTCAGCTTTTCACCATTGAGAATGATGTTTGCTGTGGGCTTATCCTACATGGACTTTGTTATGTGGATGTATATTCCCTCATACCCACTTTGTGGAGAGTTCTTATAAATAGATGTTGAATTCTGTCAAAAGCTTTTTCTACATCTATTGAGAGGATCATATGATTTTTATTCTTCAATTTGTTAACTGGAGAGGATTTTCAGAGTCTACCTGCCAAGGCTCACATCCAAGCAATTTTGAAAAGTAATCTCCAAGGACAAGACTCAAAAAAGATTAAAATGGTGATTCTAATGTGCATTACTGTGTGAAGGAGGAAGGGGTAGGAAGGAGGCTGACTGGGTTCATAGCTTGAGCGGCTTGGGGATGAAGAACACAGGAGGAAGAGTATTTTTTAAAGGAGAGAAAATTGAAGGGGGGATTGGAAGATGGCGGAAGAGTAAGACACGGAGATCACCTTGCTCCCCACAGATACACCAGAAATACATCTACACGTGGAACAACTCCTACAAAGGAAAGAAAATTAATTTGCTTTTGAACTTACTGTGTCTTAAGATGGCAATGGAATATCCAAGTGTAGTTTCAGCAAGCAGTTGGATTTATGAGTTTGCAGATCAGAGTGATACAGGAAAACTCTGAGTAAGACCACCTGAGAACAGCATATCCAGTGAGAAAAAGAGGGGGCCAAGGTTGAACGCCTGAGTAATGCCAATTTTAATAAAGAAGCAGAGGAAGAGAAGGCCATGAAGAAAACAGACTAAGAAGGAAATGTCAGATATTATAAGGAGAATCAGAAGTGAGTGGGGTTAGTGAGTCGAAGGGAACAGAGACAGCAAACAAGACAAAGGTGGAAGTAAAATGCCCTCTCAATTTGGCAAATTGTGGCAACAGTTTCAGCAGTGCCAGGGACAAAGCTGTAACAGTGTGAGGACGGAATGGGAAGTCAGAGACCATGGAAGTGGACCAGGAATCTGTTACCATCTTGGTCAGTGAGCACACATGTTTGAGAACAAGTGTCCAGCAAAGGCGAGGTGTGGGCTATGGGAAGAATGAGGGGCAAATGAACACAAACCCTTTACAGCTTCTGGAAAATGCTCCAAATATCCTAGTCTTGCCAACAGTGGGCAAGCAAATCCAGCTGCATGTTAAGAGAGGTGTATAATTCACATGCATCATTCTATCCTAAAGATGGATTTCAGAAAAATCTGATCGTTAACAATTAAATGTCCATAGATTAACGCCAAAAATAGTTCCTTATCACCTAAAAGTAATGAAAGTGGCAGAGATACCACACACACAAACCCCACGATACCTTAGTTTGGGTGTAGCAGACTTAGCATTATGACCAGTGGAATAAGTTACATTCACTGAGCTCACCACTTTACATGCCAAAACAAACAGGTGTTTCACATGTGTACTCTTCAACAAGAATTTTGAAAGTGAACACTGTTTTAAACTGAAATGAATGGTTTTGCTCCTTAAATAATCATTCCAATGAGAGGAACTCTCAATTTTTTTTTCACTCTCCATACACATGTGATGCACTTCCATGGACAAATCCAGTGTACAGGATACAAAAGGATAAAATGTACAGGCTACAAAAACATAAAACAGAACACCTGTGACTTTCAAAATCTCAGTCAGCCTTTCTGTGCCTCAGGCTCTTTACCTGTAATACACAAATAGCAACAGAACCTGCCTCCTGGGGGTGTTACAAAGAATAAGTCAGTTAATACACGTAGAGCACTTAGAACTGGGCCTGGTGCATGCTAAGGTCTGTGTAAGTTTTCACCATCATTGCTGTTATTGTTATCTTTAGTTTTATCAGCAACAGTAGCAGACAAAAAAGCAGGATGCCCAAGGGCTAAGAGCATGGGTTTTGGAGACTGGGTTTGCATCCTGTCTCTTCCACTTACGAGCTGTGCGTCTTTGGCGAAGTAGGTACCCCACTGTGTACCTCAGTCTCTTCCTCTGTAATACGGAGTTAATAAGTGTCTACTTTGCTGTGAAGATCAAAGGATTTTACGTAGGTAAAATACACAGAGGACTGCTGGATACACAGTAAGAGAACTATCATGTTTGCAACAATTACTGTGACTGCACAATTACCACCACCAGACACCACCAGAGGTGCAGCTACTAACACACAAAAAGAACACGGAACTCCCACTTCCTCAGTCTCAGGAAGCACTGAGGCAATGCTTCAGATTGTGGGAATGACATTTTTTTTAATTAATTTTTCTTTTTTAATTTTTGGCTGCATTTTGTCTTTGTTGCTGCACGCGGGCTTTCTCTAGTTGCGGGGAGCGGGGGCTGCTCTTTGTTGTGGTGCGTGGGCTTCTCATTGCGGTGGCTTTTCTTGTTGCAGGGCACGGGCTCTAGGCACATGGGCTTCAGTAGTTGTGGCATGTGAGCTCAGTAGTTGTGGCTCCTGGGCTCTAGAGCACAGGCTCAGTAGTTGTGGCACACGGGCTTAGTTGCTCTGCGGCACATGGGATCTTCCCGGACCAGGGCTCGAACCTGTGTCCCCTGCATTGGCAAGTGGATTCTTAACCACTGTACCACCAGGGAAGTCCCTGTTAATATACTTTGGATATTAACCCCTTACTGGTCATATCATTTGCAAATGTTTTCTCCCATACTGTAAGATGTCTTTTCATTTCATCGATAGTTTCCTTTGTTGTGCAAAAGCTTTTAAGTTTAATTAGGTCCCATTTGTTTATTTTTGCTTTTATTTCCTTTGCTTTAGGAGACAGATCCAAAAAAAATATTACTACAATTTACGTCATAGTGTTCTGCCTATGTTTTCCTCTAGGAGTGTTACGGTTTCTGTTCTTACACATAGGCCTTTAACTGCTTTTGAGTTTATTTCTGTAGATGGTGTTAGAGAATGCTCTAAATTTCATTCTTTTATATGTAGCTGTCTAGTTTTCCCAGCACCAGTTATTGAAGAGACTGTCTTTTCTCTATTGTATATTCTTTCCTCCTTTGTTGTAGATTAATTGACCATACGTGCATGGGTTTATTTCTGGGCTTTCTATCCTGTGCCATTGATCTATATTTCTGTTTTTGTGCCAGTACCATTCTGATTTGAATACTGTAGGCTTTGTAGTATACTCTGAAGTCAGGGAGCATGATTCTTCCAGCTCTGTTCTTCTTTCTCAAGATTGTTTTGGCTATTTGGGGTCTTTTGTGTTTCCATACAAATTTTAAAATTATTTGCCCTAGTTCTGTGAAAAATGCCCTTGGTATTTTGATAGGGATTGCACTGAATCTGTTGATTGACTTGAATAGTATGGTCACTTTAACAATGTTAATTCTTCCAATCTAAGAATCTGGTACATCTTTCCACCTGTTTGTGTTGTCTTCAATTTCTTTCATTAGTGTGATTGTACGTATGGTTTCAGACATGTTCCTGTATTACTGAGAACTTGAATTTTCTTTTTTAAAATTAATTAATTAATTAACTTATTTATCTCTTTTTGGCTGTGTTGGGTCTTCGTTGCTGGGCTTTCTCTAGTTGTGGTGGGCTGGGGCTACTCTTCACTGCAGTGCACAGGCTTCTCATTGTGGTGGCTTCTCTTGTTGCAGAGCACAGGCTTTAGGCACACGGACTTCAGCAGTTGTGGCACGTGGGCACAGTAGTTGCGGTTCACGGGCTCTAGAGCATAGGCTCAGTAGTTGTGGCGCATGGGGCTTAACTGCTCCGCGGCATATGGGATCTTCCCACACCAGGGCTCGAACCCGTGTCCCCTGCATTGGCAGGCAGATTCTTAACCACTGGGCCACCAGGGAAATCCCAAGAACTTGAATTTTCTGCACTGTATCAAACTCAAGGACACCAGCAATCATTCTCCAAATAGTACCTGCTGGCAGCTGCCAACCTTATGGTCTCAAGGTTTTCCCTTGTAACTAAGCAACCATTTTGGAGCCCATGGGTCCTTGCTTAACAAACACCCTCACTTCTTGCCCCTCCAATCCTAATTCTTAACAAACAAATCACATAATTTTGCAGTGTTTGCCCGTATAAGCCTTCCCCATTTTGTAGTCCAGCAAAACACAATTGAAGTGCTTCTTGACATTTTGTCTTCCAGGCTATAGCCCTCAGTTTGGCTCAGATAAAACTGTTTTCTGTTCCTATTGTAAATTGTTTATTGCTTATTTATGCTGACATAAATAATGTATTTTCCTGTTTGCATTTTCAGTGTTCTGATGGAACTGATATTCATTTTAAAATCATAATAAAAAATATTTTAAAAAAGCTATTGGTTGCATTTGAATTGAGTTTATAACATCATTTTTTTCTTTCCTTGAACAAAAATAAATAAAATCAGAAATTTACAATGATAAATACAATTGTTACAAACAAATATAAATCAATACAAACAAGTTTAAGGACTGATTTTTCCTAAATATGTCTGGATACAAACATTATTTCAACATCTGTGAAAGATATAGGTAATGAATTTTAAACACTTTCAAGTCAAATACTGAAGGTGGGGGAGGGTAGAGGATTCAGGGAGGAATGTGCGTGAGAACATTCTTGCCCAGTTCCAGGAACTTAATTACTCCATGCTCAGTGCACACAGAGTTGAGTCATGTGGCGAGTGGGACTGTTTTGACCCAAGAAAGGCACTGGAACAGAAGCCATCACTTGGCATCCAGAGAAGCTGCTACAAGTTTTGACAGCCAAAATATTTTAAAACAATACTCTTTTCAAAGGGGAAAGATAGAAATATTGATACCTTGTCTAGCATTGTGAATGAAAGTATTCGTAGTCATGCTTTTGGGAGGCTACTAATAATGTTAATCTCAAATAATTTAAGCTCTTTTGCTCAAACCAGCAATTGACCTATGGTGAGACCAGTAACTAATGAGTCTCTGGCACTAGTATTATAGCTTAGCAGGTGGTTCTTAACTAATACTCTGGGGTGATGCTAAGAGAGAAAATGGGGTTCTATTTCTGGATATGTTGAATAGCTTTCTTAGAACAATTTTACTTTGATTAAAATTAATGGTTTTAAAGCTAAATGTCTAAAAGGAGTAAACAACTCTGCTGCTTGTTCTGCTTGTTTTTGGAAAACAGTATTAACCACATAAGGTGATCTGTGGGATTGGAGTGAAGGTTTTACCCTACATTAGTTTTATTAATGCATAATGTGGAAGATGTGGAGAACATCTTGACATGGAAAAGAATAAGTTAAATTTTATCGTACAGTGCTTTCCTAAATAAATTTATTTGGTTATCATGTTCTTATATTCTGGAGAAGAAACATTCCTTAAATAATAAATTCATGACTAGGTAGATCTTAAAACTACTAAGGGAAACAAAATGTAGTTAGCCATCTGCACTCATGGTTTTTTAAAATCTAAGTTAATTTTAATGGTGCTGTACACCATCCAAAGAAAATGCCCTTATGTCGTCCTGCCTTCTTAGAGCTTGCTTGCTTTACTTTGCTTATATTTAATAAAAACTGTCTCAAATGTTAAAATAAAATAAATAAAAAAAAGAGAAGCTGCTAACGGCCAGGAGAGAACAAAAGCTACCTGTCTCTGAGCTCGGACAGTCAGGGGAGCACCAAGGAGCTGCAGGAATCTTGGGAACAAGTACAGACACCAAACACAGCGGGTGCTCTTACAAAATGCTAAAATGAGGTTCGGTTGTCTGAGCCATGACGCATTATTTCTTGGTCTTTCTTTTGAAATGAAAATTAAGTCTAGAAGCAGAGGCAGAAACAGTGACAGAGCCAGAAGATGAGTGACCAAATGGTTATAACTTATCTGTCTTTATCAAACTAGTCACACTCTTTATTCTATTTTTCCTTATTATAAATAACTAATATTTTTGGATACTTATTATATGGAAAATATTGTGAAAACTTTCTACATATATCATATCATTTTCTAAGTCTTCTTAAAAAAACTTGCTTCTGAAAAAAAATGTGGACAGGCTACTTGAATATTCTGAAATGAATTACTTAATTTGATCACTTGAAAGGAATAATTATTAGGCTACATTTATCAGGCTACATTTATCAAAGTGAACATTATTTTAAGGTAATTAATACCTCTCAAAAAAAATTTCTCTTTTTAGCTCTGTGTCTTGTGAGAATCTGCCATTTTCATGACCTCATGTAACCATAGTGAGAAAGCATGTAGATACGAAACGTGAATGAGAAAACATTCCAAAGGGAAGCACCAACCAAAGTCAACATAAATCCCCTGTTCATGAGATCACCATTCCACCTGTTTATAAAATCATGTGTAAACTATGAAATACTGCTTTGCAAGACTGAAGTGATGAAAGTGTTAAGTATTTTCCAGAAACCCCAGAAATGCCCAGCACCGCATGGCGGGGGGGGGGGGGGGGGGGGTGTGGAGAGAGAAAAGAAGAAGAAAAAGGAGAAGAAGAAAAAGGAGAAGGAGAAGAAAGAAGAACAAAAACAAGGAGAAGAAGAATTTCATAAGCAAACCAAGATACCTGGCTAAATTTTGAAGTATGATAAATACTACACATGAATGGTTTGCGTTTTGTATTGCTTTAAGAAATCATACTTAGATACATTAATGTAGCATTACACAATTGTAACATAGTTTTAATCGTTATTTATTTAAAAACAGGCAGTCATTCTTAGGCTCTATCCATGAGCACCCATATTTGATGCTCTCAGGGGAGCATCTAAACGGCAGGACTTCACCCCTCCTTGACAGTGACGATTGTATCTGTGGTACCCACAGCACCTAGCAAAGGCCTTTCATGCATCAGGCCCATAATAAATGTTAAGTATTTAGGAACTACGGGCAAATTATATAATGTTACTATGTTGATTTAAATCCATATAAACGCATCTGTGACCAGAATATAACAACTCCATAAATCTGATTACAGATAAGTATCTTTAGATAAGCATTTCAACACTGGGATAGAATCTCTTAAAAAGTTTTATCATCTTTTGGTTTCTGGGGTAACCAAGCCTCTTCTCATATAGTGATACAACATGAAATGAAAATCTCACATAAATTTACTCCATCCCTGTCTGTGCTTAAAGAGTTAGAAAGATGCTTAAATCGACAGCTGAGGTGTTCTCAACTTCACAGCAAGAAGAAACCTCATGAAAAGAAAGTAAAAGGGATGAGTGAAATAGGTGAAGGGGATTAGGGGTACAAACCGGTAGTTATGAATAAGTCACAAGGATGTAAGGTAAAGCATAGGGAATAAAGTCAATAATACTGTAATAACTTTGGTACATAATAGATGAAGATATATTGTTGTACACCTGAAACTAATATAATATTGTGAGCCAATTGTACTTCATTTAAAAAGGCAGGGGAAGGGGATGAAAGGGATTTTATCTACAAAAAAAAAAAAAAAACCAAAACTGTAAACTACTTGCTTTTGTTCTTTTCTTTAAATTTACCATTTTGAAGAATTTCAAACTCTCTTCAAAATGATTTGATATACGGCTTTTCAACTAACAAAAAAGCATTACACATGCACGTGTTTTTTGACCAAATATGTGAAAAAAGATGTTTTCTTCCCAGGAAAGTTTACACGCCACAAAATCTCAGACAAGTATAGCAAGTGTGGGTAGGAGGGAATATGTATCTTTTAACAACGACATGATAAATGTACAAATGTTCTCGGCTATAAAGTGAAAGCAAGACAGTCAAATCTGCCCCTGATGAAAGAGGCTGCTATTCAAATAACCAAGATGCTATTTCAATAACTAAATTCCTAATACACATAACTTTGTAAACAACAAAAGAATAAGATTTTTGGTAAAATTTTTCTTTTGCCACACACACACACAAATGTTTACATGGATGTAAAAGGTTTTACTTTCTTTAAAAACACTGAAAAATCTGTCCTCATTAAAAAAGCATAAATAACAACCATGAGTTTCTTTAACATTGTAAGTTACCTCTCAGGTCTTTCTTGAGTTTTCTGAGGTCTTTTTGAAAGTCTTCAAACTTCATCTGTGAGGCCTGAAAGAGGTCCTGGGGTTCGGGCAGTGGAAACACACACTGTTCCTTCCCAGCATCCTGATCAGCAGGAAGCACAGAACGTATAAATGAATGAGGACTGAGCAACAGCAGCAATGACAAAACGAAGACAAACACGGCCAAATCACTCAACAATGAGGAATAACAAGATGTGACTCTATGTAAAAACTGTCTCACCTCATCAAAATTGCGAAGATAGTAGGAAACGATATATGACAAAAGGCTTCTGCTATTGTCCTAGACAGAGAGACCAAAGTGAGTAGAAATATATTTTTTAAATTATTAAATATACAATGTTAAATTAAATTCACTCCAGTAAATCCACACATGTAGATGAGAATATTTGGGATGGAAGGTGAAGTTCTCTGTTTCTTCTTACTTTACCGGTCCAGACGGTCTTGTTTTCCCCACTGTTCCCACCTAAGCCCCACGTGGAAGCACAGCTGTTTCAGGGTGGGGTCTCAGATGTATCCACCTTTCTGTTTTCACCCTCCTCGACCAGACAATTAGTTCATTAATTTTATGTTTTATTATTGAAAGGTATAACTACTATCTAAACTGAAATGACTAAACATCACCAGCATTTCTGCATGGTTGGACCAAGAGGGACCACTCCAACAGGAAGTTTGATTGAGGCTTGTTAGTATGTAGATTAAGAAATTTTAAGTATTATTTCAAGTAAGCTGGAGCTTTAAAAATGCAAATGCGTATTATAAATTATGTCAGCAACTGAGATTTAGGAATTAATATCCATGCAGCTATAAATAATGTAATATATGTAGTTCTAAAGAAAAAAAATGTTTCATATCTAACAATCTTCAAAGAATAGCTTTCCACCTTCTTTCTGGCATATTTAGAGGAATTAATTTTTTTTTTTTTCATTGCTCAAAATTCGTATTAGATAATCTGAATGTGTGAAACCAAATACATATTTTAAAAATACACCCTATAATACAAACTTTGTTTTCTGGAATGTTCAATCTAACCATGATTTTTCCCCCACTGATAATAAAAGAACAACATCCCTTTATAATCAAGTTTGACATGACGTGATAATATATCTATTAGACTTCCCATATATATTTCTATATACATATATTACACGGAAATATATAGCTATAATAATAAAAGTAATACATTTATTAGAAACAGGAGTGCTTGTAAAATGATTTAAGCACCTGACTTCCTTTGTCTTTCCTAACTTGCAAATCAGTGAAATGACCAGCAATACCTAAATCAATTAACAAAACACATTAAATGCCTGCTGACAGGCGTGCTGAGCAGAAGTTAATTCTGACTGATCCAAGGAACAGCTCCATCTACGCAGGTCTATATAACTATACAGATATAGTTATCTTCATTTTATACAGCAAGAACCAAATAGACTTTGCATATAGCTCTTGTGAGAATGCAAGTGAAATTATTTTTTAAAAACTTGCTTCTTGATTATTTTTTCCAGATTATTCCTTAATTATTTAAATTAACGAAATTTAACTTATAGGAGGATTGAATAAGATATATCAATCAATACAAAAAAAACCCTTATTCATATATAATTATGATCATCAGAATCTATTTCAGATTCATTTTGATAAGTAACATTATATTGATGCTATTTGTATTCCAATGTTATTTACGAAAACTACTTGTTTCAGTCCAACAATTAGCTGTAAGAACTATTCAAAAACTATCATGTGTTTAGAAAAAAACCTTTTGTTTTTGAATAAATGATTTATCATGTTGACATATTGGAGGTTCATATGAAAATGTATTTCATACAAATAAAACATCATTTGAAGAAATATAACCATAAAAATCACAAAAAATATATGCTGTTGGTGTTCCAAGCAAGGACTATGTTTTTCCCAATTATGGAAAAGCACACTGTCTGGCATTTCATAGAAGTCCGAAGAAGGGATGTTAAATGAACATATGAGTGGATATGAATGAATAAACCAGTGAGTTGTTGACTGGCAAAAAAAAGCAAAAAAAGTATCTCCCTTCTATCAGGGAGATTGTTGCCTTATCTAGGAGGGCCGATTCTCTGTAATTTCATTGTTATAGGCCAATTGTTCACTTAAACTCAATATTTTAAAAACATTCCCTTCATAATTTCCTTCATCATATAGTTCTTTGTGAGGACTCTTTATCAGAGAAACAGAATTCTATTATTTTCTAAGTTTACAATGTCAGGCTTTAACTCTGACCACTGTGGTGGTTTCCCTGATGTTATATTTCTACTGACACTCTCATAATCTCTTAGACGTTAATTTTAAACACACACAACTACAGAAGTAGAATAAAAAATAATAATTAGGTTTGCAAAAGGGCTTAGATGTTCCCATATATACCAGTATCAAGGAGAGGATGATACAGAGAAACACAGGGTCATCTTTTAAATTTTATTTATTAACTACTTTCACTCGTCTTTGTTTTCTTTTTAAAACATGGGCCTGTTGGCCTCCACTGCTTAACATGGAGAGAAGAAAGGGACGGATACACTGTCTAATTTATAGAAATCAACTAGTCCTCAGATCCAAAAGGATAAATATTAGCAAACATGGGGAATAAAAAGCAATTATTTTTATTTTAAAATAGTCTTCTCAATTATTCATTAGACACAGGATTCAAAATTACTCACTTTAGGAAACACTATTCTTCTCTAGATCACAAATACATGGTGGCCACTACTTTGGTCTAGCTTAGAACACAAAGGAAATTTTTACCTTGGGACATAAAGATTTACCACACTGGTTTACAGTCAAACTTACTACTCAACAAGATGCCCAGTCCTCAGTGTGCTACATTCACTCACCCGAAATACTTACACTGCTTTTGACGTCTTTCAGCTTTGGGAGGATGTCTAACCCGAAACCATCTGCCTGTCCCCGAGTCTTATTTCCACCATTCATGTAGTTGCCAAAGGCAAGAACCAAACCCAAAACTTGCATGACCCCTGAGCCATTTTTTAATGTCTGTAAAACAGGATAAAGAAGAATCTCTCACTCACAGTCTTATCTGAATTACCTTAAGTCAGTGGCAGATATTCATATTATACTAATAATTTGGGGTCACATCCAAACTTCATCAGTGCTCATTTTAGTATATTTAAGAGCAGTGTCTCCAAAGATAACTTAGAAAAAGTTGTACCACCCACAAGCATGCAGGTTGTGCTTCTGTAGCTGAGACGTACCAGCCTAGGTCATTTCTGTGATGTAACTGCATGGAAAACAAATACGGCTGTGATATGAGAACCACCACAAAATAATATCATTGCCATCGGCCTAACTGTACCTGCCTCTGTGCCACGCACATTTTTGGCATAAGGTATAACTACCAAAACGTAGTGATAAAGTTTAATTTCCAAATTTAGATTTATCCCTGAAAGGTTCATACTCACTTCTTCCAAAACACACAGTTTAAGTTGAATTTGCACATCACTTCCTCTGAAAATGTGTCTTTCATGACATCTTACTACTTTTCAAAATGATTTACCATAGCCAGAAAGAATGGTGCCATTTTGACAATTCGTTTTAAATGTTAATATTGGTAATTTCTGCCAAGCATTTGTTCTTTGTTTTCAGAAGAATATTTATCTTCTGTCGAGTCATACAGCTGTTCCTGAAGCATTTGGTTTGAATCACTAACAATTTGTTGAGGGGCCCTCCCCAAAATGGAGGAAAATAAAGAAAATGTCTTCATGTGGCTTTTGGCTGGCAGTCTGATGGAGGAGAGGCCCATGACAAGGGAATATTGTGCTTTGGCAAAAGCAGGGGGACAGAAGCCTGCGTGGGTGGACGCCCAGTGACCGTGCCCCAGCAGCGCTGTCCCGGGTCCACTCGCCCTCCTGCACATTTGCTTTGACCTTGATGCTCAGTCATCATACATTCTCTCTGGTGGGACCGCTATCCTTCAAATTTTATGAGTATTTATGGTAAATAAAAGAAAACTCGTTTGAAATACGAACATGACTGAACACAATTATCAGAACCCAAGCGACAGCCCCCGATGGACCAGCACCCACCTCACACAACTTCTGTAGCAGCTCCAGTTTGCGCCGAATTGAGCAAATGCTTTCTGAAAATGTGGACTGAAACAGGATACAAAAGACTCGCTCTGAAAAGTTGGGGATTAGTGACAGTTCGTAAAGGAACCTAAGGAAATAAAGCCAAGTTAAGAGGAAAAAGATGATGCACATAAACACGTTCATCCTCACATCATTCATGATACTGATGCACAGAAGGTACTTCATTTTCTGAATGGAAAGAGCCCCCCGTGGCCTGGACGCCGCCCGCGGGGCCGAAGCCCTGCTTACTGCTCAGGTTTGTCCAGAGACTTGGTGTTTTCCTTGTCTTTGGAGGACCGGCCGTGTTTTTCAATTTTTTCCAGTTCATCTGACTGTGCTCTCTGGAACAACAAAAGCCAAGTGGTTTTTAGATAATGATGATCTCAAATACAGCAAAACTCTATATATTTTCATATTTCTTAGCATGTTTGAAGTAAAGATCATCTCCAAATCTTCCAAATGTTATTGTCTGTTAGTGACATGCAAAATATTTATTCCAGCATGTTTTAAAACAACAGTTTCCCTCTCCTGTTTTTTAGCAGTTTATAGTACCCTCTAGAATGCAAGAAATTAATTTTAAAGTGTCATTTCTTATTCAGAAATTAATCAAGTTAGATTTGGAAGTAATTTGATCCTAAAGCTGTTAAAGATTTTTAAAGGGAAAAGTACCTATTTAACTACTGCAATCATTGTTTATATCTGTTTTGGGGAAAGAACAGTACAATTGAATTATTAAGTCACGGAACAAAAATAAAAGATTTTGATTCTTCTGAATTTCCTTTTTGATACAAAAATGGCTCTAGGCTTTTCTTTCTAGGTGTCTTCTTTCACCTTTTAAAATCTCAAGCTAAAAATGTTTTGTTCTAAGTTTGTTTCTTTATAGGAGGGGATCCTGTGCATTTTGACATAAGGTAGAAGATTTTATAGGCTTCAAGAGACACAAACTTACTCTTTGTGGAGAATTTGGATGATTTTATTTTCAGTCTTGTCTCTGTAATTCAAAAAGATGTTTCAAAACAGCCAAAATACTATATTGTCTAAGTGCATTAACAAGTTTGAGTAGACCACCGTATCTTGGGTTTGAGTCTAGTCCTCCGATATTAAAATCCCTTCAACCATTATTTGTTGTTTACACAGAAAAGCAGCTCAGCCATAAACTGCTGTAGATGACAGAACCTGATCAATTTCTAGAGACTACAGATTTCCTCTAAACAAAGAATGTTCTGTTTTGAATTCACTGATTGTTCTGAAATGCAGGTTTTTCTATAGATGGGATTAACTAGAAAAGACTAGTTTCTCCAAGGAAGCTTCTTTTAGCATGGAAAGACTTGATGACTGATCGGTAGATCTTCTGAGGGTTTGATCAGTTTTGCTTCCGGAATGTAATGTGACAAAAAGGATACTGAGAAGTAAAGGTATGACGTCCACCACAAAGCCTGCCTTGCCCACCTCGACCCCATTATAACCAGTCTCTCTCTAGAACAGCACGGAACCTTGTGTTCACTCTGTGTCGTGCTACACGTACCACAGTGTCTCACTGGTGATGCACACACGTGCCTACAAGCTTCTGGAGGAGGAAGGCCATGTCTTGTCCTAGTGACTGGTATGGTTCACTACTGTATGGTCAGCCCTCAGTATCGTGGGTTCCGCATTTGTGGATTCAACCAAATGCAGATCCAAAACATGTGGGGAAAATTCCATAAAGTTCCAAACAGCAAACTTGGATTCACTGTGCTGCATCAACGTTTTACACAGCACTTACACGGCATCATAAGTAATCGAGTGATTTAAAGTATACGGGAGGGTGTGTGGGGTTATATGCAAGTACTGCACAACTTCATTTAAGGGACTTAAACGTCTGCGGATTTTGGTACCAAGCCCCCGCAGATACCGAGGGGTGACTGTGCAGTTAGCAGTCAGTAATTTTTTTAAAACATTGAAAAATTAAATCAGTAATTGACTATGAAAATAGAAGGCCTCCAGTTCTGGGGAGAAGAGGGAGGTAAAAGGACGAAATCTAATGACAGGACACTTGAAATAAGAACTAGTGAGGACATGATGATACAATGCCAACTGCTCAGCATCATCCCGAGAGTACAATGAGAATCCTTATGAGGTAATTTGAATCCAAAATAGATACCTATGCCTGCAGGAGACAGAATGAGTCATTTCAAATGCTAAGACACAAACAGGTAGATAAAGAAATAAGAAAGCTATGCCCAGCAAAAGTACATATGACTTCACTCACCTGTACATCCATTCCACACAACTCTTTTGGGTATCTATCATTCACCTCTTACACAGGAATACTTATGTGTGTAAAGGTACAAGAAGTAGGACTAAAACATCGTAGGTTTTTAAGCAATATTTATCAAATCTACAAATTCTGCTATTCATCAGTACACCAAGACCAACTGCTTCTTCTTGCCCATTGGCTTTCTCCTTGCCAAACATGTGGGATCCAGCAAAAGTCAGTTATTTTCTACCCGTTAAGGCCCCAAATTCTTACTCTTATCAGCAACCATCAACTATGTCAAACTATTGACTACAAATCTGTACCAGAACTCAGAGGTCACCTCCATAATTCTGGCTTTGTTTGACCCCCAAAATGAAGTTAGTCTCAAGGGTTCTTCTCTGGTCCACCAGTTTGAAGTAATCATCAGGGTCGGGCTTTAAAAAGGATGAATTTTAGGGATTTATTCATCCACCGATTCAATCAAAGACGGACTGTTTACCAGGCACTACACCAGACACTGGAGATAAAAATATATACGCTGGGCTTCAGATTCAAGGAAAATCCCACCACACGACACATCATGTTGCTCATAACACCACTCTTATTTGCTCAACCCTGCTACAGCAATCTTCCACTGCGTTTTCGTTGGTTTTTTTTTTTTTTTTTTTGGCGGTACGCAGGCCTCTCACTGTCGTGGCCTCTCCCGTTGTGGAGCACAGGCTCCGGACGCGCAGGCCCAGCGGCCATGGCTCACAGGCCCAGCCGCTCCATGGCATGTGGGATCCTCCGGGACCGGGGCACGAACCCGCGTCCCCTGCATCAGCAGGCGGACTCTCAACCACTGCACCACCAGGGAAGCCCCCCCACTGCTTTTTAAAACTATACATAACCCTTTATAAGAAGGGGACCACTAGTGACCACTCTACCAGTGGTGATGAGAGTTATCTATCGAAATAGGTTCATTTTTCCTTATGGCCAAAGACACACGGGCAAAGTAACTACACACTCACATACCAATGAACAACATAAAGGAATTTCCAAGTTCCAAACATTCAGGTAGCAAGGCTTCCCTCTCCCAGTCTCACAAGCCCAGATCATTTCAGTCTCCAGCACAGGGGCTGTCTTTTGGTTACTACCTTCCTTTACTTACTGCACACTCCCCCTTCCCACTCCCACCCCGATTATATGCAGGTTTGTACCAGAATTTCCTTTTCTCAAGAGTTCCTCTTTGCCTAAAAATGAAATAGATCTACTGCTGCTAAGTTGGAGGCTTTCACCAGTTACCAAAGATTCATGGCACCCAACACCCAGACACAATCCTCACTCAACCGCTGGCCAGAACTGACCTGGATTCCTGGCTGCCAGCCCCGGATTCCACCAGGTATTTTGACCTCCGCGGCCCTAAACCCACATGCCCTGCAACTGAAGGCTGCTCTTCCAACTCCTGAGGAAAACCGTAGCTCCCAGAGAGGATGGGGCTGGGGAGCAGGGGGTGCAGGGAGAGAAGAGGCTGTTCAGAGGGGTAACGTGCTTTCCTGATGCCGAGTCTATTGCTGGCATTCAGCCAGTGTTTCTCAAGCGGGGTTCCAGGGAACACTGACTTGGGTCCTGAGATTCATTAAGCATTGCTGTGTGAGGACTTCCTCCGGAGGTCCAGTGGTTAGGACTCCGCGCTTCCACTGCAGGGGGCGTGGGTGGGGTTCAACCCCAGTCGGGGAACTGGGATCCCACATGCTGTGCGGTGCAGCCAAAAAAAAAAAAAAAATGCTGTATGGTACACGGTAAATAAATACTCTCAGAAGTTATGTTGTTGAAAAACCTATTTCATTTTAACAGCTATCCTCATACCTAATTGATCATAAAAAGTATGTATGTGAAAGGGAAACAGAAAGAACAAGATAGAAACACTCCCAAGGAGCCGGTGTTCCAAGGGATACAGGTGGGAACACGGTGTAGGCCAGACTCCCACCAGTCCCCATTCGGTTTCTACCATTTTCTCAGTGTTTCTAGTCTACGTCTCATCGCTAAATCTTGGCCTCAGCCCTCGCCCTCATGTCTGCCTCCGGATGGGCTCCCGCTGGTCACAGCATCACACCCCCTGTCCCTGGAGCCCCGACAGCCGTCATCAGTCCCCACCGCCAGGCCCGCGCTCCCACCCGCCCACACACGACAAAAGGCTTCAGCCCGCGTTTCCGAGACAGCCCGTTTTCCCCTGCATACGTCCACACGAGCAACTGCTTCCCCAACATTTTCTCCTGCATAGCTCAGAGGCACCTTGGACAAAAAAGTCTAAAAACAAACTCATGTTTTCTTCCCCAAAATACTTAGCGGTCCTGATGACAGCAAAGTGGAAACAAGTCACCCAGCCGGACACCGATGAGTCACCCAGCCTCAGAGCCGCTCTCCCCCACCACTCCCAATGCCGTCGTGCGGCCCGGGCCACCACCCTCCCGCCCATTCTGCCTGGCCCCTGTCACCGCCCCCAGCTATGACACCCGCCCTACATGGTACG
Organism: Phocoena sinus; assembly: GCF_008692025.1. Classification (NCBI taxonomy): domain Eukaryota; kingdom Metazoa; phylum Chordata; class Mammalia; order Artiodactyla; family Phocoenidae; genus Phocoena; species Phocoena sinus. The sequence goes on along the minus strand of NC_045778.1, from coordinate 828,678 downwards.
CAGTGTCACTCTGTAAAGATGCAGACCGGAGCCTGTGCTCGACGCCACTCCTCACGCCTGCGTCTCGGCTGACCCTCACTCTTAGATCAGCACACAGACCCCGGGTGCCCGCGAATCCCCTGTGGCCCGCTGCCCGCCCCCATCTTGTGTCCTGCCCACACCTGCTGAGCGGTTCTGTCCCCACTGGCTTTCCTCCAGTTCCTCAAGTGGATCCCACTCCTCTTACACCGACGCTGTGCCTTGTGTCTGGAACATTCCCCACAAGTCTCACCCCTCAGCACCCCTGCTTCTCTGCTCTGGGGAGGCCTCCCTTCACCTCCTCACCAGCCTGGGTCCTCCTGGGGACACAACCCCGTTGGGCGTCACCACTGGAAATGAGTCTGGGAGGCGTGGCTCCCAGAGTACAAAGACAGCTCCATAAGCCCAAGGATAATGTCAATGTTTTCATCGTTGCTACCAGAGCACATGCCTGAAATAAAGCAGACGTTTAATAAATATCTGATGAAATAATCACAAATGTATGGAGTTTATTATATATAAATTACTCCAAAGTCACTCATTTCTTCCTAACGTCCTATCTCCTCATTCAATCTCATCTTTTCTCCCCTTTCTGCAAATAGAAACAGTAACCACCAGGCCTTGAAACAGTGGGTGTCTGACTTTGGAGAAGTCAAGGTCACAATGTCCGGTGATGTCGATGACAGCTGGATGGCGGTTGAGGGGAGACTGTGCCTGGTCTCCAGGAGTTTTCTTTTCTTTACTCCTGTGCTATTGATCCAGCATCAGCAGCAACCTTCCTCTTCCTGTAATTGACCTGTAATTATCTCTCCCTCTTTCCGCTCACCCTTCCCCTCAGCGCTTTCTTTCCTACCTGAGCCTCAAACTCCCTTCTCCCCCACCCATCACTCCCTGAGCCCTTCACAGCCCTCCCTCTCCTTCTCCAGCTCAGAATTTCGGAGGAAAACTGACTTTTCTCATCTTGGGCTTGGTTTATGAATCCCCACGATCTGGCTTTTGTTCTCTCACTAAGCTCAAAAATGATCTTCTTAGAGCCAAGAGTCTCTTATACCTGTAGATAAAACAAGAGCTATTTATTGAGCCCTTAATAACAGTCAGGCACCCTGCAAAGGGTTCTCCATGTACAATGTCATGTAGTCCTCTCAGAGCCCTGACAGGCATCATTATCACCAACAGCATCACCCCCATCATATGATGAGAATGCTGAGTCTCAGGTCTCAACCAGTAAGCATGGGTGCCAAGGTCCAAGCCTTCACCTATCGTCTCCTGATGTCAAGGGGCTGACACAGATGTCTTTTTTACAGAAGTGCTACTGAGCCCCAGGCTGCCTACTGAAGGGGCCCAGGGCCTTGAAGACCAACATGGGGCCAAGATGAGGACACCCCATTCCTTGCCAGTCATTCCTGCAACTAAAAGTCCTGGAACTAAGACTATAAACAAACATAGGAAAGCTATGAAAAATGCAGGGAAGGCTGACTGGCCGGGAACCTCACAATCTGAGGAAAGCCATAAGCTCCCTGTGTTTTCTTTCCTCCTTCATCCCCAGTGGGGTGCTGGAAAGGCCTGGATGCAGGACCATCTCTAGACAAAGGACGTCTGGCAGAAAAAACCTCATTCTTAACACTTGTCCTACTCGAGCCAAAAACCAAGAGAAAAACTGACCCCTCGCGGAATCAGTGTGGCCGAGTGGAGAAGCGAACATCACCCGACCTGGCAGCAATGTGGTAAAGCTGGCTGGCAGGAGGCAATGCTACTTAGCGACACTCTTCCCCGACCTCCCCCCCAGTGTCTGGGGGGCAGCTGGTACTTCTCCCACCCCCGGCAGCAATGAGGCACAATGAGGTGGCTCAGAGGGGTGACAGTGAGCCTACAATCTAACTGGAAAAGGAGCAAAAGACGTGGACCTCACCAAAGAGAACACACAGAAGACAAACACATGAAAAAATGATCATTTGCCATTAGGAAAATGCAAATCAAAATCGCAGTGAGATATTACCATACACCTACCTATTACAACAGCTAAAACTTAAAAGATGGTGACAGCACCAAGGATGCAGCAAAATTAGATCTCTCCCATATTGCTTCTGAGGACGCTCTGGAGAATAGTTTGGCAGCTTCCTAAAAATACATTCTAAATATACATTTAACATATGCCGGGCATTTATCGCAAAGATGAGAAAGCTTATATCCACACCAAAAACTTAATGTATATGAATATTCATAGGAGTTTTATTTGTAATAGCCAAAACCTGAAAACCCAAATGTCCCTCAATGTAGGAAACAAATTTGGAGTGTTCACACCATGGAGTACTATTCAGCAATGGAAAAAAATAAGCTTTTGATACACTCAACACTTGGATGGATCTCAAGGGAATTATACTGAGTAAAAATAAGCCAATATCAAAAGGTTACAGGTTACATCCTATACGATTCCATTTATATAACACTCAAAATGACAAAATTACAGAGATGGAAAACAGAATAGTGAATGCCAGGGATTAGGAATGGGGAAAGTGGTCTCTGCAGAGGTGGAACAATTCTGTATCTTTTTTTTTTTTTTTTTTTGGCTGTGCCACAGGGATTGTGGGATCTTAGTTCCCCAATCAGGGACCAAACCTGGGCCCTGGCAGTGAAAGCACCGACTCCCAACCACTGGGCCACCAGGGGATTCCCAACAATTTTGTATCTTGATTGTAGTAATGGTTACACAAATCAACACATGATAAAACTGTACAGAACTACACACACACAGAAACATGTGCATGCACGCACTCACACACACACAAAGGAGTGCATGAGGGACCAGCAAAATCGAAAAAAGGTCTATGGGTCATACCAATGTCAATTTCCAGATTTTAACACTGTACTACACTTTTGTAAGATCTTATCACTGGGGAAAACTGGATGAAGGCTACACAGGGCCTCTGTGTACTCTGTATGTTGTATCCTGTGAATCTGCAGTTATTTCAAAATAAAAACTTAAAAGAAAAAATCAACACAGCCGACTGCTCATCTTTTCCTTTATGTCCCCAAATACGTCCTCCTTTGAATATCCAATCTTGGTCCAAACACCCAGGAAAGAAGCGGACTTCTGTCTCTCCCCTCCCTCATCCTGTTAGGCAACACTTCCTAGCTCATCAGCCCTGAAAAAACCTCAGGAGCAGACTTCTCCCTCTCCCATCTCAACGCCACATCCATCCCTGTCAATCTCAGCCCCTCCCAAATCCAATTCCAACTCTCCTGTGAGCTTCCTTCCTCCAACACAAAATTCCTCACCCCATATCACTCTGCTCCACCTGCTGGGAAAGTCCTCATCTCTACTCTCAAGCTTATAAGAACATCTGCAAACAGCCCCAAACCTTGCCTCACTACGAAGATTACTCAGGGTTCCCCAAATCAAGTAACTGTCACCTCTTCAGCAACTGTCCTGTTCTTTCCACAGAACTCTGTCCCAGCATTTGTCACCTTAGCCTGTAACTATTTAGTTACGTACCTGACCCCCAATGTCTGATTTGACAACCATCCGATGGTTAGTTCCTCTCATTTTATTTGAATAAAAAACATGCATGTTAGATACATTATAAATAAAATATCCTTTTCTGTGTTGGACTAGGGACGTCTCAGCAATTTCAAGGGGAAATGCTTCTGTATTATTAAACAACCACTTAAAATATACTTTTTACACATTACACATTCAAGACTTTATGGGTGGTCTCTATACTATTTGTTGACTTGTATTTCCTCTAATCGTGAAAACTAGCTTTTCAAGAGATATACTTTATATAGTCCACAGACTAACATACTACAGTCCAACAGATCTTTCCTCCCAGGTAAAACAAACAACTGGAATTTCGTTAAATGCCAAGGGCTGAGGGGAATTTACAAAATGATGGTCAAGGACACATAGCAATGGTGGTCATAGACACATAGCAATCTCAAGTTGTATGTCAAGGGCTGAATGGCTCTTCAGGGGGCCTGAGATAACACTTAACCATATATTGGCAAATCACCATATATTGGTATGTAAACAAAGATTTCAGAGCCAAATATGTATCTGGAATCATTCAACTTCCTAAATGTCAACTGAAAAAAAGCCCCACACAACCTAAAAGCTGACGATTATGTTTTAATCGGGGACCTTACTGAGGACTCTAGCCCAGGATATAGCCTCTCAGATACTCTGAGGAACTGTTCCAAAGAAGTAAGGGGTTTTTTGCTGAAGAAAGAAAACAAAAAAAACATGTAGTTGGACATCAAAACATTACTGCTAAACACAAAAAACAGACATCTCAAGTTAATGATGTTAGTGCTTTTCTGTGTATGGGAGGATGCCAGAGTCTAGGCCCATTGAAATTATTCCTTTGATGTGAACCTCAGCCATCTGGGGCCAGTGTCCTATTTTTCTCCACCCTAAATGTCGGGGGCAGCCACTGTGGCTGATGGCTTGACGGCGGGCAACATGCTTTGCTTACTGGAATGGCAGGAGACACTTTTTTTTCCCCCAAAGTTCAGTGAAGGAAAATGATAGGAATTTTACATCCTTATGAAGAGATCTGACTACTCCTTTAATTGATTAATTGCTGAGCTAAATGTTAGTTATCGCAATCATGGGCAACAAGGAGGGAAGGATGATGGACCCCTCAAGCAGAATGTCAAAACCATCCAATGCTATTCCTGTTCATGAATAATTTCAAGTCAGTTCTCTGCTTTGGAGTAACCAAGGCTCTTAGCAGGTACCTACAACAATCAACACTTGCTACCACTGAAATATCTCTACCTTATATGACCATTCACAGGCCAAACCTGCAACTCTTCTACAAAAACTATTACATTCCTAGTCTAAGTACACTCCTCTACAATCAGCAGAAAAAGGGATTTAAAGAAGGTATAGCCCCTGAGAAAACCATAATTCAAAAACAGTCATGTACCACAATGTTCATTGCAGCTCTATTTACAATAGCCTGGACATGGAAGCAACCTAAGTGTCTATCGACAGATGAATGGATAAAGAAGATGTGGTATATGTATACAATGGAATATTACTCAGCCATAAAAAAAAATGAAATTGAGTTATTTGTAGTGAGGTGGATGAACCTAGAGTCTGTCATACAGTCTGAAGTAAGTCAGAAAGACAAAAACAAATACCATATGCTAACACATATATATGGAATCTAAAAAAAAAAAAAAAAAGTCATGAAGAGCCTAGAGGCAGGACGGGAATAAAGACACAGACCTACTAGAGAATGGACTTGAGGATATGGGGAAGGGTAATCTGGGACGAAGTGAGGGAGTGGCATGGACATATATACACTACCAAATGTAAAACAGATAGCTAGTGGGAAGCAGCCACATAGCAAAAGGAGATCATCTCGGTGCTTTGTGACCACCTAGAGTGGTGGGATAGGGAGGGTGGGAGGGAGGGAGACGCAAGAGGGAGGAGATATGGGGACGTATATATACGTATAACTGATTCACTTTGTTATAAAGCAGAAACTAACACACCATTGTAAAGCAATTATACTCCAATAAAGATGTTAAAAAAATAAAATCATATATACTTACAAATAAATAAATTACATATATATATGTAATTTATATATATATATATATATACATATATATATATATATATGTATAATAAAAGAAGGTACAGCAAAGATTTACGGCACCAGCTTGGCATGAACATTCATCGTGGTTGCTAGCCAACGGCACCATTTCTCTAATGCCTGCCTGCTATCACGGAAAATTGCTGGGAAAGTTTTAATGTATGTGTGTCAGGAGAGACTTCCCCCGAGGAGAGCTGAATAGTCTGTAATTGGACCAGAATTTCTCAGCGAAGTGTGAACTCTGGCAAAGGCATAACACAGCAATCATCCCTCTATTCTTGTCTTTCAAGCAGTACCTGTGCTCCCAGCTACATACATGCCACATCTCCCCTCCCCAAACCCAACAGCCTTCATATCTACTATTTTTTAGGAGATAGGACTTAAAGTGCCTTATGATATATATTGTGCTAAACTATTATTTCGTTGAATGTTAACACTTGAATTACTTTATGATTATTAAAAATTTATGCATATTGCACATACCCCGCAAAAGTATATCCTCCTTGCTGGGGAAGGCTGGGCAGCAATAGGTACCTAGCACATTTCCTAGAAGCATACTATAGACAAGAGCATAACTGGAAAAGAAAATGTGTAAGCATAAATTATTTTTCAAGGTATTAATATACACTATTATTTCTATATACATTATGTTAAATATTTAATTAAATATTCAATATTATATTTTAATAGGCACCATATACATAGCTTTCCAGAAATGGAGCTACCAGTTATATCTAAGAAAAACCTTACCTCAATTTTAGCAAGTGTTCACCAGTTTGGAAAATCCTATTAGTGGTGATAAAAGTAATTTTAGCTGCTATATTCAAGGCGATTATAAATAAAAGGGCAAATATTGGTCTCCTTCATCATACCTTCTGGTTCAATAATTTACAAGCATCATAAAATATTATAGATTACTTTGTTACTTCTACTTTAGAGTGTAGACATTAGACCTTTAAAGTTATATATGTAGAAAAACTTTTATCCATGAATTTCTTCTCAGGATGGTAAAGGAAATGTGGACAAAGAATGTCGCTGCCATTTCAGTAAACAAAGGATGTTGCAGTCATCAAGCTATCCGCACGTGTGCTCCCTGAGGGAACTCAGGATGGAGTAAAGCAGGACACTGGCCCTAGGTAGTTAAGGTACACATCAAAGGAATGATTTCCATGAGCCCAGACGCTTGCATCTTCCCATACACAGAAAAGTACTGAGGTCGTTAACTTGAGATGTCTGTCTTTGTGATTAGCAATAATCTTTTGAAGTTCGCCTACATGTTTTTTTCTCCTGTGTATCTTGACTCTTCCCTTAGCTCTTTGGAACAGTACCTCAGAGTTTTCTGAGAGGCTGTATCCCAGGCTTAAGTCCTCAGTAAGTCTGCCAAATAAAACATAATTCTCAACCTTCAGATTGGGCATATTTTTCAGTCAACAGAAACATAAATATTTGTTAGGAAAAGGAAGTACTGAATGGATAGGATTGAGAATTAACAGCCTGGTCTAAGGGGTACCCATCCGGGATGACTCATCCTTCTGCAGGAAGCTCCCTAAATAAAGAGACTCAAAAAGGAAAGGAAAGGAAAGTGGTAAAACCGGAGCCTGTCAAGCAAATGTCGCAACATGAAGCGACACAGTAAATGTCAAGGGATTACTTCTTGACATTAGTAGTGGGTCTGGTAATGTGAAAAAAGAGAGGGTGTGTGGGGAAAAGGAGGTCAGGAGCAGAAAGAAGCACCACAGAGTCATGAGCACAATCTCTCTAAGGCCCCTCACGGATACACAAGGAAGCCAGTGACCTTGACGCTGCTGGCAAGGTCAACCCAAGCAGCTCCCCTGCTGTGCTTTACGTGCGTGCGCGAGGGCGGATTCTGTGACGTGGCTCCAGAGACCCGGCTTTCTGTCCCGATGACGAGAAAGCAAGAGTCTTTATTTCAAATGTAAAAGTAAAAACTGACCCCAAATTAACTTTGTTGAACATCTGATCACAGTTCTTCTTTCTCCTTAAAATATATGCCATCATTTAAGTAATGATCAAAACCTTTGCAGCTAAAATTACTTTTATCATTCTGTTTAAGAGAACGTGTCAAAGCTAGTGTTATGTTCACCATAAATAAATGCATTCATTTGGTAAATATTTCTTTGTAGTGCTTAGTGGGTTCCAAGGGAATATGATACTAAGGGAAAAACGCAGACACAGAAGTTCCATGATGTTCCATGGAGGGGATGAGAGTAAATCCTGGGAATGTGTGTGGAACATCCAAGCTAAGTGCTCCAGAGGTGAGTTCTCTCTGCGTTTATAACACGAGGGCTTATGACCCAGAAGAATGACAGAGGGGGAAGGAGGGGATAACAAAGGTTCAGTGATATTCACTAGGACGAGATGGTGAGTAGAAGTTTCCCAACTGAAGGCAGCTTTGTCAGTGCTTGTTCTAGTGGTGGGACCAGGAGGTTTTGAGAAGCAGAGGCCAAGTGGCTGGAGGGCCAACAGCTGGGAGAGCTGTTCTCTAATGAGTCCACCCTTGGATTTCACCAATCAAATTAAAATCTAATCTTAAAGCAAGGTGAAAATGTATCTGAGCATTCCCGTGTCGTTCATTACCAGTGAAGTTGTGTTAATCATTCTTTCATTTCCCAGGAATTCACTGGAGATAGTTCATCTAAGAGAAGCACAGTTATCAAAAACTCAGTCGATACCTTTATGATGTGCCAGGCAATGTCACATCCCAGATGAACAGGAAAGAAACATAATTTCTGGATTTTATGAAGTCCATAGCATCAATCTGTAACTGATTCAAGACCTAAAGCTTTTCTTTTTTAATTCTGAAATTCACCTTAACCACATTTATAGTTGAAAATGAGCTACAGGGATTCCAGGAACCAACCCCAAAAAGCAATGAAATATGAGAATATGGTTTTCAAACAGCTCCGTGGGGAAAGTCAGTAATCCTCTCACATTTGTTTGAAGAAACTAATGATTAAATGTTGCTAAAAATATGAATCCAGTAAAGACCTCTTGGAAGTGACAGGAACAGACAGTTAATCCAGTTCACTTTCACTAAGGTAACACAGTGCATACCTCTGAGGATGCTCGATCCTGTAAAGTGTGCCGGTTACTTTTCCAGATTGAAGTTTATGGTCTGTCAACCACGACGGTAAGTAAAGATCACTACCACTGTGCCCGTGAAAGCCAATCCCAAGAAGTGTAAAGTTAAACCTCTAATTCTTGCTATCTTGCCTGCTTTTTTTTCTCCTTCTAATTGGATTAGAGCTGTTTAATTACAAATGGATGGGGATTTTTTTCTCCTTTTTTCAATATTTTTTCTTGGACTGAACTTCTAATAAGATTCACTTCCAAGGTTTGGTTTTGTCTTACTTTTTAAGATTTTTTTTTCTTGACTATGAGATAAAGGGAACTGAATCTAAAAAAACAATTCAATTGATAGCTATACAAGGACATTTTTATAGATACATTTCTGAATTGATATTAAATATCTGATTCACTAAATATTTATTCACTAAAATAAGGAATCTACCTCAACTTCTCCTCCATCCCCCCAATCCCCATCCATCACTTCTCACCGGGCCATCTGAGGAGTGTGTACTAGGAATCAGAATCAACAGATACATTTAACCAACTGTAAATACTACCTACTGCTTTTGAAGATATTTTACCCTCAGAACTCAATGGTATTAAATAACCCAAAGTTAACTGTAAAGATTTTTGCTTTTAAAAACTCAACGGGATATACTGTATTTAGTATCTCTGTGGATTCACTAGGTGTTTTGGGTTCTTTTTAACATCTTTATTGGAGCATAATTGCTTTACAAAGGTGTGTTAGTTTTGGCTTTATAACAAAGTGAATCAGCAATACGTAAACATATATCCCCATATCTCCTCCCTCTTGCGTCTCCCTCCCACCCTCCCTATTTCACCCCTCCAGGGGCTCGCAAAGCACCGAGCTGATCTCCCTGTGCTATGTGGCTGTTTCCCACTAGCTATCTATTTTACATTTGGTAGTGTATATATGTCCATGCCACTCTCTCACTTCGTCCCAGCTTACCCTTTCCCCCCTCATGTCCTCAAGTCCATTCTCTACATCTGCATTTTTATTCCTGTCCTGCCCTTAGGTTTTTCAGAACCTTTTCTTTTTTTTGATTCCATATATACGTGTTAACATACAGTATTTGTTTTTCTCTTTCTGACTTACTTCACTCTGTATGACAGACTCGAGGTCCATCCACCTCATTACAAATAACTCAATTTCGTTTCTTTTTATGGCTGAGTAATATTCCACTGTATATATGTGCCACATCTTCTTTACCCATTCACCTGTCAATGGACACTTAGGATGCTTCCATGTCCTGGCTATTGTAAATAGAGCTGCAATGAACATTTTGGTACATGACTCTTTTTGAATTATGGTTTTCTCAGGGTATATGCCCAGTAGTGGGATGGCTGGGTCGTATGGTAGTTCTATTTTTAGTTTTTTAAGGAACCTCCATACTGTTCTCCATAGTAGCGGTATCAATTTACATTCCTACCAACAGTGCAAGAGGGCCACCTTTTCTCCACACCCTATCCAGCATTTATTGTTCGTAGATTTTTTGATGATGGCCATTCTGACTGGTATGAGGTGATACCTCATTGTAGCTTTGATTTGCATTTCTCTAATGATTACTGATGTTGAGCATCCTTTCATGTGTTTGTTGGCAATCTGTATATCTTCTTTGGAGAAATGTCTATTTCAGTCTTCTGCCCATTTTTGGATTGGGTTGTTCGTTTTTTTGATATTGAGCTTCATGAGCTGCTTGTATATTTTGGAGATTAATCCTTTATCAGTTGCTTCATTTGCAAATATTTTCTCTCATTCTGAGGGTTGTCTTTGCATCTTGTTTATGGTTTCCTTTGCTGTGCAAAAGCTTTTAAGTTTTATTAGGTCCCATTTATTTTTGTTTATATTTCCATTTCTCTAGGAGGTGGGTTTAAAAGGATCTTGCTGTAATTTATGTCAGAGTGTTCTGCCTATGTTTTCCTCTGAGAGTTTTATAGTGTGTGGTCTTACATTTCGGTCTTTAATCCGTTTTGAGTTTATTTTTGTGTATGATGCTAGCGAGTGCTCTAATTTCATTCTTTTACATGTAGCTGTCCAGTTTTCCCAGAACCACTTATTGAAGAGGCTGTCTTGATTCACTAGGTTTTAATTCCTCAGGAAACAGGTATTGCACCGTCAGTATTGCTTTTTTGTTTTTTTTTAATAAATTTATTTATTTTATTTACATTTATTTTTGGCTGCGTTGGGTCTTCCTTGCTGCACATGGGCTTTCTCTAGATGTGGCGAGTGGGGGCTGCTCATTGTTGTGGTTTGCGGGCTTCTCATTGTGGTGGCTTCTCTTGTTGCCGAGCGTGGGCTCTAGGAACATGGGATCAGGAGTTGTGGCTCGCCGGCCCTAGAGTGTAGGCTCCATAGTTGTGGCGCACGGGCTTAGTTGCTCTGTGGCATATGGGAACCTCCCGGACCAGGGCTCGAACCCGTGTCCCCTGCATTGGCAGGCAGATTCTTAACCACTGTGCCACCGGGAAGCCCAGGTTTTTGGTTTCTGAAATTATGTTGTGGTTAGATTTGGAGACTGCCCCAAATTCATTGACATCTGTAAGAGAAAGCTCCCTGCCAACCATATGCCACCAGGGAGAACAAAGATTACATTCTAAACAAGGCCGTGTAACAAGAACATCCATCTGTTTCACAGAGGTTACACGGTCCAATGACACGGAAGCATCTGGAAAAAGCAAGTACGTATTTATAGCAAAGGATTCAGGTTGGCTACGTTTATTGTTCTCAAGGATAAGCAGTGGAATGCCAAGTAAGAGTGTTACTTTGTACACCTGAAACAAATATCTCAACTATATTTCAATAAAAAATGAAAAGGAAAAAAAAAGTAAAGTAACTGGTAATAAAAACATTACTCCTCATATATTTAATATATTTTGTTATCAATTAAATAGACATTAGTCTATTTTTTCTTGATAAAACTTAAATATCCCTTTGAATACCATTATTAAACTATTAGGGCAAAATTAAGACTGTATTTAGATACCTTTCAAACAAGATTTCAGACCTGAACTGAGTAATTACAGTTATATCAACACAATAAAGTTTTGAAAGATTCCCAAGGAGTCCCCAAGCCAGACCCAAGAGCACACATCAGTTTTTCCGTCCAGAAGTACCTTCATATGAACAAGACTCATGTCCTATGGAATGACACGTGACATAGGAATTACATGCTAAATAAGAACAAACCTCCCTACTGTCCATGCCAGCTACTGGCTCTGGGCCCTCAGCTTACCCCACTGACCCCACTGACATAGTGGACGGGCCTCAGCACTGTGCCCTTCACCAGGGTGAGCACAATGTTATGCTTTATCAGTAGGGGGTGCTGGAGGCACACAGCAGGAGGAAAGAGGGCTTCTGGTGTGCAGGTGTTGGCCTTTTCCTCTCTACCTGTGCACAGATGATCCACAGTGTGGGTGTGTGAGGACATGGGTTGGGGGTCCTCTGGCCGACCGTGACTACAGCCACAAACCAGAGCACATAGAGCCCCTCGGAGCTTTGCAGTCCTGGCCGAGGTCCCACGACCTCTTCACTCCCCACGTGGACACCAGGCACTGCACACATGCGCCAGCCACGGCTCACCTGGGCCCTGAGCTCTGTCTCCCGGGCTCTCTCACCATGGATGCGGCAGGCTCTGGGCTCTGCCCGTGGGGCATCCTGATGCCAGCACGCCTGGCCACAAGCTGTGGCTCACCTGCTGCCCTAAGTTTGTTTTCCACTCACCCAGAGACTGGGGACCAGGTGTGGTCTGGGCAAACCAGGGTGCTGCAGACACACCTAGTCCAGGGAGAAGGTCTCCCTCCAAGTCTCTCCTCGCTTGGGTCCTAGAGCCATCTTCACATCCTTGTACTCTCCCAGCACAGGTTAACCATTCACTATAATAAGTTTCCCTGTTTACTTTACCCTGAGACTTCTATCCTCTGATTGGACCCAGACTGATAGCACAGCCAATCCCCAGCACCTGACATCCCACTTTCTGCCCTGAAGCAACTAGACTCCTATATCAATTTGAATGAATGAGTAGACAACTCAAACCTAACAGGACCAAGACACGTTTTTATTCCCCATCTTTCACCAAACCACTTCAATGTATCTCTGAATGGCAACTCTATTGTCCAGGCCAAATTCCTAGGGATCCCCCTTCATTCCTCTTTCTCACAGTCTGTATCCAGACCACCAGAACAAAGGCACCAGTCGCCCCCACCAGGAAGCCTACACAACCCACTGAAGCAGCCTTACCCACTGGGAGCAGACACCAAAAACAACAGGAACTATGAACCTGCAGCCAGCAAAACGGAGACCCCAAACACAGTAAGTTAAGCAAACAGAGAAATACACACCAGATGAAGGAGCAAGGTAAAAACCCACCAGACCAAACAAATGAAGATGAAATAGGCAGTCTACCTGAAAAAGAGTGAAGAGTAATGATAGTAAAGATGACACAAAATCTTGCAAATAGAATGGAGAAAATTCAAGAAACGTTTAATAAGGACGTAGAAGAACTAAATAGAAAACAAACAATGAAAAGCAACACAATAAATGACATTAAAAATTCTCTAGAAGGAATCAATAGCAGAATAACTGAGGCAGAAGAACGGATACGTGACCTGGAAGATAAAATAGTAGAAATAACTACTACAGAGCAGAATAAAGAAAAAAGAATGAAAAGAATTGAGGACAGTCTCAGAGACCTTTGGGACAACATTAAATGCACCAACATTCTAATTATGGGGGCCCCAGAAGAAGAAAAGAAATAGAAAGGGACTGAGAAAATACTTGAAAATACTTGAAATACTTCTTTCCCTAATATGGGAAAGAAGATAGTTAATAAAGTCCAGAAAGCACAGAGAGTCCCATACAGGATAAATCCAAGGAGAAACACGCCAAGACACATATTAAACTATCAAAAACAGAAACACGCCAAGGCACATATTAAACTATCAAAACTTAAATACAAAGAAAAAATATTAAAAGCAGGAAGGGTAAAACAACAAATAACATACAAGGGGATCCCCATAAGGTTAACAGCTGATCTTCAGCAGAAACTCTGCAAGCCAGAAGGGAGTAGCAGGACATATTTAAAGAGATGACAGGGAAAAGCCTACAACCAAGATTACCCAGCAAGGATCTCATTCAGATTTGATGGAACAATTAAAAGCTTTACAGACAAGCAAAAGTTAAGAGAATCCAGCACCACCAAACCAGCTTTACAACAAATGTTGAAGGAACTTTTCTAGGCAGGAAACACAAGAGAAGGAAAAGACCTACAATAACAAGCCCAAAACAATTAAGAAAATGGTAAAAGGAATATACATATCAATAACTATCTTAAATGTAAATGGATTAAGACTGGCTGAATGGTTACAAAAACAAGACCCATATATATACAGTCCAAAAGAGAACCACTTCAGACTTATGGACACATACAGACTGAAAGAGAGGGGATGGAAAAAGACATTCCATGCAAATGGAAATCAAAGCAGAGCTGGAGTAGCAATACTCATATCAGATAAAATAGACTTTAAAATAAAGACTATTACAAGAGACAAAGAAGGACACTACATAATGATCAAGGGAGCAATATTTATAAACTGTATAAATATATACAAATTAAAACAATTGTAAATATTTATGCACCCAACATAGGAACACTTCAATGCATAAGGCAAATGCTAACAGCCATAAAAGGAGAAATCAGCACTAACACAATCATAGTAGGGGACTTTAACACCTAAATTTCACAAATGGACAGATCATCCAAAATGAAAATAAATAAGGAAACACAAGCTTTAAATGATACATTAAACAAGATGGACTTAATTGATATTTATAAAACATTCCATTCAAAAAAAACAGAATACAGTTTCTTCTCAAGTCTTCATGGAACATTCTTCAGGAAAGATCATATCTTGGGTCACAAATCAAGCCTTGGTAAATTTAAGAAAGTTGAAATCATATCAAGTATGTTTTCTGACCACAATGCTATTAGACTAGATATCAGTTACAGGAAAAAAATTTGTAAAAAATACAAACACATGGAGGCTAAACAATACACTTCTGAAGTACCAAGAGATCACTGAAGAAATCAAAGAGAAACCAATGACAATGAAAACACGACAACCCAAAACCTAAGGGGTGCAGCAAAAGCAGTTCTGAGAGGGAAGTTTATAACAATACAATACTACCTCAAGAAACAAGAAAAATCTCAAATAAACAACTTAACTTTAAACCTAAAGCTATTAGAGAAAGAAGAACAAAAGAACCCCGAAGTTAGCAGAAGGAAAGAAATCATAAAGATCAGATAAGAAATAAAAGAAAAAGAAATTAAGGAAACAATAGCAAAGATCAATAAAACTAAAAGCTGGTTCCTTGAGAAGATAAACAAAATTGATAAACAATTAGTCAGACTCATCAAGAAAAAAAGGGAGAAGACTCAAACCAATAGAATTAGAAATGAAAAAGGAGAAGTAACAACTGACACTGCAGAAATACAAAGGATCATGAGAGATTCCTACAAGCACCTATATGCCAACAAAGTGGACAACCTGGAAGAAATGGATAAATTCTTTGAAAAGCACAACCTCCCTAGATGGACCAGGAAGAAATAGAAAATATAAACAGACCAATCACAAGCACGTAAATTGAGACTGTGATTAAAAATCTTCCAACAGGGCTTCCCTGGTGGCGCAGTGGTTGAGAGTCCGCCTGCCGATGCAGGGGACACGGGTTCGTGCCCCGGTGTGGGAGGATCCCACATGCCGCGGAGCGGCTGGGCCCGTGAGCCATGGCCACTGAGCCTGCGCGTCCGGAGCCTGTTGCTCCGCAACGGGAGAGGCCACAACAGTGAGAGGCCCGCGTACCGCAAAAAAAAAAAAAAAAAAAAAAAAAAAAAAAAAAATCTTCCAACAAACAAAAGTCCAGGACCACATGGCTTCACAGGCGAATTCTATCAAACATTTAGAGAAGAGCTAACACCTAACCTTTTCAAACTCTTCCAAAATACAGCAGAGGGAGGAACACTCCCAGACTCATTCTACGAGGTCACCATCACCCTGATACCAAAACCAGACAAAGATGTCACAAAGAATGAAAATTACAGGCCAATATCACTGATGAACATAGATGCAAAAATCCTCAACAAAATACTAGCTAACAGAATCCAACAGCACATTAAAAGGAGCATACATCATGATCAAGTGGGGTTTATTCTATGAATTCAAGGATTCTTCAATATAAACAAATCAATCGATGTGATAAACCATATTAACAAATTGACTGAAAAAAAACATATGATCATCTCAATAGATGCAGAAAAAACTTTTGACAAAATTCAACACCGATTTATGATAAAAACCCTCCAGAAAGTAGGCAGAGAGGGAACTTTCCTCAACATAATAAAGGCCATATATGACAAACCCACAGCCAACATTGTTCTCAATGGTGAAAAACTGAAACCACTTCCACTAAAATCAGGAACAAGACAAGGTTGTCCACTCTCACCACTCTTATTCAACATACTTTTGGAAGTTATTGCCACAGTAATCAGAGAAGAAATAAAAGGAATCCAAATCGGAAAAGAGGTAAAGCTGTCACTCTTTACAGATGACATGATAGTATACATAAAGAGTCCTAAAGATGCTACCAGAAAACTACTAGAGCTGATCAACGAATTTTGTAAAGTAGCAGGATACAAAATTAATGCACAGAAATCTCTTGCACTCCTATACACTAATGATAAAAAATCTGAAAGAGAAATTAAGGAAACACTCTCATTTACCATTGCAACAAAAAGAATAAAATATCTAGGAATAAACCTACCTAAGGAGACAAAAGACCTGTATGCAGAAAACTATAAGACACTGACGATAGAAATTAAAGATGATACAAAACCATGCTCTTGGATTGGAATAATCAACATTGTGAAAATGACTATACTACCCAAAGCAATCATCTATAGATTCAATGCAATCCCTATCAAACTACCAATGGCATTTTCCCAGCACTGGAACAAAAAATTTCACAATTTGTATAGAATCACAAAAGACCCCGAATAGTCAAAGCAATCTTGAAAAAGAAAAATGGAGCTAGGGGAATCAGGCTCTCTGACTTCACACTCTACTACAAAGCTACAGTAATGAAGACAGTATGGCACTGGCACAAAAACAGAAATATACATCAATAGAACAGGATAGAAAACCCAGAGATAAACCCATGCACATATGGTCATCTTATTTTTGATAGAGGAGGCAAGAATATACAATGGAGAAAAGACAGCCTCTTCAATATATGGTGCTGGGAAAACTGGACAGCTACATGTAAAAGAATGAAATTAGAACACTCCCTAACACCATACACAGATATAAACTCAAAATGGATTAAGGACCTAAATGTAACGCCAGACACTGTAAAACTCTTAGAGGAAAACATAGGCAGAACACGGTATGACATAAACCACAACAAGATCCTTTTTGACCCACTTCCTAGAGAAATGGAAATAAAAACAAAAATAAACAAATGGGACCTAATGAAACTTAAAAGCTTTTGCATAGCAAAGGAGACCAAAAAGAAGACGCAAAGACAACCCTCAGAATGGGAGAAAATATTTACAAATGAAGCAACTGACACAGGATCAAACTCCAAAATTTACAAGCAACCCATGTAGCTCAATATCAAAAAAACAAATAACCCAATCCAAAAATGGGCAGAAGACCTAAACAGATATTTCTCTAAAGAATATATACAGATTGCCAACAAACACATGAAAGAAAGCTCAACAGCACTAATCATTAGAGAAATGCAAATCAAAACTACAATGAGGTATCACCTCACACCAGTCAGAATGGCCATCGTCAAAAAATCTACAAACAATAAATGCTGGTGAGGATGTGGAGAAAAGAGAACCCTCTTGCACTGTTGGTGGGAATATAAATTGATATAGCCCCTATGGAGAGCAGTATGGAGGTTCCTTGAAAAACTACAAATAGAACTACCATATGACCCAGCAATCCCACTACTGGGCATATACCCTGAGAAAACCATAGTTCCTAAAGAGTCATGTACCACAATGTTAATTGCAGCTCTATTTACAATAGCCAGGACATGGAAGCAAACTAAGTTCCCACTGACAGATGAATAGATAAAGAAGATATGGCACATATATACAATGGAATATTACCTAGCTATAAAATGAAATGAAATTGAGTTATTTGTAGTGAGGTGGATGGACCTAGAGTCTGTCATACAGAGTGAGGTAAATCAGAAAGAGAAAAAGAAATACCGTATGCTAACACATATATATGGAATCTAAAAAGAAAAAAAAAAAGAATGGTTCTGAAGAACCTAAAAGCAGGGCAGGAATAAAGATGCAGACGTAGAGAATGCACTTGGGGATAGGGGGAGGGGGAAGGGTAACCTGGGACAAAGTGAGAGAGTGGCATGGACTTATAAATCCTGCCAAATATAAAATAGATAGCTAGTGGGAAGCAGCCGCAAAGCCCAGGGTGATCCGCTCGGTGCTTTGTGACCACCTAGAGGGGTGGGGTAGGGAGGGTGGGAGGGAGACTCAAGAGGGAGGAGATATGGGGATATAAATATATGTATAGCTGATTCACTTTGTTATAAAGCAGAAACTAACACATCACTTTAAAGCAATTATTCTCCAATAACGATGTTTAAAAAAAATTGGGGGGGATTTGAAATAGATGTAGAATCAAGCAGTATGACAATAAAAGTCAAAGGTGAAAGAAATACGTAGTGCTAAAGTATTCTTAGGTTCTATCATTCCTGTAGAAATAGAAAAGTGAAATATTCTGGTATTATTAACGAAGTGGTTAAGAATTATTTGTGTAAGATTGTGATAAATCAGGAATGATTTTAATCTCTAAGGGAACAATCTTTAAAAGTTAAATGGATAAGACACAAGCTAATATATGGTAATGTTTTAAATAGGAAACAAAAATGATTAAACCCAAATATAACGTATAAGGGAAGAAATGTTATACTATAGAAACAAACGTTTGTATAAAACGAAAGATGATATAGCTATACTACTCAGACACTTTAAGGCTATAAACATTAGAGATGAAGACAAAATGCATCATCATGATTAAGCTGTCAATCCAACAGGAAGATATGAATCCTAAATCTCTATTTGTCAAAGAGTCAAACTTCACAATATGTAGAGCCAAATTTGACTAAATGTAGACTTGAGGATTCCATATTTGTAATGTGAGACTTTAACAAACCTTCCCCACTGCTAAAAAAAGAAATCAGTAACGATAGAGACTTTTAACTACATGATTAGCAAACTTGATGTAATTGATATATATATATGGACTACTGTACTGTATTTAAAGATGTATGTGAGGCCACTCTCACTTTCTGAGACAGACCACATTCTGTCTTTGGAATATGTATCTGTCTAAATAAACCTGCTTTCACCTTAAAAAAAAAAAAAGAAAGAAAGAAAGCAACATTACTTTTTTTTGCGGTACCCAGGCCTCTCACTGTTGGGGCCTCTCCCGCTGCAGAGCACAGGCTCCGGACGCGCAGGCTCAGCGGCCATGGCTCACGGGCCCAGCCGCTCCGCGGCATGTGGGATCCTCCCAGACCGGGTCACAAACCCGTGTCCCCTGCATCGGCAGGCGGACTCTCCACCACTGCACCACCAGGGAAGCCTGCAACATTACTTTTTACAGTGATCGTTCTAAAAAGTATAGCATTTGAAATAGCGATAGTCACCATTTTAATCTCTTTCATTGATAAAACCACACCAAGAGCAAAAATAGAATTCTTAGGTCATTCTTTAATTAATTAGTAATTATTTTTAATATTATATATAAGCCATAATGCTAAACATGGAATATGAAAATCCAACTGATAAGGAATTTATAGTTAAGTTAAAAGATAAGACATATGCACACATAACAATAATATAAATCAAAAAGAGGCAAGTGCCCAAGGAAAAGAAGATATAAAGCACAACAAAACTCCAAGGCTGTCCTGCCTACAAAGGACATTATTGGAACAACCAGCAAAGCACTGGGATCTGAGGGTTAGATGACAGCAGTATATCAATGTCAATTTCATAATGGTGCTGGTTGCATTGCGGTTAAGTGTGCACTACATTGTAGGAAATATGCACTAAAGTATTGAGGGACTATCAAGCATAATGTTGACAATTTATTTGCAAATGATACAGAAGAATTGTTCTTCATAGTATACCTGCAACTTTATTGTACCTCTGAGACTGTTTCAAAAGAAAAAAATTCCAATTTTTAAATGATGATTGTAAATAAAGTGGTATCATTCTAAATTTAACAAAAGTTTTAAAAATGTATTCCCTGTGAATTCATGTTGCCTATAAACACACGGGTATTTACTCTGCTTCGTTCGGCAAAATCTTCAGACCCTTGAGGGGAAGGTCCAGTTTTAATTAATTTACATGGTGCACAACCTTTGTTACCTTCAATCCTACCAGCCTTAGAGACAGTTATTTGCTGTCTGACAATGTTAGATATTTTAAGTTCTGTGCCCACATTTATTTTTATTAAAAAAAAATCATAATAGTGTTGAATGGCCTAGAAACTTCTTTTTACATCCAACAAAAAGTTGATGTTCTCCTTATGAATTATTAGAAACCTTATTTAAAAATGAGGAAACTGAAGCTGAAGAAGCATCAATAAGTCACTGGAGGTGTCCATGAGCTTGTGGTGCTGGAACCTGGGCCACGTTCCTCTGACTTTTCACCCGAGTTCCCTCCATCACATGGTGTGTCCTTGCTCCTCCTGGAAGGTCCTGTCCAGTTCCCCCTGAGAGTCAGGAAATTCTGTGCCTCAGAGCACAGTCATCAGGAGGGGACCAGGGTCACCCCCAGCACTGAGCTGACAACCTCTCTGGGTCAGTTCCCTCTTTCTAACAATAGTACTTCTTCCTCCTAAGTCGAGGGTAAGGCACTTGGAGGATTAAATATAACACACTTAGATCAGTGCTTGGTGTATAATAAACATTAGATTATTACTATTCTAAACATCATATACCCTGATTTTTAAATGATCATGGCTCTTTTAGGAACTTAAACAACTGGAATGAAGGGATTTGAACAAATGCATTTTTCACTACTAGGGAATATGTATCTCAATTTTCTCTTAATTTAGGGGGAGTGCCTTGGTTTGCTAGAAACATATTCATCATCTAACTGGAGAAGCCTTCATCCACCACTGTTGTCTGTCAGTCAGAAAGTAACAGATATGTCTCAGTCTTCATCTCTAGAAAACTGAAGACCCTTATATGCCAATAGGTCCCTGGGAGTCTACCCTTAATGATCCAGAATTCTAAAAACACGTAAAAATTTTAAACTTTCATTTACCCTTTTCAAAGTTTCAACCATTCCGCTTCTCACCATTTTTTGTGTAGAGCAGGTTACAGTAAGCTACCACACCCACCTAAAAAGAATCACTCATTACTTTGCACGTTCAGTCCTGTTATCACAAAGAAGTAAAAATAGAACAAACATGTTCAATATGGATCCTTACTCATGATGCTATCAGTCAGTCTGAAGAGGCAAAAAGTATTTGAAAACCATATAACAGAAAGTCCAAAGAGGTCTTAGAACCAAGCCTACCAGCAGATTCCACTCATCAATTCATATATATATATTCATTTAATGTTTACTGAAT
The DNA here is from genome assembly GCF_008692025.1 of Phocoena sinus. Taxonomy (NCBI): domain Eukaryota; kingdom Metazoa; phylum Chordata; class Mammalia; order Artiodactyla; family Phocoenidae; genus Phocoena; species Phocoena sinus. The sequence goes on along the minus strand of NC_045778.1, from coordinate 807,268 downwards.
ACTTCCTAAGTGCCCAATACTACCTAAATCTAAGTGCTGGGGATGTTGCCGTGGACAAAAGAAATAGTTTTGCCTTCTTTGGACCTGTATTTTAATGGATGTTACTCAGGAATTAGCATGAGTTCTGTCTGTATACAAGGCATATACAATTATCTATTATTTGTAATGGGTGCTTTAAGCTCTCCTACTGAAGATGGTGATCAAAACAATCCGGCCCATTCGTACCGAAACTAGTATCACTGTGAACCACTCCCACCAAAAAGTGATTGTTTTCCTGACGCAGTGGAAGTCTGAACCACCAAATTTAAAGACATCAACAATATAAAGAAAACCACAAGTGTAACCAGTGCCATATGGTACTGGTTCTCCTTTCACGGGGTATGACAGTAAGAAATTCTGGGTAGCTGTCTGGTTTGTCCAGAGTCAGAAATTTATATTTTGTGAAAGTAATTTACTTTGAAAGGCTAAAAACTCCCAAATAAAATACTCTAAATCACTGCAAAATAAACTTCCCTCATAAATATAGTTGTCCCCAATGTTCTCTATTTTTTCTGTATATGTTTCTGCACATGGATACACCAGCTTAAAATAAAACGTTCATGTGTCTTCATATAATATACAGACATGTATCTTATGTATCTACATAAACGCATGTACACAGTATATGGAATGTGTGCACGAGATACACGTTGACACGCACACTGACATCACACCGTTAAGACCTGTTGAAGGCATTACTCTCCCTGGTGTTTCCTCCTATCTTCCACCTGGTTCTTGGTTAAGAGAGGGCTGGCAGGAAACACTCGAGGGAAATGAAAGCTCTCTGTACCTCCAAATGGTTCCATTTTTTCCAGTTTCCATCATGTACTGAGTACCAGGTAACAAAACACTCACGCCCTCCCTCTCCGCCTCATGATCCAGTCACATGCCTGCAGCCACGATGGGGACCAGGCGCCAGCGCTACATCACCCATGGACTGGGTGACACGCCAGGAGAAATCCCAGCCTCAAAGGGACACCACATGGATGCATGCTTTAAAAGTACCAAATCCAAAAAAAAACCAAAAAAAAGTACCAAATCCAAGAACGGACAAGCAGCTGGAACACACTCTCCTCAAGGGAGTGGTCAGGGACGGGGGTCTGACTCCTGCCAACCACACGTGTCTCCAGAGCCAGAAATTACTTGAACGGGTACAGAAAAGCCCAGGACCAACCAAGACCAGGCCCCAGAGAGCACAGAGGTTTAAATACCAGCCAGACCACAGGCAAGAACAGAAACAAAATGAAAAAAATAGGGGCACACGGAGACTTTCTCCCAGATACAATCCAGCACACTGAAAAGAGAATCTCTTTCTCACTACGTGAATCAATGTCATTTAATGCTGTGCCCCAGCCTGGACAGTGCCTGGACTGCACTTCTGAGAGCACCATGCCCAGGTCATTCTCCTCACTCCTGTTCCCTGCCAACTTCTTAAGTGAAAGTGCTACTAGAAGAAAGACACGATGTCCTGCCACTCAGTGAATGAAACTCCGGCAGATAGAGAAACAGAGCCAGAATGAATTAAATCCCAGGCTCAGCACCAACACGGCCTGTGTGACCTTGGGCAGGTCGTGTGGACGCTCCATGCCAAGTTTCCTCATCTGCAAAATGGGTAATAATAGCAGCTACTGATAGTTTCCATGTGAAGATTAAATGCATCAGCATGTCACACTATACTTACTCCTCTCAAATTAGCATCCGCCTAAGTACTGATTATATTTCAAAAGAGGGAATCTGAAAGACCTCATGTACAACATGGTTTGAATCACAATTTTTTTTTTACATCTTTATTGGAGTATAATTGCTTTACAATGGTGTGTTAGCTTCTGCTTTATAACAAAGTGAATCAGTTATACATATACATATGTTCCCATATCTCTGCCCTCTTGCGTCTCCCTCCCTCCCAACCTCCCTATTTTAAAACTATGAGACCACATATTTATTCAATATTTTCCTAGAAATTATTTTTACAAACCCATAGTTATGTAAATTCAGTGCCCCCGGAACAAATTTCCTCAGAGGACATGGAAGCAACGAGCCTGGACGTGTATGTTGTTATATCCTCACACATAAAATTTCCCTGTTACTCACATTCTCATAGAGAGCTTGAAGGGTCTCCAGGTCAACCACGGAATTGTCCAAGTTCACCACAGCTGCGCAAAAAAGACAAAAGAAAGAATATAAATTGCCATAAGCCAGCTGTGAAAAGCTCCAACCACCTCAAACAATAGTGACTGTCCACAGAGTGGAGTTCATACCCGGCACGCAGAGGGTGGGAGCTCTGCCTTCACTGCAGCCTCCTGTCGGGCCACCCCCCAGGCCAAGCTGGCATTTCAATGGGTCAGGTGTCAAGTGTCAAAGCTTTCACATGCTCCACAAATACAAAATCCCAGAAAGAGGGCCCAATGGTCACAGAGAAACTGTGAGTCTGTCTCTTTCGTGACTCACCTGAATGAATTTGAAAAATCTGCTTAATACCAGAAAAATAGGCAAATCACTCATGTTACTGCCACATCCTGTTTTTTGTTTGTTTGTTTGTGGTACGCGGGCCTCTCACTGTTGTGGCCTCTCCCGTTGCGGAGCACAGGCTCCGGACGCGCAGGCTCAGCGGCCATGGCTCACGGGCCCAGCCGCTCCGTGGCATGTGGGATCCTCCCGGACTGGGGCACGAACCCGTGTCCCCTGCATCGGCAGGCGGACTCTCAACCACTGCGCCACCAGGGAAGCCCACACATCCTGGTTTTACACCAATAAATGCAAATATCTGCCAATTTATGTAAAGACGTTTGACAAAGGTTAAATCTAATCCCTAAACTGGTAGACTAATATGGAAACAGCAGGTGCATTTCCTGTTGCAACTTTTTAAATTGTTATAATCAAAGGAAAATTATTTGATTATGGTATTGAGATTGGCACAGATGCATCCTTAAAAATCCATCTTTAATATACAAACTGCCCTGCTTATACAAGGAAGAAGTGGAATGGATAATCAAAAACTGGACATGTGTTCTTAAGTGCATATTTTGGCCTGGGAAACGTGTTGAATTTTGGAATTGGTGTGTTTTATTACTTAATTTAGGTGTAGGTTAACCAAAAGCATTTTGCATTAGTTGTGCACAAACTAGCTGGAAATGAGGTGAATTTGCTCTGATCAAATATGTGCCAAGTAGTCACTGAAGCTGTTGTGGGATTAAAGATTTCTGGGAGAAAAATCACAGAGTGGATAATCAAAAAGTGGTTAGACTTACTTTGATAATTGTGGCATTTCACAATGCTTTATTCCTCAAAGCTTAAAGTACATGACACATTTCTGGCAAAATCCCAAGAAAGAATTAAGAAAGCCAAATTCAATACTGAAACACAGGATGCATAAGAAATCTCACCAAGATAATTTAGCATTTCTGTCTGGAGATGCGAAGTGAGTCCAGATTCACCAAAAAATATCATATCAACTAGAATATAATACTTCTAGCCTAATAATATTCCACTATCTCAATCTCCAAAAAAATTAGGTCTCAAGTTGAAATCTAAGAATTCAGATTTGCAATCAAATACTTTTTACTCTTTAGACCATATAAGGCAAACATACCACAAACTGTTTAATGTTTCAACGTAGTAAACCATACCCCAGCTATGACTAAATTTCAAAAGCTAATTAAAAGGGATTAACAAATGATTTTCACTAGAGGTAATATGGCTAAAAATAATGTAACAAAATACATAAAACTAAAATAAAGATTTCATCTTCATGCGTGGAATCACCATTTTTAGATTACATTCATGCAGTCTAGCCCTTAAGGAGACTCTTAGAGTGAATCCAAAGTTCTCTAACTTTGGAATTCATTAGCTGATAATCCAATATTTCTATATTCCTTGGGAGATACACCGAGAGATCGACAGGAAACTATGGAGGAGATGCTAGTCGTCCACTGAACACAAGGTTTCATTTTCAGAACAAGGAAAAGAAACACAATAAAATCATTCATGCTCAAGTCAAAACTCATAAAAGATACGATTAACCTCTGACTTTATTATTTTAAAACATAGTATTATTTCTACAAGTTTTCCCTACATGAAATGTTACTTGTAAATATACTGAGGTTTCTCATATTTTATCTCATGCAATGTTATGTGCCAAAGAATATTTTTATAAATGTCACATGGTCCTAAGCAATTCCTCAAAAAGTTCTAATCCATGAAGTGTCATTTTTTTTTTTTTGAAGTGTCATTTTTTAACCATCCACAGGAAATCTCAATGGAAAGCAACTCTGCTACTACTTTACCACATAATTTTCCCTTAATTGGCTTCACACATGAGAAATGAAAGACACAGGGACTAGATGAGGGGAAATATCATTCATTCATGTTTGTTTAAAACTTAGTCCTGCCCCTCCTTCTCCTCCCCGCAACCAGCTTAAAAGTTTGGCTCATTTTAGGTTAATATAGAGAGTGATGTCAGCCATTTGTTTAATGTAGTGATGAGATATTTAAAATATGAATCAATTCTTGACAACTAGTCACTTGACCATATGGCAAAAGCATTAAATATATCTGTACTGGTTAAAAATTGTTTTCAGCTGTAAAAAGGATGTGTGAGTAAATAATGACAAAACTGAGATAGGTTGGTACTGATTCAGGGACTACAAACAGGTTAGGGCCAACATTTTTTTAATGGTCTTTTCCTCAAGTGGAAAAATGGCAGCCATGGCTCCATCGATCACTCTCACATTCCAGGTAAAATGAAGAAGGAAGAAAGGAAGCAACAAGAAGGCATGTGTAATGCCTATTCTTAGCAGATGTCTCTTTATGTCTCTCTGGCTAGAGTAGTTTCCCATGATCACCTAGAATTGAGGAGAAGCTGAAAAGTGTAGATAATGTGGACAAACTGCTATCTCTAAGAAAACAATGTTTTAAAGCTCCAGCTTAAGTGATCTCTGAAACACTCCCTAACTTCCATAGCTCATCCTGACCTTCCCAGCCTCTTGATTCTACCCTTTAATACAAGTCACCTGATACATTTCAGATATTCCCTCTTTTGTATGTATGTGCTCTGTCCCTCCAAGGAGATTTTGATGAGTGTGATAGCAAGCATGTGTCTTAGGTATCATCAGCTTACACCAGAGCGTTCCACATATAGTAGAAAATTGAAAAGATTACAGTGCAAAAACCAAAAGTTATTACTGAACCTTCGGAGAGAAGACATAACAGCCAAGCTTAAGAAAGACTCACTAGAAGCCACATATTTGCATTATCAGTTCCATAAATCCACAGAGGCAGCAACACCCAAGAAAGCAAAAGGCAAATACCAGCACGGGTAGCAGTGCTGCTCACACAGTACCACGAGCATAACGGCCCATGTGATGATGAGGGAATCTGGCACTGAGTCCTACAGGGTAAGAGAAAGCTGTTTCTGCGGGAGAGGTCTCCTCTTCCGCTTCACATCTGCATTCTTTGGGGCATGAAAATGGTCAGTGTTTACTCATTCAGGAGTTTCTAGTTCTGTCTTTAACTGTCCTGCCAGGGGATATAAAAAGAAAAAAGAAAGAAAAAACACCAGTTTGGTAGAAAGGCCCAGAACCGTTATCTCTAAATTTTTACTTGAAACTCAGTAAAGCACAGAAACGTCGGCTGCGGGCATGCCGCTGTACCACATGATGGCAGTGGAGCCAAGGGTCACACGCAGAGGCCCTTTATACGGAAACACGATGCGCTGACACCTGCCTGAGAATCTGCTCACCAAGGAGTTACTCTAAAAACTGTCCAAATGTATGACTTAACAAAACTTTCCTAAAGATGCAGTCAAGCAACTTTTAAAATTTTGTTGGCTTTGCTTGGCTTAACTGAACAAATCCAACAATTTATTAAAACTAACATTTCTCAGAGAGAGAAAGGCACTTGGGACCATCTTCATCTGAATATTTCACACTTAAAAATGAAACCAAGCAGGACCCTGCGGGGCCCTCCCGGGTACAAAAGCCTTTCTGTGTCCCCCGTTTCTTGTTTGTAGGAGAAAGGCTTCAGTCTCCGAGACCTTCCCTGAGTTACTAATGAAAGTGAGAGAACAAAGGAAAGGCAGTCGGGAAACAGGAGTACAGCTGGCACAGTGACGGGGCAGGGTCCCAGTTCCTCCTCAAGAGATGTACTTAACAATTTGACACACACGGAACTCTGAGCTCTTCTACAGGGACTGGGGCCCCACCCAGTGGAGGATGGTGACTTAAGGCTGAGCACAACTACAGGGACCCCAGACTGGTTGGAACCACAAGGCTGATGATGGACATTCCTGGAGCCCCACCTGGTTATCTCCCCACCAACCAATCAGAGTAGGAGCACACACCCGGCAGCCCTCCCCCCAGATTTTGCCTATAGAAACTCTTCCCCCCAAACCATCAGAGCTTTTTGAGCACGAGCGACGCATTCTCCTTGCTTGACCCTGTAACGAAACTTTCTCTGCTCAAACTCCAATGTTTCGGCTTGTTCGGCACATGGACTTGGGTCCGACAACAATTAGATGACAGGAAACACTACATTTGCGTTCCTTACACATCCCAGCACCAAACACGCTTGAGCTCCTGGTCACAGGTGCACAGGCACACCTTTCAGTAGGAAACTAGCCAGAAGACACATTGGGTTAGGGTTTGGGAAACACCCAAGCTCTTGAATAATACTTGAAGCAATTCTGGATTACCTAAAGAATACAAAACATTTGTATTCATCTATGAAGAAAACAGAGTATCTTCTTGAAAACATTTTCATCTATTCATTGAACAAATATTCTCAGAGTCCTAAGTCTGGCCCAGACACTCCTCTCAGCCCTGATAGACATGCTTCTTGTACTTGAAGAGTTTACACTTTATTACCAAGCAATTAAAATGCTGTACGCCCTGGAAAGGAAGAAAATTGTAGTTTTATAACGTCGTGTAATTTAGGAATCATATTCATTTATACTATCCTCTCTTTTCAGGCAGCTTAACCAGGTGGCAGACAATAAAATGCCAGAATTCTATAGATTTTGTACTTAGGCTATGTAGAGAAAGGCTTTCCTATTGGAAAAATTAATCTGACACCCAAGCCACCACTGGTGCATCTCAAGCACACCTACTTCTACAAGTTTAACAACCTAAGTGCCTAAGTCAGTGGGCCTCCCTGACAAGAGTTGCATAAGTTAAACTGTCAGCAAGTGTTTTTGCCTAAGTCAGTATGGCACCTGCTTTTGTGGGCAGGGGAAGATGAATATTAAGACTATGCTTCTGGAATAAAATCTTTAAATGCAAACATGACTGCCACTGTAGACCTTTTAATCTAGCGATACTATATTTCACTTCTGTTTTTGGAGAGATGTGCTGACTGGACCACACAGGTACAACTCAGGGATTATCTCAACTATTTAGATAAGATTTACTTGGGGACTTCCCTGGCGGTCCAGTGGTTAAGACTCTGCACTTCTCCTGAAGAGAACGTGGGTTTGATCCCTTGTTGGGGAACTAAGACCCCACATGCCACATGGTGTGGCCAAAAAAAAAAAAAAGAAAGAAAAGAAAAAAGTAGACTTACTTTAAAAAAAAAAAAAAAAAGATTTACTTGACTTTGGCAGGTGACAAAATCTAGGGTGTGGGATAAAGGAGGAAGAAGAAAAGACTGGCACATCCCAGATAGTGTTTATGTTAAGCATAGTGTATAAATGACCAAATAGTTTCAAACGATGCATGGCACTTTGTGTAAAACAGCCACTGTCTGTTGAATGTTTTCCATAAACCAGCACTGCAAAACGTCCTTTATTGCCCATAGTCCTTTACTGCCCAAAATGGACCTCACCTTGCAGCTTAGGTAAACATTTATACTCATAAAACAGAGCTTAGTGAGTCTCCCTTGATTAGGACCCTAACTCTGGGATCACATTTGCCACTGTTTTCTAGCACACGCTCTAAATGAGCAACAGTGTAAAATTTTACTTTGAATGTAAGCATACATATTGCTCCATAAGAGAACATATCAGAAATTTAAAATTCCTTATGCCAAAATAACTTTCACACAGATAATTATACTTTTTTCAGTGTAATTTACACAAATACATATGACTTTGAAAGAAACCCAGAACAGAAAGATTGAATTTACAAACACAGTGATTATAATTATGATTTTAAAGAAAAAATTTCCTTTTTAAAATAATTCACCTAAACATACAGTTAAATACCTTCCTTACTATATTATATATGAGCAACTATATATTGGCACACAGGTTAAGGTAGGGGAAGTTTAGTCACTGAAAATTAAAAACACATCAAAAAATAAATATATGTATATTTATAACTAAATAATTCAGAAAGGCTAAAAAATGAAGAGAAGTGAAATTATGCCCAGCACATGCAAATCAAAAAGGCAAGCGTTATGATCTTGATATTTGACAACTTAAGATTCAGGCCAGGAACATTATGTGAACAACAAAACAATGAAAAAAGATATTTTTAATGCTAACAGCTACAATTCCCAATGAAATTATAATAGATATGAATTTATGTCCCCCAAAACACAGGTGCAACCTTCATAAGAAAGAAACCACAAAATATTGACAAGGAGAGACAGACAGACAGACGCACTAACAATGGGTAACTTTAATAAACCACTCTGGTCAAAACAGATCAAGAAGAAAAATACAAATAACGATTTAGAATATATAAACAGAAAAGAGTGTTATCTTATAATTACATACTGAACTTTGTATTCTAATAAAATAGTATACACTTTCTTTTCAAGGCACATGAAATATTTATGAATATTGACTATTAAGTCGCAACAAAAACGCCAAGCAACGTCATAATACAAACTTATTTCCTAATCCCACATAATAGACTATTAACGGATTAAAAAGAACTCAGTTGTGAACTTGTAACCTATGACTGAGAAGATTAGAGTTTACACACCAGAACCTGACATGTTACGGTCGTTCCTTTCATTGTATTACAGATGGTTTTGACTAACAACTTGGGTCTCAGGACTACTTTTCCAAAATATTTAAATGTACGAAAAACCTAAGGAACATACATGATATTTATCATGATCCACCTGGAATAATTTCAGGTTAACTTAACTCAACATGTAATTAATATGTGCAAAATGTGAGGGGCTGGTTCATGTGTGTGTTAAATCACATTTGCTCATTTGTTCAGTTAATGAAGGTTTTCTGTTTTCTCTGTCAATGTATGAATTTGTGTGTAAGGGTTAGTTTGATGTTTCATTGTTCAGAGGAATGAGGGGTCAGTAAAATAACATAATCATGGGAGGAGTTTCCAACATTAGGATTTCTTTGATGTAATTTTAATAAATAAAAAGTTGCTTCCCAATATAACACTAAAATTTAGAAACTTTCTCCACATCCACACCTCCTGCCTCATTGACCAGTGACCTCTTCCAACCATCACAAAAATTTACTAAAGTCCTTTCCCTACCTGCTTCTGTACATAAATAATTCCATGAAAAATTCAACCATTAAAAGCAATCAGACTTTGAATTTCACCACCCACATAAAGATTCTTCTGCTTCCCACTAGCTAGCTATTTTACATTTCGTAGTGTTTATATGCATTTTTGTTTGTTTCTTCCTTTCAAGGGGACAGAGTCCATCTGAACATGTCTGTATAGGGAAATGAGTACTGGTGACTAAAATACTTTGTTCAACACTTAAGAATTCAGTCTCAGCTGCAATCACAATCCACACTGTTCAAGAAGAAACAAATTCCTGTTGCTAAATTTCCCGAGACTATCGCACCTCTTTCCAGCTGACGGGCGGGGAGAGGAAGTGCACTGTCCTCATCGGGTAGGATACCACACAAAAAACGCATCCAGGATCCCTTTATGGCACAGAATGAGAGACAAAGTTCACACGGGGAACTTGGAATACAGTTTTCACACTAAGCTTTTCCCTTAAGAAGCCACATGCCGCATTACCCGATGGTTCTAGGAATGCAATCCCTGGTACCCATGAGCCCAGTGTCACGAGCCATCTGATAAATGGCTGAAGTGCCGATCCTCCTACTCCGCTCACCCCAGCGCTCTCAGACCCTCACTCACCTCAGAGGATAAAGACCGGACAGCATCTGCAGAGCGACCTCTTTGGGCTAAAATAGCACGTCAAGACACAAACGACTTTATAGAGTTCAGTTTTAAAATACAAACATGACTCCAGTTATCCAAGGGGCTTTCCCTTGCCCCCAAATAACAGTCCAAATCCCCACCCATCTCATGGATTATGCAAAAGATATATTTTCGCAAAAACAACAACAAAAAGACTAGCGTATGGAACCTCTCCATCACAAAGCTGCTGTGATTCATTATGTGCTCATAGCTGGGCCCCCACGGCCCTGGGCCAGCAGTACCTTCAACAAGCACCCATGATTGTAAAGAAGAGACTTGGGTTACAGGGGAGGTGCCCGAGGGAGCTGCAGAGGGGACTGCAGGTCGCACAGAGCTTACATCTGGGGGCAGAGGGGCAGCAAAAAACACAAACAAAACTTGATAGTAATTCAGACAGTATGTGCAGCGAAGGAAAGGAAGACCCACACCCAAAGCTCATTGCTTCAGAAAAGCCCCAGGTGCTGGGTTTCTCCTTCCCACAAAAGTATAATTCAGAAGTCCAGTTGTGGAACAACGTCAAAAAATATAAGCTAAGTGCAACCTAAGGGTTTTTGCTGGGCCTGTAATGAAAGGCTTATAAATCATTTTACCTTGATTCAATAATCTACATGTGACTTAAAATGATGAGGTCTTTCTTTTTATAAGAAACTCTAAGTAATGAATTTATATTTTAAATTAAAATGTATTCTCAGCAACATGGATGAACCTGGAGATGATCATACTAAGTGAAGTAAATCAGAGAAAGACAAATACCATATGATATCACTTATATGTGGAATCTGAAAAAATGGTACAAATGAACCTACTTACAAAACAGAAACAGACTCACAGACATAGAAAACAAACTTATGGTCACCAAAGAGGAAGGGGGGGGAGGGATAAATTAGGAGTTTGGGATTAGCAGATATACACCACTGTATATAAAATAAACAACAAGGTCCTACTGTACAGCACAGGGAACTATACTCAGTACCTTATAATAACCTATAATGGAGAAGAACCTAAAAATGTATATATGTATAACTGAATCACTTTGCTGTAGAGTTGAAACTAACACAACATTGTAAATCAACTATATTTCAATAAAAACTTTAAAAAGCAAAGTTTATCAGAAAAAAAAGACAACTGCTATAAACACTAAAGCAACCACTAAAGAGAAAATAAAAAGTTCTATTGCCAATAAGCAAATAAAGGAGATCATTTGCATCTTTTAAAAATAGTTCAATTAAAAACATGTTCTGACATTAAATTTCTGAAAGTAGGTTTCAATAAAAGTGTCTATATCTCACATGCACTTTTCTCCCCAACGAGGCCATATCAACGACAAGGTCACACCGATGACAAAGTCATGGAGCCCACTGGGTGGAGCCCACTTTCCTCTCAAATTTCTGACCCTTAGTAACTTCATTTCAATGAAAACTGTTCACTAAGCCACCCAACAGCATTGACTACGTTTTTAATGTCTTGATAACTATACTAAATGGATCTTAAAATTCCATACACCATATGAAGAAAACACTTAAATGTTAAAAAAATAAAAGAAGCATGAAGCAATTTCCAAGTGTACCTTGTAAACTTGAGTTTCATAAAGAAACCAGGCACTAGAAAACCTACTGGGAAAAAACAACACTGGCCACACTGAACCCAACTTCTGAGAATATTACAAAAATAAACAAAGGATTATGAATAGCCTTTCTTATTGTGGACAGAAAATGTTGCTGGCCAGTCCAGTGAACAATGAATGTGGCCATAAGCCACTGCAGCTGCCCGCAGCGGTGCACCTCAGGGGACTTGAGGTGGAGAAAAATAGGACACTGGCCCAGACAGCTGAGGCACACATCAAAGGAATGATCCCCATAAGCCCAGACTCTGGCATCTTCCCATACACAGAAAAGCACTATAATCATTAACTTGAGATGTCTGTTTTTTGTGATTAGCAGTAATATTTTCATGTCTGACTACATATGTTTTGTTTTGTTTTGTTTTCTTTTTCCAGCAAAAACTCCTATGTGCCCCGGCACCTGCCTTACCTCTTCGGACAGTTCCTCAGAGTATCTGAGAGGCTGTTTCCCAGGCTCTAGTTCTCAGTAAGGTCCCCAAATAAAACTTAACTTGCAACTTGTAGGCTGTGCATTTTTCTTCAGTCAACATTATGGTAATTAATAGGCAAGTGAAAAAGCTTGCATCTTCAAGAAAGAAATTAGAAATTCTATTAAAAAAGAAACCTGGAGTCTGTAATCTACAACTTATTTGATAGAAATTTCATAAGAAAAACATTATTCAGTGGCAGGCAGTGGGGTAAAAAACTGCTCCACAAGTAGGCTACCAGAATATTTGGGGAAAGAGTTACCACAAAACATTCTACAAAGTTCTAACAGTTCAGAAAGGGTATTTCCAGGATTTTTAAGTGTTCTTATACTTTACACTCAAAGCTAGAAACTAGCTCACCTTTCAGGAAAATAGTATGTCAAAGCAGGAAACAGAAGCCTCTGTCCGTGTACTTAGATTCTGCTCATGTCCATCACCAAGGTTCATTTCACCACCAAAGCCTAACTCCTTCCCTCCACCATCTTCCCTGCCACCAGGACCCACCAGCGACGCACGTGGAATGTGGGTGACACAAAGCACAGAGACGATAATAAGAAAGCACAAAGTTACAGGAGACCCCGGCCTTGAAAGACCTAAACAAACTGCTCTCCTTGCAGATAAAGCACCAGCCAAAGATGCAGCCACACTGAACTTCTAAGAGCTGCTATTACACATAATTCTCATATTTGTCTCCATTCAGAAAAGAGAAATGGACACAGCCCAGTATTAACTCAGCATTTCAGCAATACTGATGGAAAACCCCAGCTAAGAACAATCGAATCTGCCGCGGTTACTTGCCCCCTGAACCTGAACCCCCATTTCTCGCCTCCGACCCCTCACTTGAGAATTCCACCACAAGGCACAGCTCCTTCATTCTTCTCCCTCTGCTGTCTCCTGGGCAAGGCTTGTAGTGGAACCCCCCAGAGCCACGAAGGAGACCTTCACATCCTCCCGGCTCCCTGGGTGACCAACCTGGAGTTTCAAACACTCCCAAAGCCTGAAAACACACCTCATTCCCTAAGGATCCCAGGAAGGGGAGGACAACTAATAGTGATCATGTGTGTGCGCTCATGTGCACGCATGTATGAATGTGTGTGTCTGTGCGTGTGTTTGTGTGTGAACGTGCATGCACGTGTTTAGAGGAAATAACTCATTTAATAGCCCTTTTTACTACTGAGGAAAGTGAGGAACAGAGATGAAGAAATTTTCCCAGGTTTACTTACCTAACCAGTGGCAGGGCTGAGATCCAAATCTGTCTTTTACTGGGTGGCTTAAACAACAGGAATTCAGGTCTCAAGGTTCTGGAGACTGGAACTGGGGCAGATTTTCTTCCTGGCTCACAGAGTCCTGGTGTCCCCTCCTTTTCTTATTAGGATGCTAATCCCATCATGGGGGTTCTGCCCTCTTGACCTCATCTAAACCTGATTATGTCCCAAAGTCCCCACTAAACACCATCTGATTTGAGGTTAGGACTTCAATGCAGGAATGGGGGTGGGGTGGGAAGGGTTGGGGCATGAACATTCAGTCCATAACAGAATCCAGGGAGCCTGGCCCCAGAACTCACGCCCTCATCGTTGCTAGACTACACTAGAAAGTAGAGGTAAACCGAGGGAAGCAAAGACACTGAGAAGAAATAATATGCTTAGACAGTGAGTCTGAATGAAAGCAGGCACCCCCAAGGACCACACTAGGGGGATATCCTGTATTTCCCTACATACTCTCTGAGCAACTGGTACTTAAAAGAGAGACACAGAAAGTTCCACCTCTATGTACCACCAGACTTACAATAATCACAATATGCTTCAGTTATTTGATAACCTTAGTCCAGATTGCTTTTTCTATAAAAATTTTGTTTGGTTCAATCAAGAACAAGCAACTCCACTAATTAATAATTTTCTTTAAAATATTTTTACTCAATTCACAGATGTGAAAAAAAATCCACAACTTCATTTCTCTAAGGAACAGAGTCAATAAGCAAACAAGGGAATTTGTATAAAATGACACTTAAAGCAAGAAACCAAATTTGCTAAATTTATATTGTGCTAAGTTTTAAAACTCCATATTGGTAGGAAAAAGTGTTATGTACTCCTGCCAGTTCTGTTTTTGCATATTACTAGATAACACAGGTCCTCACTCTGAAACAAGCTAACATGAACTCAGAGTCAGGGGGACAGATGCCCTTATTAAGGGGAAGTCACGGACACACTTGATCTATAAGCCTCAATTCCCTTCACTGCAACATGGAAGATTACCCCCTTCCTCTGGACCATTTTACACAACTATCAGTAATAATCAGGGGAGGGGGTGAGGGTAAAATTCAAACCAATACTGAGTACGTCTCTTTGGATCCTGATAGAAAGGTTTCAGAATGTGTATCCTGCTTGTCAAGAGCAATTATCTTTCTAAGCACCTGCTGCCTTAAGTAATTCCTTCCTATACAGTTATCAGGAAGAGGCTTCTTAGCTCTGAGCCCCTTTGAGCCAGTGACCGAAGAGCAAAAGATGAGCAACATGATGCGGTTCCAATGAGGGGTGAGAGACAGACAGACGTCACTGGAATTTCTGATTTAAATCTAAAACATGTTATTGTCCTTGTAAAGTATCCTTAACTACACTTACTTATTTATTTATTTATTTATTTATTTATTTATTTATTTATTGCAGTACGTGGGCCTCTCACTGTTGTGGCCTCTCCCATCGCGGAGCACAGGCTCCAGACGCGCAGGCTCAGTGGCCATGGCTCACGGACCCAGCCGCTCCGCAGCACGCGGGATCCTCCCGGACCGGGGCACAAACCCCTGTCCCCCACATCGGCAGGCAGACTCTCAACCACTGCACCACCAAGGAAGCCCCTTAACTACATTTTTAAAAAAAAATTTTTTTAAAGTGCTTGAAAGCAATCATTAGGCTTAGAGACCAAAAATAAAACCATGGTTTCATTTACCTTATCAACTATATTTCTAACAGAATACTAGTTAGTTTTACTTAATTCACCCCTTTAATTTCAAGTCACATAATTTTGATAAATTGCGTTTGAACGGGATAGAAATTTCAACAAGGACACAATTTAGTATTCACTGCCCTCGGCTCACAATACCAGCAGGCTTTAAACAGGACAGGCATTCAAAAGAGGGAAGAAACCTGGGCCTTATCAGCCTGGGGCGGCTACTCCTAGGTGGACAGTGACACTTGTTTCCATGGGTGGGGCCATCAAACACTTTCTTAGGTGTCCCTTGCTACTGTATCTGTAATCGATGTTGACATACGTGTACCAAGGGAATGTAACAGGGTACGTGGGCCAATTAAGGGTTCAGTACTTGGGGCACCTGCCCCTCAGGGTGGTGGTGGTGCCCCTGTGGCCTGTAAGAAGGCCACACTCCAGAGGCAGCTCCTGCAAGGTCCTCAGCCCTCTGATAGGTGAGGCTTGCACATTTGTACACGAATACGTGAAACTAAGGGTATACAAGGTCTGTGGATTAGCTGAAATCTCTTAGACATGCCCCAGCCACCTCCATCCACAGGCTGAGCACGAGACACCCCGCAGAGTGAGTCTACAGCTGGGGTCCTTAAGGAGGCCACCCAAGGCTTTGTCCCGAAAAGCCCTGGTTGCGGCCCTGGCTGCACTGGATTTCCAGCGTCTCCGGCATACCGAGGGCAAAAGATCGCTCCCTCTGTGATGGGTCTGTATCGGTGCAGAGCAAACCTTTCAGGCAAGATATTGGTGAGAGGACCTCCAACCACCGAAAGCTAGACAACCTCAGGGTTACAGTAACCCTACTGGCCAGGGTTTAATAAATATCTAAACAAGAGAGAATTAGATCAGAAACTGCTTCGTTTGATCTGGTGGCAGGGTCACCTTACTACTTGTGTGCCTGCAAAATGTCCACTTAGCACTTGTTGTCCAGGCAGTATTATTAGTGGCACCCCTTCCACTCTCAAAAGTATCCCAGTCTGGATGATGAGCCACGTGGATCTTCTACCCAGTAGTGAGACTGGAGATGGTGGGGGGCGGGGTGGGGGGAAGCTGAGCCTTATGAAATTCAGAATTCCTTTACAGCTACTATGATCTACCAAAATGGACCTCAGAGTTGCAAAGACCACACTGACTCCTTATGGGTCAAAAGTTATACAGAAAATTCAATTTATTTTCACTAAACTACAAATCTGTAGATACTCTCATAATACCAATTTCTGGGAATAATACTAGATTATTTAAAGGAATCCTCCCGTTGAGAACAAATAAAAATGCTGGATAAAATATATTTGTAAAATATCTTAAAGTCTTCAAAGAGCTGACGAGATAGGAATTAGGATTCTAATCAAAAGGCAAGAGAAAACCCTGAGAGAGGAGCTTGCTCAGAGCCTGCCTTTGCCCTGCCTGATCCAACAAATCTGAACTTTGTGCTGACAGTTTCTGGGGCCCGGGGCTAAATACAAAAGCTCAGGGCCCACCCAAAGTACAGATTCTAGACCCTCTTGACAATAAACTGGGACTTGAACGGCTACACACAGGGAAATCAACTCCTGCAGTGATGGACAGTTAGCCCTGCCTGACAGGGCCTCTGGAGCCTGATTTAAGGAGATCCTAAACCCAGATTTGCTCAGACCCCCAGCACAGACTAGGGCAAATCTCTGAAAAGTACCTTCATCCTAGAGTTTAAATTATTCTAAACCCTTGGAGTGGGAGTTTTCAGAAGTGCACACCATTTTCACTCTTCCCATCTAAAAATTGTTACAATATGCAGGATAATTTAGAGTTTACCAGGCACGTTCACAACTGCATCACAGCAGCTCAGGCCTCCATCATAAGCGCCACATACACACACACACACACACACACACACACACACACACACACACACACACACACACACACACATACGGTGACAAGAGGAGGATCAGACCTTTGGCACCTATGACCCAAACCTCCCATCCTAATTACCCCAATGCGGCACTTTACAATAGAAACATTACAAAGGAAACTCAGCTCTAAGCTTTCCTAGAGTTATCTGACAGGGAAGAAGACAGAGAAGAAAATCCCTGCAGTTTTTTACCATCTTACACATGCTTTGTTTTTGAGATGCCAGTACTGGTTGTAGGAAAAGCACAGTCTTCAAGGAGCAGCATGTGCGGATAGGAGAGGAGGAGTAGTTAGTGAGGAGGGCTGAGGGCAGGTCAGTCTGTCCTATTAACAAGCTGCACTATATACACTACCAAACGCAAAATAGATGGCTAGTGGGAAGCAGCCGCATAGCACAGGGAGATCAGCTCCATTCTTTGTGACCACCTAGAGGGGTGGGATAGGGAAGGTGGGAGGGAGACGCAAGAGGGAGGGGATATGGGGATATATGTATACATATAGCTGATTCACTTTGTTATAAAGCAGAAACTAGCACACCATTGTAAAGCCATTATACTCCAATAAAGATGTTTAAAAAACAAAAACAAAAAAATTCTCAGTAAACTAGGTATTCAAAGAAACCTTAATTTAATAAAGACTCGGAAGACCACAATGAAAAAAATAAAATAAAACAAGCTGCGTGACATTGAGCAAAAGACACAACCACTGAAAGAGCTTAGTTTGCTCTTGTATAAGGTGATCCCGGAGGTCTGGTTACATCCTGTGGCCACTTCCACATCCAAATCAATTGATGTTTACACTTCCGTGGACTTCTCAGTGGAGGCACATCCTGACAGAAGTCAGTTTTACTATGGAGGCCACAAGTGATTTGCTCACGGACACCTCAATCTCGACAACACACAGCAGACTCGGGCTTCTGGCACCGAAAGGCGCACACACACACACACACACACACACACACACACACACACACGTTAGTCGACTCCTTTGCTCAGAAGGTTCTCATTACTAACTCAACCAAGGCAATATCCGATTGAAGGAAAGGACCATAGCATTAATTTCAGATTTCATTCCATGGCTTGACTGGGCTACATCTGCCAGCTTTAGAAAAGCAAGTGTTTCTTGTTGCCGGCCTTGGCGTCCTGTTCTATGACAATGACCCCCAATGCTTCCACTTGAGAAAGCCTCCTCACCACCAAAGCAGCTTAATAAAAATTTAAATTGTGATTGGGCTACTCACGGATTGACAGGGCAGGACAAGCTTGTGCTATTTATGAATTATTCCACACATTATTTTAAGCCGACCAAATAGAAGCCACATTCATACGGGGGTAAGCTGGAAAGCCAGGTAAATGTTTTCATGATTTTTAAACCATATTTTGTTAACAGGTAAACTGGCATTCCATTGGATAATTTAATCTGCTTTAAATCTATTCTAAGGCTCTGAACAGCTTATGAGACATTTTGAATATAAATTTAATTCCTCTATTCACCTTCGGGCAATATCTTTCAGCACAAGTGTGATAGGACAATATAGCATAGGGATACCTGTCAATAGTAAAGTATTAAAATACTGACATGAAAGCCATTTTAAAAATGGTAAAAATCACCCTATTTCCAAATATAGAAAATATTTTATAAGCCTGGTTAAAGATAAAATAACACCATAAAGAATAACAAAAAAAAAAAAAAAAAAAAAAAAGAATAACAAAATATCATGCTATTACTGCTTCCATGCGTCTGGATCACCAACAATAACATAAACAGGTAAGAATAACTTGCAATTATCTTTGATGCTTATTACAAAAATAATTCGGTCCCCGTATGTGGAGAGAAGCCTGGTGGTTACACACTTGTCATCCCAAGGAACTGAAAAAAGAGGGACCAGTTGTCCAGCCTAAAAAGTTACACATAATAAAGCTGCTTGAGTGATTCTTTCAGCATCTCACAGCCTCTCGGAACAGGAGGATGAAGAGAATACATCCCATCACTTACTCAATGCTTTAAAGGCACTGAGACAAGTGGTTATGCAGCCTCTTCAACAGTTTTGAGTTTTCATTTAATCACTATACACAGTAATCCAGTCTACTCTTCCACGTCTCTAATCATAAGGACATTTTAAAAACAACAATAAAAACAAGCTTTCATGTAACTCGTACACTGGTTTTAGCTGATCTATTAGAAAATCTTAGGTTTACTTCCTCTTCTTTATGTTAGCTCAGCAAACATCTGAGATTCACTCTCAGCATATTTTCCTCTCCTGTGGACCATCCTCCCCAGGTATCGTCAGGGGCTGAGACACGGCCCACATCTGGATCTCACCAGTGTTCACCAGTCCCTCTTTGGACATGGCAAAGAGAAGTCAAATCAGGTACAGAGCACAGTGGGACTAGTATTTCTCATGAGTCAAAAATTAAATATTTGCTAATGCACACTAAACATGTCACATGAGAATCATGCTCTTAGCAAGATACAGAAATAACACAGAAGCCAAATTACTCGTAACCTTTCCAGAAACAATCATGGTAGAAAGTTTGGTAGCAGTTACAGGAAACATACTCATCTCAATCTACACAGAGAGTCTAAGTATGAAATAATTTTACCACTAAGCAGCACATCCTTTGGCCCAAATTTGAGTATTCAAAAGCTGAATTTTTATTTTTCACTTACCATGTTGTATATCTTTCATATCTAAGTGAAGGCTAGACATCAATATTCCAACTGCTTGTGACCTTTTGTTGCTTAGTAACTTGACAACCTGTTCAAGAAAGAAAGGAAAAGGGAGAAATGTTATTTGAACTCAGTGATAGGCTTAATAGCATGTTATTTTTATCCTAAATGAAGAACAAATAACTTAGAACAGTTAAAGTACCAGAACTGATATGAACAAGCTTTTGGGTTTTGTATCTCCCGTCTTCAAAAGCCCTGCCTTTGCCCTGTTGTTCACCAGCAGCCTCAGCATCAGGCTCTTTACCTGCCTTGTAAGAGCCTGATCTGCCATCACTGAAATTTCTAACCATCTAGGAAGTTAGTTTGGTCTCTGTAAAATAACAGTTACACACCTGATCATTTGCAGCCTGAGATTTAAAAAGTGTTCTTTGTTTTTAAATGCAGAACCTTGAAACACTGGCCATTAAGTAAAAGGAAAAATAAAAGTACGCAGAGAATCTGTTAGATCAGATTAGTTTGACCACAAAATAGAAAATGTGCTTTTATGAAGGTATTTTAGAAAGCTCACTATTTTACTGGCATTTGCTCTCATTTTGCATTTGGCCCACATTTTGGGAGGAACTTTCCAACTAATTAATTGTGATACAATCATCAAATCTAACGGGCTGTGTTAGCTCAATCTCAAATCCTTCCAGAGAGTCCGGAAGAGTCAATCCACACAACCCATGAGAAATTTCCTAACACAGATGTAGGCAGGTTTAAATTATGTTTTCTAGACTATAACACATCACTGATAAATCCTGCTTATGACACTATTATCTCAGATAACTGATCTTACGTAGAGCAGCAATTTCTACTTACTCTCAGCATTTTGTTATAAATTTGCTTAGAAAAACACTGGAGGAAAAGAAAAATGTTAAGGTCAAATTCCAGAAGTGACAGCTGCCCTAAGTTGATCAATTAGGAAACTAATAAAATAATCATGCCTAGCTGTCAAACAAATCACAGTGTAAGATAATATTCTCAACAGGAATAATAGCATTCTTGGTTCCCTATCAGGGAAACGGGTGGGGAAAAAGACAAATCCCTTCCAGGAGAACCAACCGCAAAACCCCACAGTCATTTCTGAAAGCTTCCTGAGGAAAGGGACATTAACACCCCACAAGAAGCAGCGCCTCCTAATAGGAAAGACATAGAAACTGATTCTCAGTTTGCTCTTTAAACATTTTATTTAATTCAGCTTAGAACTTGAATTTGAATCCATTCATACCTAAACTGTTTTTATCAATAACAATTTCCTCTTCCGAGGTGAAAAAATAGAAACTTAATTTCAGAAAAGCAGAAGGCATGTATTCTGTTCTAAAAATGTTTCTAACTTCAAATAAATAGAATCTGGGTCTCATCTGTGCTACGCTGAAAAAACTGCTTTTCCTAAGGTTTCCTCTCTCCCCCCACTCCACCCCCCGCCGGTTCCTAATTACAATGAGCACGTCTGCATCCGTATGTCGTCTGACCTTCCTGCTGTGCTGACATGTTTATTACACCCTTATAAAAATTCTGGTGAAAATTAATTTCTAACTCTCAATTAAAACTGGCGTCTGAAAAAAAAAAAAAAACAAAAACAAAAAAAAACAAGGGCTTCCCTGGTGGCGCAGTGGTTGAGAGTCCGCCTGCCGATGCAGGGGACACCGGTTCGTGCCCCGGTCCGGGAAGATCCCACATGCCGCGGAGCGGCTGGGCCCGTGAGCCATGGCCGCTGAGCCTGCGCGTCCGGAGCCTGTCCTCCGCAACGGGAGAGGCCACAACAGTGAGAGGCCCGCGTACCGCAAAAAAAAAAAAACAAAAAAAAAAAAAACAAAAAAAAAACTGGCGTCTGGAAGGCCTGCACAGGGAGCTCTCACGCCTACCATGGGGGGGTCAATCACCCAAACGGGAAGAGAGGGTCCTCGCACCTCCAACGGGAAGGAGTCTCTACTTCCCAGGCAGGAGGAAGGGAGATGTTCTTCCCGCCCAGCAACAAGCTCGGCCAATGGAAAATGTCGCAGCTCAGCCAATGAGAAACCTGAACTCCCACTTTCCTCCAATGAACTTTTATAGAGGAGAGCCCTGCCCACTGCCCCTTTTCTCTATAAAAGCTCCTGCCCTTTGTTCTCCGCATTTCCCTGTGGTCAAAAGCTTGAATTTATTTCCCCAATTACGATTCCCCTGGTTATTACCAAATAAACTCATGCTGCTGAGATAACTGGCCATTTTATTTTTAAAGTTGACATTCTGTACTCCAGGATTCCTGCCAGTCTGGCTCAGGCTTTTTTAAGGTGAACTATTCTGATTTCACATTAAATATTGGCATATCCCAGAGTTCTGCTCTCAGCTCCATATTCTCTTCAATGTATGACCTGTATTTTCTCCTCCATCAACATGTATGCCTGCACTTATATAACTGTGTTCTTTTAACAGCAGCTTAACCTCAGCAGTATCCTATTTTTCTAACAAATATCTCCACTTCAATTACCCACATAGACCTCCATCTGACATGTCTAATACCAAACTTGTCATCAAGCCCACCCCAGAAACCTACTCAGCTTCTCCTCTTTTATTCCATATGTTGAGATCATGCACCACCATTTTCAGTCCACCATCAAAGTTAGAAATCCAGAAATCATTCTAGATCCACCCCCACTCCTTCACCTGCATGTTCTGGTCTGACAAGTCCTGTCAGTTGTAAGTCTGCTCTATCCTTGAAATCTACCCCTTCCTCCCTAAATCTACTGTCAGCATTTACTTCTGTATTATAACCTGCAGAGATCAATGCAAAGGATCCTAACCAGACTTCCCAGTTCTAGTCCAGTGGTTCCCAAAGTGTATTTCCTGCAAGAGAGGGCACCATAATCACCTGGGAACTTATTAAAGATGCAAAATCCCTGTCAGAAGTCTGTTAGTCAGAAGATCTAGGCAAAGAAAGGCTCAATCAGCATTTTAAAAAGCCTTCCAGGTGATTATAGAATAAACAACGATTCTCATGTCTTCCCATCCATTCTCCAGTATTATCTCTAAAAGTGCAGCTATTTGCATGTCACTCCCTTGCCTTTTAAACCTGAGAGGCTCATAAATAAAGGTAGGTCACATAGCCTCTTCACAGACTGTTTCACAGTTCATACCTGAAACTTGCTTTTCCTCTTATAATTGAAATGAACTTGACTATAAACTGTATGTTACATTTAAATGCCAAAGATTATAGACAGGAATAATAATTATTGATCACCTTCCAAAAAGCATACATACAGGAGAGAACACATGTCTAAAAGGATCAGTTCCTCCACAGTTCCCCAGAGTTATTCAACCTAATATAAAGAAACCACCATCATCACTTCTCTCTCTCTCTCTCTCTCTCTCCCCCTCTCTCTCTTTTTTTTTTTTTTATGCGTTACGCGGGCCTCTCACTGTTGTGGCCTCTCCCGTTGCGGAGGACAGGCTCCGGACGCGCAGGCTCAGCGGCCATGGCTCACGGGCCCAGCCGCTCCGCGGCATGTGGGATCCTCCCAGACCGGGGCACGAACCCGTGTCCCCTGCATCGGCAGGCGGACTCTCAACCACTGCGCCACCAGGGAAGCCCCCCCTCTCTCTTTAATACACTGAATAACAAGAACTTGAAGCTATCAAACTATAACATTTTAAGAATCCAGTGACTATATATATAATGGAGATGAAGGAGTTGACTCTTACAAAATGATCTTAAAACGCTTAGATGAAAAGCAGAAAATACAGATTTAGCAAATTTGAATATTCCAGAAGGCAATCTACAGATTCAGTGCAATCCATGTCAAAATGCTACAGGCATTTTTCACAGAAATAGAATACATAAGCCTAAATCTGCATGGAAACACAAAAGATTCCAAATAGCCAAAAACATCTTTAGAAAGAACAAAGCTGGAGGTATCACACTCCTTGATTTCAAGCTACACAACAAAGCTACCATAATCAAAACAGTATTGTACTGGAATAAAAAAACAGACACACAGATCCATGGAACAGAATAGAGAATCCAAAGATAAACCTGAGTTTATATGGTCAAATTCATCTACAACAAAGGAGGCAAAAATATACAGTGGAGAAAAGACAGTCTCTTCAATAAATGATGTTGGGAAAACTGAACAGCTACATGTAAAAGAATCAAAGTGGATTACTTTCTCACACCATATTCAAAAATAAACTCAAATGGATAAAGACATAAATATAAGACTGGAAACCATAAAACTATAAGAAAACACAGGCAATATGCTCTTTGACATCAGTCTTAGCAATATTTTTTTGAATATGTCACCTCAGGTAAGAAAAGCAAAAGCAAAACTAAACAAATGGGACTACGTCAAACTAAAAACCTTTTTCACAGTGAAGGAAACTAAGAACAACAACAACAACAAAAGGCAGCCTAATTGAATGGATGAAGATACATCCAAACAATGTATCTGATAAGGAGTTAATATCCAAAATATACAAAGAACTCATACAACTCAACTATAAAAAACAAAAAACAAGGGACTTCCCTGGTGGCACAGTGGTTAAGAATCCATCTGCCAATGCTGGAGACATAGGTTCAAGCCCTGGTCTGGGAAGATCCCACATGCCATGGAGCACTAAGCCCATGCACCGCAACAACTGAGCCTGAGCTTTAGAGTCCACAAGCCACAACTACTGAGCCCGTGAGCCACAACTACTGAAGATTGCACACCTACAGCCCATGCTCCACAAAAAGAGAAGCCACGGCAATGAGAAGCCCGCACACCACAATGAAGAGTAGAGAGCTGCCTCAACTAGAGAAAGCCCATGTGCAGCAACAAAAACCCAACACAGCCAAAAATACATAAATAAATTTATTTAAAAACAAAACAAAAAAACACCAACCAAACAACCTGATTAAAACATGGGCAAAAGACCAGAATAGACATTTTTCCAAAGACATACAGACACATGAAAAATGCTCAACATCACTAATCATTAGGGAAATGCAAATCAAAACCACAATAAGATAACATCTCACACCTGTCAGAATGGCTATAAAGTCTGCTGTTATTTACTGTCAATTTCTCCCTTTTTGTCTGTTAATATTTTCTTCATGTATTTACATGGACCTACGTTGGGTGCATATACACTTACAATTGTTGTAACTTCTTGGATTGATCCCTTGATCACTATTTAATGTCATTCTTTATCTATTGTCACAGTCTTCATTTTAGTCTATTTTGTCTCGTATAAGTATTAGTACCCCAGCTTTCATTTCATTTCCATTTGTACAGAGTACTTGTTACTCCCCTCACTTTCAGGCTGTGTGTGTCTTTAGATCTGCAATGAGTCTCTTGTAGGTAACATATATATGGGTCCAGTTTGTATATCCACTCAGCCAATCTATGTCTTTTGATTGGAGCACTTAGTCCATGTACATTTAAAGTAATTATTGATAGATATGTACTTATTGTCATTTTGTTAATTGTTTTTTTAATTAATTTTCATTGGACTATAGTTGCTTTACAATGTTGTATTAGTTTCTGCTATACAGCAAAGTGAATCAGCTATACATATACATATACCCCCTCTTTTTTGGATTTCCTTCCCATTTACGTCACCACAGAGTATTGAGTAGAGTTCCCTGTGCTATACAGTAGGTTCTCATTACTTATCTATTTCATACATAGTAGTGTATATGTCAATCCCAATCTCCCTTATTGTTTTTATAATTCTTTTTTGTTCCTTTCTTTCTTCACTTCCCTTGTGATGTGATAACTATCTTATGTTTGGATATCTTTCTCATTTTTTGTGTGTTATCTAGTATAGATTTTTGGGTTGTGGTAACCATGAGGTTTATATACAACAATAACAATTTTTCTCTCTCTGTATATATTATATATATAAAATATATACACATATATATGTGTATATGTGTGTGTTTATTTTATTTTTTAATTTGTTTTTATTGAAGTATAGTTGCTATTCAATATTATATAAGTTACAGGTGTACAATACAGTGATTCCCAATTTTTAAAGGTTATGCTCCATCTGTAGTCACTATAAAATGTTGGCTATATTCCCCATGTTGTATAATATATCCTTGTAGCTTATTTCATACCTATAGTTTGTACCTCTTATTCCCTTACCCCTTTATTGACCCTCTCCCCTTCCCTCTGCCCACTGGTAATCATTAGTATGTTCTCTATATCTGTGAGTCTGCTTCGTTTTTATTATATTCACTAGTTTCTTGTGTTTCTTAGATTCCACATATAAGTGATATCATACAGTATTTGTCTTTCCCTGTCTGATTTATTTCACCTAGCATAATGCCCTCCAAGTCCATTCATGTTGCTGCAAATGGCATTATTTCATTCTTTTTTATGGCTGAGTAGTATTTCTTTTTATATATATAACATATATATATATATACACACATACACAGAGAGAGAGAGAGAGAGATACATCTAGAAATGTGACACATATATATATGTCACATCTTCTTTATCCATTCATCTGTTGAAGGTTGCTTCCATATCCTAGCTATTGTAAACAATGCTGCTATGAACATTGCAGAGCATGTATCTTTTCAAATTAGCATATTTGGGTTTCCTTGGACATATACCCAGGAGTGGAACTGCTCGGTCATATGGTAGTTCCATTTTTAGTTTTTTTGAGAAGCCTCCATATTGTTTTCCACAGTGGCTGCACCAGTTTACATTCTCACCAACAGTGTACAAGGGTTCTCTTTTCTCTACATCCTCACCAACATTTGTTATTTGTGTTCCTTTTGATGATAACCATTCTGACAGGTGTGAGATGATATCTCACTGTGGATTTGATTTGCATTTCTCTGATAATTAACCATGTTGAGCATTTTAATCTACCTGTTGGCCTTATTTGTAAAAATATCTATTCAGGTCTTCTGACCATTCTTTAATCAGGTTGTTTCTTTTTAATGTTGAGCTGTATGAGCTATTTATATACATTGGATATTAATCCCTTATGGGTCATATCATTTGCAAATATTTTCTTCCATTCAGTAAGTTCTCTTTTCGTTTGGTTGATGGTTTCTTTTGCTGTACAAAAGGTTTTAAGTTTAATTAGGTCCCACCTGTTTACGTTTGCTTATATTTCCTTTGCTTTGGGAGACAGATCCAAAAACAATATTGCTAAGGCCAGTGTGCAAGAGTGTTCTGCCTATGTTTTCCTCTAGTTTTAGAATATCCAATCTTACATTTAGGTCTTTATCCATTTTGAGCTTATTTTTGTCTATGGTATTAGAGAATGTTCTAATTTCATTCTTTTCCATGTAGTTGTCCAGTTTTCCAGCACCACTTATTGAAGAGACTGCCTTATCACCACTGGGTATTCTTAACTCCTTTGTGGTAGATTAATTGACCGTAAGTGCATGGGTTTCTTACTGGGCTTTCTATCCTGTTCAATTTATCCAAGTGTCTGTTTCTGTGCCAATACCATACTGTTTTGATTACTGTAGCTTTTTAGTTATACATGATTATTCTAAATTTCTGATCTCTTAATTCAAATATCTTTTAGCAATCCTGCATTTTTACTTCCCCCACCAAGTTTACTGTTTTTGACATCATATTTTACATGTTTCTGTAACTACTTATTGTGCATGCAGATGATTTTACTATTTCTGTCTTTTAACCTCTCTACTAGTTTTGATCTATTACCTTTAATGTATATTTGCCTTCATCAATGAGATTTTCCCTTTTGCAATTTTCGTATTTCTAGTTGTGGCCTTTCTAGAAAAGTCCCTTTAGCATTTCTTGTAAAGCTGGTTTGGTGGTGCTGAACTGTCTTAGCTTTCGTTTGTCTGCAAAACTCTTTATATCTCCTTTGAATCTGAATGATAGACTTCCCTGGTACTGTATTCTTGGTTGTAGGTTTTTTTCCTCACACTGCTTTAAATATATCATGCCACTTCCTCTGGCCTGCCGTTTTGGCTAAAAGTCAGGTGATAGCCTCATGGGAGTCCCCTTGTATGAACTAGTTGCTTTTCCCTTGCTGCTTTTAATATTCTCTCTTTATTTTAATTTTTGCCATTTTAATTACAATGTGTAGACATCTTTGGGTTGATCTTATTTGGGACTCTCTGTGTTTCCTGGACCTGGATGTCACCTTTCTTTCACAGGTTAGGGAACTTTTCAGCCAATAGGTTTTCAAATAACTTCTCTGTCCCTTTATTCCTCTCTACTCCTCCTGGGGCCCCTATAATGTGAGAATCAGGATGCTTGATGTTGTTCCAGAAGTCTCTTAAACTCTCATTTTAAAAGTTTTTTTTTCTTTTTTCTATTCTCTTTGAGCAATTTCCACTATTTGGTATCCCAGTTTGCTGATTCATTCCTCTGTATCATCTAAGTTACTATGGATTCCTTCCAGTGTATTTTAAATTGCAGTTATTTTATTCTTCAGCTCTTTGGTTAGTTATACTTTTTAACTCTTTCTTAGAAACTTCTAACTTCTTACAGGGTTCATCCATTCTTCTCCCAAGTTCTTTGATCATCTTTACCTTCATTATCTTGAAGGGAGGTTGATTATCTCCACCCGACTTAGTCCTTCTTCTGGGGTTACATCTTGTTCCTTCATTTGAAACATGTTCCTCTGTCACCTCATTTTTCCTAATTCTCTTTTCATTTCTATATATTTGGTGGTTGGTTACGTTTCCCGATGTTGGAGAAGTGGACTTAAGCAGGAAACATACTCCCCTAAATGCTCCAGGGGTGCCCCCTCAGTGGGTCATGTGGGTGCTTTTGTTGTGGGGGACTGACTGCTGTGGGGGCACTGGTAGGTAAAGTTGCACCCTGGCCCATTTGGTTGCCAGGCCCTGCCTAGTGTGGAGGCTGCACCTGCTGTTGATCAGGGCTGGGCCCAGGCATGGCTTGCTGCAGGGCCCAGGGAGTCCTGGTCCTGGTGCTGGCCCAGTGGTTGGCAGGGGAGATACTGGGGTGGATGGTTGTGGGCTAGAGGTTTCCGGGAGCCAGTGTTAGCCTGCTTGTGAGTGAGTTTGGGGCCTGGTGTGGAAGGTGGGGTGGAGGGAGCTTCCAAGGCCTGGTTCTGGTCCACTGATGTGTGGGGGCAGTTCCTGATGCAGTTGGCTGCAGTGTCCAGGGTTTCTTGGAGCTGGTGTCAGCCCACTGATGGGTGGGACCAAGGCCCAGGGCATCTTGGGGCTGGTTCAGACCCTCTAGTGGGCAGAGCCAAGAACCAGGCTCTCTGGCTGTGGGGCCCGGTGATTCTGGAGCTGGTGTCAGCCATCTGCTGTGAAGGACCAGGGCCCAAGGGGTCCCAGGGCAAGTGCTGGCCCACTGGTGGGTAGAGCTGTGTCCCAGGATCTCTCTCTGCAGGATTCTGGGGGTTCCATAGCTTCTGTCAGCCAGCTGGTGGGTGGAGTTGGGTCTTGGGGTCTTGAATTCCAGACCCAGGGATCTGGTGTCGGCCCACTGATGGGCATGTCTGGGTCCTGACAGCTAGCTGGAGGGTCCTGGGTGTCCTAGCGCTAATGCCGGCCCACTGGTGGGTGGGGCTGATTCACGCCCCCTCTGTTGGTCAAGGCCAGGTCCTGGGCAACAAGGGGATGAGGGAGCTGAGGGCAGGCGGCCTGCTGGTGGATGGGTCTGTGTCTCTGATCAGTTGGCTGCTTAGCCGGGGCATGCCAGGACTGGTGCTGACCATTGGTTGGGGGGGCCAGGTCCCAGCACTAATAGGCTAGAGGGAGGACTCCAAAATGGCGCCTACCAGCTCCAGTGTCCACGTGGAGAAAGAGCTCCTGAAAGGCCTGTCCTTGTCCCCAGGGTGAGCCCCTGCTACCTCAGCCTGTCTGGAGGGTCTGCCCCAGGCTCCTTTCAACCTCCTGACTCTGCCCTTTAAGGACAAATTGTCTTTTCCCACAGCCCTCTGGGACTCCCTAAAGCAAGGCTTGCTGGCCTGCAAAGCCAAATATTCTCGGGGCTCATCTTCCCAGTGCAGGACCCCCAAGCTGGGAGCCTGAAGTGGGGCTGAGAGCCCTCGCTCCTTGGGGAGAACCTCCGCAACTGTGATTATCCTCCTGTTTGAGGTTCACCTGCCCACGGGCATGGGTCTTCACTAAACCTCATATCCGCCCCTCCTACCCCTTTTGTTGTGGCTCCTTCTTTATGCCTTTAGTTGTAGACGATCTCTTCCGCTGGTCCTCAGGTTGTTCTCATAGACAGCTGATCTATAAATAGTTGTAATTTTGAGGTCCTCATGGGAGGAGGTGAGGTCAGGTCTTCTTATTGCATCATCTCAGCCATTCCAAGTCGATTTTAATATTTTTCTATTCCTTTAATGTTTTCTCTAAGTGATGATGGATGTTTGCTAAACTTATTGTGGTAATCATTTCTTGATGTATGAGTCAAATTATTATGCTGTGCACTTTAAACTTATAAAGTACTGTATGTCAATTACAGCTCAATAAAACTGGAAAAAAATTTATTTGAAATCCACAAAATTTGGACATATAACCAGAAAAAAGGGGTTACTTTAAATCTCTCCAAATTCATATCAGAGTCAGTTAATATTCTTAATGAAGTTCTTATCTTAGACATCCCTTTGACGAAGGACTCTGTAGGAATTATGAACATGGAATCTGTAAAATAAAGCGTTATTTCTCAAGCTTCAACATGCACATAAATTACGTGGGATCTTTTTAAAATGCAGACTCTGCTCTTCAGCAAGTGGAGTTGGGAAAGCTGGACAGCCTCATGTAAATCAATGAAGTTAGAACACTCCCTCACATCATACACAAAAATAAACTCAAAATGGCTTAAAGACTTAAATATAAGTCACGATACCTTGAAACTCCTAGAAGAGAGCATAGGCAAAACATTTTCTGACATAAATCAACAACTGTTTTCTAAGGTCAGTCTTCCAAGGCAATAGAAATGAAAGTAAAAATAAATAAATGGAAACTAATCAAACTTACAAGTTTTTGCACAGAAAAGGAAACCATAAACAAAAGGAAAAAACAACCTACACACTGAGAGAAAATATTTGCAAATGATGTGACCGACAAGGGTTTAATTTCCAAAATATACAAACAGCTCATACAACTCAATAACATAAATAAATAAATAAATAACCCAATCAAAAAATGGGCAGAAGACCTAAATAGACATTTCTCCAAAGACATACAGATGGCCAACAGGCACATGAAAAGATGCTCAACATTGCTAATTATTAGAGAAATGCAAATCAAAACTATGAGGTACCACCTCACACCAGTCAGAATGGCCATCATTAAAAAGTCTGCAAATCACAAATGCTGGAGAGGATGTGGAGAAAAGGGAGCCCTGCTACCCTGTTGATGGGAATGTAAGTTGTGCAGCCACTATGGAAAACAATATGGATGTTCCTTAAAAAACTAAAAATAGAGTTTCCATATGACCCTGCAATCCCACTCCTGGGAATACACCCAGAGAAAACCATAATTCTAAAAGACACATGCACCCCAAGGTCACTGTAGCAACATTTACAACAGCCAAGACATGGAAGCAACCTAAATGTCCATCACAGATGAATGGATAAAGAAGGTGTGGTACATATATACAATGGAATATTACTTAGCCATAAAAAGGAATGAAATAATGCCATTTGCAGCAACATACATAGACCTAGAGATTATCATACTAAGTGAAATTATGTCAGGCAGAGAAAGACAAATATCATATGATACTGCTCATATGTAGAATCTACAAAACTGATACAAATGAACTTATTTACACACCAGAAACAGAGTCACAGACTTAGAGAACGAATTTATTGTTACCAGTGGGGAAGGGTTGGGGGAGGGATAGACTGGGAGGCTGGGATTAGCAGATGTAAACTATTGTATACAGGATGGATAAACAAGATTTTACTGTATAGCATAGGGAACTATACTCAATATCCTGCCATAAACCATAATGGAAAAGAATATGAAAAAGAATGTATATATATGTATAACTGAATGACTTTGTACAGCAAAAATTAACACGACATTGTAAATCAACTATACTTCAATAAAATAAATTTAAAAAAATAAAAATGCAGACTTGTTCCTAGGTATGGGTGGGGCTGAGGTTCTCCTAAGTTCCCAGGTGATGCCAGTGCTTCCAGCCCATGGACCACAAGGGCCTAAGGCTCTCCTGTTTACTTTTTATGCTTTCTGGAAAAGCTGCTCCAACATCCTAAAATCTCAGTTTCTTTACCTAAAAATATACCAACAGCATCAACTTCAAAAACCTGTAGGGAGACGCAAGAGGGAAGAGATATGGGAACATATGTATGTGTATAGCTGATTCACTTTGTTATAAAGCAGAAACTAACACACTATTGTAAAGCAATTGTACTCCAATAAAGATGTAAAAAAAAAAAAAAACCTGTAGGGGCTTCCCTGGTGGTGCAGAGGTTGAGAGTCCGCCTGTCGATGCAGGGGACACGGGTTCGTGCCCTGGTCCGGGAGGATCCCACATGCCGCGGAGCGGCTGGGCCTGTGAGCCATGGCCACTGAGCCTGCACGTCCGGAGCCTGTGCTCCGCAACAAGAGAGGCCACAACAGTGAGAGGCCCGCATACCAGAAAAAAAAAAAAAGCTGTAGCAGATATTCAACATGATAATGCATGTGAAACTTAGCAATGTCCTAGCGAATAGTTATAACTATAGAAGTTATTTAAGAAGGCATTTTAAATGTTTCGTCATAAATAAAACATGTGGCTTTTTTTCTTTACTGAATTTAATTCCACAAGATAATTAATATTATCTTTCTTTCCTCCCATGTAATTTCTTTAAAAAAAAAAAAATCAGACCCCAATTAGCTTTGAGTAGTTTTCCGATAACTGTAAATGATTTCTCCATTGAAATTTGCTTTCCTGGCATTCTACATGATGAATGATACATCTATCCAGACCAGGAACAATCTTAGGCCTTGAGACAGAGTAAAACCAAAGTGTTCATATATGTGATCACAGACAAGACTGTCAGGACCCTAACATAGTTAATATAATTAGGCTGCATAACTTGAAATGTGTTTAAAATTAACATTAACTAATTTTTGGTCTGAACAATTAATGCATCAAGGAGATATCTTTGGTCTAGCTCCACTGTCTATACATTCCTTTATTTCTTCATGTAATTTATAACTGAGCCAGAACTGGGAACTCACGATAGAAGTATGGTTATAGAAGCAGCTAGGACAATGGGAATCTATTCATAAATATTTTTGTAGATCTTTCAATATTAATTTATTTTCTCTGTTATCTTGAACACTTTTTACCTGGCTGAATGTGCATGGAGACTTTTTTAAATTTTATTTATTTATTTTGAATGTGCTGGATCTTTGTTGCGGCACATGGGCTCTTTGTTGCAGCAGGCAGGCTTCTCTAGTTGTGGTGAGCAGTTAGTTGCAGTATGTGGGATCTTAGTTCCCCAACCAGGGATTGAACCCGGGCCCCCTGCATTGGGAGCATGGAGTCTTAACCACTGGACCACCAGGGAACTCCCTGCCTAGAAATTTTTTTAATCTTATTCATTTTTTAAAATTTTTATTGAGTATAGTTGATTTACAATTTTGTGTTAGGTTCAGGTGTTTAGCAAAGTTGTTCAGTTATACATATACACATATCTATTCTTTTCCAGATACTTTTCCCATATAGGTTATTACAGAACATTGAATAGAGTTCCCTGTGCTATACAGTAGGTACTTTTTGGTTATCTATTTTATATATATTAGTGTGTATATGTTATTCCCAACTTCCTAATGTATCTCTCCTCCCACCTTTCCCTTTTGGTAACCATACATTTGTTTTCAATATCTGTGAGTCTCTTTCTGTTTTGTAAATAAGTTCATTTGTATGGTTTTTTTTTTTTTTAATTAGATTCCACAGAAAAAGAGCACCCTCCTGGCTACGTGGGTCCTGGGGGCATAGGAGGGAGGCTGGGGGAGAAGAGGAGAGGCAGGTGGAAGAGGCCATCCAGGACCCGAGGAGGAGAGGAGCAGAGGGTGACTGCCCTGCCAACTCTGGCACGTGAAGCCTGCTGGGCTCCTAGGTGGGATCTCCCACCCTGTGAGACCAGAGGCACGCCTGGGCCCCTTCAGTTCCATTGAGCCTAAGCCCCACTCACCACCTGTCCTCAAGGGCTTTTTCCAACCCAGTGAGTCCTAAGCATAGGCCTCACCCATCACCCAAACCCTGCCCCTGCTTAGGCTCACCCTCTACATCCAAGGCCTTTTCCACCCTTTTTTTTTTTTTCTTTCTTCTCCTCTTTTTTTTACTATTTTGGTTGTGTTTTACATTCCAGTTTTTGTTTCATCTATATTTTTATTTTTACATTCTTTCTAACATATCTGTTAGTTTCCTAGTCTAATTTGATTTTTTACTCTTCATTATTGTTCTCTTTATTTTTGGTTACTCTGCACAGCTTGTGGGGTCTTGGTTCATGAGCAGGGTGTTGGGCTGAAGCTCCTGCAGTGGGAGCTCCAAGTCTGAGCCACTAGACTAACAGAGAACCTCAGACCCCAGGGAATATTCATTGGAGTGAGGTGTCACAGAGGTCCTCATCTTGGCACCAAGACCCAGCTCTACCCAACAGCCTACAAACTCCAGTGTTGGAAGCCTCAGGCCAAACAACCAGTAAAACTGAAACATAATCCCACTCATTAAAAAAAAAAAAAATGAGATGGCAAAAAAATATGTCACAGATGAAGGAGTAAGGTAAAAACCTACAAGACCAAACAAATAAAGAGGAAATAGGCAATCTACCTGAAAAAGAATTCATAGTAATGATAGTAAAGATGATCCAGAACCTTGGAAATAGAATGGAGGCACGGATTGAGAAAATACAAGAAATATTTAACAGAGATCTAGAAGAACTAAAGAACAAACAAACAGAGATGAACAAAACACTAACTGAAATGAACAATACACTAGAAGGAATCAAAAACAGAATAACTGAGGCAGAAGAATGAATAAGTGAGCTGGAAAACAAAATGGTGGAAATAACTGCTGAGGAGCAGAACAAAGAGAAAAGAATGAAAAGAATTGAAGACAGTCTCAGAGACCTCTGGGACAACACTAAACACAACAACATTCAAAAAATAGGGGTCCCAGAAGAAGAAGAGAAAAAGAAAGGGTCTGAGAAAATATTTGAAGAGATTATAGTGGAAAACTTCCCTAACATGGGAAAGGAAATAGTAGTCACCCAAGTCCAAGAAGCACTGAGTATCCCATACAGGATAAACCCTAGGAGAAACACACCAAGACACATATTAAGCAAAGTAACAAAAATTAAATTCAAAGAAAAAATATTAAAAGCAGCAAGGGAAAAACAAAAATAACCTACAAAGGAATCCCCATAAGGATACCTGCTGATTTTTAAGCAGAAACTCTACAGGCCAGCAGGGAGTGGCAGGATATACTTAAAGCGATGTAAGAGAAAACCCTACAACAAGATTACTCTACCCAGCAAGGATCTCATTCAGATTCAACAGAGAAATCAAAAGTTTTTCACACAAGTAAAAGCTAAGACAATTCAGCACCACCAAACCAGCTTCACAACAAATGCTAAAGAAACTTCTCTAGGTGGGAAACAAAAGAGAAGAAAAAGACCCACAAAAACAAACACAAAACAATTAAGAAAACGGTAATAGGAATATACATATCAATAATAACCTTGAATGTAAACGGATTAAATGTCCCAACCAAAAGACACAGACTGGCTGAATGGATGCAAAAACAAGACCCATATATACGCTGTCTACAAGAGACCCACTTCCGACCTAGGGACACATACAGACTGAAAGTGAAAGGATGGAAAAAGATATTCCATGCAAATGGAAATCAAAAGAAAGCTGGAGTAGCAATACTAATATCATATAAAAAAGACCTAAAATAAAGACTGTTACAAGAAACAAGGAAGGACACAACATAATGATCAATGGATCAATCCAAGAAGATACAACAATTATAAATGTTTATGCACCCAACATAGGAGCACCTCAATACATAAGGCAAATGCTAAAAACCAAGAAAGGGGAAATCGACAGCAACACAATAATATTAGGGGACCTTAACACCCCACTTACACCAATGGACAGGTCATCCAAACAGAACATAAATAAGAAAACACAAGCTTTAAATGACACAACTGATCAGATAGATTTAATTGATATTTATAGAACATTCCACCCAAAAGTGGCAGAATACACTTTCTTCTCAAGTGCACATGGAATACTCTCCAGGACAGATCACATCTTGGGTCACAAATCAAGCCTTGGAAAATTTAAGAAAACTGAAATCATATCAAGCGTCTTTTCTGACCACAACACTATGAGATGAGAAGTCAATTACAGGAAAAAAATCTGTAAAAAAACCACAAATACATGGAGGCTAAACAGGGCACTACTAAATAACTAAAAGAGCATTGAAGAGATCAAAGAAGAAATTTAAAAATACATAGAAACAAATGACAAAGAAAACACAATGATCCAAAACCTATGGGACGAAGCAAAAGCAGTTCTAAGAGGGAAGTTTATAGCAATTCAATCTCACTTCAAGAAATAAGAAAAATCTCAAACAAACAATCTAAGCCTACATGCACCTAGAGCAACTAGAGAAAGAAGAACAAGGAAAACCCAGTCAGTAGACGGAAAGAAATCATAAATATCAGAGCAGAAATAAATGAAATAGAAACGAAGGAAACAATAACAAAGATCAATAAAACTAAAAGCTGGTTCTTTGAGAAGATAAACAAAGTTGATAAACCTTTAACCAGATTCATCAAGAAAAAAAGGGAGAGGATACAAATCAATAAAATTAGAATGAGAAATCACAACTAACACTGCAGAAATACAAAGGATTATAAGAGACTACTACAAACAACTATATGCCAATAAAATGGACAACCATGAAGAAATGGAAAAATTCTTGGAAAGGTACAATTTTCCAAGACTGAACAGGGAAGAATTAGAAAATATAAACAGACCTATCACAAATAACGAAATTGAAACTGTAATTAAAAATCTTCCAACAAACAAAAGTCCAGGACCAGATGGATTCACAGGCAAATTCTATGAAACATTTACAGAAGAGCTAACACCCATCTTTCTCAAATTCTTCCAAAAACTTGTAGAGAGAGGAACACTCCCAAATTCATTCTATGAAGCCACAATCACCCTAATATCGAAACTAGAAAAATATATCACAAAAATAGAAAATTATAAACTAATATCACTGATGAACATAGATGCAAAAATCCTGAACAAAATACTAGCAAACAGAATCCAACAGCATATTGAAAGGATCATACACCATAATAAAGTGAGATTTATACCAGGTATGCAAGGATTCTTCAATATACGCATATCAATCAATGCGATACACCATATTAACAAATTAAGGAATAAAAACCATATGATCATCTCAATAGATGCAGAAAAAGCAAAATTCAGCACCCATTTATGACAAAAACTCACCAGAAAATGGGCATAGAGGGAACCTTCATCAACATAATAAAGGTCACATATGACAAACCACAGCAAACATCATATTTAATGGTGAAAAACTGAAAACATTCCCACTAAGATCAGGAACAACACAAGGATGTCCACTCTCGCAACTCTTATTCAACATAGTTTTGGAGGTCCTAGCCACAGCAATCAGAGAAGAAAAAGAAATAAAAGGAATTTGCATAATTGGAATTTTTATGATTTGTATAATCTGTATACAATTTCTAAAATTGGAAAAGAAGAAAAGCTGTCACTGTTTGCAGATGGCATGATACTATACATAGAAAATCCTAAAGATGGCACCAGAAAACTACTAGAACTAATCAATGAATTTGGTGAGGTTGCAGGATACAAAATTAACGCACAGAATCCTCTGGCATTCCTATACACTAACAACAAAAATCAGAAAGAGTAATTAAGGAAACACTCCCATATACCATCACAACAAAAATAATAAAATATCTAGGAACAAACCTACCTAAGGAGGTGTAAGACTTGTAATCAGAAAACTATAAAACACTGATGAAAGAAATCAAAGATGACATAAACAGATGGAGAAATATACCATATCCTTGGATTGGTAGAATTAATATTGTGAAAATGACTATACTACCCAAAGCAATTTACAGATTCAGTGCAAACCCTATTAAACTACCAATGGCATTCTTTTTTTTTTAATTTATTTATTTATATTTTTTTGCTGCATCAGGTCTTAGTTGCGGCATGTGAGCTTCTCTCTAGCTGCGGTGCATGGGCTTAATTGCCCTGAGGCATGTGGGATCTTAGTTTCCCGACCGGGGATCAAACCCGCGTCCCCTGCATTGGAAGGCAGATTCTTAACCACTGGACCACCAGGGAAGTCCCCCAATGGCATTCTTCACAGAATTAGAACAAAAACTTTTTACAATTTGTATGGAAACACAAAAGACCCTGAACAGCCAGAGCAGTCTTGAGAAAGAAAAACAGAGCTGGAGGAATCAGGCATCCTGACTTCAGAGTACACTACAAAGCTACTGTAATCAAGACAGTATGGTACCAGCACAAACACAGAAATATAGATCAATGGTACAGCATAGAAAGCCCAAAGATAGACCCATGCACATATAGTCACCTAATTTATGACAAAGGAGGCAAGAACAGACAATGAGAAAAGACAGCCTCTTCAATAAGTGGTGCTGGGAAAACTGGACAGCTACATGCAAAAGAATGAAATCAGAACACTATTTAACACCATACACAAAAATAAGCTCCAAATGGATTAAAGATCTAAATGTGAGACCAGACAGTATAAAACATAGAGGAAAACACAGGAAAAACACTCTTTGACGTAAACCACAGCAAAATATTTTTTGACCCACTTCCC
Source organism: Phocoena sinus (assembly GCF_008692025.1). Lineage (NCBI taxonomy): Eukaryota > Metazoa > Chordata > Mammalia > Artiodactyla > Phocoenidae > Phocoena > Phocoena sinus. Next base: position 768,591 of record NC_045778.1, on the reverse strand, counting down.
AGAGTAATAAGAACATAAATAAACAAATGGGACCTAATTAAACTTAAAAGCTTTTGCACAGCAAAGGAAACCATAAACAAGATCAAAAGACAACTCTCAGAATGGGAGAAAATATCTGCAAATGAAACAATGGACAAAGGATTAATCTCCAAAATATACAAACAGTTCATGGAGCTCAATAGCAAAAAAAAACCTGATTAAAACATGGGCAGAAGACCTAAATAGACATTTCATCAAATAAGACATACAGATGGCCAAGAGGCACATGAAAAGATACTCAGCGTCACTAATTATTAGAGAAAGGCAAATCAAAACTACAATGAGGTATCACCTCACACCAGTCAGAATGGCCATCATCAAAAAATCTGGAAACAATAAATGCTGGAGAGAGTGTAGAGAAAAGGGAACCCTCCTGCACTGTTGGTGGGAATGTAAATTGATAAAACCACTATGGAGAACAGTATGGAGGTTCCTTAAAAAACTACAAATAGAACTACCATATGACCTAGCAATCCCACTACTGGGCATATACCCTGAGAGAACCATAATTCAAAAAGAGACATGCACCAGAATGTTCATTGCAGGACTATTTCCAATAGACCGGACATGGAAGCAACCTAAGTGTCCATCAGCAGATGAATGGATAAAGAAGATGTGGCACATATATACAATGGAGTATTACTCAGCCATAAAAAAGAAATGAAACTGAGTTATTTGTAGTGAGGTGGATGGACCTAGAGGCTGTCATACAGAGTGAAGTAAGTCAGAAAAACAAATACCATATGCTAACACATATAAATGGAATCTAAAAAAAAAAAAAGTTACGAAGAACCTAGGGGCAGGACAGGACAGGAATAAAAATGCAGATGTAGAGAATAGACTTGAGGACATGTGGAGGGGGAAGGGTAAGCTGGGACAAAGTGAGAGAGTGGCATGGACATATATACACTACCAAATGTAAAACAGATAGCTAGTGGGAAGCAGCTGCATAGCACAGGGAGATCAGCTTGGTGCTTTGTAACCACCAAGAAGGGTGCGATAGGGAGGGAGGCAGGGAGACGCAGAGGGAGGGGATATGGGGATATACGTATGCATATGGCTGATTCTCTTTATTGTACAACAGAAACTAACACGGTATTGTGAAGCAATTATACTCCAATGAAGATATATAGATAAATAAATTAGATTACACATATGAGGACAATTGGAGTCCCAGGACAATATACAGTAATTAAATTGACAGGCACTCCAAAAGCTTAAGGTTGAACACATCTTGAAAGCCAGCAATTTTCAATAACTTTTTTTTGCTTTTTCAACTTCAACCACCATTCTGTGAAAACGCACAATAAAATGACAAAGAGACAAGTCTCAGTGCCCCTTACCCTGTCTTCCCACTGCCCGCTTCCCCCTTTCTATCCTGGGGAGGGGAGGCCAGGCACATTGGAACAGCATCCTATCCTCCAACACAAGCACAGAGGGAAGGCGGGAAGCTAGCCCTGAGGTAAGGACACTGCTCCTAATTCCACCAGAGATCCCGGTGGGTTAGCAGCAATTCTGGGTCAGAATTCCAGCTCCAGGTCTGTCATATCCTTGAGCATCTTACTAAATCGCTCAGATCCTTGTGTCCTAGCCTGTAAAATGGAAGATACACATCACAGAGTGGGCGATGTAAGGATGACATCGCTACCTGCTACCTGTTCAAAATGTGGTCACAGGCTGCAGCCAGTCCTGTGTGTTATCTGTCCCCCTAAGGGATAAATATGTACAGAAATTGAGAGAAAATGTTACAAAAACCCAAAGAGAGATATGCAATCTAGCTTCAACAGATAAAACATTCCTCCATCAAATTGCTATAAAACTTCTAATTTCAATTTTCTAGTAATTCATACATATTGTATTTTCCAAAAGTATCAGGACATGAGTTGGGGTTTTAAAGAAAGACTGGCCCTTCACTAAGTTTGAGAGCCACTTGGGCAAAGAACTTCCCCAGGCACAAAGGACCGTACTAAGATGCTACAGACTGAATGTTTCTTCTCCCAAAGTTAGTATGTTGAAACTAATGCCCACTGTAATGGTACTTGGAGCTGGAACATTTGAGAGGGGATTAGGTCATGAGGGTGGAGCCCCAATGAATGGGATTAGTTCCCACAAAAGAGACCCTCATCCCTTCGACCACGTGAGGACACAGCAGAAGGACAGCCGCCTATGAACCAGGAAGAGGGTCCTCTCTAGACACTGAATTGCTGGTGTCTTGATCTTGGACATCGGGCCTCTAGAGACGTGAGAAACAAATCTCTGTTGTTCATAAGCCACCAAGTCTAGGGTATTGCGTTACAGAAGCCTGAAGAGACTAAGAGACTTGGGAAGCAAGACCAGAATGATGAAGACTCTGACCCCAAGTCTACGCATAAGCCCCCACGCCTTCCCCTACAACCGCAGGGCTTAACGACCGAAGCAGGTCCCAGTGAGGCCGCGGGGTCCCAGCGGCCCTCAGCATCCTATGTGGAGCCTCAGGTTCAATAGTTGAGCCATTTTAAATCACAGATTATTCTCCTAAAATAAGTCAGAAAAAAATTATTGTGAGGAAAGCAACAGAGGTCATGTAGAACAACACATTCAGGAATAATTTAACAGCTTTTTTATCTTAAAGAAAACCAAGTTAAAAGCAGTAATTTGATCATCTTAGGTGATCCATTTTACCTCTGAATAAGTGATATAGGAAAAAGAATTAAAGGATAAAAATAATCTTAAAAGAAACAATTATTACTTACTTCTTCAGAAATATATGTTTATTTTTTTTTAGATTTGATAATTGATTACAATAACAACAAGGTGATAGCCAAGCACCTCCATGAAGTGAAATAAAGGTTGTCTAGATTATTTAAAGGAGCATCTGAGTCTAGCCTGGCAGGAAAATGATAACATCTCCCCTCTTCTCACATGACAGCCCCAAAGCTATCACAACAGAGCGGACACTGAAGCTCGCATCAATTGGAGAAAGAGAATGTAATGAGTGAGAAAAACTTCACTCTTCATGAACCCACCCACTAGTAATTTCAAATATAATCGAGAAATCTCAGGTCACATTGAAAGTCAAGTGCTTTGGGAAGGAAAGATGGGCCCTTAGTTCCCACTCACATGCTTTAGGGCCTAACAGTGAAAAAGCAAAACAGTGTAACACTAATTCACTAAACATGCCTATCAGAAATAGTGGCCAGTGTTAACTCCCATAATTAAAATTAGGGAGAAACCCTTAATGAGTCCTTAATGGAAGACCTGCAAGCAGCAGACTAGCGTCCACATTTCAGATGAGCAGAACAATGAGCGCTCAACACCAAACAGCTGAACACACGGCCACCTGAGTGCTTGGAACATGCACAGACTTGAAAGGAGAATAATGCAAAATAGCTTGTTAATTTTTATATTTTTTATGTGTTCAGATGACGGTATTTTAGATGCTCTGTATTAAATCTGCCATCAACATTCATTTCACCTATTTGTGGATTTTTAACGTGGCTATTAGAACATTTAGAACTGCATTATATTTCTATTGGGCAACACTGATCAAGAAGATCTAACAACTCCAGACATTCATTTAGCCTGGACCTAGATTTCTTTTTTTTTTTTTTTAAGGTCAAAATATAAAAAAGGAAGTTAAGATGACACTTTGTCAAAGGTTCCTTGGCTGTTGAACGAACCTGACTTCTGGGTCAGTAAAAAACAACCTCCCTCAAAAAAAAAAAAAAAAAAAGCTACATGCCAATTTGTTCCCTATTAGACAGTGTAAGTGTAACAGGTCAGAAGTAAACACAGAGGGACCATGTAACACAGATGCCAGAATCCGAGCTCCCTGAGTGAGTCTGGGAAGATTCTCCTTTCCACCATACACAGGACTCCAGAGAATGTAAAACGACCTATTCAAAATCCTTTCCTTTTAGACTGGATTTGAACTTTCCTACTGACCAGATGTGGTTCACAAGACTTGCTGATTATAAAACCTAACCTAAATGAAGCTATTTAGAGAAATTAATGTCTTTTTTCTTTTTTAATGTTGACAGAAATCATACCTGATCTTTTTGAAGATGTCAATCTCAGCATCAAAATAGTAGAAGGTAAATAATTCACTATAATATCAAGTCTCAGCTACAAGCACTGCCTCCCACTAAGTGGATGCACTTCCACACCCATCACAGAACCTGCCCCTACGGCGTGTTCCGAGGGGTCCACTCTGGAGCAGGGCACACCCCTCGGAGAACACCAGTCTGACCCGATGCTCAGAAGCAGCCTAACACTGGCAACAGTCAGTTCTCTCCCCTCAGACACACTCCTTGGACCCTACATCTTCTATTTCGTCCTCTTTAATGTTTTATCCTTTCCCCAGTATCATTTCATCCATTTCTACTGTCTTTCAGGAAACAGTATCTCTCGGGGTCTTTAGACGTCAGTCCTCCAATTATTTCTCAGGATTCTCCCCCCTAACCACTGCCTGACCTATAAGCAGTCTCTGCAAGCCTTGCTCCTGCTTTATTCTCTACATTCTACCCAGACGTCCACAGACTTTGGAAAGGCCTCATGTTGAGTGTGTGGGCAGCTCACGGTTCAGAGTCCTCTCTGTGTGTTTCACTAACCCCTGGGGGTCCCACCTCGGAGGAGGCCTCCCTTCTCCTTCAAGTCAACAGGGCCCAATTCTAACCCATTCATTCAACAAAACTAAGGACTCTGTGGCAGGTCCCATGCTTAAGAGCTTATGCCGCAAAATCCTCTTCAGCTTTTAACAACAGAACATCTGCATTTCAGCTGGGGATGTGTCTGGCCACTAACACAGCATTTTCCACGGCCTACGTTACACCAAGGTGTAGCCATGCGACCAAGTTACGGGCAACAGAGTGCAGGGAGCAATGAAGCACAGAGGCAGAAAGGAATGTTTTCTCAGGCTCAAAGGCAGAATGAAGGAACTGAGCCATCCTCAGCAGAACTAAACCCTGGGGGTGTTGAGAGAGCAAGTTAGAAAACAAAACCCTGGACAAGCCGGTGGAATGGAAGCACTCGACCTCCCGGGCACTCACCTGTGCAGACTTCCCCTGAAAGAGGGAAACTGACTTTCCACCCTTGTAAGTCACGGTGGAGGCAGTCAGAATGACACTGAAACTCGTACGCCCACCAAGCAAAGGCATCCTGCACACATAGCCAAAGCGATGGGCAAACTCAGCAGCCCTTAGCAGCCGGCTCGGGAAGACCACCCCCGTCACTGGTGTGGACCCGACTCGGTCCCAGATCCGGTCACACATCAAGGTTCCCGTATTTCCTCAGCTTCCCTTCCTCTCTCCCCCAGCCTCTGGGGCAGGTCCTTATCTCCTCCTCGTAGAAAATGCAGGAGGCTTCTGCCCCCAGGATGCCAGGCTGGCCCCAGCCCTCATCCTGTAAATGCTGCCCTTTTGTCATTCCTCCTTAACAAACAGTGAATGGCCCCTTACGGTTCAGCTCTGTTCTCCACTGTCAACAGCACTGACCCCGGCTACTACCCAGACAGGAGCTTCCCGGCATCAGTCTCAGGGCTGACTTAGGACCCTCTTCCTCCCGTCATCAGGTCAACTGTATTCAAATAACAATTGAGCTGTGATTTTACAACTAAACCCAAGTCAAACACTGAAAAGAATTTATACAACTTGCCTCAGAGTTATGTCAGGACATAGTAGAAAGCTGATGTGAACTCTATTCATTATGTAAGTAACCAAAACCACACATAAGTAAGAATTTAATGAGCCAACCATAGTGTCTGCTGTTAATGCAGTGAAGTATGTATTTTACGTACGTCATGGAATGTGACATAAGTAAGCCGATGCCTCAAACACTCCACATTAAATATCCAATAAACAGATAACTTGCAGTTCCTTACAATCTGGTGAAATCATGCACTAAAGACAGAAACTACCTAACTTGCTCGTGGTCTAAATGCATGACGAGGGCTTTGTTGTCTAATTCCTGGCCAGGGAGTGAGCGGGGCTTTCCCCTGACACACTGGCCTGGCCCTGCAGGAAACTGAATATTGGCTTAGAGGGATGTATGGCCAGATCCAACCAGGCAGGCTTCCCTGAGGAGGGAAGAAGAGGACCACTGACTACCGAGATGGAATGTGGGTTCCAGAGCAGAATCCCAGGACATAAACGTTGCTGTTTCTCACCCAAATGTCAGGACAAAAAAAGCAGCCTTGGACCCGTGAATGAGCAAGTGACAGGAGAACACGGGCAGCTATGAAACAGTGAAGCCGAAGCCAACCATAGGTGCAAGATGGAGGGAGCTGCAGGGAGGGGACAATTCCCAGACTCAGGATTTCCAGCACTTTGACCTGCGTGCAGGCAGAAGTCTGTACTTTGCTCCATGTCTTTGCCATAATGAGCAGACATGTAACTGCACACCTTCTTCAGCCAATGGATCTCAATTGTCCTACCTGTAGAATATAGTTAATAGCCCGTATGCAATATTCCCATCATTTCAAACAATCAAATATGTAATGTGAACTATTTTTAAAGTTTAAGACATCTTGCAAACGCAAGGTGCTGGTGTTAATTTGCTAATTTAAAAATGAGCGTTTATATCTTACAATGCTGCAAAAGCACTTGAGCTTATTCCAACAAGAGGAAAACAAGCAATAACAGAAAGTAATCAGGAACAAACCAAATGAAGTTCAGTGAACTCCACAGCTAAGAGAGGACAACCCCACACGCTGACTCAGTTACAAAACGCTGTCTCTCTAAGAACTCTCTGGACACACTGTCGGTCATTCCATAGCTTTGGTTTGGATTCAGTTTTCTTACTTTGGAAAGATATGGTCATTTCTACATTTTCATTCGGTGAGAATCTGGAACCAGGAGCCTTCCCTGTACTGCCTGATACTGTTTCATGACAACAGCAGATACCTTAAATCTTACCTAGTCTACACTCAAAAGTGAAGGATGCTTATATGGGGTTTAGCAGAGCAACAGGTGATCAGGGTTCTTAGTGCACACACACGGCAGGGAGAGCTGCCCTTCTGACTCACAGCACCTCCTTCTCCGATGAATGTCAAGTCTCAGGGCAGGATGCCCAGCCTCCCGAGCATCGGAACAGCCTCCCAAGGCCCTGCAGGCCACAAGAGGCACGGACGCTCCATGCCCTGCAGTGATTTTCACGGAAATGCGAACTAATTTCTCTTGGATAAACACACATAGAAGCAACACTAGTGGGTTACGTTGTATAGATATTAAACTTTAGCATTTACTACCAAATAGATTTCCATATGTGTTGTCCTTGTTTGCAACTTCAGTAGACTAACTAATGAAATGAACAAATAAAACTTCACGCTTTTCAATAGTATTCATAAAAACATATATGTGATAAAAAAAAATTAAGTATCTCAGAACAAAATCACAAGGTTAAATAAATTACCCAGGAACCTCGAAACTAGTTAGGTGTTTTGGAAAGCATTACACGTCACTGGTGTCCACAGAAACACACACATGAAGGACACGCAAAACTAAGTTAGATATTTACCAAATAAATTATCATTTCTTTACCCATGAGCATTAGCTGAGAATTTAGAAGCAGTGAATATAGAAATACAGTATCAGACAGATTTCAGGTGCCCATAAAACTACTGAATACATTTCTAGTGGATAGCTAAATCATGTCAGCACTACAGTCAGCTGCATAGAAATGTTGATTAAAAGTAATTTTGAATGATCTGTAAGAATACAGCATCCTTAGAAAGTACTATTGGAAAATGTTTACTTCTAGATTAGATTTTTCTAGCCAATTCACTCTGTGTCACTCCTACAATCTGTGGGTAATATGCTCATAGAATACAAACTAAATCAGATCAAAATAATCATCTTTTTAAAAAAATTCATTTAGAAGTCAAATAAAAGCAATTTCAGAGTCAGATGGTATTTGAGATTATGAAGGTTTGCTTCTCCCAGCTCAACGTTACTCTCTTGACTTTTGGGCAGCGAGAAGGCAAAGAGACTCGAGTAGCCTTTGGAATTGTACACGTATAACTCAACTCCGACCTTCTCACAAATCCTAGGCTTATTTCCCAATCTCCTTATCCTACCCAACGGAGCTAAAGTACAAAGTTCAGTGCTTCACAGATAGTATTCAATAAAGAGTCATGGAGTGAATTAATGCCATGTGAAATCTCAGTTATCCTACTGCTCCTATGAAATCCCCTAAATCACTGCACAATGATTCCACCTCAGGGGAAGCCGTAGGTTACAGCCTGTATTTCATTTGTCTATTTCTAAAAATCCAGAGACAGGAAAGATATTGAAAATGCAGAGTGGTACACAAAAGCATAATAACAATACCTCAGGGCAGGAAACTGATAAAGGGCAAGATCCAGATGCAGGAAAGCCCGTGGTCTGTACAAAGGGCTGAGCCAGGGGCGCCAGCAGCCGACATGCACAGCTGAGCCAAGACGGACCGGTGTGGCTCTTATGAACATCCCTGAACATTTGCTAGGCTGGTGACAAGACTCATGCACCAACAGAGGCCACCAGCAGTCACACAAATGGATTAACTCATACGGAAACAGAATGGTTACCCCAGCCCTCAAATCACTTCTTTGTTTTATGAGACAAGACCCAAGATCCAAACCCCAGCCCCTCCCAAGACTGGCCCCATTTGTGTATAAGACGACATCCCTCCAACCTCAGCTGCTCCTAATGGAAGCAACACTGATTTGCTGGAGACATGGAAAGAAGTGTCACTTTCAACTTTCTAAGGCACTTCCATGAAAAGCTAAGCCCAGAGTAGCAAACAAGAAGAAAACGAAACCCCTGAAAGAAACCTCTAGAACAGTTTAATATACATATGGCCTTTTCAGAAAGTCTAATAATTAGAAAACACATCACTTTAAGGCTGGTAATGGACCCAGACCATTGTCTTAGTGCATTAGGGCCTGAAGTAGCAGTTAAAGGCCTGGCTAGATCCCCTGAAGATTCTCTAAACAGGATGGATGGTGTCCCTGAGGGAAGGGAAATGTCCATTTTCAGGTAATCACCTGAAGAGAAATCACTCTTCTACCAATGGAACCAAGTGGACATAAAGAACTAAAGCTGTGCAAAAATGGTGTTAACTCTCAACAGAAACTCACACCTAACTTCCACAGTGGCTCACTCGTGGGCTAAATCTGCGTGAGCTCCAGTCATGACCCCACATCCTTTATGCCCATCTCATTACCAGCACAGGCTGATGCTACACCAAAAACAACCTCCCAGGGGAAAAGGGAGGGACCTCACACACGGTATAACAAGCATGAGTAACCTGAAGAATTAAGATATAGACACCTTAAGAAGAGAAAATATGAATAATCAGGAGCTAGTAATGATTAAGGTACCAGCCTTTCAGGTACGATTCCTTCTGCCATCCCATTCTTTCCTTTCTGACATTGTAGAGGGGGTGAAAGCAGAGGTGGGTCCTTATTCTTAGAGAGAACAGCTGACTTCTACCACCTGAAGACAGGAAAACCTTAGGCTCACAGATATAAGATTATGTACTTAACAAATCAATAACTCCTCTAAATGAAAAGGCACTTTAAAAAAAAAAGCAAATGAGTACACGAGCCGTTCTACAAATACCTCAACCTACAAGCTCCTCTATCTCAGGCCAGGATGCACAGCTCATGTGCAGAGGGACCCCGGGACAGTAAGGCGTCATTCCTGACTCACTGCATTATCTCAGGCTTTCTCTTCTTCTACCTTTCCTATTTTTGAACTGGAAGCCAATAAACCAGTAACTAAAGTACAGGCAGGAAAGACAATGATTCGAGTTTGTACAACTGCTTTGATAAAACATGACTGGGGAAAAAGGTCAGGAAGTAAAGGAATGAGTAACTCCTTGTTTTCTCAGAAGGACCACGGAGAACACAAGAGTTACCCTCGTCTGATTCAACACGAGTTTCTAATTATAACTTATCCATGGGGAGACTGACACACACATATCTTTTTGGTAATGAGAGAAGGTTTTTACACACTTCCTAAAACAGAAGTCTTGATTATTCTCCAACATCACAATAATGATAAGCATGACATATGTCTCCTTGTGGTAGGAAAGAAACACATGCAAACTCAGACTGGATTTCAGCTCGAAGAGACACAAATTGGCATCTTCACATATAATGCTCAAGTGCACTCACCCTTCCAAGGCCTCTTTCCCTTTCTTCTACAATGGGTTTCCCCTTTTCTGGAAGTTCTCTACACCCCTGGTATCTTCTCCAACAGAAGTTCTGCCCAGTGTGTAAAATGTCTTTGGCCCTCCTCACCTTTTCCTCCTCTTTTCAGGGGTCATCGGGAGAAGGTTAAGGATCATGGCGAGGGTAGGGGGTTCAATGCCACCTGAGGAGGTTGTTAATGCAAAAAAAATTCAATAATTTGTACGAATTTTTTCTGCCCTTTTTTTTTCTTTGTCACCCTAGAAAGAACAGCTGACACTATGGGCTAAAGCAGGGGTTCCCAACCCCCCAGCCACAGACTGGTACCAGTCTGTGGCCTGTTAGGAACGTGGCTTCACAGCAGGAGGTGAAGGGTGGGTGAGCGAGCGAAGCTTCATCTGTATTCACAGCTGCTCCCCATCGCTCGCATTATCGCCTGAGCTCCGCCTCCTGTCAGATCAGCGGCGGCATTAGATTCCCACAGGAGTGCGAACCCTACTGCGCATGCGAGGGATCTAGGTTGCGCATTCCTTATGAGAATCTAATGCCTGGTGATCTGAGGTGGAGCTGAGGCGGTGATGCTAGCGCTGGGGAGCGGCTGCAGATACAGATTATCCTTAGCAGAGAGGTTTGACTGCACAGTAAATCAACTGCTTGCAGACTCATATCAAAACCCTATCAGTGAGTGGCAAGTGAAAACAAGCTCAGGGCTCCCACTGATTCTGCATTATGGTGAGCTGTATAATTATTTCATTGTATATTACAGTGTAATAATAATAAAGTGCACAATTAATGTAATGTGCTTGAATCATCCCAAAACCATCCCCCCTTGCCCCGGTCCGTGGAAAATTTGTCTTCCACGAAAACTGGCCCCTGGTGCCAAAAAGGTTGGGGCCCGCTGGGCTAAATGACAGTCTGACTGGGATAAATGAAAAAGAATGGACCTATTATCACAGCTACCAATCAGTTTAAAACCACCTTGTCGAAGAAAAGAATCCAGGGAAGAAATGAATCCATGTACTAGAGCAACCGCATCCCCACCGACATCTCTTTCATCCATTTGAAAGGCTGACTTACATATACCCCAGACCTTAAAGAAACTATGAAATACAGAGACTGTGACCAGCAGCTATCTCAACCGTTGTCAGGAACCTATTTCCAAAGTTCCAGATCATTGGAACGTGCAATTTGAGAAGATCTACCCCTTCCTTCTCGCTCTTTGTATGAAAATACAGAAAGAGGGGTATGTAAAAGTCTGTTTTTACCCCTAATAGTAAGGGAGTCTGGGTCTTACTTCCTCTAAGATTACTTTATTGAATTTTCAGAATAAGTAATATCTTTTCAAATGTAAACTTTTCTGCGAAATTTGGGGTGAGTCTTCATAAAGATATGTTATTCCTTTCAAATGACTTCTGTGTAGTTAAAAAAAAAAACAATAACCTTAGCAAGAGAGAAGGTTTCACAAGCTTTGAGAAGAAAATTTAAAAAGAAGATAGACCCATACTCAGTAGTTTTCTAATAACTTCAGTTTATTAAGTGCCTGTAAAAGCTGAATGAATGAAAAAAGTGTGGGCAATACATAAGCCTCTGAAAATTTACGACAGGTTACATTTTTTTTTTTCGCGGTACGTGGGCCTCTCACTGTTGTGGCCTCTCCCGTTACGGAGCACAGGCTCCGGACGTGCAGGCTCAGCAGCCATGGCTCACGAGCCTAGCCGCTCCGCGGCATGTGGGATCTTCCTGGACTGGGGCACAAACCCGCGTCCCCTGCATCAGCAGGCGGACTCTCAACCACCGCGCCACCAGGGAAGCCCCAGGTTACATTTTTAAAAATGCAATTTCAGTGTAAGTAAACATACAGAAAAGATAAAATTAATATATGGGCAAAACAGCAAGACTGCAGTAAGTTAAGCAAGAAAGATGGTGATAACAATGACAGATTCCATATACATAGTCCTGGGTGGCCCGGTGTAGCTGTGCAACAAGGGGAAATGGGATGGTTCTCAAAACAGGGAGGTGAGATCTGTAACCTCAACAATGGCAAACGTGATTCATGAAGCTGAATCAAGATAAACAGAGAGAAAACTGGAAGCAAACAAAAAATCATTGTTTGGTATGAGTTGTGTGTTAAATACATTTTCTATAATTTTGTGTTTTGGCTGCAATACATGAAATGCTAATTTCACCTCAACATAGAATAGAGGAAAGAGTGCAGATTCTTCAACAACATGAATTGTAAATACAGTTAACGTAGCCATGCTTATGCCTTAGATACATCAGCAGCTCACATGGCCCTGCTAAAAAGAGGTTTATAAATACATGAAAAAGATTTTGCAAGTAGGCTTCTAATTCCATAGTGTTTTATGATTTCAAACGAGGTAAAAGAATGAGCAAATGGAAGAGACCCAGGAACACAGATGTTCAGATACTCGTGGTAAACACAGGACACGGGTAACGACGTTTCCTGAGAATGTGGGGGAAATGTATGGAATGTGTTACCAGGAAGAAAACATGCAGTGAGCATAAGTGAGATCAGGCAGTGCCCGGGGCTGCTCCGGAGAACAGGGGCCTTGCCTACAAGGAGAAACTCAGAAGGATGATAAAGGCCTGATGCAGATTTGACAAGAGGACTTACTCCAAACCACTGTTTCTGGCCCTTGAAGACGTCTGCTGGATAAATAACACCAAAGGGGATCACCTCACACAGGGCTTTACTCTGTTTAGGTGGAAAATCTCTCAATGAACCAGGTCTTAAATTTGAAAATACAAACCATCAAATCAGTTGAAAACCTACTTATTATTTCAAGTCATCCCTGGAACCACTCCAAGCCCCTCAGCCATTTCTCCAGGTTAAACAGCACAGGGTCTCAAATCTCCAGGCCTTCAAATCTCTATTCAGAAGCTATGTTTTTTCCTCCAAGTTATATACACTACTCTAATTTCGCCAATAGTATAATTTGCTTTTAAACTGTACATTATACACTAACACCTCCCTTCCTGTTTCATTTTTCGCATCACCAAAACACTGAGAATAAACTAAAATCATGTTGCCATTTGATTATTTTCTTCATGTGCATTTTATAATGATCAGACTTTGAAATTAAAACAAGCTTTAGCCATACTCGGTAGAAAAAATGGGAAATATTTCTTGTCTTTTTAAAAGGGGAAATTTGGTTTGGTCTTATATTTGGCTGCTTTGTATTTTGGGGAAGACTTAATCTGGAATCCAAAAAGCCAGTCTAATGAGTTTCTGTTTTGTTTCTGGAACGTGAGCTCTCTCCATCTACCTGCTTCCTATGCAGCAGTATTCAAAAGCAAGCTGGTATTACTGTAATACGAAAGTTTATACTTAACAGAAGAAGCCAAGTGTGTCTGGGGTTGCCAGGGTAATACTGAAACCTAACTTCAAAACAGCAATAAAATGTTACTTTTTCTTCTCTCGCCACTTAGAGGCTGGAGACTTGCTCAGTTTCTATCAAGCCCTGTGCCCATCTGGGCTTCAACAAGTGTCTCACCTCAAACTCCAGCTTCTAGTTCTGCTTCAAGAACATGCTCATTTCTAGAACAAAGCAGGAGACATTCCATCCTAATATGAAAAACTTTAGTTATAACACTAATTGATTAAAGTACAGAAAACCTTAGTAAAAGGGGCCGCAAGTAAAGCCACCAACATTAGGTAGAAAAGTACTAAAAAGAGATACTTTGTACTATACTTAGAGCTAAGAAGTTATAAAGAATCACCTGCTTATGTTCTATGGAAAATTTTAATGACATTAGAATGAATTCATGTGGAGAAGTACACAAAACACAAAACTATCCATAAAGACAGCCATGCAGATCAACTAAAGAAAAACTTTGCCTACATTCCTCAAAACACAATGATTGTTATGATTATACAGGAAAAAGCGATAAGAAAATGTGCCTGACCTCTGCAAGGCCGTGGCTGACTGCGGCCCAAGCTCAGTCTTCCTTTTGCCCTCCTTCAAGTTCACTGACATCACTCTCAGTATGTTTCCCCATAACTTCTGGGTGGTAAGGTTTATATTAGTTTCCCAAAATATTTTGTAAAACTTGCTATTTTGAAGTCACTTTTCCTACCTTAGTTAAAATTTGTTAATTATGAAAGGATAGGCATTTCATTCACTTCTAATCCTGACACAACCTCATAGAAAACAATTGAATACAACCACCAAACTTAAGTAAACATATGTAAACAATGGTTTACACTGGTACCATAATTGGCAGCAAATTAAGTCCTGCTTATTCTACGGAGGCATCATTAACTAACAGTTTTTGGTCTGAATTCACTCTCTTCATGTGTGTAAAGGGTAAGAGATCACAGGGGCAAGAGCACATGGGACCTCACGCATCACATTCCTGCACATGGCGGGAGCGGGGAGTGAAGGGGGTTAGAGCTGAAGGTGCCAGGATGGCCACTTTTAGTTTATGAACCGAGGTTTAGGCTTAATAACGCAAATCTCCTCTGCTTCACGTGTCTGTTCAGCACACAAGTTAAAAACACAGAGGGCCTTAGATTTTGCTTTCAATCCTCTTTCATACATAAGGACTTGAGGGAAGAAAAATCCTCTGAAGCTTCCACTGGTACAGGTGGTAAACCAGTTTATAATCAAAGTTAAACCAATAGCGGACGTAACCCTCACAAACACTGTCCCGGAATGTCCGCGGAAAAGCCAGTGGGCCTCCTAAAGGGGTTTTCATTACGTTCCCAGGGACCATGTTCCTAAAGAGAAAAATCAGTCCATAGCTTTAGCATTTTCGTCAAAAGAAAAAAGACATCAATTTCTCCTTCAGAGGTGAATGGACTCTTGCCTATAAAACAGTTTTGTTCTGTAAGTCAAAAACAAGCTTATACTTTTGACGATACACTTTTGGGGAGGTTACCTTAAAAGATTTTTAAGCTTGAAAAAATTATTATTTACACAGAAGATTACAGTCTGGCATGATTATTCTATGGGTAACTGGAGCTACCTGAAAAATATTTACTTTCTCATAAAATACGAATTTTACTGGTAATTACATGAATAGGAAATTAAGACTCAGAATTCGCACTGAAATCCAGAGCTGCAGCTTCCCCACACCCTCTGCACACTGGTTACTGTCTTTCCTTTGAATTCCAGCCGTCCTAGTACATGTGAAGTGTGTCACATGGTGGTTCTGAGTTTCATTTCTATTCACATCTTTGCCCATCTTTCAGTCAGGCTGTGTTGTCGTCATTTCATTGAGCTGTAAGAGTTCAACACATATTCAGCATATTAACCCCTGATCAGATACGATTTGCAAATACTTTCTCCTATTTTGGGGGTCATCTTTTTTATTTTCTTGATAGTATTGTTTGCAGCACAGATATTGTTCATCTTGATGTTGTCCAACTGGTCTATTTTTTTCTCTTGCCATATGTGCTTTTGGAATCTATCCAAGAAACCACTGCCCAACCCATGGTCATGAAGATTTACTCCTATGTTTTCTTCTGAGTTTTATAGTTTTAGCTCTTATGTTTAAGTTTACGATCCATTTTGAGTTAACTTTTGTTCACAGTAGGAGTTAAGAGGTACAAATTCATTTTTTTGCATGTGGATGTCCAGTTGTCTCAGCACCACTTGTTGAAAAGACTTATCCTTTGCCCTTGAAATGTCTTGGTACCATTGTCAAAAATCAATAAACCATAAACAACACTATTTATTTCTGGGCTCTTAATTCTATTCCATTGACCAATACGTCTATCCATATGCCTGTGCCACACTGTCATAATTACTGTATCTCTGTAATCACTGTGTAATCAGGAAGGATAACTCCTCCAACTTTATTCTTCTATATTGTTTTGAATATTCTGAACCCCTTGCATTTTCATATGAATTTTCAAGATTGGCTTGTCAATTTCTGAGGGGGAAAGGCAGTTGGGATGTTGTCTAGACACCGTGTTGAATCTGTGGAATAATTTGATGGTGTCTTCCATCTATAAATACAGTGTGTCGTCCTGTTTATCTGGATACACCTTAACTTTCTTCAGGGTCTTCTAGTTTTCAGTGTATAAGTCTTAGACTTCTTTTGTTAAATTTATACCCAAGTACTTTATTTTTTGATGCTATTATAAAGGAAATTGTCTTCCTAATTACATTTTTCACAGTGTTAATTGCTAGTCTCTAGAAATAGAATTGATTTTTGTACACTGACTCTATATCTTGTTCAACCTCATTGAATTCTTTTATTATTTCTAATAGTTTTTCAGTGGATTCCTTAGGTTTTTTATATACAAGATCATGTCACCTACAAAGAGAGACATCCCAATCTAGATGCCATTTACATATTTCCTTTTCTTGCCCAACTGCCCTGATGAGAACTTCTAGCACATTGTTAAACAGAATTGGTGAGAATGTATATCCTTGTCCCCTTCCAGATCTCAGGGAAAACATTCAGTCTTCCATGTGAGCTGTGGGTTTTTCACAGACGCTCTCTATCAGGTTGAGGAAGTTCCCTTCTATGCCCAGCTTCCTTCATGTTTCGATCATGAAAGGCTGTAGGATTTTGTCAAATGCTCTTTCTGCATCTATTGAGATGTTCACAGGGCTTTGAGCCTTTGTTTTGTGTATTACAGTAATTGATTTTCATAGATGAAACCTTGTATTCCTAGCATAAATCCCATTGGCCATGGTGTATAATCCTTTATACGTTTTGCTGGATTCAGTTTGGTAGCATTTAGCAAGAATTTCTGTCTATATTTGTATAGGATATTGGCCTGTATCCTCTTATTTCTTATGATGAGTTTGCCTGGTTTTGATAGCAAAGTGGTCTCACAGAATGAGATGGGATGTGTTCCCTCCTATTTCAGTTTTTGAGATTGTGAATGACCAGTGGTAATTCTTCTTCGAATGTCTGATATAATTCACCAGTGAAGACATATGGGACTGGGTTTTTCTTTGTGGGTAGTTTTCTTGGTGTTGTTTTGTTTGTCTTTTACTGATTAAGTCTCTACTTTCTATTCAGATTTTCTATTTCTTCCTGAGTCAGTTTTTCTAAGAATTTGTCCATTTCATCTAAGTTAACTAATGTGTTGTCATATGATTGTTCATAGTACACCATTATCCTTTTTTATTTGTATAAGGTCAGTAGTGGTGTCTTTTCTTTTATTCCTGATTTTAGTAATTTGAATCTTCCTATTTTTCATGGTCTAGCTAAAGGTTTGTCAATTTTTGTATCTTCTCAGAGATTCAACTTTCAGTTACATTTACTTTCTCTATTATTTTTCTATTATTTATTTCATTTATTTCCACTCTAGTGTTTACTCTTTCCTTCTTTCTACTTGCTTAGGGCTTACTTTGCTCTTCTTTTTTAGTTTTTTAAGGTGGAAGGTAAGATTGATTTCAGATATTTTTTTCTTTTTTAATAAGATATTTACCACTATAAATTTCTCTGAGCACTGATCTACTTGCATAGTACTAAATATATTTAATATATTGTTATATATAAAATATGTATATATTTATATACAATATAAAATTTAATTTGTGATTTCACCTATATTCATTTCAAAGTATTTTCTAATTTTTCTTGTGATTTCTTTTTTGAATCATTTGTTATTCAAGGGTTTAATATTTACAGATCTGAAAATTCCCCAAATTTTTTACTGATTTCTAATTTAATTCCCTTGTGATCAGAAACCACACTTTGTTTTTCAATAGTTTTATATTTATTAAGGCTTTGATCTCCTCAAATTTATTAAGGCTTGTTTTTTTGTGTGTCCATCCTGGAGAACGTTCTACAAATGCTTGAGCAGTGTGTGTGTTCTGCTGATTCTACAGATGCTGAGTGGAATGTTCCATGTCTCTTAGATCTAGTTTGTTTATACTCTTGTCCAAGTCTTCTATTTCCTTGTTTATCTTCTGCTTAACTTTCTATCCATTATTGAAAGTGGGCTATTGTACACAGCCCACTTACATACATACATAGTATTCATTTCTCCCTTAAATTCTGTCAGTTTTTACTTCATGTATTTTGGGACACTGTTGTTAGATGCCTACATGTTTAGAAATCTTCCTGGTAGATTGACACTTTCATTATTATGGAAAGTCCCACTTTACCTCTGCTAACATTTCTTTTAAGTCTATGTTGTGTGATATCAGTATAGCAACTCCAGCTCTTTTATGGTTGTTTAAAGTTGTTCTTTTTACTTCCAACCTATTTGTATCTTTGAATCTGAAGTATGTCTCTTATAATACAATATATGCTTAGATTTCTTTTTATCCAATCTGATAATGTCTGCCTTTTGAGTGGATTATTTAATACATTCACAGTTAAAGTTATTAACCATATGGTTGAATTTATATCTGCTATTTTTCATTTTGTTTTCTGTATATCTCATGTCTTTTTTGTTCCTCTGTTCTTCCTTTATTGCCTTATTTTGTGATGGATGGATACATGGATTAAGTGGATATTTAATTCCTTTAGTGATTTCATTTTATACAGTATTTGAGTCTTCTTAGTGGTTGCTCTAAGTCTTACAATATTTATCTTAATTTACCAGAATCTACTTCATATTTATACCGACTTGATTCCAGAAACATAGAAACTTCACTCCTCTATACATACATTCACTCACCACCTGTTTATGTTATTACTGTTACACATACTATCTGTGATTTATATAGGGTACAAATTGTTATCATCAATTTATGTAATTATATGTCTTTTAAAGAAGTTGAGAGAGGGAAGGAGAGAGATATATTCATATAGCTTGTTATATTCACCTTCTTATTTACCATTTATTGTTCTTCTCACTGTTTTCTGTAGATTCGCACGCCACATGGTGTCACTTCCTGACTGTAACACAACTTTTGTTTCTACTAGTTTCCTTTGTTCTCAAATATATTTAATTTCTGGGTGTCACAGGCTCAACAACATACAAATTGTTTTATGCAGTTGTTTTTAAGTCAGTCAGAAGAATCAAAGAGAAGAAATACACAAAATACACAGTATTTTGTGTAGATGAAAATTATGTTTACCAGCAGTGGGGTGTGTGTGTGTGCGCGTGCACGCATGTCTGATGTAATTTACCTTCAGACTGAAGAACACCCTTTTAGTATTAGAAGGCAGGTCTGGTAGCAAGAAATTCTCACAGTTTTTGTTTATCTGAGAATGCCTTTATTTCACCTTCATTTATGAACCTTGTTTTGCTAGATGTAAGATCTTGGTTGGTCGCTTTCATTTCAGCATTTGAATATGTCATCCCACTGCCTTCTGGTCTCCGCTAGTTCTGGTAAGTCTGCTGCTAACATTGCTGCAGTTTCCTTGTATGTGATGAGTTGTTTCTCTCTCACTGCTTTCAAGACTTTTTCCTTTACCCTTGGCCTTCCACATTTTGACTAAGGTATAACTAAGATCTCTTTGTATTTGCCTACTTGAAGTTCACGAAACTTAGATGCGTATATTAGTGTTTTCATCAAATTTGGGAACTTTTCACCCATTACAACTTCTAATAATTTTCTGCACCTTTTTCTCTCTCCTCTCCTTGTGATACTCACATTTCATGTACATTGGCCACTCAATGGTATCCCACATTTTTCTGAGGTTTCAACTTCCTTTTTTTCTGTTTTTCAGACTACATAGTCTCTATTGATTTATCTTCAAGTTTGCTGATAGTTTTTTTCCGCCACCCGCCACAAACCAATTGTTCAACCACTTAGTGCTTTTCTTGTTTCATTTTGGTTATTGTACTTTTCAACTCTAGATTTTTTAAATAATTTATTTTTACTGATATTCTCAATTTGATGAGACATTATCATCATACCTTCCTTTATTTCTTAGAAACTGTTTTCTTCAGTTCTTTGGAGACATTTAGAATGGTGCTTTGAAGTCTATTTCTGTTAAGTACAACACATGGGCCCCTTTGAACAAAGTTTTTGTTGCCTGTTCATTTGCTTCCCTGTATATGGGTCACGTTTTTTTGCTTCCTTGTATGTCTCATCTACTGTTGTTGAAAACTGGACATTTCAGATAACATAACAGCAGCTCTGGGTACGGACTTTCCCTTCTAGGCCCCAGAGCTTATTGTGTTTGTGTTTGCTTGTTCATTTGCTCAGTGACGTGGTCAAACCCGCTCAGGGAAGTCTGTTCCTGCTGCAGTGTGCTACCTGACCTTCCTGCACACACACTGCCCCACGTTTTTATCTAAAGTGAAAGCTAAAGAGTGTGCTTCTGCTCCTTTAACCACTTAAAGCTTTACCCTTAACCACTCTGTGGGTGAGATAACAGGGCACGCCTTAGAGCAGGGATCCCTAAACCCCCGTACCGGTCCGTGGCCCACCAGGAAATGGGCCACACAGCAGGAGGTGAGCGGCGGGAGAGCAAGCGAGGCTTCATCTGTATTCACAGCCACTCCCCATAGCTTGCATTACCACCTGAGCTCTGCCTCCTGTCAGATCAGCAGTGGCATTAGATTTTCACAGGAGTGTGAACCCTACTGTGAACTGTGCATGCGAGGGATCTAGGTTGTGTGCTCCTTATGAGAATCTAATGCCTGATGGATGATCTGAGGTGGAGCTGAGGCGGTGATGCTAGCACTGGGGAGCGGCTGCAAATACAGATTATCATTAGCAGAGAGGTTTGACTGCACAGAGACCATAATAAATCAATTGCTTGCAGATTCATATCAAAACCCTAGCAGTGAGTGGCAAGTAACAATTAAGCTGCATCTGGTGACAGGCTTCATAGTGGCAAGTGAGTTGATGTACTTCAATTGTACAGCTGCATCTGGTGGAAGGCTTGAAGTCAGAATCCGACACTTATTTTAGTCCGCGTGTGTCCCGCCCATTATTTTATTTACCACTTCCGGCCGTGCCTGTTTCCTGCACTGTGCACTTGCTCGGTCATAGTTTTCGTAAGCCCACCAGCTAACCCTAGCCGGAATGAGTAAAAAATAAACATCACTGGAGAGCTTCTTTGAAAAGGGGGAAAGACTCAATGATGAGACAGCAGAAGACTCTAAGACTGCCAATGAAAAGAAAATATCAAGAGTCATACTTAAATTATGGGTTCATTGCAACAGGTGATTCACATTCTCCAAGCCCACTTTGTATAATATGTGGTGACCGGCTATCCAACGAAGCCATGAAACCTTCAAAATGGCTTCGCCACATGGAGACCAAGCACACTGCATTAAAAGACAAGCCTTCGGATTTTTTCAAAAGAAAAAAAAACGTGAACACAAAGAACAGAAGCGATTATTGAAGGTCACCACTTCATCAAATGTATCTGCGCTGACAGCATCATTCTTAGTGGCTAACTGCATTGTTAAAGCTAAGAAGCCCTTTACTACTGGAGAAGAGTTGATCCTGCCTGCTGCTAAGGACATTTGCATGAGCTTTTAGGAGAGGCTTCAGCTCGAATTGTGGCACACGTTCCCCTTTCGGCTAGCACCATAAGTAGATGAATTGATGAATGAGCAGAGGATATTAAGGCACAATTGTTAGAGAGGATTAGTGAGTCTCCATGGTACGCCATCCAGGTTGACGAGTCTACAGATGTTGGCAACAAGGCAACAATGTTTGTTTTTGTGCAACATGCTTTTCAGGTGGATGTGCCTGAGGATATATTATATGTGCACTTTTGTTGCCAACCAACACCAGAGCTGCAGAACTATTCCCAGTCTTTGAATGATTACATATCAGGGAAACTGAATTGGTCATTTTGTGTTGGTATATGCATGGATGGAGTGGCTGCCATGACTGGACAGCTTTCTGGTTTCACTACTCTGGTCAAAGAGGTTGCTTCTGAATGTGAGTCTATGCACTGTGTCATCCATAGAGAAATGCTGGCTAGCTGAAAAATGTCACCTGTTAACAATGTTTTGCAGGATGTGATTAAAATTATCAACCACGTTAAAGTACATGCCCTTAACCCACGTCTGTTCATGAAGCTTTGTGAGGAGATGGACGCAGAGCACACACGTCTTCTCTTATACACAGAAGTGAGATGGCTTTCCAAAGGTAGATCACTGAACAGAGTTTTTGAGTTACGAGAGCTGCTCCAGAGATTTCTTACAGAAAAACAGTCACCACTGGCAGCACATTTCAGTGACACAGAATGGGTGGCAAAACTTGCTTACTTGTGTGACATATTCAACCAGCTCAACGAACCCAATCTGTCATTTCAGGGGAGAAAGACAACTGTAGTCAAGTCGGCAGATAAAGTGGCTGCATTCAAAGCCAAACTGGAATTATGGGGGTGACGAGTGAACACTGGGATTTTTGACATGTTTCAAACATTAGCAGAGATTTTGAAAGAAACTGAGTCAGGGCCTTCTTTCTCCTGGCTGGTGCATGATCACCTATCTCAGCTTTCAAAAGAGTTTGAGCATCACTTCCCAACCACAAAGACCCCCGAACTGGGAAGGAATGGATCCATGACCCATCTGTGAATAAGCCAGGTGAAATCGACTTTGTCTGTGCTAGAAGAGGATCAACTGCTCGAGATCGCAAATGACGGTGCCCTCAAAAGTATGTTTGAGACAACTTCAAATCTCCATACGTTCTGGATTAAAGTCAAGGTGGAATACCCTGAGATTGCCACAAAAGCACTGAAAAGCCTGCTTCCGTTTCCAACATTCTGTCTTTGTGAAGCATGGTTTTCTGCAGTGACAGCAACCAAAACGAGTTTATGGAGTACAGTGGACATAAGGAACACACCTTGGGTATCACTGTCTCCCATCCCTCTCAGATGGGACCATCTAGTTGCAGGAAAACAAGCTCAGGGCTCCCACTGATTCTGCACAATGGTGAGTTGTATAATTATTCTATTATATATTACAATGTAATAATAATAGAAATAAAGTACACAATAAATGTAATGTTCTTGAGTCATCCCCAAACCATACCCCCACCCCGGTCCATGGAAAAGCTGTCTTCCACGAAACTGGTCCATGGTGCCAAAAAGGTTGGGGCCTGCTGCCTTAGAGGGAATTTACAGAATTTTTTTCTACATTGACCCAAGAACTAACAACTTGGATCTTCTCTAATTGCTCCTGAAAAGTTGCAGTCTTGGGCATGCACACAGACTTCAGGTTGCCAGACATGACAGACTTTATTTTTAAGCCTGGATTAGGAGTTGTCCCCAGGTCAATATTTGCACAAAGGTGTGTTTAAGACACTTGTGCAATGAAGATTCCACTCAGTTCTGATGAGTCTGATGAGGTTTAGGGACACTGTCCCGGTGCCCGTGCCCTGTCCTGATGGCTCCTGAGTGGGGGCAACGTGCACGGCCTTCCTGACATCCAGGGCTGACTGTGATCCGTGGACGGCCCTTCTCAGCTATTTCCCTAGTTCTCCGTGGTTGCCTGGAACAGAGCTTCTGGAACAGGGGACTGATGAGAGTAGAGATGCCAGTTTCCTACCCTCCCAAGGAAGGGCCACAGCCACAGACAAGAGCCTGTCCAGGCTGCACACACCAAAGGCTAGAACAGAGCATCTCGGGGCTCAGACACTGTGGGTCTCACTGTCCTAACCAAGTTTCAGGAGGTCTTCTTGAGTGGGTGTTTCTCCATTTCCTCTGTGCCCTGAGGACAATTTCCAGAGACTTTAAATGAGTATTTTTGTTATAATTCTCACCAGTTAAATTGTTGTTTTGCTGGGAAGAAGACCTGTCAAGCTGCTGGTCTGTCAGTCTAGAAGGCCCATCTCCAAAGAAATTTTTAATGTGATATTTCAGATGGAGTTTCAAGTTTAGTAATTTTAAAAATTCACTTATTAACAAAACCAAAAAATAAGCAGAAATGTTAGAAATCTTCCATTATGAACATCGTTTTGAAAAAGAAACATACATTTACTTGTATTTTGGTTTAAATAAAACAGGTTTGGGACTTCCCTGGTGGCTCAGTGGTTAAGAATCTGCCTGCCAATGCAGGGAACAGGGTTCGAGCCCTGGTCTGGGAAGATCCCACATGCCGTAGAACAACTAAGCCGTAGAACAACTAAGCCCGTGTGCCACAACTACTGAGCCTGCGCTCTAGAGCCTGTGAGCAACAACTACTGACCCCACGTGCCACGACTACTGAAGCCCATGCACCTAGAGCCCGTGCTGTGCAACAAGAGAAGCCACCACAGCAAGAAGCCCGTGCAACACAACTAAGAGTATCGCCCCGCTCACCGCAACTAGAGAAAGCCTGCACGCAGCAATGAAGACCCAACACAGCCATAAATAAATAAATAAATGGTTTTTTTTTTAAAAAACAGAGATATAAATAAGAACATTAATTTTTCTTCTAAGTCTTAAATTTGTGCCCCCAAATAACTGGGAACATTTTTCAGCTTAGGTCACAGGAGGTACAGTGGGAACAACCAGTCTACTGTCAGCAGCATCACCTCCCACGGGCAAAAGCGGGAGCTATCAAAATGGTAACTGTGTAAGTCAAACGAGAAATAAAATTCTCCTTTGCTCTCGGATAGTCCAGAATCCTGCCGCTGTCCATGGTATAGAAACGTACATTCCACTATGTAGCACCAAGACATCAAAATTAACTTCAGGTCTAATTTACCTAAATTCAATTCTCACTCTTATGTCTAATGAGAAAAACCTAAAGACTTTTGCTGAAAGATGAGAAGGACACACATTCAGTGAAGGGAAATATCCGTCAACAGCCCACGTCCGCATCCCTGAAACCATCAGACAGGAGCTCCCCGTACACAGAAGCCTGCTGCTCTACTGGCTGATTTTCTAGGGTTTTAAACAAGATGCAGGGAAATCTCTGCTTGCGGTGCTACTTTCAAAATCCATCCCTTATTCCTCTGCACATGTCTGAATGAAATACATTCTTCAAGGCCCACTTCAAGCCTCATCTCCTCCAACAGCCTCACCCTAAGTCCAGCTTACTCGCTCCATTTCAGTCCTGGTCATGAGCAGCACCCAATGTGACCGGAGTGGTTAGTGCTGGCTCTCCCTGGCATGGCTGCTGCTTTTCTTTGCTGCGCTCCCGGCTGAAATGGAGAAACCCTGTTCCCATCAGATCAAGAAAGGGATGCAACAGTGAACGTAATTTGTGCCCCCCTTCCCTCCAGTTTTCCGGGTTCTCCACACTAGCAATACTGAGAAAACACTCTCCCTTCATCTGACCAAAAATCTTTCCTCACTTTTGCAAGGATGAGTTTTAGTTTCCATAGATAATCATAAAAGGTAATGAATCTCAAGTATATTTTCCAAGCAACCCTTTTTTCAATGTCTATGGATCATAATAAATAAAACACCCCAGCCATTAAAAATTAATACCCTTTTCTAATATACCTAGTCCAACAAAATCTTAATATCATCACAGTATGCAAATATGAAGTCCAAAAGAATTAAACTTCAGCATCATGATTAAATTTTTGCAATTCCAAAGTACAATGAATCAGATATAATTTTCCCAATACATCCAGCAAGGTCAAGGATCATTAGCCTAATTATATTTCCTTTTTATTATGTCATTAGGCTTTTTGATTATTTGTTTTGTAGCCATTTACTTACAAGTATAAAAATAATATTTTGACCAAAAGAAAACTTTTTAAAAAGAAGTTATTATTGTTACATTCTTTGAATTGACTGGGTATGCTCTACAAATAATTAGAGAAAAAGCATCTCCACAAAAAGTAATGAATCATTCAACATCTAAAACAAACCTGGGATCCACAAAACGTATGTTCTTCTAACTATAGCCTTGTATATTGATGTGGTTTTCTACATAAATACACTTTTAAGGCTTGCAATAGAAATGTATTCTATTATTGATAAAAACAAACATCCTGTTAAAAATTACAAAGTACCAAATGTTTATGATGTATTCCCCAAAACAGATCTAAATTGTCTTATTATAAGATATTTGGTATTTCAGACATTATTTTAGGTCTACGAGACAAATAGAACCATCCAATCAAAACACACCTTGCCAGCTACGACAGGAAAACTTAACACCAATACGGACAACTAGACTTATACCTCTCAATGATCATTCAGGCCATCAGCCTGTAAACGCTGAAATATCAACTGATTATGATAAAACATATTTTTTAATCTAAAGATAAATATTTGCACTTAGTACAAGTCAAGCAGAGATTCACAGGTTAAATACATACCCTTGTTTTATTTTCTGACCAACCAATCTTACGATAGTACTTGAAGTACAGCTCACACGTTTTCCCAGCGCCCCAACATAGTAGGAAAAATCGTTTTAATGGCAACTACTATTTCACCTAAGAATATTTGGAGGCGTTACATTACACACTCCCACACAGGAACATTTAAGTAAAGAATGCTTCTTTTCCCATTGTTATTATGAAGTTTTACAAAATACAAAAAAGGCTTTTTAGAAGTTAGGTCAGAAAGCACAGTGGCAAGATCGAACAAAATGCCAAATGTCTTTTATTAACTCCCCTAATAATAAGTAGCAGATTTAACTATCTATTTTTCTAATCATATTTCCAGAAGCTGAAGCCAAACAAATGTTTAACTATCATGAATTCCTTTTCTCCCCCATTCTTTGGGCAGAGCATTTTAATCTGATAAATAGAACAGAAGAAACCCAGGAAGAAATTCATTTGTTGCATTAAATGGTTATATAAAGGGCAATTATGTATTTAAAAAGCAAAACAGATTCTTTGGGGCTTCCCTGGTGGCACAGTGGTTGAGAGTCCGCCTGCCGATGCAGAGGACACGGGTTCGTGCCCCGGTTCGGGAGGATCCCACGTGCCGCGGAGCGGCTGGGCCCGTGAGCCATGGCTGCTGAGCCTGCGCGTCCGGAGCCTGTGCTCCGCAACGGGAGAAGCCACAGCGGTGAGAGGCCCGCGTACCAAAAAACAAAACAAAAAAAACCAGATTCTTTTCATTCACTCTTGTTAAGTTCTGTGTGCAAATTTATATTGTGGGAAGCACGTTCCTTTACACACCTTTTAAGGATTATTAGACATTTCTGACTTAAGGCATATTTTACAGAGACGTCCCTTTTGGTGGAATCAAAACTATCTCCACTCAACATTTGGTGGGTTTAACCACAGTGGCTGTACCTCCACCTACTATTTATTTGCCACACAAGCAAAAGGCCCTCATTTTTACTGCTTACAAAAGCTTATGTGTCTAAGGCTCACATCATTCTGATAAATTTTACTTAATTGGGCAAATGTCATATTTGGTGGTATCATAGTTTATGTACTTATCAAAATCTGTTAGAATACAAAAAAGGCTTTAAAAGTATCTCCACACACAATTTTATAAACGTAACTAGTCATTTAAATATGGAACACATATGAAAATCAGTACAAATTCAGATTCTTTTCAAAAAGGATCTATTCTAGTCTTCTTATAAATCCCATCCCACACTTGCCCTCATCTATAACATTTCACATCCACACCTATGGCTAATGATGAGGAACACAGGCTCTGCAGCCGGAAGGCTGGGTCTGCACCCGAGCTCTGCCCCTCACTGCGCTGGAAGCGTGAGATCATGCCTGCATCTCAGCTTTGTGTGCTGTGCACCAGGGATACGGGGTCTCCCTCACAGGATTAGGGGGTGGGATGAGCCAGCTTGGGACTGTGCAGACAAGGACCACGCACCTGCAGGCTCCGCGGCGGCCGGGGCTGCTGCCATGATCCCCGCTGGTACTAGTACTACTGCTGAAGCTGCTGCTGCTACTGCTGTTTCCCAAAGTATCTCTGCTCGGACCTCATCTGACACTGGATTAACTAGAAACCTCTTTGTCAGGGAATTCCTACTGTCAAGATCATTCCAGTGTAAATTCTCCCACTTCCCTGCTCATAAGCTTGGGTTAATTTAATCTTTCCTTGGACATGAAGATCCTGAGGTGACTTAGGGTCACTCTCAACATTAACAGGCACTGAACTCGCCTGTGAGACGCAGGACATGGGTCACCACGCACTCGCTCTGGGACGTTCCTTAAAAATTGGCAAGTGCGTGTGTGTGTGTCATGTTTCAAAGAGGGACCTCATCTTCCTCTTGATTCCGTGGGCGACAGGGTTGTTGTTTCACCGAGTGAGCAGCTCGATATTTAATTCTGACCTATAAGCATCACGCTCATTTGCTAAAGGAGAAGTACGTGAAATCATAGTCTGATAAAACTATACCTTCTCAGAGAATCTCCTTATGCTTTCATAACCTCACAAAGAAGACCGGTGTGCTAAGACGTAGGCACACAACTTAAATACAGGTTCCATGAAAAAATAAGGAAAGCTCTGTGTTGGGTTCCCTGGAGGACAAAGGGCTGAGAGACACCAGACATGCCTCACTGCAGCCACCCCAGAGTCCAGAAAGCAGCCCCTTCTCTTTATGCCACAGAGCAAGCTGTCCAGGTGTGGGACCTCTGTGGTCACACAGAAGACATATCTCCCAAGAGAGCTACTAAAGGCCAGTGCATCCAGCTGCAGACTTACTTTCAAGAAGAGGACAGATCACAGAAATATTATCTAGCTCTTTTAAAGTATTTGGGGAAACCAGAGCTCTTAGCTTCCACCGTGTGTGAGAAGAGTGGCTAGAAAAACCTCCATAAACACAGGCTACAGCATCAACAGCAACCAGTCTCACTCGAAATCAGTGTCTACATATAACAAGGGCAACCACAGCATCAACGGCTATCAGTCTCACTGGAAATCAGGGTCCACCTATACAAGGGCAACTACAGGTCAGTGGTTTGGACTGTGCAGGTCCGCTGACACATAGAGTCTTTTCAGTAGTAAATACTGTAGCACTACATGAGCTGAGGGTGGTTTTGTCCATGGATGTGGAACCTCGGATATGGTGGAACCCCGAATACGAAAGGCTGATTATAATTTGTAGAGATCTTGGATTGCGCAAAAGTTGGTGCCCCAAGTCCGTGTTGCTCAGGGCTCAGTGTGCTTGCATGCATATGGAAAATACGTTTTCCTTAAACGAAATTTTACATGTCTCAAGTAGTTGGAATGGGTAATTTTTTCTTCCAAATACAACAGAGTTAAATAAAACTGGCTTTCTTCAGCCATCTAACACTTTGTAGCAGATTTTTCTCTTACCAACATACTGGAAAAATTACTTTATCTCTCCCAAAACAAACCTGAATAGCAGAACTGAGTACAAGACCCTGGCCAAGGATATGCTGACAAGCTCATCAGGAGTCAGGATGGAGACTGGTCCACAAACCCTCTTTAAGCTGCAGGTCAATAGCTGTGTCACCACCAACGGGTGCAAATGACAGCACTGGCAAAGGCTCGTACCCACAGTTTACTGATGGGCTCACAACAGGGTGAGGCCACTGTGCAGACATGACGCTGCACATGATGGCTGTGTGGAAGGGGGCCATCTCATGCCAGCTACCTGAATCTGAAGTCTTCATGATTTGTACAGAAATCTTATTTCAGTAGGCTTAAAAACTGAATACTACGTCAAAAAAATCATGAAATCGTATACTTGCAGGTAACATGTGGCAGCTTCCTCATCTCTGTTCATTTAACAGAAAAAAAGTGGTGACAGGAGATATGGAGGGCGTGCTTGGCATTCTGGAGAATTTCATCCCTAGACTAGTGACGTCTGCATCAACCCTGCCCTTCATCACGTGATAACCCCGCTGCCTAGCTCTACCCGGCCTCTGCGCTCCCTGCCCATATTCCCCACCCAGACAGCTTTTCCATTTCTGATACGGTCCATGGGAAGAGGTGTGATGACTCAGCCTACATGTACTATATGCAAACATGCCGTTTAGAACATTCACCTCTGCCAGAAAAACGTGGTTTTCCATTTACCTTTATTCCATTGACAAAGCCACCTTGGCAATATTGCTTATTTTGAGATGAGTTATTTTCTGGCTTTTAATCACTACTGGGTATAGCCACTGATATGTATAAAGCCCTCCTCCTCTAGCCAGCTGCCTTATTTGTTAAACAAATATTTATTCAGTGCCTTTTCTGATCTAAAGTCACCAGCAACCAGCTGTGTCATCATAAGTGGTTCTGAAAAATGCAACTGCATCACATTTGGGTTTGCATCATCGTCAGATTAATAGAGATGCCTGTGGTGAGGCTGCCCCCAGCTCAGCTAGAGGTTCCGTTCAAACCCACCCCTCCTGGCTGGATTCCGCAGCACCCATCTGGGGGCAGCTGTCTGCTTCGAAATAAATATGGATGGAAATATCTCTGGGTCAGACTTCTAGCTACAACTTCCAGGTCAGTAGCAAAAGTTCACAGAATCACATCACCCCTTAGTTGCCACTCGCCTGGGGAAGCTGTGCCAGCTTCAGGCCTCATTTCTCTCTATTTGTTTCACCCAAAAAGACGGAGCTGCCCACCATCCCCTGCTTCAGGGTGAAGGATGGGCACCAACAGCATTACCTTCCTTCTGCGTTCATTGTTCTAAGAATTTACTACATTTTCCTGAATGGCTGCCTTGAGAAATTTACAAAATCATTTCACAATCAAGGTCACTGGCTGGATCAGTGGAAAAACATTGCATGAAAATGTTTTCCTCCAAATGCACTTTTCCTTATCTTTGGGACTCAGGTGTCACAGCATAGATCAAAAGTGCTGACGCAGAATGGAGATGTTGGAACTGGATACAAGAGTCTCTTCCCTGTGTCAAGTGCAAGGTGACTGTTTAGCTGGGTTCTGCAGGGCATCCACTCAGGTATTACAATAGCAACAAAATACCAAACACATGACTGGTTACTAAGGACTGGATTTCTTGCTTGCTTTCATTTGCTCACTCTTACCTTTCTTTCCATCCATACTAGCACTAATATGGATTTCAACCAAGTGACA
Organism: Phocoena sinus; assembly: GCF_008692025.1. NCBI lineage: Eukaryota > Metazoa > Chordata > Mammalia > Artiodactyla > Phocoenidae > Phocoena > Phocoena sinus. Next base: position 737,633 of record NC_045778.1, on the reverse strand, counting down.
GTTTGTTTCTAGACAACTAATTCTGGAAACAAACAATTGGTGAAATTTTGGAAATATGTATCATGAAGCTACAAATAAAGTAGTCAGAGCATGATCACTTGGTGGAGATGATTATTTGTTGTTCTATCTGGGAAAGTCTTACTTCATGTTCTAAAATGCTAACCTCTGCTACCTGCTTACAGACTGTGGAGGGTACACAGCCCAGAAAACAATGTGAATGTTTTTCTCTAATGAAAGTTCACACTTGTGCCCAAAACATTGTCCAACTTCAGAAAACACATGAGTACTCACTTGTTTAGCCTTGGTCTTTGTGATGGTGTCAGAAATGGGTTTCTTCCTTTCCTTTACAGTAGTTTTAGAAAATAATTCCTCAAATTCATGACAATCTATAGATGGCTCTTCAATTTTTTCCCAAATAAGTGAAGCACTGGAGTCTCTAAAGTTAAGCAAAAGACCCATGAGAGAGCCATCAAACCAAACTGCAGGACATTACAGTGAGCAGTGACACATGGGGACAGAGAGGACAGAGGCATCAGAGGAGCAGGGATAGGACGGCAGGCAGCAGAGGACGGAGGGAGATCGGGGGGAAGATGCTCTTTTCTGTACAATCACCATTTGCTTAATCAACGTGATGAGAAACAGCATCGATACAGAATGAGACATTTGCCTGGAAAGAATCATTTCCAGGAATTCTCAGTCATCAAGTCGCCATATAAAAACATAAAAGGAGAGCCCCTCTCTGTACGGCTCTCAAGGCAGGAAATGTCTGATATCTCACAAACCCAACCTGACCCATCAGCTTGGGTTATTTGTGGGTTGAAAATAAATCACTTCATGCCCACAGAGGCACCTTCGTCTCCCCACCACTGCCCGTCACTGCATGTCACCTGACTCTTCAGTGACTGTGGAGTCATGTAGTGCCACCTAAAAAGGGGAGATCCATTCAAAAAAAGCAAGACGAAAAGAACTTCATATACTGCATATGGATAAAATGAGTTTGGGGCACATTTGGAAATGATGTCTCGGCACATAGAAGTGACCCAGCAAATTACCCAGAGAATGAGCTGCAAAGTCAGAAGTAGTCAAAATAGATAGGTTCCTCTCCCACTATGATTCAGTGAAGAGAAAATTAATATAAGAAATGAAAATGAACCTGGTAAATACCCTATTCTAAATCTGTGCCACATCACATACACACATACACACACACACACACACACACACACACACACAAATTCAGAGTCACGAGAACTTGGGACAAGGAAGTCCAGTGAAATTTAAAGGGCATGTTTTTTCTCCCACTGGCGCATTCCACAGCCATGTCCTAGTACCGTCCCAGGGGTCGGGGAACCAGGTTATGGACCATCCATGGATAAGTAATACACCAGCAGCATACCTGCTGGGAGGCATTCTTTTACAAATATCATATATTTTATAAAAATCATATAAGTTTGTGATTTTATGACCTCACAGTGTTGCATATCATCTACAGAAGTGCCATGAAATGCTCAGAACTAAGTCATTTCACACATGGGGTGTGGATGTGTGTATTTTTGTGTAGCACATTTCTGAATAGTAAAACAAGACCATGCCTTCAAAAGGATGAAGAAAACATCCTCAAGAGTCAGTCTGTCTATGGATTTGATTTACTTTTATGAGCTATTTATCAGAGTGAGGTTCTGCAATGAGGAAACAGAGCATGTATGCTAAGAAAAGTATATCCCTCTATCTATAAAAGTCTATCAAAAACTATATAGACAGAAATGTGTTTATTGATTCACGTCATTTGTTTTATTCCTTTGATACTTCTGGAGAAAAGTCTAAAATTGCTTCACTAAATATTGATGTAATCGTCTACAGGCAAGTTTTACTTTTATTTATTTTATTTTTACTCATTTTTCTCCAGAGTTTTAAAGGAAAATGCTTCCCTCGTATTGACAATACTAAGCAAAGATGAGCCCCTGTTCACGTTACCTTTTACTGTGCAGTTGAATTCTCGTCCAATACAGAGGCTTCATCGGCCGACAAGGTTCTATTGGCTGCTTCCTGCTGCCTTTGTCCTGGTTCAACCCGAACCCAAACAAGCCAGCTGGCAACGGTGGAGGAAGAAATCCACACGCCTGCAGTGTTGGTGAAGTGCTACTCCCAGCTTGTGGCAGGAGAGCAAGGCCGGATCCAGGAAGCAGAGGGGGTGGGGGCGGTGGGGGGAAACCTGTTCCAGGAGGGGGAGGAGGGGGAGGGGCTAGAGGAGGCGGAACCCTCACACCTGGCAAAGGAGGACGGGGGGCAGGAGGAATTCCTTCACTGGGAAGACGGGGCATGGGAGGAATTCCCACGCTGGGAAGAGGGGGGGCTGGAGGAATTCCCACACCGGGAAGAGGGGGGGCGGGAGGAATTCCCACACCAGGAAGAGGGGGAGCAGGAGGAATTCCTTCACTGGGAAGAGGGGGGGCGGGAGGAATTCCCACACCGGGAAGAGGGGGGGCGGGAGGAATTCCCTCACTGGTTAGAGAGGGGGCGGGAGGAATTCCCACACTGGGAAGAGGGGGGGCGGGAGGAATTCCCACACCAGGAAGAGGGGGGGCGGGAGGAATTCCCACACCAGGAAGAGGGGGAGCAGGAGGAATTCCTTCACTGGGAAGAGGGGGGGTGGGAGGAATTCCCATCCCGGGAAGAGGGGGGGCGGGAGGAATTCCCACACCGGGAAGAGGGGGGGCGGGAGGAATTCCCACACCGGGAAGAGGGGGAGCGGGAGGAATTCCTTCACTGGGAAGAGGGGGGGCGGGAGGAATTCCCACACCGGGAAGAGGGGGGGCGGGAGGAATTCCCTCACTGGTTAGAGAGGGGGTGGGAGGAATTCCCATACCGGGAAGAGGGGGGGTGGGAGGAATTCCTTCACTGGGAAGAGGGGGGATGGGAGGAATTCCTTCACTGGGAAGAGGGGGGGCAGGAGGAATTCCCACCCCGGGAAGAGGGGGGGCGGGAGGAATTCCCACACTGGGAAGAGGGGGGGCGGGAGGAATTCCCACCCTGGGAAGAGGGGGGGCAGGAGGAATTCCCACACCGGGAAGAGGGGGGGCGGGAGGAATTCCTACTGTGGGAAGAGGGGGGGCGGAAGGAATTCCCTCACCAGGCAAAGGTAGGGGAGGGGGTGGCAGCATCTCTGGACCAGGCGGAGGAGGAGGTGAGGGACATGGTGGGCTGGGAAGTGCAGGCTCAGGCACGACATGGGGTGGGGTCCGTGGAGGAGCCACGGTGCCCAGACCAGGCATCTGGTGGGAGAACTTGGGAGACAGAGGCAGTGCAGTAGGGATGTCATGGCTGTTTTCAGAGGAGGGGAAAGCAGAGTGCTCGTGGCTGGTTTCAAACTCCGCATGAAAATAAGGATGGGAAGGCTGGGAGCTCGCCTGTCCTTGACCGTCAGACCAGGGCGGTGACGTGGGTGGTGGAGCCTGGAGGGATGGATGTGCATCGAGCTGAACTGCTATTCGCCTTGGAGACACAACCAAAGAAATCTCTGCGCAGAACTTGTTCTGAGGTCCGGGAGGTGAGGACAGCCCGGCTGAGTCTCCACTCGTGGCCTCAGGCAGGGCACCCATGACAGGATGTGTCAGTGTCCCACCCTCCTCTGTCGGGGACGTCTGGATGGACTTTGCCTGTAAAATCCTTTGATGCCCTACTTCCTTTTCTCCCAAACTGAGAGCTCGCAGACACGTGTCTCCAGAGGTGGCCGCCTCCAGGTCTGCGGCCGGGTACTGCTTCTCTAGCTCAGCTATTTTGGTCCTCAGATCCTCAATGGTCTGCTCCAGCTGCTGAATGACAGTGGCCTGACCCTCAGATTTCATGTCACAAACTTCCTGAGGGGCAACAGAGACATCACAGTTAAATATAAAATAAGGAATACTCAAAATACCAAAAACTGGTCTTACAAAATTAAGCAAAATGTATTTGTTTGTTATAATACTTCTAAACACTCCCTCCATGGAAAGACACTATTACTACTTCCACTGGTCCCTGCTTTTCCATCCTCGGATTTCAAATTAGTTTACACACGTGACCATGAAGTCCGAAGGCCCCTGTCTAATCTTCGAATGAAATCATGGAAGACCGACAGACCGCTGAGAAGAGGGAAGAAGAGACTGAGTGACAGACCCACATAATGCCACCATAGGCTACTCTCTTCCTGCCCAGTTAATTCTGCTACTAGGACGTTCCCTAAAGACATTTTAAATCCTGAGTTTTACAGTTAATCACAACCTTTAAAAGGTAATCTCTAAGAGGTGGAGAAGTGTCCCAGAGAAAGCTACAATATGTGAGCAGGGATTGCAAGCTTGGGAGCCTGAACCAAGATGGCGGAGAAGAAGGACATTCCCTCTTGTGAGAACACCAGAATCACAACTAGCTGCTGGAAAATCATTGACAAGAAGACACTGGAACTCACCAAAAAAGATACCCCACATGCAAAGACAAAGGAGAAGCTGCAATGAGATCGTAGGAGGGTTGCAATCACAATAAAATCAAATCCCATAACTACTGGGTGGGTGACTCACAGACTGGAGAACACTTATACCACAGAAGTCCACCCACTGGAATGAAGATTCTGAGCCCCACGTCAGGCTTCCCAAGCTGGGGGTCCGGCAACGGGAGGAGGAATTCCTAGAGGATCAGACTTTGAAGGCTTGTGGGATTTGATTGCAGGACTTTGACAGGACTGGGGGAAACAGAGACTCCACTCTTGGAGGGCACACACGAAGTACTCTGTGCTTCAGAACCCAGGGGAAGGAGCAGTGACCCCATAGAAGATTGAACCAGACCTACCTGCTGGTGTTGGAGGATCTCCTGTGGAGATGGGTGGTGGCTGTGGCTTAACGTGGGGATGGGGACACTGGCAGCAGAAGTTCTGGGAAGTACTCCTTGGCGTGAGCCCTCCCAGTCTGCCATTAGCCCCAAGAAAGAGCCCAGGTAGGTTCCAATGTTGGGTTGCCTCAGGCCAAACAACCAACAGGGAGGGAACCCAGCCCCACCCATCAGCATACAAGTGGATTAAAGTTTTACTGAGCTCTGCCCACCACAGCAACACCCATCTCAACCCACCACCAGTCCCTCCCATCAGGAAATCTGCACAAGCCTCTTAGAGAGCCTCATCCACGAGAGAACAGACAGCAGAAGCAAGAAGAACAACAATCCTGCAGCCTGTGGAACAAAAGCCACATTCACAGAAAGACAGACAAGATGAAAAGGCAGAGGACTATGTACCAGATGAAGGAACAAGATAAAACCCCCGAAATACAACTAAATGAAGTGCAGATAGGAAACCTTCCAGAAAAAGAATTCAAAATAATGATAGTGAAGATGCTCCAGGATGTAGGAAAAAGAATGGAGGCAAAGATCGAGAAGATGCAAGAAATGTTTAACAAAGACCTAGAAGAATTAAAGAACAAACAAACAGAGAAAAACAATACATTAACTGAAAGGAAAACTACACTAGAAGGAATCAATAGCAGAATAACTGAGGTAAAAGAACAGATAAGTGACCTGGAAGACAGAATGGTGGAATTCACTGCTGCGGAACAGAATAAAGAAAAAGAATGAAAAGAAATGAAGACAGCCTAACAGAACTCTGGGACAACATTAAACACAAAAACATTCGCATTATAGGGGTCCCAGAAGGAGAAGAGAGAGAGAAAGGACCCGAGAAAATATTTGAAGAGATTACAGTCGTAAACTTCCCTAACATGGGTAAGGAAATAGCCACCCAAGTCCAGGAGGTGAAGCGAGTCCCATACAGTGTAAACCCAAGGAGAAACTTGCCGAGACACATAGTAATCAAATTGACAAAAATTAAAGACAAAGAAAAATTATTGGGCTTCCCTGGTGGCACAGTGGTTAAGAATCCGCCTGCCAATGTAAGGGACACGGGTTCGAGCCCTGGTCTGAGAAGATCCCACATGCCGCGGAGCAACTAAGCCCATGCGCCACAACTACTAAGCTTGCGCTCTAGAGCCCACGAGCCACAACTACTGAGCCCACGTGCCTAGAGCCTGTGCTCTGCAACAAAAGAAGCCAGCGCAATGGGAAGCCCACGCACCACAACGGAGAGTAGCCCCAGCTCACTGCAACTAGAGGAAGCCCACATGCAGCAATGAAGACCCAACGCAGCCAAAAATAAATAAATTTTTAAAAAATTATTGAAAGCAGAAAGGGAAAAACAAAAAATAATATATAAGGGAACTCCCATAAGGTTAACAGCTGATTTCTCAGCAGAAACTCTACAAGCCAGATAGGAGTGGTATGATATACTTAAAGTGATGAAAGGGAAGAACCTACAACCAAGATTATGCTACCTGGCAAGGACCTCATTCAGATTCGATGGAGAAATTAAAAGCTTTACAGCCAAGCAAAAGCTAAGAGAATTCACCACCACCAAACCAGCTCTACAACAAATGCTAAAGGAACTTCTCTAAGTGAGAAACACAAGAGAAGAAAAGGGCCTACAAAAACAAACCCAAAACAATTAAGGAAATGGTCATACAAACATACATATCGATAATTACCTTAAATGTGAATGGATTAAATGCTCCAACCAAAAGACACAGGCTTGTGGAATGGATACAAAAAAAAGACCCATATATATGCTGTCTACAAGAGACCCACTTCAGACCTAGGGACACTTACAGCCATAAAGTGAGGGGATGGAAAAAGATATTCCATGCAAATGGAAATCAAAAGAAAGCTGGAGTAGGAATACTCATATAAGATAAAACAGACTTTAAAATACAGAATGTTGGGGGCTTCTGTGGTGATGCAGTGGTTGAGAGTCCACCTGCTGATGCAGGGGATACGGGTTCATGCCCCAGTCCGGGCGGATCCCACATGCCACAGTGCGGCTGGGCCCATGAACCATGCCCTCTGAGCCTGCACATCCGGAGCCTGTGCTCTGCAATGGGAGAGGCCACAACAGTGAGAGGCCCATGTACCACAAAAAAAAAAAAAAAAAAAAAAATTAGAAGAGAAAAGGAAGAACACTACATAATGATCAAAGGGATCAATCCAAGAAGGAGATATAAGAATTATAAATATACATGCACCCAACATAGGAGCACCTCAATACATAAGGCAAATGCTAACAGCTGTAAAAGAGGAAATCGACAGTAAAACAATAATACTGGGGAACATTAACACCTCACTTACAACAATGGACAGATCATCCAAAATGAAAATAAATAAGGAAACAGAAGTTTTAAATGACACAATAGACCAGATAGATTTATTTGATATTCATAGGACATTCCATCAAAAAACAGCCCATTACACTTTCTTCTCAAGTGCTCATGGGACATTCTCCAGGATAGATCACATCTTGGGTCACAAATCAAGCCTCAGTAAATTTAAGAAAATTGAAATCATATCAAGCATCTTCTCTGACCACAACGCTATGAGATTAGAAATGAATTTCAGGGGAAAAAACATAAAAAGCACAAACACATGGAAGCTACAAAATACATTACTAAATAACCAAGAGATCACTGAAGAAAACAAAGAGGAAGTCAAAAGATACCTAGAGACAAACGACAATGAAAACATGGCGACCCAAAATCTATGGGATGCAGCAAAAGCAGTTCTAAGAAGGAAGTTTATAGCTATACAAGCCTACCTCAAGAAACAAGAAAAATCTAAAATAAATAATTTAACCTTACACCTAAAGGAACTAGAGAAAGAACAAACAAAACCCAAAGTTAGCAGAATGAAAGAAATCATAAAGATCAGAGCAGAAATAAATTAAATAAGAACAAAGGAAACAATAGCAAAGATCAATAAAACTAAAAGTCGGTTCTTTGAGAAGATAAACAAAGTTGATAAACCTTTAACCAGCCTCATCAAGAGTGAGAGGACTCAAATCAATAAAATTAGAATGAAAAAGGGGAACTTACAACAGACACCACAGAAATACAAAGCATCCTAAGAGACTACTACAAGCAATTCTATGCCAATAAAATGGACAACCTGGAAGAAATGGACAAATTCTGAGACTGGTATAACCTTCCAAGACTGAACTAGGAAGAAATAAAAAATATGAACAGACCAATCACACGTAATGAAATTGAAACTCTGATTAAAAATCTTCCAAAAACCAGAAGTCCAGGACCACATGGCTTCAAGGGTGAATTCTATCAAACATTTAGAGAAGAGCTAACACCCATCCTTCTCAAACTCTACCAAAAAACTGCACAGGAACGACACTCCCAAACGCATTCTATGAGGCCACCATCAGCATGATACCAAAACCAGACAAACATAGTACAGAAAAAGAAAATTACAGACCAATATCACTGATGAATATAGATGCAAAAATCCTGAACAAAATACCACCAAACGGAATCCAACAACACATGAAAAGGATCAAACACCATGACCAAGTGGGATTTATCCCAGGGATGCAAGGATTCTTCAATATATGCAAATCAATCAATATGATACACCATATTAACAAACTGAAGAATAAAAACCATATGATCATCTCAGTAGATGCAGGAAACGTTTTTGACAAAAATCAACACTGATTTATGATAAAAAGTCTCCAGAAAGTGGGCATAGAGGGAACCAACCTCAACATAATAAAGCCCATATAGGACAAACCCACAGCAAACATCATTCTCAATGATGAAAAACTGAAAGCATTTCCTCTAAGTTCAGGAACAACACAAGGATGTCCACTCTCACCACTGTTATTCAACATAGTTTTGGAAGTCCTAGCCTCGGAAATCAGAGAAGAAAAAGAAATAAAAGGAATACAAATTGGAAAAGAAGAAGTAAAACTGTCACTGTTTGCAGATGACATGACACTATACATAGAGAATCCTAAAGATGCCACCAGAAAACTACTAGACCTAATCAATGAATTTGGTAAAGTTGCAGGATACAAAATTAATGCACAGAAATCTCTAGCATTCCTATACACTAATGATGAAAAAACTGAAAGAGAAATTATGGAAACACTCCCATTTACCATTGCAACAAAAAGAATAAAATACCTAGGAATAAACCTACCTAGGGAGACAAAAGACTTGTATTCAGAAAAGCATAAGACACTGATGAAATTAAAGATGATACCAACACATGGAGATATACCATGCTCTTGGATTGGAAGAATCAATATTGTGAAAATGACTATACTACCCAAAGCAATCTACAGATTCAATGCAATCCCCATCAAATTACCAATGGCAATTTTTACAGAACTAAAACAAAGAATCTTCAAATTTGCATAGAGACACAAAAGACCTCGACTAGTCAGAGCAGTCTTGAGGGAAAAAAACGGAGCTGGAGGAATCAGATTCCCTGACTTCAGACTATACTACAAAGCTACAGTAATCAAGACAATATGGTACTGAAACAAAAACAGCAACACAGATGAATGGAACAAGATAGAAAGCCCAGAGGTAAACCCACGCACCTATGGTCAACTAATCTATGACAAAGGAGGCAAGGATATACAATGGAGAAAAGACAGTCTCTTCAATAAGTAGTGCTGGGAAAACTGGACAGCTACATGTAAAAGAATGAAATTAGAACACTCCCTAATACCATATACAAATATAAACTCAAAATGGATTAGAGACCTAAATGCAAGACCAGACACTATAAAACTCTTAGAGGAAAACATAGGAAGTATGCTCTTTGACATAAATCACAGCAACATCTTTTTTGATCCACCTCCTAGACTAATGGAAATAAAACCCAAAATAAACAAATGGGACCTAATGAAACTTAAAAGCTTTTGGACAGCAAAGGAAACCATAAAGAAGACGAAAAGACAACCCTCAGAATGGGAGAAAATATTTGCAAACGAATCATCAGACAAAGGATTAATCTCTAAAATATATAAACAGCTCATGCAGGTCGATTTTGAAAAAAAACAAGCAACCCAATCCAAAAATGGGCAGAAGACCTAAATAGATATTTCTCCAAAGAAGACACACAGATAGCCAAGAAGCACATGAAAAGCTGCTCAACATCACTAATTATTAGAGAAATGTAAATCAAAACTACAATGAGGTATCACCTCACACCAGTTAGAATGGGCTTCATCAGAAAATCTACAAACAACAAATGTGGAGAAAAGTGAGTCCTCTTGCTCTGTTGGTGGGAATGTAAACTGATACAGCCACTATGGAGGTTCCTTAAAAGACTAAAAATAGAATTACCATATGATCCAGCAATCCCACTACTGGGCATATACCCAGAGAAAACCACAATTCAAAAAGACACATGCACCCCAATGTTCACTGCAGCACTATTTCCAATAGCCAGGTCATGGAAGCAACCTAAATGCCCATCGACAGATGAATGGATAAAGAAGATGTGGTACATATATACAATGGAATATTACTCAGCCATAAAAAGGAACGAAATTGGGTCATTTGTTGAGATGTGGATGGATCTAGAGACTGTCATACAGAGTGAAGTAAGTCAGAACGAGAAAAACAAATATCGTATATTAACACATATATACGGAACCTAGAAAAATGATACAGATGAACCAGTTTTCAGGGCAGAAATTGAGACACAAATGTAGAGAACAAACGTATGGACACCAAGGGGGGAAAGCTGTGGGGAGGGTGGGAGTGGGGGTGTGATGAATTGGGTGCTTGGGGTTGACATGTATACACTGATGTGTATAAAATTGATGACTAATAAGAAGCTGCTGTTTAAAAAAATAAAAAAGAATTCCATAACCTTCCAATATTAAATCTCCCTTCCTTGGAGATAATAATGGTGCCTTATCTCTGATGGTTGTGAGGAATGAGATAAAGCCTATAAGTTACTTAGCACAGTGGGTAGTGTATTATGAACACCCAATAAATGTTAGCTATTATTATAAAAAAAAGAAAAAAAAAACTAAGGGAATCTGAATCAAGTATGGACCTTAGGTAATAAAAAGGTATTGATATTGGTTCAATGACAAAGGCACTTCCTAATATGTTAATAATAATTTTTTTAAAAAAGATAATCTCTAAAAGGGTCTCCAATAAGATAATGGGAAATATTTCTGATATCCATATGGGCATATTCATATACCTTAAGTGCATGTATACAACTTACATCACATTACTACAATTCAAATATTTTATCCAAGGCATTTCAGAAAGGGATGCATTTTGTCACCACAATTTATGAAGATGGCTGAGAGCAACTGTGCCCCCGTGTGGGTCACCCTCACATCCACACAGTGTCTTCCTCTCCCAAGGGGACACTGTCAGGAAAAAGTATTTTGGTTATAGAAAAGGAGGAAGCCCTCTGGGTAAAGTGATTACCAATAACAGACGAGTAAGAAGAAAAGACAAGAGAGAGGAATGGGTAGAGAAAAAGGAGAAAAGCAGGGACAGGAGGTAGGAGAGAAGGGGGACAGACTCCAGCTGACTAAAGCTCAGGATTACACACCTGCTCACACAGGCTCAACTGCTCCCTTAAGGCTGGAATGAGAGGGGAGGGGCAGGGTCTCCATGCTCAGAACTGCTTCTCCAGAGCGCCCAGGGCTTTTCACAGATGACCCCAAGAGAGGCCAACATGAGGAGCCACCATCCACAGCATGGACACCTACTACCTTCCCCTCTCTTCATCTACCAGGGAGGAATAATTAAGAGGTTAATACAAAGATGACACAAACTACTGGATTGGCCCAAAAGTTCGTTTTGGTTTTTCCAGAATTTCATTTTATTTTATAGCTGAGTAATATTCCATTGTATAGATGTACCACATTTTCTTTATCCATTCATCTCTTGATGGAAACTTAGGTTGCTTCCATATCTTGGCAATTATAAATAATGTTGCTATGAACACTGGGCTGCATGTATCTTTTTGAATTAGTGTTTTCTTTTTTTTTTTTTTTCTTCAGATAAATACCTAGGAGTGAAATTGCTGGGTCACATGATAGGTTTTATTTTTTTGAGAAACCTCCATACTGTTTTCCATAGTGTCTGCACCAATTTACCTTCCCACCAACAGTGTATGTGGGGCCTGTTTTCTCCACATTCTCACCAACATTTGTTATTGTGTTCCTTCTTTTTCTTACATTTTCTTTTTTTATTATTTTTTTTAAAATCTTATTGAAGTATACTTGATTTACAACGTGTTAATTTCTTCTGCACAGCAAAGTGACTCAGTTATATACACATATACATATTCTGTCATTGTGTTCTTTTTGATGACAGCCATTCTGACAGGTGTGAGGTGATATCTCACTGTGGTTTTGATTTTCATTTCTCTGAGGACTAATGATGTTGAGTATATTTTCATGTGCCTGTTGGCCATCTGTAGGTCATCTTTAGGAAAAAGCTTATTCAGGTCTTTTGCCTATTTTTAAATTGGGGTTTTTGGTTTTTGTTTTTAATATTTATTTATTTATTTAGGCTGCACCGGGTCTTAGTTGCAGCATGCAGGACCTTCACTGTGGCATGTGGGATCTTTAGTTGCAGCATGCATGTGGGATCTAGTTCCCTGACCAGGGATCAATCCTGGGCCCCCTGCACTGTGAGCATAGAGTCTTAGTCACTAGACCACCAGGGAAATGCCAGGGTTTTTGTTTTTTGATGTTGAGTTGTATGAGCTATTTATGTATTCTGTATATTAGCCCCTTATCAGTCACATAATTTGCAAATATTTTCTCCCATTCAGTAGGTTGTCTTTTCATTTTGTCAATGGCTTCCTTTGCCATGCAAAAGCTTTTCAGATTAATTAGCTCTCATCTATTTATGCTGGTTTTTATTTCCTTTGTTTTAGGAGACAGATCCATAAAACTATTGCTATCATTTGTGTCAAAGAGTGTTCTGCCTATCTTTTCTTGTAGGAGTTTTATGGTTTCTGGTGTTACATTGGTATTTTGCCCTTTAATCCATTTTGAGTTTATTTTTGTGTATGGTGTTAGAGAGTATTCTAATTTCATTCTTCTAAATGTAGCTGTCCAGTTTTGCCAGCACCACTTATTGAAGAAACTGTCTTCTCCACTGTATACTCTTGCCTCCTTTGCTGTAGATGAATTTGACAATATAAGCTCAGGTTTATTTCTGGACTCTCTATAATCTGTTCCATGGATCTGTGTGTCTGTTTTTGTATCAGTACCATATTGTTTTGTTTTGTTTGTTTTTGGGTTTTTATAACATCTTTATTGGAGTATATTTGCTTTACAATGGTGTCTTAGTTTCTGCTTTATAACAAAGTGAATCAGCTATACATATGCATATATCCCCATATCTCCTCCCTCTTGCATCTCTCTCCCACCCTCCTATCCCACCCCTCTAGGTGGTGACAGACCACCAAGCTGATCTCCCTGTGCTATGTGGCTGCTTCCTGTTAGCTATTTTACATTTGGTAGTATATATAAGTCCATGCCACTCTCTCACTTCGTCCCAGCTTATCCTTCCCCCGCCTGTGTCCTCAATTTCATTCTCTATGTCTGCATCTTTATTCCTGTCCTGTCCCTAGGTTCTTCAGAACCTTTTTTTTTTTTTAGATCCATATATATGTATTACCATATGGTATCTGTTTTTCTTTTTCTGACTTACTTCACTCTGTATGACAGACTCTAGATCCATCCACCTCATTACAAATAACTCAATTTCATTTCTTTTTATGGCTAATAGTCCATTGTATATATGTGCCACATCTTCTTTACCCATTCTTCTGTTGATGGACACTTAGGTTGCTTCCATGTCCTGGCTATTGTAAATAGAGCTGCAATGAACATTGTGAGTACCATCTTGTTTTGATTACTGTAACTTTGCAGTATAGTGTGACATCAGGGAGCCTGATTCATCTAGTTGTGTTCTTCTTTGTCAAAATTGTTTTGCCTATTTGGAGTCTTGTGCTTCCATGAAAGTTTTAAAATTATTTGTTCTAGTTCTGTGATAAACACCCTTGATATTTTGATAGGGATTGCATTGAATCTGTGGATTGCCTTGGGTACTATGGTCATTTTAAAAACATTAATCCTTCCAGTTCATGAACACAGTGTATCTTTCCATCTGTCTGTGTCGTCCTCAATTTCATTCACCAGTGTCTTATAGTTTTCCAAGTACAGACTAGGCATTTTATTCTTTTTAATTTGATGGTAAATGGGATTGTTTCCTCAGTTTCTCTTTCTGATAGTTTGTTGAGGTGTATAGAAAGGTGACAGATTTGTTTATATTAATTTTATATCCTTCCACTTTACCAAATTTATTGATGAGCTCTAGTAGTTTTCCAGTGATGTCTTTAGAATCTTCTATGTATGGTATCATATCATTTGCAAACAGTGAGAGTTTTACTTCTTCCTTTCCAATCTGGATTCCTTTTATTTCTTTTTATTGTCTGATTGCTGTGGCTAGGACTTCCAGTAGTATGTTGAATAAAAGTGGTGAGAGTGGGCATCCTTGTCTTGTCCCTGATCTTAGAGGAAATACTTTCAGCTTTTCATCACTGAGTATGTTGTTAGCTGTGGGTTTCTCACATAAGGCTTTTATTTTATTGAGGTATGTTCCTTTATACCCACTTTCTGGAGAGTTTGAGTCATATATGGATGTTGAATATTGTCAAAACCTTTTTCTACATCTATTGAGACAATCATATGGTTTTATTCTTCAATTTGTTAATGTGATATATCACATTGACTGATTTGAGGACACTGAACCATCCTTGCATCCCTGGAATAAATCCCACTTGATCATGGTGTATGATCCTTTTGATGTACTGTTGGATTCAGTTTGCTAATATTTTGAGGAGGACTTTTGCATCCATGTTCATCGGTGATATTGGCTTGTAATGTTCTTTTTTTGTGATATCTTTGTCTGGTTTTGGTATCAGGGTTATGCTGGCCTCACAGAATGAGTTCAGAAGCATTGCTTCCTCTACAATTTTTTTGGACTATTTTGAAAAGGTTAGGTGTTAACTCTTCTGTGAATCTTTGGTAGAATCCACCTGTGAAGCCATCTGGTCTTTTGTTTGTTGGAAGTTGGTTTTTTGATTTTGTTTTTTAATTACTGATGCAATTTCATTCTTGGTAATTTGTCTGTTCATATCTTCTATTTCTCCCCAGTTCCAACTTGACAGATTGTACCTTTCTAAGAATTTGTCCATTTCTTTTATGTTGTCCATTTTATTGGTGTATAGTTGCTTTTAGTAGTCTCTTACGGTCCTCTGTATTTCTGAGGTGTCAGTTGTAAGTTTTCCTTTTTCATTTTGGATTTTATTGATTTGAGCCCTCTCTCTGTTTCTTGATGATTGTGGTCAAACCTTTATCAATTTTTAAAATATCATTTCAAAGAACCAGCTATTCGTTTCACTGATCTTTTCTATTCCTTTTTTTACTCTCATTTATTTCTGCTCTGATCTTTATGATTTATTTCCTTCAATTAAATTTGGGTTTTGTTTGTTCTTCTTTTTCTAGCTCCTTTAGGTATAAGGTTAGGTGGCTTATCTAAGATTTTTCTTCTTTGATGAAATAAACTTCTATCACTATAAACATCTCTCTTAGAACTGCCTTTATTACTGTGTTACTGTTGATTTCTCCCTTCATGTCTATTAATATTTGCATTATGTACTTAGGTGCTCCTATGTTGGGTGCATATATATTTACAATTCTTATATCTTCTTCTTGGATTGATCCCTTGATCATAACACAATATCTTTCTTTGTCTCTTTTAACAGTCTTTACTGTAAAGTCTATTTTTTCTGATATAAGTATTGGTACCCTGGCTTTCTTTTCAATCCATTTGCATGGAATACATTTTTCCATCCCCTCATTTTCGGTCTATGTCTTCTTAGATCTAAAGTGAGTCTCTTATTGGCAGCATATACACAAATATATATATATTTATATATAAAATATATATATTCATATGTATATATATGATTGCTATAAGTTTATTGATCTCTTAATTTCAAGCATGTTATAAAAACCCTGCATTTGGGACTTTCCTGGTGGTGCAGTGGTTAACAATCCATCTGCCAATGCAGGGGACATGGGTTCAACCCCTGGTCTGGGAAGATCCCACATACCATGGAGCAACTAAGCCCATGAGCCACAACTACTGAACCCCGTGGGCCTAGGGCCTGTGCTCTGCAACAAGAGAAGCCATTGCAATGAGAAGCCTGCACACCTCAACGAAGAGTAGCCCCCACTCACCACAACTAGAGAAAGCCTGCGTGTAGCAACGAAGACCCAACACAGCCAAAAATAAATAACTTTTAAAAATAAGTAAACAAATAAAAAAAATACAAACCCTGCATTTGTACTCTCCTAGCCTCCTGATTACTGTTTTTGATATATTTTACATTTAATTGTTTTGTGTATCACTTAACTGCTTATTGTGTATATGGATGATTTTACTACTTTTGTCTTCTAATAGTCCTACTAGCTTTTTGTGTGGATGACTTCCTATCTTTACTATATGTTTGCCTTTACTGATGAACTTTTTCCTTTCATAATTTTCATACTTCTGGTTGTCACCTTTTCTTTCTCACTTAGAGAAGGTCTTTTAATATTTGCTGTAAAGATGTTTTGGTGGTGCTGAACTCTTAGCTCTTGCTTGTCTGTGATACTTTTAATCTCTCAATCAAACACCTGAAAGAGAACCTTGATGGGTAGAATATTCTTGGTTGTAGGCTCTTCTCCTTCATCACTTTAAATACATCATGCCCCCGAATCCTGGCCTTCACACTTTCTTCTGAAAATTCAACTGATAGCCTTATGGCAATTCCCTTGTATGTTACTTGTTTCTTTTCCCTTGCTGCTTTTATATTTTCTAATTCTTTGTTTAAAAAAAAAAAACTTTTAATTTTCACTCTGTACATCCATTCTCCTCCCGAGTTCTTTGATCATTTTTACAATCATTACCCTGAACCCTTTCTCAGAAAGATTGCCTATATTCATGTCACTTATTTCTTCTTCTGGGGTTTTATCTTGTTCCTTCTTCTGAAATGCATTCCTCTGTCACCTCATTGTGTCTAAATTGGTATTTGTTATTTTACATATGTGGTAGGTCAGTTACATTTCTTGACCTTGGAGAAGTGGCCCTCTGTAGGAAACACCCTATGCATCCCAGGAGTCCACTCTCCTCTCGTCACCCAAGGGCAAGCTCGTCCCAGGGTAGTGTCTGGCCTGCAGTTGCGTATTCTATCTGCAGGCTGCAGGACCATAGTTTTCTTGCTTCTGGTGTCTGCCCCTTGGTGGGTGAGGCTGGCCTAGAGGCTTGTGCAGGCTTCGTGGTGTGAGGGGCTGGTGCCTGCCCACTGGTGGGTGGAGCTGCGTCTTGATCCTCTGGTGGGCAGGGTCATGCCTAGGGTGTGTCTAGAGGTGGCTGTGTCTCTAGCCTGCCTGCCTATGGGTGGGGATGTGTCCCTCCCCCGTTTCTTCTTTGGCCAGAGGTGTCCAAGCACTGGCACCTACAGGCTGTTGGGTGGAACCAGGCTTTAATGACAATATGTCAGCCTCCAGGAGAGCTCGCACAGGTGAATGCTCCCTGACATGTCCACCACCAGTGTCCTTCTCCCCAAAGTGAGCCAGAGACACCCCTGCTTTCCCAGGAGACCCTCCAAGACCAGCAGGTAGGTCTGTCCCAGGCTTCTATGAAATTGTAGCTTTTGCCCTTGTTCCTGGTGTGTGTGAGATTTTGTGTGCACCCTATAAGAGTGAAATCTCTGTTTTCCCCAATCCCATGGAACTCCTGCAACCAAACCCCACTGGGCTTCAAAGCCAAATGCTCTGGGGGCTCCTCTTCCCAGTGTCAGACCCCCACACTGGGGGGCCTGACATGGGGCTCAGAACTCTCACTCCTGTGGGCAACCCTCTGTAATATAATTATTCCCCAGTTTGTGGGTCGCCCAGCCAGAGAGTGTCAGATTTGATTATATCACAACGCCACCCCTCCTACCAGTTTTGTTGTGCTTCCTTCTTTATGTCTTTTGTTGTAGAGATATTTTCTGGTAGGTTTCAGACTTTTTCAATGATGGTTGTTCTGCAGATTTTTGTGATTTTGGTGTCCTTACAACAGGAGGTGAGCTTAGGGTTCTTTTATTCCACCATCTTGGCCGCTCTCTCAGGATTCACTTACCCCTTTGCTGAGTTTAATATTCTCTCTTTGCCTTTTGTTTTTGCCAATTTAATTACAATATGCCTTGGTGTGTTCCTCTTTGGCTTAGTCCTCTATAGGACTCTGCACTTCCTACACTTGGCAACTCTTTCCTTTTCCTAGGTTAGGGAAGTTTTCAGCTATTATGTCTTCAATTATGTTCTCAGCCCCTTTCTCTTCTCTCTTCTCCTTCTGGGACCCTTACAGTGCAAATATTAGTATGCTTCATATTGTCCCAGAGGTGTCTTAAACTGTCCTCATTTCTTTTCATTCTTTTTCTTTTTTCTGTTCAGCATCAGCAATTTCCACTGCTTGCTGATCCATTCCTCTGTATCATTTACTTTACTATTGATTCCTTCTAGTATATTTTACATTTCACTTATTGTATTCTGCATCTGTTTAGTTGTTCTTTATATTTTCTGACTCTTTGTTGCAAACTTCTAACTTCTCACTCTGTGCATCCATTCTTCTCCCAAGTTCTTTGATCGTCTTTACGGTCATTACCTAGAACTCTTTCCTGTGTAGATTTCCTATCTCCACTTCACTCAGTTCTTCTTCTGAGGTTTTATCTTTTCCCTTCATCTGGAACATTTTCGCCTGTCACCTCATTTTTCCTACTTGCTGTTTTTACTTTTATGGGTCTGGTAGGTATGTTTCCCAACCTTAAAGAAGGGGTTTTTTGCAAGAGACAGAATTCCAGCAGTACACTCCCCTCTCATCACCAGAGCCATATGCTCTAGGGGTCCCCCCTATGATGTCTGTCTGAGTCTTTCTGTTGTGGCAGGCTGATTATGTGGGTGATCCAGTAGGCCTGGTGGCTCCCAGTCTATTTAGTTACCTGGTGTGGCTTGTGCAGAGGCTGCTGGCCACTGGTTGGCAGAAGTGGGTCGTGAGGCAGCTGACTTCAGAACCCCAGGGAAGCCTGGGGCTAGTGCTGGCTCTCTGATGGGCGGATTCAGGGTCCAGGTGATACCAGGGCTGTTGCCCACCCACTGGTGGGTGAAGTCAGGTCCTAAGACAAGTACCAGCCTACTGCTGGGCAGAACCAGGTCCTGAGGTCTGGTTGCTGGGCCCCAGGGGTCCTAGAGCAGGTGTCAGATCACTGGTGGATGGCGCCAGTTCCTAACAAAGATTTCTGCGGGTCCCGAGTTTTCTTGACACTTGTGTTGCCCTGCTACTGGGAAAGGCCTGCTCTCTAGTGGGATGGCTGGTCCAGACTGCAGCACTGTGGTTTGCTTACAGCTGGTGTCTGCACGCTGGTGGGTGGAACTGTGTCCAGAGGCACCTATGGGCTCAAGGGTTCTTAAGGCAGCCTGTCTGCTGTTGGATGGCGCTGTGTCCATGCCCAGTTAGTTACTTAGCCTGAGGTGTCCCAGCACTGGAGCCAAAATGGCCCTTGCCAGCACCAGTGTCCATGTCCATGTGGTAGAACAAGCTCCCCAAACAGATGCCACCAGCATCTATGTCTGCAGGGTGAACTGCAGGGAGAGGAGGTGAGCTTAGGGCCTTTCTACTCTACCATCTTACACATTCTCTCCCAAACTTCTTTTATTTTTTTAAGTTGAACCATAGTTGATTTACAATGTTGTATTAATTCTGCTGTAGTGCAAAGTGACTCAGTTATACATATATATACATTCTTTTTTATGTTCTTTTCCATTATAGTTTATCACAGGATATTAAATATAGTTCCCTGTGCTGTACAGTTGGTCCTTGTTGTTTATCCATTCTCTATGTAATAGTTTGCATCTGCTGACCCCAACCTCACACTCCATCTCTCCCCAACCCCTGCCTTGGCAACCCCAGGTCTGTTCTCTATGTCTGTGAGTCTGCCAAACTTAATTCTTAAATGCGATTACCTCAGCCAGCTATTTTTCATCATAGGTTTAGGTATAATAAAAGAATGTATAAAACTTAAAAGCCAGGAAGAAGAAGAGGGGGAAGAAGAAAAAAAGGAGGAGAGACTGATCCTAAATCAGATTCTCACTAAAAATTAAAGTTTTAAAGGGAGAGAAAGGGAGAATTCCAGTGGTCAGGACTCCACTCTTCCACTGAAGGGGGCAAGGGTTCGATCCCTGGTCAGGGAACTGTGATCCCACATGTTGCATGGCACAGCCAAAATGAAAAAAAAAAAAAAGAAATTAAAAGAGAAAAGGAAAAAAGTGATCTTTGCAATTCTGTACAGAATCTATGAGTGAATCCTTATAAATGGAGGAAAGATAACAAATCTATTTTAGTCAACACAGTAATATATTTTATATACCACCAATTTTCAGATTATTTATATTTTAAAATATTGCTTCAAACCTCTAAATCGTTACAAGTGGTAGAGTCTGCCACCCACTTTGGCCGAACAATAAGCCAAAATTCTTCCATTTCTGTATAATCTTATATGTGGGTGGTGTTGGTTAGTTCTTATAAATTGTTTGAATACTTACATATCACAAAAGACAAGCTGTCATTAAAAATAGTATGTTCACCAAAGTATTTTTCAAAATACAAGATTATCTGATTCCCAGAAAAAGAAACATTACTGTATTAAGCCTAAAACTGTGAAAAAGAAAGCCAAGATACGTCCAAGGAAAGCTTTTCCTGTAAAGTTAATTTGCTCATCTTTGAAACTTTATTATGTTTACTGTGTAAGCAAGATACTTTCAGAGGCTAGAATATAAAACCACTTATTGGTAAGTTAACACCGTCAGAGTTTATTCTATAAATGTTAATATGAGATATGCAATTCATTTTCTACAATATTCAAATTTTCAAGTTCTGCTAAATTCTAAGGCCACGTTACTGGCAAGTTAGCATACCTCTAGACATCTGTAAAATTTGAATTCTACTCTTCACAGATGCCTACAAATTCTCTGTCTCATGCTCTAAATTCTAAAACATTCTATGGCTTTGGAGAAAGCCAAGGAGATTCCAGATTTATAATAAGACAACACATGCTGTACATAATCTTATAAGAAACCCAGATTTTAAATTGATAATATTATGCACAGAAGTAAAGTGCCATCTATTTCAAGTTTGAAATGGAATTTCAAGAAAGAAGGAAGTATCAGAACATATGGTGACTGGTAAATAACTCACCTTGGGCTCCTTAAAGCAGAACATGTTATGGAAAAGAAGAGTCACACAGAGAGCTAAAATAGCATCTCTGCAATCCTTACAATGAAAAAGATAAGAATTACTGAAAATGGAATATTTCTGAACTGGAATGGAAATGACAAGTGTCTTCCAACCCCTTCATTGCACAGATGAGAAATATGGGGTGCGAGGGTGGGGGGAGTTCAGTTAGAAATCATCATTGGCAGTGTAACTTCTGATGTCTACAGCACTGATTGATCATCTCATTGATGGGAAGGTACAGTCACCATCATTAGTGAATAACCAGAGTGGAAGTAATAAACAACATGTCTGGGAAAGGGGTCAGAAAAAAATGGAAATAAACAACCTTTTTGGTTCCCTCACATCTTCTGAATGCTCTCTCTCGTTACCTGAGTTGCAGCAAGGTCCTGCACTAACTCTAAAGCAAAATCTTCCTCAACTCTCCCAATTAGTGCAAGGAAGAAAAACAGTCTCATTGCAGTTTCCCTTCAGTGATGATCCATGGATAAATATCTCACCTTCTAACCACCCTCTGCACCAACACACAACTAGCCTCTAAGGTCATTAAACTTCTAAAGAACAGAGCTCACAGCAAGTCTGGTGGAGTGGCTCAGGGGTGTATGCACGTGCCTGCAAATGAAGGGAAAGCCCTGCAAGCAGTGATCTGAGCGCTGCAAATAAATTCTAGCTGGTTGTCAGGTTTGCAAATACAGAACCTATAAATAATGAGGATCAATGCTACACCAAGACAGCAACTTTGGAAGCCAGAGTATTGCCCAAACATAGCAACAATAATGACAAGGCAACAGCTAACATTTGAAGTACCCTACTATGTGCCAGGAGCTCTTCTAAGCACTTTATAAAAATCAGTGCATTTAAATCTCACAAAACCCTATGAGACCAGAGTTATCATTATCCCCATTTTGTAGAAGAGGAAATTAAGGCATGGAGAACATAATACGTTGCTAAGGTTCCTCAGGTAACAGTGGGGTAGCTGGGAGTTGTGCCCAGGAAAACTGGTCCAAAGCCAATCCTCAGTCACCATGGGGTGAACAGAAGCAGGATTTCTGACTCCCCAACCAGCACCTCTGCTCTAGTAAGTGTGGTCCCTGATATATTTCTTCATTCATCAAACATTTTCTGATCTGCCCAAAAATGTCAGGTGCTATGTTAGATATTGGAGGGACAAGTAGAATAGGGGGAGTCTTAGCTTTAAGGAGGTCAGCTGTCTATAAGACATGTGTAACACAATAATTATGGGAAAGCAAGGTAAGTATAAGGTCCCAGAGCAGAGGTATCAAAAGGGGTCTCTAGATTGAGGCCTCTCTGGGGATGTGTCTAAGAGGGAGTGAAGTTTGACATGAGTTTAGACTAAGATATAGGAATTCAGTGAATTAAAAGGTGGCAGTAGGAGTGAGAAGGAAAAGATATCAAACACAGTTATGAAGGATGCTAATGCCTAGAAAACAAGGGTTTCATTTTAAGGCTGTTAAGAAACCAGACATGTAGGAAATAGTGGGTGATGAGGCTAAAAGCAGAGGATGGCAAGGGAAAGCCTTGCATGTCACCTAGGGGTCTGAATCTTCTCTCAAAAGCCATGAGCAGACAGCAGACATGAGTACATTTGGCTCCTAGAAGGACAGCTCTGGAGGGCAGATCAGAAGGGACTGAGACTGAGGTGACTAGACCAGCTGGGAGACCACTGCAGGGACCCAACAGTGCTGCAGTGAGCCTGGAGGGATTGAGGGTGCGACCCCTCACGTCACCAGGACTCCCACGCCTGCCATATCCTCCCATTGTGATGCATATTCATTTCTACATCTGGATCTTCAATCTCTCCTCCAACTGAAATGCTCTCTCTCCTCCCTTCCTCTGTCCAAAAATGATCACTTTGAGGACATGCTCTAAATTTCTCCCTTCCTAAGAAGCTGTCTTTAATTATAAGTTCTCAAAAATGTTCCCATTTTTTAAATTCTGTAATACAACATACACTAAATACCTTGGCCAAATCACATTACAGCTTGCAGATCATTTCATATATATGGAAGGGCCCAAGACCATAAAATTCTTTTGTATTTCCTTCAATACCTACCACAACTACCTTGCACACGACATGTCAGCACACGTCCAAGAAGCATCCTTTATAAGCTATGAACTTTTACCAGCTCAGCTATCCCTTTAGAGCAGGTGTCCCCAACCCCCAGGATGTGGACCAGTACCAGTCTGCGGTCTGTTAGGAACCGGGTCATACGGCAGGAGGTGAGCGGTTGCAGAACGAGCAAAGCTTCATCTGCCGCTCCCCATTGCTCCCCATCACTCACATTACTGCCTAAACACCACCACCCCGTCCGTGGAAAAACTGTATTCCACGAAACCAGTCCCTGGTGCCAAAAAAGGTTGGGTACCGCTGCTTTAGAGCAGCTGCTTGAACTGTTTGCCCTTCTCCACAGGTCATCAACCATGTTGCCCAGCACAAAGGGATTTTACACCCGCTAAAGCTCAGTAGAACAGACACAACTTGATTTCACCTGCAAGTCCTACTGCCCCAGAGAAAAGCAAAAACAATGTGTGACCTCTAATGCTTTTCTGACATTCTCACCACAAACTGTAACTGCTTTCCAGATGCCTGCTGGTTTTCACTCTTAAAACTGACAAACCAATTTATCTTTTTTCCTTATTTCTAAAATTAAAATGTCTATTTTTTGTCCTCTCAGCTAGGTGGAGTTTCCATAAAATGAAAATGTATTTTCCAGAAAATCCCCGTCTTCCCCATAATGCATCATGGTAAACACCTTGCTAAAATGTCACAATTTTCAAACTCGGTGCCTCCACAGGTGCTTCACTGTGTCTCGCCTCTTCCAGACTAGGACCCCGTCCCTGCGCCAAAGTGTTTTTCATGGCACATAAGAAGGTTCAGAGTCTGAGGCAAACTTCAAGGAATACTAACCCATAATTTTGGACTGCAACCACGTCTTTCCTCATCCCCTTTAATCCGTCTTTTTCTTACTCTGGTATATATATATATTTTTTTTTTTTTTTAAGTTAACAGGTATTATTATTTATTCCTTCTACACATATTAACCTAGGCACTGGGTATAAAAAAGAAGACATAGAGATTTAGTCCCTTCCTTCTTTTTTTCTTTTTTAACATCTTTATTAGAGTATAATTGCTCCACAATGGTGTGTAAGTTTCTGTTTTATAACAAAGCGAATCAGCTATACATATACACATATCCCCATAACTCCTTCCTCTTGCGTCTCCCTCCCACCATCCCTATGGCACCCCTCTAGGTGGTTACAAAGCATGGAGCTGGTCTGCCTGTGCGATGCAGCTGCTTCCCACTACCTATTTTACATTTGGTAGTATATATAAGTCCATGCCACTCTCTCATTTCGTCCCAGCTTACCCTTCCAGTTCCCCATCAAGTCCATTCTCTACATCTGCATCTTTATGCCTGTTCTGCCCCTAGGTTCTTCAGAACGATTTTTTTTTAGATTCCATATATGTGTTCATGTACACTATTTATTTTTCTCTTTCTGACTTACTTCACTCTGTGTGACAGTCTCTAAGTCCAAGCACCTCACAACAAATAACTCAAAGTCGTTTCTTTTCATGGCTGAGTAATATTCCATTGTATATAGGTGCCACACCTTCTTTATCCATTCATCTCTCAATGGACACTTAGGTTGCTTCCATGTCCTGGCTATTGTAAAAAGAGCTGCAATGAACATTGTGGTACATGACTCTTTTTGAAATATGGTTTTCGCAGGGTATATGCCAGGTAGTGGAATTGCTGGGTCATATGGTACTTCTATTTTTAATTTTTTAAGGAACCTCCATACTGTTCTCCATAGCAGCTGTATCAATTTACATTACCACCAACAGTGCAAGAGGGTTCCCTTTTCTCCATACCCTCTCCAGCATTTATTGTTTGTAGATTCTTTGATGATGGCCATTCTGACTGCTGTGAGGTGATACCTCACTGTAGTTTTGATTTGCATTTCTGTAATGATTAGTGATGTTGAGCTTTCTTTCATGTGTTTGTTGGCAACCTGTATATCTTCTTTGGAGAAACGTCTATTTAGGTCTTCTGCCCACTTTTGGATTGAGTTGTTTGTTTTTTTCATATTGAGCTGCATGAGCTGCTTGTAAAATTTGGAGATTAACCCTTTGTCAGTTGCTTAATTTGCAAATATTTTCTCCCATTCTGAGGGTTGTCTTTTCATTTACAGTTTCCTTTGCTGTGCAAAAGCTTCTAAATTTCATTAGATCTCAGTTGTTTAATTTTTGGTTTTATTTCCATTTCTCTAGGAGGTGGGTCAAAAAGGATCTTACTGTGATTTATGTCATAGAGTGTTCTGCCTATGTTTTCTCCTAAGAGTTTTATAGTGTCTGGCCTTACATTTAGGTCTTTAATCCATTTTGAGTTTATTTTTGTGTACAGTGTTAGGGACTGATGTAATTTCATTCTTTTCCATGTAGCTGTCCAGTTTTCCCAGCACCACTTATTGAAGAGGCTGTCTTTTCTCCATTGTACATTCTTGCCTCTTTTATCAAAAATAAGGTGACCATATGAGAGTGGGTTAATCTCTGGGCTTTCTATCCTGTTCCATTGATCTATATTTCTGTTTTTGTGCCAGTACCATACTGTCTTGATTACTATAGCTTTGTAGTATACCCTGAAGTCTGGGAGTCTGATTCCTCCAGTTCCATTTTTCTTTCTCAAGGTTGCTTTGGCTATTCGGGGTCTTTTCTGTTTCCATACTAGAGTGAAATGCTTTAGTTCAAGTTCTGTGAAAAATGCCACTGATAGTTTGATAGGGATTGCATTGAATCTGTAGATTGCTTTGGGTAGTAGAGTCATTTTCACAATGTTGATTCTTCCAATCCAAAAGCATGGTATATATCTCCATCTGTTTGTATCATCTTTAATTTCTTTCATCAGTATCTTATACTTTTCAACATACAGGTCTTTTGTCTCCTTGGGTAGGTTTATTCCTAGGTATTTCATTCTTTTTGTTGTAATGGGAGTGTTTCCTTAATTTCCTTCAGATTTTTCATCATTAGTGTATAGGAATGCAAGAGATTTCTGTGCATTAATTTTGTAACCTGCAACTTTACCAAATTCATTGCTTAGCTCTAGTGGTTCTCTGGTAGCGTCTTTAGCATTCTCTATGTATAGTGTCATGTTTTCTGCAAACAGTGTCAGCTTTACTTCTTCTCTTCCATTTTGGATTCCTTTTATTTCTTTTTCTTCTGTGATTGCTGTGGGTAAAACTTCCAAAACTATATTGAATAACAGTGGTGAGAGTGGACAACCTTGTCTTGTTCGTGATGTTAGAGGAAATGGTTTCAGTTCTTCACTACTGAGAATGATGGTGGCTGTGGGTCTGTCATATATGGCCTTTATTATGTTGCGGTAAGTTACCTCTATGCCTACTTTCTGCAGGGTTTTTATCATAAATGGGTGTTGAATTTTGTCAAAAGCTTTTTCTGGATCTATTGAGATGATCATAAGGATTTTCTCCTTCAATTTGTTAATATGGTGTATCACATTGATTGATTTGTTTATATTGAACAATCCTTGCATTCTTGGGATAAACCACATTTGATCATGGTGTATGATCCTTTTCTGTTTGCTAGTATTTTGTTTTGGATATTTGCATCTATGTTCATCAGTGATATTGGCCTGTAGTTTTCTTTCTTTGTGACACTTTATCTGTTTTTGGTATCAGGGTGATGGTGGCCTTGTAGAATGAGTTTGAGAGTGTTCCTCCCTCTGCTATATTTTGGAAGAATTTAAGAAGGACAGGTGTTAGCTCTACTCTAAATGTTTGATACAATTCACCTGTGAAGCCATCTGCTCCTGGGCTTTTGTTTTTTGGAAGATTTTTAATCACCGTTTCAATTTCAGTGCTTGTGATTGGTCTGTTTATATTTTCTATTTCTTCCTGGTTTGGTCTTAGAAGGTTGTGCTTTTCTAAGAATTTGTCCATTTCTTCCAGGTTGTCCATTTTGTTGACATATAGTTGCTTGTAGTAATCTCTCATGATTTTTTTTATTTCTGCAGTGTCAGTTGTTACTTCTCCTTTTTCATTTCTAATTCTATTGATTTGAGTCTTCTCCCTTTTTTCCTTGATGAGTCTGGCTAATGGTTTATCAATTTTGTTTATCTTCTCAAAAACCACCTTTTAGTTTTATTGATCTTTGCTATTGTTTTGCTTCATTTCTTTTTCATTTATTTCAGATCTGATCCTTATGATTTCTTTCCTTCTGCTAACTTTGGGGTTTTTTGTTCTTCATTCTCTAATTGCTTTGGGTATAAGTTTAGGTTCTTTATTTGAGATGTTTCTTGTTTCTTGTGGGAGGATTGTATTGCCATAATTTCCCTCTTAGAACTGCATTTGCTGCATCCCATAGGTTTTGGGTCGTCGTGTTTTCATTGTCATTTGTTTCTAGGTATTTTTTGACTGCTTTGATTTCTTCAGTGATCTCTTGGTTATTAAGTAGTGTAGATTTTAGCCTCCATGTGTGTGTATTTTTTACAGATATTTCCTGTAACTGATATCTAGCCTCATAGCATTGTGCTCAGAAAACATACTTAATATGCTTTCAATTTTCTTAAATTTACCAAGGCTTGATTTGTGACCCAAGATATGACCTATCATGGAGAATGTTCCATGAGCACTTGAGAAGAATGTGTATTCTGTTGGTTTTGGATGGAATGTCCTATAAATATTAATTAAGTCCATCTTGTTTAATGCATCATTTAAAGCTTGTGTTTCCTTATTTACTTTCATTTTGGATGATCTGTCCATTGGTGAAAGTGGGGTGTTAAAGTCCCATACTATGACTGTTACTGTCGGTTTCCCCTTTTATGGCTATTAGCACTTGCCTTATGTATTGAGGTGCTCCTATGATGGGTGCATAAATATTCACAATTGTTATATCTTCTTCTTGGATTGATCCCTTGATCATTATGTAGTGTCCTTCTTTGTTGTAATAGGCTTTAAGTCTATTTTATATGATATGAAAATTGCTACTCCTGCTTTCTTTGAATTTCCATTTGCATGGAATATCTTTTTCCATCCCCTCACTTTCAGTCTGTATGTGTCCCTAGGTCTGAAGTGTGTCTCTTGTAGACAGCAAATGTACGGGTCTTGTTTTTCTATCCATTTAGCCAGTCTATGTCTTTTGGTTGGAGCATTCAATCTATTTACATTTAAGGCCGTTATCGATATGTGTTCCTATTACCATTTTCTTAATCGTTTTGGGTTTGCTATTGTAGGTCTTTTCCTTCTCTTGTGTTTCCTGCTAAAGAAGTTCCTTTAGCATTTGCTGCAAAGCTGCTTTGGTGGTGTTGAAATCTCTTAGCTTTTGCTTCTCTGTAAAGGTTTTATTTTCTCTGTTGAATTTGAATGAGATCCTTGCTTGGCAGAGTAATCTTGGTTGTAGGTTTTTCCTCATCACTTTAAATATGTCCTGCCACTCCCTTCTGGCTTGCAGAGTTTCTGCTGAAAGATCAGCTGTTAACCTTATGGGATTCCCTTGTAGGTTATTTGTTGGGTTTCCCTTGCTGCTTTTAATATTTTTTCTTTGTATTTTTGATACTTTGATTAATATGTGTCTTTGTGTGTGTCTCCTTGGATTTATCCTGTGGGACTCTCTGCGCTTAATGGACTTGACTATTTCTTTTCCCATATCAGTGAAGATTTCAACTATAATCCCTTCAAATATATTCTCAATCCCTTTCTTTTTCTCTTCTTCTCCTGGGACCCCTATACTTCAAATGTTGGTGCATTTAATATTGTCCCAGAGGTCTCTGAGACTGTCCTCAATTCTTTTCCGTCTTTTTTCTTTATTCTGTTCTCCAGTAGTTATTTCCACTATTTTATCTTCCAGGACACTTATCTGTTCTTCTACCCCAGGTATTCTGGTATTGATTCCTTCTAGAGAGTATTTATTTATTGTGTTGTCCATCAGTGTTTATTTGCTCTTTAGTTCTTCTAGGTCTTTCTTATACATTTCTTGTATTTTCTCCATTCTATTTCTAACATTTTGGATCATCTTTACTATCATTACTTTGAATTCTTTTTCAGGTATACTGCCTATTTCCTCTTCATTTGTTAGGTCTGGTGGGTTTTTACCTTGCTCCTTCATCTGCTGTTTGTTTCTTTGTCTTCTAATTTTGCTTAACTTACTGTGTTTGGGGTCTCCTTTTTTGCAGGCTGCAGGTTCGTAGTTCCCGTTGTTTTTGGTATCTGCCCCAGTGGCTAAGGTTGTTTCAGTGGGTTTTGTAGGCTTCCTGATGGAGGGAACTAGTGCCTGTGTTCTGGTGGATGAGGCTGGATCTTGTCTTTCTCGTGGGCAGGACCACATCTGGTGGTGTGTTTCGGAGTGTCTGTGAACTTACTATGATTTTAAGCAGTCTCTCCGCTAGTTGGTGGGGTTGTGTTCCTGTTTGGCTAGTTGTTTGCCATAGGGTGTCCAGCACTGTAGCTTGCTGGTCCTTGAGTGGAGCTGGGTCTTAGCATTGAGATGGAGATCTCTGGGAGATTTTTCATCTTTCGATATTACGTGGAACCAGGAGGTCTCTGGTGGACCAATGTCCTGAATTCAGCTCTCCCACCTCAGAGGCACAGACCTGATACTCGGCTGGAGCACCAAGACCCTGTCAGCCACACAGCACAGAAGAAAAGGGAGACAATAAGAAAGTAAAAGAAAAATAAAGTTATTAAAATAAAAAGTATAAAAAATTAAAAAGTAATAAAAAGAAAGAATAGAACTAAACCAAAAAAACAAATCCACCAATGATAACAATTGCTAAAAACTATACTTAAAAAAAAAAAAAAAAAGACAGAACCCTAGGACATATGGTAAAAGCAAAGCTATACATACAAAATCACACAAATAAGCATACACATACACACTCACAAAAAGAGAAAAAGGAACAAAATACATATATCATTGCTCCCAAAGTCCACCGCCTCAATTTTGGGATAATTTGTTGTCTATTCAGGTATTCCACAGATGCAGGGTACACCAAGTTGATTGTGGATATTTAGTGCACTGCTCCTGAGGCTGCTGGGAGAGATTTCCCTTTCTCTTCTTTGTTCACACAGCTCCTGGGGTTCGGCTTTGGATTTGGCCCCATCTCTGTTTGTAGGCCGCCTGAAGGCATCTGTTCTTCACTCAGACAGGACGAGGTTAAACTAGTAGCTGATTAGGTAGCTCTGACTCACTCAGACAGGGGAGAGGAAGAGGTACAGAATGTGGGGCAAGCCAGGAGCAGCAGAGGTCAGCGGGACCCCTATAATTGCACCAGCCTGAGGCATGCCGTGTGTTCTCCCAGGGAAGTGGCCCTTGATCATGGGACCCTGGCAGTGGTGGACTGTACAGGCTCCTGGGAAGGGAGGTGTGGATAGTGACCTGTGCTTGCACGCTGGATCCTTGATGGCTGCAGCAGCAGCCTTAGTGTCTCATGCTCATCTCCCACGTCCATCTCTGGAGCTCGTTTAGGGGGTGCTCTGAATCCCCTCTCCTCGTGCACCCCAAAACAATGGTCTCTTCCCTCTTAGGCAGGTCCCAACTTTTTCCCAGACACCCTCCCAGCTAGCTGTGGCACACTAGCTCCCTTCAAGCTGTGTTCATGCAGCCAACCCCAGTCCTCTCCCTGGGGTCTTACCTCCGAAGCCGGAGCCTCAGCTCCCAGCCACCACCTGGCCCAGCAGGTGAGCAGACCAGCCTCTCAGGCTGGTGAGTTCTGGTCGGCACCAATCCTCTGTGTGGGAATCTCTCCGCTTTGCCCTCTGCATCCCTGTTGCTGTGCTCTCCTCTGTGGCTCCAAAGCTTCCCCCCCGCAACCCCCCGTCTCCACCAGTGAAGGGGCTTCCTAGTGTGTGGAAACTTTTCCTACTTAACAGCTCCCTCCCACTGGTGCAGGTCCCGTCCCTATTCTTTTGTCTCTGTTTTTTCTTTTTTCTTTTGCCCTACCCAGGTAAGTGGGGAGTTTCTTGCCTTTTGGGAGGTCTGCGGTCTTCTGCCAGCATTCAGTAGGTGTTCTGTAGGAGTTGTTCCACATGTAGATATATTTCTAATGTATTTGGGGAGGGGAAGGCAATCTCCATGTCTCACTCCTCCACCATCTTGAAGCTGCCTCTCTCTGGTCTATGTTTTAGTTGCTCACTCATCTTGGAAATTGTGTGTGCTGGATTTATAATTAACATGTGAATGAATGTCACTTTTTGCCTTAAGAATTCAGTAGGAACATATGATTTTCCCCTAACCTTTGATATGTCTAATACATTTTCATGCAATTCAAGTGCCTGTTTCTGTGTCTCCATCACTATTCCTTCAGAACTACGTTCCCCACACCTTTCTTTTGATCTGACCAATTCTGTTTCACTCTCTGAACTTGCCTCTGTCAAGACACAGGTGAGTAACCCTCAAGTGCCATCAACCAGGCCACCCCACCTTGTTCATACACATTCCATGATTCGCTCCTAAATAAACATGTTTCTGAAACAAACAATAAACTGTAGTGAGTGGTCATTGTATAAAGAGCATTAGAGAAGATACTCTACAAGGAGAACCAACAGAAAAGAATACTCAATTCCTCAATTAAGTTTGTAACCCAATTAGGCACTGAGAGGACTGGGGAGGACTGATCAGAGCAGGATCCTGGGGGAAGAGAATTAAGCCAATTTCAAAGGAGGTTAAAACTGGACTGAAATAGGATTTTGCCACTCACCTCAAATCATACGCATTTTTCTGACTTTTGAGAATTTAGTTGCATACAACATATGTGGTAAGAAAGTTTTGATCTTGGTTAATTTATTTTCATTATCCAACACTTTGCAATAGACGTGGTTGTTTTCAATTAATCCATACCATCAAGTGTAGGAAGACCTAACTTTCAATTGCTTTGATGTACCAATTCCTACCCCAAGCTAGAATTTTCAAAGATCAAATTCTATTCTATTTACCTTTTAACTAGTAGTCCATTTACATCGGAAAGATGTTGAGAATTTTAGGAAAATACTTTGAAGCACACATTTTATATATAATTTCAAAATTATTATTATTAATTTAAAATTATTTATATAATTTAAAAATTAGTTTAAAACTGGGTGGTAACCACTTTAGCTAACATATATTAATATTTAACGTAGGAGTAAATGTTTCTAGAGAATGTAATTGATATTTGGCTATTTATATATTGTAGAATACAAAAGGATTTACAGTTTAAATAGTATTTCAAATGCCAAAGAATAAAAAACAGAATTGAGACAGTTCTGTTTCGCTTTATGAAATAATTCTTTAGATACAGCAGATTTCAGAGCATATTATTTGAAATTAATCAGTAAGTGAGGTCTAAAGAAAGCAGTTTGTTTTACAACTTCCTGATCCCATGAGACCATGGGTGACAACACTCAGGGGTGGCCACACGTCTCCCTCCACAGATGCAGAGGATCCCCGCACCTTCCACTCCTTCCAGCTGAGAAAAGGCTTTACGAATCATGTGTTTTGTGTAGGGATATGGAGCTCTCAGAATTATTAATTACAGGGAGAGAGCAAAAGACAGAACCAATTCCATAAATTCCAGCGTGCTTGGATGGAGAGAACAGGTGCCTGGACGCACACCTAAAGAAAACCGAGAGCACAGGATGCACTTCACCTCTGTGGAGGGCCCCACTCTCTGCGTGCATAGCTTTCATCAGTCACACAGCAAACCCACAGGAAGCCCCCCACTTCCTCTGCAGGGGAAGCTCACAGACAGACTGCTCTCTAGTAACTAAGAAGCAAGGCGCTCTATGTAAAAAACAGAACTGTACTTTTTTTTTAAAGAGCAGTGAAGCACTAAAGTTAGTAAAATCGACACAATTTAGCACAGTTAAACATGTGTCTGTGACCTAATCAGCTTCAATCTATGCCTCTAAAACATATCTTGACATCAGTCTCTTATAAATGGTATAAATACAATAGAATAACTTAAAATAAACTTCTCACCTCATCCATTTGATGATTTTGGCATGAGATGGTAGTAAACAGCTGCAGTTTGATTACAGGTGCAAAAGTCTAATTTTTGTCATAGTGGAGAGAACAGGAGGTATAAAGTCGAACAGACCTACGTTCATACCGTGGCTCTTACCCTTTATCAATTTTTGGTCTGAAGCAAGTTAACTCCTATAAACATCATTTTCTTATCAGTTAAATATGAATTATAATAGTTACTTTAAAGGGTTATTATAAGAGTCGCATAAGATAATGCAGTAAAAGAACAGGTGCACAGTGCATAGGTAATTAATTCTAGTTTCCTGAATCCCTTTTATGGTGGTTACTTTAGGCTCTTATGAAAGAGACACACATCATCTCAAAAACGAATCAGTCCCTAAGTAAACTTATGATAAAGAGTCACCGATTCCAAGAGTATATGATGTCATTACTGAGGGCTAGGCTTCAACTGCTTCCCAACAATCTTACCACCAAATTAATTTATTATATTTTCTAGCTTCTAGACACTTCACTGGCAACAAGGAAATGAGAAGGTGTGAAATTTAAATCAATCTATTTCCCCCGTGAGTTTCCAAGCTGTAACATCAGGTGTTTTAAAATCACCCAGTTCATCAGGTTTTCCGCTTATTATTGGTTCAGAGCTCATGAAACATAGAAAATCACTATAATTTTACACACATGAATATCTGCCTTGAATTATTCCAGCTGGAATCTTAATACACAAAGTAATGTTGTTGGTGTTTGGTCACCATTGATAGTATAGAATACTTTTTGTCCAGGTTTTCTTTGGCGTTATCAATATAACAGAGAATTCAGTAATATACGTCCTAGAAATAAGAACTAGAAAGATCTAACATATTATCCCAGATCACAGCTTAGTCATGCCAAAAAAAAGCGTTGCAAAAATAATAAGAAGATATTTTGAGGGCACTGTTTTTCTTAATTATTTCTCACTTTATTTCTCTTAACCTCTTTTCATTCTTCTTCATTGTATTCACTACTGGCTAATCATGACAGTTAATGAACTACCAGCTCAGTCCACCAGGGCTCTTCAAGTGCCCCAGCCTGATGGAAGTCTCTGCTCTTAAAAAAAAAAAGAAGCTGGGAAAACCTGTTTTATGACATTATCCTTAAGAGCATCTTTACTCTTATGAAAGTAAACAGAATAGCTATATTTCTGAAAAGCACCAGATAATTCATAAAACGAAGTTCTCAACCAATTTATATCCTTATTTATCCTCCAGGAGGAGTAAACTTTCATGTATGATGCAGGGCTGCTTCTTTTAAAAAAGGAAGTCATTTTATACTTGGAAAAGTTCTCAAAAATCAACAGATTCTTTGATTTTACAGAGAAGAACACTATGTCCCAGATAGCCTGAGTATGTTGTCACAAACTGACCAGAAACTGACCTGGGTCTGAAACTCAGGAAGCAGCCGTCTCATTTTCTACTCAGACCCCACTCTAGAAAACACACTTCTTGGTGGTAATTTCTAACACTAAGTTATTTTCAAAGGTAGAGTTAGGAGAATGTATAAATAAATTTTTTAAATGGTTTTATAACCGAAAAAGCAATTGCTAACCACAATTACTATTTCATAAAAGTGTTTCCTATTTTTACAGGAAGTGCATTTTGGTGCAAGAAAAAAAGGCATAAAATGTGGCTTCTTTAGTAACAGAATAAGAAAGTTTCTGTGGAAATTAAACAGACACTAACTAATGTTTCATCCACCAAAGCAACTTAAGAATATTATTTGGTTTTAGAAAAGCCCTGGCACATCTTATAAAAAATCATATCCATGTGACTCTTAGTGCAACCAGGCCCATCTCTATACAACACCTGAGCAGCCGCTGTTTCCTGATGGAGCCAGCACTTGTGGGCCCAGCTCTCCGGCAGGACATGGAACAACATGGATGCTGAGGAGTTTGTGCCCAGTGCCACTTCCAGGCTGATTTCCTTCACAAAGTCTGAATGAAAGGAAACCCCCTCCCACCTGACTGGAGTCCCCTGCAGGCTGAGAAACACGGCCACCTAGCTGGCTGGGCAGATGGAAAGATAAAGCAGAGGCAAATAAGAGGGGAAAGGGAGCTGACATCCTAATTAAATCTTACCTGCTGAGCAGCATCTGAACATTTTTTCGGAGTTTCTAAAACAGCAGATTGAGACTCTGGGTTGAAAAGGAAGAAGACAGGCAATATGTTAAAGAGCAAATTTTCCCATTTCTCTGATCACAAAATGAAACTAACTGTAATATACCTTCAACCATAATAAGCACCAAAACACCCAGGCTACCTTTCATAATAAGCATCCAAACACCCAGGTTATACCTCCGTGTTATGAGGACATGACTGCTTTTGAGTACATGTAACACACAAAATGACACACTCACGTCATTAGGTATTTTTTAAATTAGATTATCTCTACACCCTTCTTTACACATCAGTCATGATTATTTGCCTCAACTCCTAGTTTCTACTTTGTGCCATGAAGTATCTGCCAAGACACTCACTGTTCGTATTATTCACTTAAGTCTGTACAGTGACAGAAGCCAAC
The DNA here is from genome assembly GCF_008692025.1 of Phocoena sinus. Lineage (NCBI taxonomy): Eukaryota > Metazoa > Chordata > Mammalia > Artiodactyla > Phocoenidae > Phocoena > Phocoena sinus. The sequence continues at coordinate 701,853 of NC_045778.1, read as the reverse complement.
TCCCCAGTCTGGAAGGGTGGGATCTTGGATGACTTACCTGACTATTGACAACTGACCTTCCACTCTCAGTGAGAGGTAACGAGTGCTCACCAAGAGGCAATGAGTAATTGTCATTTGAGAACCTACGGGACTGAAAATTCTTCATGCTGGAAAACCTAAGGGGTAACCAAGGCCATGTTTTCTTTTATTTTCTAAGCTAGGGGATACTTTCCTCTAAGCGAAGCTTGCACGGGAGTTACATAAAAACCTAAGAGAGCTTCCAGGAATCCCCAGCGCTCTGTGGATGGGAGTCTGAGAACGATTCCCCTTGCCCATCCTGGGCACCTGTGGTGAGGAACCGAGGCCCCGACACAGTGGCTGGTGGTGAGACAAAGATGAGTCTGTCTCCTGACCTTCACGCTGCCCCCGGCCCCCGACTGGCATGCAGACCAGACACCTGACAGCACACAGCTGTCGCTCTGAGGGATACTTCAGACCTTCCCAATTCAGCAGCATTTTAGTATGTGACATGTATGTGACAATGCATAGAAAAAATAAAAGGCAGTCGTGGTTTAAATCGTACAACATATTGCTAAACTAAATTGAAAGTTCTCATTTCACTTGGATTAAAGCACCGTCTCCACCTGGGCCCACGGACCTCCTTCCACCTGCCCACACCCCAACCTCTCTGGCTCCACACCCACTCACAGGGCTCTGGCCACACTGACCTTCCTGCCACCCTGTAACACACCAGTCCCGCTCTGGCCACAGGATGTCCAATGGGGGCAGGGCGAGAATGTTTGCCCCCGCCCCCACCCGCTCCCAAGATCACTCTGTGACCCCGCCCCCACCTGCTCCCAGGAGCACCCTGTTCCCTCTCTCTCTCCACAGTGTGGGTTCTCTAAGGAAAGCCTGCAGAATTCACTCTCCCCTCGACTAAGTCAAACGCTGTGAAGAAAGACTTCGTAGATTCTTTCTTAATGAATCCCCAGCATCCACAACAGTGCCCGGTGCACCGCAGATGTTTAAAATATGTGTTGAGTAGTTGTGGGAGGAGATGAAAGGAGAGATCAAAGAATGAAGAAACCATGGAAGCGAAGCAGGAGCCCCAGGAAAGTGGGCGCTGGGCCTGCACCTGAGCTGAGAGAACATCTTTCAGGACAAAATCACAGAGAACAGCATGACATAATCACTCACCAACACGTGTCACTGTGGCAATAGAATATTAACAATGCAGGCCTTTTCCCAAATACCGCATTTCACTAAGTTAATCAAAACGTTTGTCTCTTACACTGACAAATTTCTACTCTGAACACAACACCAGAGTTGGCCAGTTTTGAAGAAAGAGCTTTAACATCAAAGCGAGGACAGTTAATATTAAAGCAAATCCAGACTCTTGAATGCCTTTTGTTTTCTGCTGGTTTTCGTCACCTCCAAATCCTCCCAAACACAAGAGACTTGAGACAAGGTCCTGGGGCTTTGTACAGACTAGAACATTTTCTCTTCCTGCCTTTCTAGGTAGATGGTGCAGGAAGAGCCCACAGGGTCTCCTGGGGTGTCACGAATAGTTCTTTCCCATAGAGACGCACACAGGGTTTCCCAGCTTTTTTCTATAGCCCTAGATCTCATGACCTGCCCAAAAAAGCAAACTTCTGGCTCTGATGGTAAAAAGAATGTGTAGACCTCACCAGAACAATGAACTAGAAAGACTTATCGAAATTGCAATTTTTTGATCACCTACACCTAAACTTTGAGTTTCTCTCTATCTAATTCAATGGCTACCTGAATTGAGTTCATTCTCCCACCCTCACCTCTTTCACTACACTTACTTCCTTGAATCAGTGTGTCATGACATCTAGGAGAAATTTATACGTCAAAATATTCTCTTCAAAATCATAAGCTGTAATACAGGAGTTCTAGAGGGTCAAGATGTTAAGGTGAAAGAAATGTATAGAGTAACTATAAAGCAAGGGGAAAATGAATGAGAATAATCAAGAGAAGAAAGAAAAATAAATGTCAAGGAGAAAGAAAATAGGGGAGAATAAAAGTAAGAAAGAGAAAAAAGAAGGAAGGGAAAGAGAAAGTAAAGAGAAGCATGAAAAATCGCAAAAAGCGCTGCCCGTAGAGGGAAACCAGGGCCCGGGCTGTGCCCAGTGAGCTGCTTCTGAGCACCAGCCGAGTCGGGAGCCCGTGGGCAGGCAGGTAAGAAGCCCACTGGGTTCCAGCATCCTCAGAGCGACGACCCCTTGTGTGAACCCCCAGGCCCTCACCCCGACATCCTCCCCACAGGGCCTGGAGCTTTCGGGAGCCCCTCCTCCTCAGCCCCGCGTCAGAAGACAGTCCAGACAGCCCCCTTCATCAACAGGACGGCTGCTTTCAGAGTGACCCAGGGAAGCTCTCAAGGGCACATCTTAACTGCCAACTCCTCCACTCACCTGCCCTAAGGATTAAGAAACTAGACTGGTTTTAAAATATTACTGTGAAGCAAAGTAGGAGAAATAACCTTCCTGACAAAACTTCAAATGTTCCATGTTTTTAAAGTTACCTCACAAACAGTTCTGGACTCCCCACAATTCCAAATATGTTCTAGAAATGATCTCTCTATCATCACAAATAAGCCTATGACTTATAAAACAAAACACATGTGGATGAGTTTTACATTTGTAGAGGGGACAGCAAGAAAAATAAGCAGGACATGACACTCTGGTAAGAAGGGAAAGTAAATCAAATCACCCCTTTAAATATACAAAATATGCTTTCTGAAAAATGAACTAAGAAATCTCTAAAAACTTACATTTTAGTGAGAAATGCACTTATATAAAATAACTAAATTATGCTTCTTTAATTCTATACATCAATTTGATTCAAATCTAGTCAATTTAATTGAAAGAGAATTCATTAAATTTCATTTAAATAGCATGACTTACGATTAGTGGCCTAACAAATGGTAGATGTCTTTACTTCTGGTATACCCTGTCCTTCCACAAATGAAGATGGGGTTATACATGTAATTTTCCTAAAAGGAGTCAACACTATTCTGCATATTTGATTATTTAATAGTCTGGATCTTCCCGTCATTGCCAACAAAGGTTGTCCACACATGGGCGTTAGCTTGCGTATATAAGGGGGAAATGCAGGCTGATTAAAATAAAACTTAACATGGAGAATCATTTCCAGGAGACACAGTTGATCTCTTCTAGAGCATTTTATTCCTTGAGAGACGAATGCCATCAAACATCCCCCGGCCCCTTACAGAATCTCTGCTTTACCTCAAGTGAACATGTGTTAAAGCATTGGGACAGACCTGGAAATAGGGTAAGAATGCTGTTATTTGCATTTCATCCCACAGAATCTCCTTTATTAAGAACCAGTAGAAAGACTTCTTTTGGATACTAGAGGACAGCAAAGTTGTCCTTCTGGGACTGTTGCTTTTCATTTCACAGACACACAAGGCATGATACAGACTTGTTTCCACTTCCCTTCTACCTTAAACCCAAGGCATAAATTTCAACTACCTTTAAAAACTGCAAGTCCTTCTGAAATACACTTCAGGATGCTAGTTCACCCTAGCCTCATTTTATTGCCCCATCCTAAATTCCTTTCAGTTTAATCTGTTTTCCTTTGTAATCCTCTTGTACACCTCACATATTCATAAGCTGCTCAGATCATTTTTTTGAAGCCAAGGTGGGTTACCATTCTTTCAGCCAGCATGTAAACAGATATTTTAAGATTTCTACACAAAAAGCTTGTCATGTTTCTAACAGCTCTCCTTCCATATTTTCTTCCAGGATTTTGTGTGTCCAGAACTGCCTTTCTAAAGTAAGTCCTCCATTCACTCTCTTGATCATTCACATTTTTAAAGGAAGATAAGGGCCTTGATTTTCCAAAGACACACCAAGAATGATCAAGCCTCTGTTCACACCCAGACATCTTGACTCTGTTCGTCACACATTCAAAACTAAAGTTAATTCTCTCTTTGTGTAAATCTATCAAATAACTTTTGAAGCTTGGTAGTGAGCCCCTAAAATGGTCCTCAAGCTGTTTCAGCACACCGCATTCCGTCAGATACTTGCATTCATATGCTGAGTAGATATTTTATTTATCTTTTTCAACAAAAGGTCTTCATTTATTCACTCAAATATTTAAGTATATAATAGGTGTCCAAAGGTCTTGAAATGTCGGGAGTCTACACAGAAGACAGATATGTAGAGACAGGAAAATTACATATCTAAATAATCCACATGATAGAGATATGAATAAAATGCCACGGGGCTCTAGAAGAAAGAACCACCGTGGCAGGGAGGTGGGTTGTATCAAATAAGTAAAGGAAAATGAAGAGAGTAAAGAGAAAGAGAAAACAAGGTAAGCAAAAAGTTTTCTTCTTATTACTATTTCTGCCACAAACTTCTGGAGCAAGCACATTGCTTCCCAACTTCCCTTCCAGCCTTGTCCTTCCAGGAAACATTCTACAGACTTCAGACAGCCAGGCTCCACTGTGGAGGCAATGTAGACAGGCTGCAGGGAACAGGCTGGGAACCGAAGATTCCCAGGAATCCACAGCCCTTGAGGCTTTACCGCAGCCTCTGCACTCAGACTCACATAGCAGAGGGTCCGTTTCTACATCAATAGGTGAAGGTGGAGAAAAACCCGTTTCACAAAATGGATCATGGAAAAACAAAAGTGAGTTTTCCGAGAAAGGCAGCACCACGAATCTGAATTAGCCAGACATGTGGAGTAGTAACCAGTGTGGAGAAGAGCCAAAAGGGGGAAAAAAAGAAAAACCAAGTAGGCAATTTTTTAAGATGGAACCACAAGTCTTTCTTCTTCCAAAAGAAAAAAAGTCATTGAGCTCTTTAAGTTAAAACTGAAAGGGACCAGATGCTGCAAACAGTGATTTTAGCCGTGACACCCTTGCACCAATCACAGTCAAGTGCACTGGAAATAGTTTATCACTTTTAATAATCACATTATCAAAGACTACAATTCATACTTATTTTTTTTAAAACAGTAGACTCGATGCACAGTTTTTACTACATTATCTACATTCTCACTCTTACAACTGACTGCTTGCCTACGACACGGAAGGTGAATGCCCCAGAATGAGAATGCCCCATAGATTCACAGCAAGAAAAGTTTAGAAGGGCCATTAGACAATTTGGACAAAACAGCTGTTGGGCTGTTGGGTTTAAAACAGATCAATTGGAGAAAAACAAGTCACTACATTAAACTATTTTCTACTTACCTCCATCATCCTCTTCAAGAAGGCATATTTTAAAAGGAAACAAGTTTTTATATTAAAAATTGCTGCTCTGGCATTTTGCAAGCTACATCAAATAATGAAGAAAAAACTAGGTTACAAACTTCCTGACATCAATTCCGACTATCATCTCCTACCAAACTAAAATTCAGATGATCACTAATTAACTTTCCATCTAGTGTTCCTCCAATATACAATAAAATCAGTAACATATCAGTTAAAATTGAGAGAAGTAGACACACTAGGGAAGAAAAAAATGAAAACATCATCCTAATCAATGATGTAAAACACAAGATATGAACAACTGTTAAAATAACTCATTGAAATTGACTGATTCTACTATATCTACACCTAGTTATTTCCTAACCAGTAAGTAATTCTTAACATAAACAAATAAAATAGTGTAGTTAATGGGATCATTATTTTAGTTATATGCTTTTCCTTTTAAAACTAAATTTGCTTTTATGTGCTTGTTTTTTTCATGTGTTATTATGTCAGCACCCCCTCGTCTCGGAAGGTCTACCTTGGCCCTTGATCAACTGTTCTCTGCACCACAGGAAACGCAGAGCCCTACACAGAACACGTGTCCTACATTGCATCTCTTGTATGTGGTTCATTTCAGGGAGTATAGTCCACCAAGTAAACACTAAGCAGTGTTTCAAAAGCATCAGACAGTGAAAGGGGGACATGCAGCATTAGGTGTGGGCCCCCATTAAGTGCCTCAGTGCAAAGAAGAAACAGGTAAATGCATCGCTCCAGGACTGGGAGAAAAACAGAGGTTATAAGCACTAGGCCCCTCTGCAGACCTTTGGGCAGGAGCCTAGAATAAAGTCCCTGACAGTGTGGGTCATTGTTGGCTTTAAAGGGAGCTCATGAGTTAGATAAACAACCAAATTCCATAAAAACATTGTTACAAAAATAGGATTCTTAATTCAATACAATAAATACAAAGTGCTTTCCTAGCTTCAGGCTACATATAAAGCTGACATTAATCTCATGTTACCTTCAAAAATAACACAAAATATTTTAGGATGACACAAGAGACAAAGAGAAAAAAACCAAAAGGAAATACTTTTTAGAAAAATATTACAACCGAACACTGAACAATTTTTTTAATTACTTAAAAATTAGATTTAGTAAAACATGTTTCTCTATTTTGCCTCTGTCAGTTATCTCTGAAGGCAAAGAAAAAAACGAAGAAAAGTTCAAAGAAAGCAGTAAGGGAAGAGACAGGGGAAAGAGATATGGTGGCTACCACCCTTGAAGCCAGTAGGCAGAAAGTTCCTTTCCGAGCTCTCAGTCCATGCGGAGTGTGCAGCTTCCCCCGGGGTGGTGGCCACAGCAGGACCCCGAAGCAGTGGTTCTCGGACTTTATATACACTGTAGTAACTGGACAACCCAGGGTCCCGTTCCCCAGAACTCAGCAGCCTTGAAGATGGGGCATAAGAATTTTCAATTTAACAAGCTTCCCGGTGATTTAGCTTGAGTTATATGCAGATTATAATCTAAGAAATACTTGAAGGGAAACCCAGACTCAATACCCAGTAGGTACTGCACAGTTATTCGATGTTACTTTCAGAATATTCACTCTTCCCGGGGCCCTACCTGTGTCAGCATCCTTGGGCCTGTGTTCTTCATCAGGAGGTTTAGACGGTGGCCAAGCAGCTGGGACTCTCCTGGGAAACTGCCCTTCTATATAATCCAGTGAATGTGTAGGTTGACTAACTGCAGCCCAGGTGTAAAGTTGATCTTGCTATATTTCAAAAAAATAATAATAAGCTATTTTAATTCAATCATGAAAAAAATGGAGCCTTCTTGATTGATATTTGCAACATCATTTCTATCATAAACATATGTGTGGTGTGCATATATATACATGCAAACATCCATAAAACATTAAACAGCATTTTATACAAGTCAGTGAAGATTCATCACATAAATATTCATTCTCACAGTCTTTTCATTTTCATAACCATACCTGTTGCAAATTCTATTCTACGGTAAGATTTAAGTCTCTGTCTTTGGGGGTAGGAGGCCACGTGGGCCTACATGGAATTACAAGGTCAGAAAATCCACTCAATCACAGAGCCCCCTGATGAGGCATCTTCAATGCACAGGAATACGATGTCCCTTTGAAATCTGTTTAAACACTTGTGGCAAGGTCAGAGAACAGGCAGCGCTGGGCATGAAGGACCATAACAGCTTCCTCACCTTCAAGAGCAGGAAGCCCAGGAAACTGATTATCATGGTTCCAGGTTGGGGACTGTTTGGGAAACAAACTATGAAAAAAAAAAAAAGGTAAATGAACCTGCCAAGAAAAAAAGAACTGGGCAGGGATCTGGCAAAGAAAGCTCTTCCCAGCTGCAGACCAACAGAATCCAGACAGAATGAGAAGCAGGCTCATAACTACACCTCGTGCCAGGAAGCCAAGTGGGAACCTCACAAAAGACGCCACACCAAGGCCCGTGAACACCTTGCGAAACTGCCCGCTAGGATTTCAGGGTGACAGCTGCTTCAGGACGCAGGCTCGCAATGTGCACAAGGCCTGGGTTCTCTTCGTGACGTCTTCCTTCCTTACAGGTATATTTCCCTAAACCTTTTGATCAACATAAAAAGTAAAGCCGAGAGAATAACAAAAAACATGCTGTAACCACCATGCTGAAATTGTGAACTCGACTGAACGGATGGAGAGGCACTGATATTTCTGTAATTTGTTTAACAAGTTAATTTAAGAACTTCATAAAATATTCTTCAGTGTCAACAGTAAAATGCAATGGATAGATCATTTAGTTTAAACTTCACCTTTAGGGACAGTCACTGGCCCTAACTGAGAACTCAGATTCTTGGGTCAGTGATATTGAATTGGAAGGGTCCCAATGCAGACCTGGCCAGCATTTCAGCCAGTCAGCCAGTCACATCTTTCAAGTATTCATACCTTGATTGACACCAGAGGCTTTGCTATTTGGCCTACTGAATATTAAAAGTAGCTTTTCCAGCACTGTTGACAATAGCCAAATCATGGAAACAACCTAAATGTCCATCAATGGAATATTACTCAGCCATAAAAAGCAATGAAATAATGCCATTTGCAGCAACATGGACAGACCTAGAGATTATCATACTAAGTGAAGTAAGTCAGAAAGATAAAGACAAATATCATCTATCACTTATATGTGGAATCTAAATCTAAATGAACTGATCTATGAAACAGAAACAGACTCATAGACAAAGAGAACACACTTGTGGTTGCCAAGGGGGAGGGGAGTGGGGGAGGGATGGATTGGGAGTTTGGGGTTGGTAGATGCAAACTATTACATTTAGAATGGATAAACAACAAGGTCCTACTGTATAGCACAGGGAACTATACTGAATATCCTGTGATAAACTATAATGGAAACTAATATTAAAAAAATGTCTATATGTATATAACTGACTCACATTGCTGTACAGCAGAGATGGGCACAACACTGTAAATCAACAATACTTTAGTAAAAAAAAAAAAAAAGTAGCTTTTCATTGGCAAAATGAGTGGTTTAATTAGCATGATACTAGAAATGAGCTCTCATTGGTAAAATAAAGGAATTCAATGAATATGGACCAGCAGAAACATCAGACATCATTCTTACAAGAACAAAGTAAGACATGGGCAAGGGGCGAGGTCAAGGCTCGATGCCCTGACGGTGCTGCATCCAGCGCTGGTCTAGGAAGCAACTCCCAGGCTGTCGGCAACCACTCGGCACAGAATCCTGTCACCCTCATGTCCATATCACCTGAACCTTCCATGTAAGGAGCAGTCAAGCACTCGCTGCCAGGGGAGCGAGAGGTATGTTTCCTAAAAGGGGAACTCTGACTTAGCGTCATCATCCTAATAGTAAACCCACTCAGCCTTGGACTTCATCTGCTCCACATAAAAGAGGCAGCACCAGCAGCTAGGGGGACAAATGTTTGCACTCAGGATTTCATCGCTCACTGAAAAATGAAGCTTGCTACAAGCCACTCTGCAAATGCCAGAACAGCCCGGCCAGTCCTTCAGTCTTTCAGCCCCACCCCAGGACTGGAATACATTACAGCTCTGTGATGACAAAACCTCTCCTTCATCGTGTGGCTCCACGAGGAGAGAAGAAGCAAACACAAAGCTCTTGCATGGCTCTTTAACATCTACAGAATCAGATGTCAACTCTTTGACCTGTCGTTTAAGTTTTTCTATATTCCTCCCATTCATCCTCCCAGATTCATCTCCCTGCATTTCCTAAATCAAGCTCCACTCCACTAGAAGGTCCCACTTAGCCTCCCCACCCATGGAATCTAACCGATGATTAGGTCTAGCTGGGGTATGCCCTCCCCACTCCCAAGACACAGCTCTGACAGGACGCCGGCCACCCCTTATGCTGACAGCTACCAGCACGTGATCCAGATCAGTGACCGAACACGGTCTTGAATGTAGCTCGTCACCCCTCAACTGCCTGAACTCCGTCAGCACGTGAGATGTGTACACAAGTTCTGTAAATCTCCCCAAGCACTTGAGAATATTAAGACAACTCCATAAAAGCCACTTAATGTCTACTGAATTAACGAATTTGTCAGATAAAAGGAGAAAACAAAAGAGATGGTTTGTCAACATGAGCAGCGGCTGGAGCCAGGGATCTCATTTTCTTCACTTGCTTATTAACAAGGTACCAGAAGAGTATTTCGTGTGCATCAAATGGAAAACAAAGGTATCAAGTGATCCATTATATCTAAACCTATTCACAACTATACCATATAAAGAAACATATGGAGCAGATAAAACTCCTAGGATATAATCAGTGCTGTACCCCAGACAAATCTCATAACTTTATGAGGCCTCAGTGTTCTCACCAGTAATTCAGGAAAACTGCCTGCTCTTGTCTTTTTCGCAGGACTGGAGTGAGACGGGTGCAAACACTATGTGGAAAGAGCTATGAAAACCACATAGTGTGATTCAAGTATAAGCACCATGACTACTACTTGTTTTGATTTTTTTAATCTATGTTTCATTAGAATAATCACACATTTCCTGTATTTTAAAAAGTCCTTTTAGAGGAATTAAATATTGTCATCAAATGTACACAACACCATGTGGTTGTTGAACCAGCCCGAAATCTTTGCTATATTTTGAGAATCTAGGTGAGCAAAGTGTAGTCGGCAAAGTTCCCTTGGCATTTGTGCTGATTGTCACTAAGTTTTGAATTCAATTAACAACCGCCCTGTGGCATTTCCTCAACCATCCACCCATGTCTTTTTCTCTGTTGTATTTCTGTTTAACATTTCAGACATGAATGTGTTATTTTCCCAAGTAGAACATGCAAGCTTCCTGCCACCAGTCACCAACCACATCCTATACCCCTTGTTTTCCGCCGGTTTTATTCTGTATACATGACAGACACACAATGAGTATTAAGGAATTGGAAGAGTCAAGATCAATAAAAGTGTCTTTTAACAAATTACACCATAGTTTTATATGAGTTAAAACAGGAACACTTTTCCCTGACACTACTCCACCGCCTTAAATTCTTAAAGTCGGTTTTTATTTTTGTTGAACTGGATCATTTCTTCCTATTAAAGAAAACAGATACATGCTTTCAACCTGAGGCAGATCAGAATATTTAAAATCACAACCTGAAAGTGGCATAAACAGGCCACAACTTAGTGATCCCATAAAAGAAAAGTTTCTTTTAGCAGATATTTCCCCATCTTTTAACTGGCCTATAAATAATAACCCCCCAAATAATTCAGTGCTGCAATTCACAAATAGTTTATTTTAGAGGGCCCACTAGAAAATTTTAACAACTGAAGTGAGGCATTCTAAGAGTGCTTTGTTGAAACTGTTGTAGTCAAGATGAGGATTTGGTTGTCACCTTACGATAATATTTAGTAACGTTTCTGTTAACCGTGCCTTCGCTCTGTGCATGGGGGAGGATCTAGATTACTCCCTGAGAGGCATGGCCGCCCTTCCTATGACACTCCTAGGACGTGTCAGTGCGTGGCCATGGGCTGCCCTGCATGTGGGAACAATCCTAGTCTGGGCTGTTCACCTCCTCAGGTCTCAGCACTGCCTCAGCTCCACTGTCTGTCTTTCAAGGCCAAAGGGTGTCTATTTGAGTGGTAAATACAGTCCGTGTATCCCAGACATCCCAGCAAGTGCATTCTCCTAACAAACATGGAAAGTTTGACTGAGGGCAACAAAAGTAGAAAATTGCCACGAAGTACGGCACACGACCATTTCTTTACATGCACGCTCTTCATCCCTGGAGTACAGAGAAAAATCTGTGTCAGGCCAGCAGACGGCTCTCAGCCTGCACCTGGTCACACTAGCCTCAAGAACTGCTCCAGCCAGCTGAGCCTGGGCGTGACCACTAAGAACAATACAGCAGGCCCTCAGAGAGTACATGGAGGGTGTGTCCATCCCCTTCCATAGCACTCTCAGGAGAAGGGTTCTGAGGATCAAAGGTCTCATCTTGGAACTTTACAGCTTCATTTGAGGAATTAAATACCTGGATGGTACTGAGTTTATTTGTGCTTTGTTAATGCCATGGACGCGATGTGCTTTTTGTTCTGGCTATTGGAAAATCTGAAATAGGTATATGGCCCGCATGCCACGTGTCTTCCAGTTCCAGAATGTATGCTTCTGATTAGCCTCATTCCTACCTCCATTTATGTTCCCCCCCGCAGCTTAGTTTTGTCTTTTTTTTTTCTTTTGTGCACTCATGGCTGAATTTTACTATTTTACCATATCTTACTTTTCTTACTAATCATTGTAAATACTATTTGGAATAAGGTGGTGATGAACACATTATTAATGTTAGGGAATTGATGGAAAATCCATTTATCTACTTTAACTCATTTGAACATTTTATGACTGGAAAGATAAAACAGTAGATGCACTGAGAGTAGCCTGAACTGTACTCACAGTATTTTGGTTTGCATTGATCATTTAATCGTTAAAAAACAACAGCAAACTATATAGAGTCGTTTTGAAATAGGGGAGATAAAAAACAATAAATAATCAGTACTATACACAACAGCACCCACTGGGTGTAATATTTTCTAATCCTTCTTTTAATATGTTCTACAGCTGTAATCATACTGCACAGGATTTCATACTAACATAGTGTAGACTTTTTAAACTACTGCATCATTTTCAAACTGATAATATACATTTTTGCCACAATCGTGACACAGTTAATATTATACTGTAGCCATTTAATCAGCTCTTGACAGAACACGTGAATGTGACTTCCCAAAGCACCCCTGGTTCATAATTAAATAAGAAATTACAACCCTGGAAGAGGACACTGACCCTTGAACAATGTGGGTTTGAATTGAGAGGGTGCACTTACACGGGGTTATAAATACTGCCATGCTCCACGGTCTGTGTATGATTGAATCTGCAGATGGACAGGAACCACAGATATGGGGCCGGGAAGATCCCACATGTCACAGAGTAGCTGGGCCCGTGAGCCATGGCCGCTGAGCCTGCGCGTCTGGAGCCTGTCCTCCGCAACGGGAGAGGCCACAACAGGGAGAGGCCACAACATTGAGAGGCCCGCGTACCGCAAAAAAAAAAAAAAGAAGAAGACCTAAATAGACATTTCTCCAAAGAAGACATACAGAAGGCCAATGGGCACATGAAAAGATGCTCCACATCACTAATCATTAGAGAAATGCAAATCAAAACTACAATGAGATACCACCTCACACCAGTCAGAATGGCCATCATCAGAAAGTCTGCAAATAACAAAGGCTGGAGAAGGTGTGGAGAAAAGGGAAACCTCCTGCACTCTTGATGGGAATGTAAGTTGTGCAGCCACTTTGGAGAACAGTATGGAGTTTCCTTAAAAAACTACAAACAGAATTATCATATGATCCTGCAATCCCACTCCTGAACATATATCCGGAGAAAACTCTAATTCAAAAAGATACATGCACTCCTATGTTCAGAGCAGCACTATTTACAACAGCCAAGAAATGGAAGCAACCTAAGTGTCCATCAACAGATGAATGGATAAAGAAGACGTGGTAATATATACAATGGAATATTATTCAGCCATAAAAAGGAATGAAATAATGCTGTTTGCAGCAACATCAATGAACCTACAGATTATCATACTAAGTGAAGTAAGTCAGAAAGAGAAAGGCAAGTATCATATGATGTCACTTTTATATGGAATCTAAAAAATGATAAAAATGAACTTATTTACAAAACAGAAATGACTCACAGACATAGAAGGCCGACTTACAGTTACTATGCGGTGGGAGGGATAAATTAAATTTTGGGGGGAAACAGATACACAGTGCTGTAATACACAGTACTATATATAAAATAGATAACCAACAAGAACATACTGTATAGCACAGGGAATTAAATTCAATATTCTGTAATAACCTGTAACGTAAAAGAATCTGAAGAAGAATATACACATGTGTGTATATAAAACACTTTGCTGTATACTAGAAATTAACACAACACTGTAAATCAACTATACTTCAATTAAAAATTCATTAATTTTTAAGAAATTAAAATACTGATCCCTTTGGAACCAGCAATTCTACTTAAAGAAGTTTTCCCTAAGGGGAAAATAAATCAGTAATGTGTAAAAAATATTCATATACTAGTATATATTTATTTCAGTGTTATTTATGTTTAAGAAAGAGAGAAAAGCAGAATTTCCAAAAGTAGCACTATGAATTGAAAATTATGGTATGTAAGAGTAAGCAAGAGTTGTTAAAATCCTATCCCATCAAATGCCCTGTAACATTTTCTTCATGATGTATGTTGACACGTGAAAGCAACTGGCTATAAATTGTATGTGCATTATAAAAATAATAACCAGTGTAATGACAGAAGAGGTCATTAGAACCAGCCCTTCTGCTGGAGACTAAAAACATGACAGTTTGTGTGTGTGTGTGCACGCACACGCACACACACATACACACATTTATACACCTCTCAGTAGAATAAATATAAATGTAAATAAAGGGGAGGGGAGTATTAAATTAAGGAAGAATTGAAAAGCAAGAATCCAGGGGAGGACAAACACCTAGGGAGCAGACACTCCCTGAGGGCTTCTGTGAGAACTTGACTGCAGGTTATCAAGGAAAGGATTGGAAGTTAGTGTCTCTGTAGAGGTTGCTCTTAGTGACACCCTTGCTTTAGGTTAGGATCCAAAACACCATCACACTAGGAATAAAGGTAAACTAGAAGGAGACAGTCCTCTCAGGGCTGAAATTCAACTTTAAATTTTCTAAATCCCTGAATGTAACTCCAGGTGAGCCTGGAGTGCTAGTGTCCCAGGTCCCTGGCAAAATCCAACACAAATCCTATCTCAAAAAAGATAATGTCAATTTAGGTATCTGCACAGCATAAAATAAAAAATAACTATAAACATGGAGACACAAATCAAAAATAAAAGAAAATTAATAAACAGAAAAAGACACACAAGTGCATCAGATATTATCAGACACATACTGTTAAATAATTATGTTGAGTCTCAAGAAGATAAAAGACAAAATGCAGAATTTCAGTACAAAACCGTGAACAATAAAAAAAAGAAATTCTAGAACTGATATATAAAATAACCAAAATTAAACTATACAACAGATGTATTTGATGATAAATTAGAAACAGTTGAATAGGGAATTAGTGCATTTGAAGAGACACCAAAAGAAACGATCTAGAATGTAACAGAGTCAAGAGGATGGCTGATACTGCAGAGAATAAGAGACAAGGGACACAGTGAAAAACTATAACATATGTGTAAATAGACTGACAGAAAAAATGGAAAACAGAGAAAGAATAACATTGAAGCATAATTTGAAGAGAGGTTCTGGCTGATGACATTGTAAAATGAGAGAAGGGGACTTCCCTGGTGGCTCAGTGGTTAAGAATCCGCCTGCCAACGCAGGGGACACGGGATCAAGCCCTGTTCAGGAAGATCCCATACGCTGTGGAGCAACTAAGCCCATGTGCCTCAACTACAGAGCCTGCGCCCTAAAGCCTGTGAGCCACAACTACCAAGCCTGTGTGCTGCAACTACTGAAGCCCACGTGCCTAGAGCCCATGCCCCACAACAAGAGAAGCCATTGCAATGAGAAGCCTTCACACTGCAATGAAGAGTAGCCCCCCTCGCCGCAACTAGAGAAACCCTGCACACAGCAACAAAGACCCAAAGCAGCCAAAATTAAATAAATAAATAGTTTCTAAAAATGAGAGAAGGCATTCAAGTCACTGATTTAAGAAACCCTATGAAGCCTAAGAGAATAAATGTAAGACAACCACACATAGGTGCATATAGCACAACTTTTGGATGAAACGGTAAAAATAAAATTTTAAAAGCAGCCACAAAAAAAAACAGATTAATGACAAAAAGCAGTAAATGGACTATTTTTTTAAGGAGTCAGTATCATTGGAAGCTATAAGATTCTAGTCTTTTTAAAATTCTGGTCTTTTTAAAATGCTGTAACAGGGGATCAGTCAAGGTAGCAGAGAAAGAGGATGTGGAGCTCACCTCCCCTGATGAACACATCAAAGACACATCTACATGTGGAATAAATCTCACTGAAAACTAACTGGAAACTGGCAGAAGGACTGCTGTACAACCAAGGCTGTAAAAAAGACACATGGGGCTTCCCTGGTAGCGCAGTGGTTGAGAGTCCGTCTGTCTGCCGATGCAGGGGACATGGGTTCGTGCCCCGGTCCGGGAAGATCCCACATGCCGTGGAGCGGCTGGGCCCGTGAGCCGTGGCCGCTGAGCCTGCGCGTCCGGAGCCTGTGCTCCGCAGCGGGAGAGGCCACAACAGTGAGAGGCCCGCGTACCGCAAAAAAAAAGAAAAAAAAGATACACATGCAATCGTATAGGAAGAGAAGGAGAGCAACTGGGCTGGGACCTGTGCCTGGGAGGGGACTCGGGAGAAGGGAGATTATATGAGCAGAAATCCTCCCTGGGGGTGAGCAGCTTAAGCCACAGATTGGGGGCCCCAGTCCTGGTGCCTGATGCGGGGAAGGTGAGCTCCCCTGGCTGGTTGGAGGACAGCCAGGATGATAACAGGAGGGCTGAGGGAAGCCTGGACTCCACTTGTGAGGTACACGAGCACTGGAAGTGCACCCCCAAGGCAGAGAGGTCTGTCTAGTGGCTGCTGGTTTTCCCTTGACCATCCTGCCAAGCTCCCCAGCCCCAGCTGAAGGAACACTCCAGCCCCACTCAATCCACATAACACTGTAGGGCTGGATCTGGGGTAGGCATGACTGTGGAAAGGATGCTAACATGGGACACAGAGGGACCCCGGTCCCAGGACAGAGTCCGGGTGGGGCAGCAGTGACCACTGTTGCAGCTTACTCAAGCAGAGCCTCAGAAGCAGCCCAGATTCTGATGGCGGCCGCTTCATCACACCTCGCCCCCTAACACACTCTGAGAGTCCACACTAGCCCAGCTGCCCTGCGACGTGGCTCCGGACCACTTTTGGGGCGGCAGAGGCTGGGGGCGGGGATCGGCTGTGAGGGGAAAGGGGACTTGCTCCCAAGGCAGCGTCTGAGCGGAGTGGGCACACAAATACAGGTTCCTGCACAGGCAGCACGTTGCAAACAGCTAGGAGCCAAAGGCCTGCACGGGCCCCACTTGCTTCAGCACACCCCACTCTGGGGCAAGGGTCCTGGCGCTGGGAGAGGGAAAAACACAGACTTAAAGGAAACAGCAGCTCGGGGCCAACATTCAGGGGGTCTGCTCTGGCCACGTGGAATCAGACCCTGCACCCAATAGGGTGGTGACGGCCACTGAGCAGAGAGGAAGTCCTGGCATACACCCGGCTTCAGCTCTAGCACCTCCATTTCCAGCCCCATCCCCTACACCAAGGTAAGAGCTGCCAGCACACCCTGAGGAAAGACCTGGCTTGCATCCATGTCAAATCCAGCTCTCCCTCCAAAGGCATGGGGCACACGGAGTCTGTACAGGGATATTCCCACATGGGAACATCCCTTTAAGATGACAACAGGTAACTGTTTTACCTAAATTCATAGAGGCAGAGAAAGTTAAGCAAAATAAAAAGGCAGAGGAACTGCTCTCAACTGAATGAGCAAGAGAAACCCCTGAAAAAATAAATAATGAAACAGAAATAAACAATTTATCAGGTAAAATATTCAAAGCATTGATAATACAAATGTTAACTGAATTAGGGAAAAGAATAGATCAACACAATGAAAACTTTAACAAGGAGCTAGAAAACATCAAAGAGACCCAATCAGAAATAAAGAATTCAACAGATGAAATTTAAAAAAAAAAACACTAGAAGAAAAGCAAATTTTAAAAAATGAAAACAGTTTAAGAGATTTCTGGGATAACAATAAGAATACCAATATTCACATTATATGGGTTCCAGAAGGAGGAAAGAGAGAAAAGGAGATTAAAAAATGTGTTTGAGAGCTTCCATGGTGGCACAGTGGTTGAGAGTCCGCCTGCCGATGCAGGGGACACGGGTTCGTGCCCCGGTCCGGGAAGATCCCACATGCCGCAGAGCGGCTGGGCCCATAAGCCATGACTGCTGAGCCTGCATGTCCGGGGCCTGTGCTCCGCAACGGAAGAGGCCACAGCGGTGAGAGTCCCACGTACCACAAATAAATAAATAAATAATGTGTTTGAGGAAATTATGCTGAAAACTTCCCAAATCTGAACAAGGAAACAGATGTCCAGGTACAGGAAGCACAGAGGGTCCCAAACACAATGAACCCAAACAGACCCACAATAAGACATATCATAATTAAAACAGCAAAAATTAAAGAGAGAATTCTAAAGGCAACAAAAGAAAAACAGAAACACGTACAAGGAAACCCCGTAAGACTATCAGCTGATTTCTCTGCAGAAATGTTGCAGGCCAGAAAGGAGTGGCATGATGCATTTTAAGTGCTAAAAGGGAAAAACCTGGAACCTAGGATACTCCACCTAGCAAGATTATCATGAAGGAGAGAGAAAGAATTACTCAGACAAGCAAAAACTAAGAGTTCATCAATATTAAACCTACTCTAAAATAAAGATACTGTCTTATCTAAGTAGAAAAGAAGGAACAATCTATAGGAAAGGGAAACTCTAACTAGGAGAGGCAAATATATAGTTAAGAACTGAGGATCAACCACTTAAAGCAAGTACAAAAATTTAAAGAAAAATGCAGGGGACGTGGGTTCGAGCCCTGGTCCAGGAAGATCCCACATGCCATAGAGCAGCTAAGCCTGTGCACCACAACTGCTGAGCCCGCGCTCTAGAGCCCACAAGCCACAACTACTGAAGCCCATGCACCTAAAGCCTGTGCTCCACAACAAAGAGAAGCCACTACAATGAGCAGCCCACCCACCGCAATGAAGAGTAGCCCCAACTCACCACAACTCGAGAAAGCCTGCACACAACAATGAAGACCCAATGCAGCCAAAAATAAATAAATAAATTTATCTTTTAAAAAAGACAGGGCTTCCCTGGTGGCACAGTGGTTGAGAGTACGCCTGCCGATGCAGGGGACACGGGTTCGTGCCCTGGTCCAGGAAGATCCCACATGCCGCGGAGCGGCTGGGCCCATGAGCCATGGGCACTAAGCCTGCATGTCCGGAGCCTGTGCTCTGCAACAGGAGAGGCCACAACAGTGAGAGGCCCGCGTACCGCAAAAAAAAAATAGACAAAAGGTTGAAATATCAATAAGTTAAATATCCATCTCAAGAATTTAGAAGGGAAAAACTCCCAGCAATATAGTCCAAAGACAGAAGGAAGGAAATAGATAAAAGTACTAATAAAATAACCCCAAAAGAAGTGCTCTAAAAAAAGCTAATAAAATTGAAAACCTCTGACAAGTATTATCAAGGAAAACTATAATTAACCACGGTCAGGAATGAAAAAAAACCCGATTCCTACAGAGAGTAAAAACTGTTAAGTAAATATTAAAAAAACTTTATATCAAACATTTAAAAATATTAGATGAAATGAATAAATTCTTTTTAAAAATGCAACTTACCAAAATTGAGAAACAAAATACAATAATATGAATCGGCCCATAACTGAAATTAAACTAAAACTTTTAAAACTGTCTCATAAGGAACGTTTCAGATTCAGGTGGCTAGAAGGACAAATTCTGCGTATACCCTTGAGGAAGAAATAACATCAATCTTACACAAATTCTTCCAAAGAACAGAAAAAGAGAGAACACTCCCCAACTTATTAGACCAACAAAACAGAAGTAGCAAAATCTAAAACGACATTATGAGAAAGGAAAATTACAGACCAAGCACCTTCCTGAACATGGATGAAAAAAATCTAAAACATAATAATAGCAAGCAGAATTCAGTTTGGAACATTAAAAGAATGATATATCACAATCTGGGTTGATTCCAGGAAAATAAGGTAGGCTTAACATTTAAAATTAAATCCATGTAATATTCCATATTAATAAAATAAAGGAGAAAAAAGTATTCTCAGTAGAAACAATAAGAAAAGCATTTGATAAAAGGTATTGTTCATTTATGACAGAAACTCTCAGGAAGCTAGGAATAGTCATCCTGTGTTCCAGGATGTAAGTCCTGGAACTATTTATGTAAGTCCCGTTCATGAAATAGTGCAGGATTTGCATATAACCTATGCACATCCTCCCATATACATAAATCACCTCTAGATTACTTACAATACTTGATACAATATAAATGCTATGTAAGTAGCTGTAAATACAATTTAAATGCCATGTAAATGTTTGCTAGCATTCAGCAAATTCAAGTTTTGCTTTTTGTAATCTTCCAGAATTTTTTTCCAAGTATTGGTTTTTTTGCTTGTTTTTTTTGTTGTTGTTGTTGTTGTTTTGGGTTTTTTTTTTGCGGTACGCGGGCCTCTCACTGCTGTGGCCTCTCCCGCCGTGGAGCACAGGCTCCGGACGTGCAGGCTCAGTGGCCACAGCCCACGGGCCCAGCCGCTCTGCGGCACGTGGGATCCTACCGGACCGGGGCACAAACCCGCACCCCCCGCATCGTCAGGCGGACTCCCAACCACTGCGCCACCAGGGAAACCCCCAAGTATTGCTATTTTTGATCCACGTATTCAACCAACTGTGGATGCAGAACCCACAGATATGGAGAGCTGACTGTAGAAGACAACTTGCTTATCTGAGAAAAAGGAGAAATGTTGGTCCTTGTAAATTGGGAAATGAGGAAACAATGCCACTATCACCACTCTTATTTAACAATTATTCCTATTCAGTCTACAAGTTGTTGAACAAACAAGACAAACAAATAAGAGATTGGGGAAGAAATAAAACTGCCATTATTCATGATGACATGATTGTATACATAAAAATTTTTAAAAGCACAGGTAAACTACTAGAAATAATAAATTTTGCATGGTTGCTGAATACAAAATCAACATACAAAAATCACTTGTTTTCTCCATCCACAAACACACAAATAAACCGTTAAAGACGCTTTTAAACATACTTTCATGATACTGGCATAGAAACAGACACACAGACCAACAGAACGGAATAGAGAGCCCAGAATTAAACCTCCACATATACAGTCAACTCACATTTTCATAAGGACGCTAGGAACATGCAGTGGAGAAATGATAGTCTCTTCAACAAATGTTGCTGGGAAAACTGGATAAACACATGTAGAAGATAAAACTGCATCCCTTATCTTATGCCACTCAGAAAAATTAACTCAAAAATGAATCAGAGGAGAACACCTACTGAACGCTGGCAGAAGACCTCAGACCTCCCAAAAGGCAAGAAAACCCCCACGTACTTGGGTAGGGCAAAAGAAAAAAATAAACAGAGACAAAAGGATAGGGACGGTTCCTGCACCAGCCGGAGGGAGCTGTGAAGGAGGAAAAGCGTCCACACACTAGGAAGCCCCTTCTCGGGCGGAGACTGCGGGTGGCGGAGGGTGGGGAGCTTCGGAGCCGCGAAGGAAAGCACAGCAACAGGGGTGCAGAGGGCAAAGCGGAGAGATTCCAGCACAGAGGATCAGGGCCGACCAGCACTCACCAGCCGAGAGGCTGGTCTGCTCACCCGCCGGGGCGGGCGGGGCTGGGAGCTGAGGCTCGGGCTTCAGTCGGAGCGCCGGGAGAGGACTGGGGTTGGCGGTTGGCGGCGTGAACACAGCCTGTAGGGCGTTAGTGCACCGCGGCTAGCCGGGAGGGAGTCCAGGTAAAAGTCTGGACCTGCCGAAGAGGCAAGAGACTTTTTCCTCCCTCTTTATTTCCTGGTGCGCGAGGAGAGGGGATTAAGAACGCTGCTTAAAGGAGCTCCAGAGACAGGCGCGAGTTGCGGCTAAAAGTGCTGACACCAGAGACAGACATGAGACGCTAAGGCCGCTGCTGCCGCCACCAAGAAGCCTGTGTGCGAACACAGGTCACTATCCACACCCACCTTCCGGGGAGCCTGTGCAGCCCGCCACTGCCAGGGTCCCGGGATCCAGGGACAACTCCCCTGGGAGAACGCACGGCGCGCCTCAGGATGGCGCGACGTCACTTCGGCCTCTGCCGCAGCAGGCTCGCCCTGCACTCCGTGACCCTCCCTACCCCCCCGGCCTGAATGAGCCAGAGCCTCCGAATCAGCGGCTCCTTTAACCCCATCCTGTCTGAGCAAAGAACAGAAGCCCTCCAGCGACCTACATGCACAGGCGGGGCCAAATCCAAAGCTGAGCCCCTGGGAGCTGTGAGAACAAAGAAGAGAAAGGGAAATCTCTCCCAGCAGCCTCAGAAGCAGCGGATTAAAGCTCCACAATCAACTTGATGAACCTTGCATCTGTAGAATACATGAATAGACAACAAATCATCCCAAATTAAGGAGCCCTGTGGATGAAAGGCTCTTGGTGCTGCAGCCAGGAGTTAGTGCTGTGCCTCTGAGGTGGGAGAGCCAACTTCAGGACACTGGTCCACAAGAGGCCTCCCAGCTGCACATAATATCAAACGGCGAAAATCTCCCAGAGATCTCCATCTCAAAGCCAGCACCCAGCTTCACTCAACGACCAGCAAGGTACAGTGCTGGACATCCTATGCCAAACAATTAGCAAGACAGGAACACAACCCCACCCATTAGCAGAGAGGCTACCTAAAATCATAATAAGTCCACAGACATCCCAAAACACACCACCAGACGTGGACCTGCCCACCAGAAAGACAAGATCCAGCCTCATCCACCAGAACACAGGCACTAGTACCCTCCACCAGGAAGCCTACACAACCCACTGAACCAACCTTAGCCACTGGGGACAGACACTAAAAACAACACGAACTACGAACCTTCAGCCTGCAAAACGGAGACCCCAAACACAGTAAGATAAGCAAAATGAAAAGACAGAAAACACACAGCTGATGAAAGAGCAAGATAAAAACCCACCAGACCTAACAAATGAAGAGGAAATAGGCAGTCTACCTGAAAAAGAATTCAGAATAATGATAGTAAAGATGATCCAAAATCTTGGAAATAGAATAGACAAAATGCAAGAAACATTTAACAAGGACCTAGAAGAACTAAAGATGAAACAAACAATGATGAACAACACAATAAATGAAATGAAAAATACTCTAGATGGGATCAATAGCAGAATAACTGAGGCAGAAGAACGGATAAGTGACCTGGAAGATAAAATAGTAGAAATAACTACTGCAGAGCAGAATAAAGAAAAAAGAATGAAAAGAACTGAGGACAGTCTTAGAGACCTCTGGGACAACATTAAACACAACAACATTCGAATTATAGGGGTTCCAGAAGAAGAAGAGATAAAGAAAGGGACTGAGAAAATATTTGAAGAGATTATAGTGGAAAACTTCCCTAATATGGGAAAGGAAATAGTTAATCAAGTCCAGGAAGCACAGAGAGTCCCATACAGGATAAATCCAAGGAGAAATATGTCAATACACATATTAATCAAACTGTCAAAAATTAAATACAAAGAAAGCATATTAAAAGCAGCAAGGGAAAAACAACAAATAACACACAAGGGAATCCCCATAAGGTTAACAGCTGATCTTTCAGCAGAAACTCTGCAAGCCAGAAGGGAGTGGCAGGACATATTGAAAGTGATGAAGGAGAAAAACCTGCAACCAATATTACTCTACCCAGCAAGGATCTCATTCAGATTTCATGGAGAAACTAAAACCTTTACAGACAAGCAAAAGCTGAGAGAGGTCAGCACCACCAAACCAGCTCTACAACAACTGCTAAAGGAACTTCTCTAGGCAAGAAACACAAGAGAAGGAAAAGACCTACAATAACGAACCCAGAACAATTAAGAAAATGGGAATGGGAACATACATATCAATAATTACCTTAAATGTAAATGGACTAAATGCTCCCACCAAAAGACACAGATTGGCTGAATGAATACAAAAACAAGACGCATATATTTGCTGTCTACAAGAGACCCACTTCAGACCTAGAGACACATACAGACTGAAAGTAAGGGGATGGAAAAAGGTATTTCATGCAAATGGAAACCAAAAGAAAGCTGGAGTAGCAATTCTCATACCAGACAAAATAGACTTTAAAATAAAGACTATTAGAAGAGACAAACAAGGACACTACATAATGATCAAGGGATCGATCCAAGAAGAAGATATAACAATTGTAAATATTTATGCACCCAACATAGGAGCACCTCAATACAAAAGGGAAATACTAACAGCCATAAAAGGGGAAATCGACAGTAACACATTCATAGTAGGGGACTTTAACACCCCACTTTCACAAATGGAAAGATCATCCAAAATGAAAATAAATAAGGAAAGCACAAGCTTTGAATGATATATTAAACAAGATGGACTTAATTGATATTTATAGGACATTCCATCCAAAAACAACAATACACACTTTTCTCAAGTGCTCATGGAACATTCACCAGGATAGATCATATCTTGGGTCACAAATCAAGTCTTGGTAAATTTAAGAAAATTGAAATTGTATCAAGTATCTTTTCCGACCACAACGCTATGAGACTAGATATCAATTACAGGAAAAGATCTGTAAAAAATACAAACACATGGAGGCTAAACAATACACTACTTAATAATGAAGTGATCACTGAAGAAATCAAAGAGGAAATCAAAAAATACCTAGAAACAAATGACAATGGAGACACAATGACTCCAAATCTATGGGATGCAGCAAAAGCACTTCTAAGAGGGAAGTTTATAGCAATACAATCCTACCTTAAGAAACAGGAAACATCTCGAATAAACAACCTAACCTTGCACCTAAAGCAATTAGAGAAAGAAGAACAAAAAAGCCCCAAAGTTAGCAGAAGGAAAGAAATCATAAAAATCAGATCAGAAATAAATGAAAAAGAAATGAAGGAAACGATAGCAAAGATCAATAAAACTAAAAGCTGGTTCTTTGAAAGGATACACAAAATTGATAAACCATTAGCTAGACTCATCAAGAAAAAAAGGGAGAAGACTGAAATCAATAGAATTAGAAATGAAAAACGAGAAATAACAACTGACACTGCAGAAATACAAAAGATCATGAGAGATTACGACAAGCAACTCTATGCCAATAAAATGGACAACCTGGAAGAAATGGACAAATTCTTAGAAATGCACAACCTGCCAGGACTGAATCAGGAAGAAATAGAAAATATGAACAGACCAATCAGAAGCACTGAAATTGAAACTGTGATTAAAAATCTTCCAACAAGCAAAAGCCCAGGACCACATGGCTTCACAGGCGAATTCTATCAAACATTTAGAGAAGAGCTATCACCTATCCTTCTCAAACTCTTCCAAAATATAGCAGAGGGAGGAACACTCCCCAACTCATTCTATGAGGCCACCATCACCCTGATACCAAAACCAGACAAGGATGTCACAAAGAAAGAAAACTACAGGCCAATATCACTGATGAACATAGATGCAAAAATCCTCAACAAAATACTAGCAAACAGAATCCAACAGCACATTAAACGGATCATACACCATGATCAAGTGGGGTTTATTCCAGGAATGCAAGGATTCTTCAATATATGCAAATCAATCAACGTGATACACCATATTAACAAACTGAAGGAGAAAATCCATATGATCATCTCAATAGATGCACAGAAAGCTTTTGACAAAATTCAACACCCATTTATGATAAAAACCCTGCAGAAAGTAGGCATAGAGGGAACTTTCCTCAACATAATAAAGGCCATATATGACAAACCCACAGCCAACATCGTCCTCAATGGTGAAAAACTGAAAGCATTTCCACTAAGATCAGGAAAAAGACAAGGTTGTCCACCCTCACCACTCTTATTCTACATAGTTTTGGAAGTTTTAGCCACAGCAATCAGAGAAGAAAAGGAAGTAAAATGAATCCAAATCGGAAAAGAAGAAGTAAAGCTGTCACTATTTGCAGATGACATGATACTCACTATACATAGAGAATCCTAAAGATGCTACCAGAAAACTACTAGAGCTAATCAATGAATTTGGTAAAGTAGCAGGATACAAAATTAATGCACAGAAATCTCTGGCATTCCTATACACTAAGGATGAAAAATCTGAAAGTGAAATCAAGAAAACACTCCCATTTACTATTGCAACAAAAAGAATAAAATATCTAGGAATAAACCTACCTAAGGAGACAAAAGACCTGTATGCAGAAAATTATAAGACACTGATGAAAGAAATTAAAGATGATACAGATAGATGGAGAGATATACCATGTTCTTGGATTGGAAGCATCAACATTGTGAAAATGACTCTACTACCCAAAGCAATCTACAGATTCAATGCAATCCCTAGCAAACTACCACTGGCATTTTTCACAGAACTAGAACAAAAAATTTCACAATTTGTATGGAAACACAAAAGACCCCAAATAGCCAAAGCAATCTTGAGAATGAAAAACGGAGCTGGAGGAATCAGGCTTCCTGACTTCAGACTATACTACAAAGCTACAGTAATCAAGACAGTATAGTACTGGCACAAAAACAGAAAGATAGATCAATGGAACAGGATAGAAAGCCCAGAGATAAACCCACGCACATATGGTCACCTTATCTTTGATAAAGGAGGCAGGAATGTACAGTGGAGAAAGGACAGCCTCTTCAATAAGTGGTACTGGGAAAACTGGACAGGTACAGGCAAAAGTATGAAATTAGATCACTCCCTAACATCATACACAAAAATAAGCTCAAAATGGATTAAAGACCTAAATGTAAGGCCAGAAACTATCAAACTCTTAGAGGAAAACATAGGCAGGACACTCTATGACATAAATCACAGCAAGGTCCTTTTTGACCCACCTCCTAGGGAAATGGAAATAAAAACAAAAATAAACAAATGGGACCTAATGAAACTTAAAAGTTTTTGTTCAGCAAAGGAAACCATAAACAGGACCAAAAGACAACCCTTAGAATGGGAGAAAATATTTGCAAATGAAGCAACTGACAAAGGATTAATCTCCAAAATTTATAAGCAGCTCATGCAGCTTAATAACAAAAAAACAAACAACCCAATCCAAAAATGGGCAGAAGACCTAAACAGACATTTCTCCTAAGAAGATATACAGACTGCCAACAAACACATGAAAGAATGCTCAACATCACTAATCATTAGAGAAATGCAAATCAAAACTACAATGAGATATCATCTCACACCAGTCAGAATGGCCATCATCAAAAATCTAGAAACAATAAATGCTGGAGAGGGTGTGGAGAAAAGGGAACCCTCTTACACTGTTGGTGGGAATGTAAATTGATACAGCCACTGTGGAGAACAGTATGGAGGTTCCTTAAAAAACTACAAATAGAACTACCATATGACCCAGCAATCCCACTACTGGGCATATACCCTGAGAAAACTAGAATTCAAAAAGTTGTCATGTACCAAAATGTTCATTGCAGCTCTATTTACAATAGCCCAGAGATGGAAACAACCTAAGTGTCCATCATCGGATGAATGGATAAAGAAGATGTGGCACATATATACAATGGAATATTACTCAACCATAAAAAGAAACGAAATTGAGCTATTTGTAATGAGGTGGATAGACCTAGAGTCTGTCATACAGTGTGAAGTAAGTCAGAAAGAGAGAGACAAATACCGTATGCTAACACATATATATTCAATTTAAGGAAAAGAAAAATGTCATGAAAAACCTAGGGGTGAAACAGGAATAAAAACACAGACTTACTAGAGAATGGACTTGAGGATATGGGAAGGGGGAAAGGTAAACTGTGACAAAACGAGAGAGAGGCATGGACATATATACACTACCAAACGTAAGGTAGATAGCTAGTGGGAAGCAGCCGCATAGCACAGGGAGATCAGCTCGGTGCTTTGTGACCGCCTGGAGGGGTGCGATAGGGAAGGTGGGAGGGAGGGAGATGCAAGCAGGAAGAGATATGGGAACATATGTATATATATACTGATTCATTTTCTTGTGAAGCTGAAACTAACATACCATTGTAAAGCAATTATACTCCAATAAAGATGTTAAAAAAAATGAATCAGAGGAGATATGGGGATAGATACATATGTATAGCTGATTCACTTTGTTATAAAGCAGAAACTAACACATCATTGTAAAGCAATTATACTCCAATAAAGATGTTTTTAAAAAATGAATCAAAGACTTAAACATTAAGACCTGAAACTATAAAACTCCTAGAAGAAAACATAGGGAGGAAGCTCCTCAATATTGGTCTTGGCAATGATTCTATAGATATGACACCAAAAGCAAAAACAGGGTTTCCCTGGTGGTGCAGTGGTTGAGAGTCCGCCTGCTGATGCAGGGGACATGGGTTCGTGCCCCAGTCCAGGAGGATCCCACATGCCGCAGAGCAGCTGGGCCCGTGAGCCATGGCCGCTGAGCCTGTGCATCAAGAGCCTGTGCTCCGCAACGGGAGAGGCCACACAAACAAAAGATGAAAAAAATTCAACCAGTGGGACTACAGATACAATCAACAAAATGAAAAGGCAACATACAGAATGGGAGAAAAATTTTGCAAATCATCAGATAAGGGGTTAATATCCAAAATTTATAAAGAACTCATATAACTTAATAAAAAAAAAAAAACCAAACAATCCAATTTTTTAAATGGGCACAAGAGCTAAATACACGTTTTCCCAAAGAAGACATCCAAATGGCCAAAGGTACATGAGAAGGTGTTCAACATCACTTATCATAAGGGAAATGCAACTCAAAACCACAATGAGATAGCACCTCACACCTGTAAGAATGGTGATCATCAAGACCAACAAGAGAGAAGTGATAGTTATCATATGATATTTGTCTTTCTCTGTCTAACTTCACTCAGTATGACAATCTCTAGGCCCATCCATGTTGCTGCAAATGGCATTATTTCATTCTTTTTTATGGCTCAGTAATATTCAATTGTATATATGTACCACATCTCCTTTATCCATTCCTCTGTTGATGGACACATTTACAAAACAGAAATAGAGTCACAGATGTAAAAAACAAACTTATGGTTACCAGGGGGAAAGGGAGGGAGGGATACATAGGGAGACTGGGATTGACATATACACACTACTATATATAAAAATAGATAACTAATAAGGACCTACTGTATAGAACAGGGAACCCTAGTCAATACTCTGTAATAACCTATATGGGAAAAATCTTAAAAAGAGTAGATATATATGTGTATAACTGATTCACTTCGCTGTACAGCAGATACTAACACAACACTGTAAATCAACTATACTCCAATAAATTTTTTTTTAATTAGAAAACATTAAAGAAGAGATAAGTGTTGGAGACTCTGTGGAGAAAAGGGAACCCTCCTGCACTGCTGGTGGGAATGTAAATTGGTGCAGCCACTATGGAGAACAGTATGGAGGTTCCTCAAAAAAAAAAAAAAAAAAAAAAATTAAAAATAGAGCTACCATATGATCCAGCAATTCCACTTTTGGATATTTATTAGAAGAAAGTGAAAACACTGATTCAAAAAGATATATGTACTCCCATATTCACTGCAGCATTTTTTATCACAGTCAAGATATGGAAACAACCTAAATGTCCATCAACAGATGAATAGATAAAGAAGATGTGACTATTTATACAATGGAATATTCAGCCATTTAAAAAAAAAGAATAAAATCTTGCCATTTAAGAAAATACTGATGGACCATTATGCTAAGGAAATAAGTCAGACAGAGAAGGACAAATACCATATTATCTCACTTATATGTGGAATTTTAAAAAAAAAACAAACAAACAAGCTCATAGATACAGAGAACAGATGGGTAGGTACCAGAGGTCGGGGGTGAAGGGTGGGAAAAATGGGTGAAGGTGGTCAAAAGGTACAAACTTCCAGTTATAAAATAAGTGACTGTAGTTAACAGATCTTAAAAGTTCTCACCACAAGAAAAAAAGAAATCTGTAACTATGTATGCTGACAGACTTATTGTGGTGATCATTTCACAATATATACAAATATCAAAGCATTATGTTGTACACCTGAAACTAATATTATGTATTATATGTCAATTAAAACTCAATTTTAAAAAACTTCCAGGGCTTCCCTGGTGGCGCAGTAGTTGAGAGTCCGCCTGCTGATGCAGGGGACACGGGTTCGTGCCCCGGTCCGGGAAGATCCCACATGCCGCGGAGCGGCTGGGCCCGTGAGCCATGGCCGCTGAGCCTGCGCGTCCGGAGCCTGTGCTCCGCAACAGGAGAGGCCACAACAGTGAGAGGCCCGCGTACCGCAAACCTTCAGAGAAAATAAAAATGATATAGGTATATATAAACAAATTTATCATGTTTGTGGATTTGAAATCTGTTATTTCACTTTTCTCCAAACTGACAGTTAAATTTAATGAAATTTTAATCAACATCTGAAGTGTGCAAGTGCGTTTTATTGGGATATGATAAACTGATTCTAAAATGTATATTCAAAAGGATCTAAAATGGCCAAGATAATATTTAAAAAATCAAAGTGGAAAGAGCTACTATTCCAGATAGCAAGACATTACAATGCAACAATAATTAAGCACTCTGACATTTGTACAAGGACACACAAATATACAGTGGAATAGAGAGCTACATAGCAGACTCTCACCCACACAGACAGATAATAAAATATGAACTCTACCTCACAAACATATTTTCCAGGATGATTACAGATCTAAGTAGAAAAGACAAAACAACAAAGCTTCTGAAGATAACAGAAGAGGATATCTTGCTGCTTGCAGAGCAGGCAGACTTTTAAACAGAACACCCAACAACAAGCTATAGAGAAAAAGATGGATAATTGAGACTACATTAAAAGTAATCATCAGAAGACACCGTGAAGAAAGCAAAAACTTAATTTACCAAGGGTATGAATCCATAACTAAGAGACACTACAGATACAATCAATCCAAAGAAAAATGAGCAAGACACCTCAAAGGAGACATAAGAAAAAGTTATCAACCACATTAATAATCAGAGAAAAATAAACTAAAACCGCAGTGACATAACGTTACACCTCCATCAGAATGGTTAAAGTCATACAAAAAATAAAAGAGTGACAGTACCAAAGTTGCCAAGAATGTAGAACAATGGGAATTCTCATATACTGCTGATGGAACTGTAAATTGATAGACCCACTTATGAAAACCATTTTGCCATATCTCATAAAGCTGGATACATGCATACCTACTCCTAGGTATATACCCAACAGAAATGTACAAGAATGTTCATAACAGCATTATTTGAAATCACTGCAACAATAAAACGGGTACGTTCATAAACAGCAGAGCAGCTAGGTAAAAGATGAAGTCTTCACCAGTGGGGAACCACACAAAAATGAAAACAAATGACAACTTCACTTAATGTGAGCAAAAGCAGCAGACACAGAAGAATGCGTACTGTAGGATATTTATATCAAAGTTGCAGGAGCAGGTAAAACTAAACCACAGTGTTTCAGGACTGAAACTAGGGTAGTAAAATCATTAAAAGTTGGTTGTGGTTCCCATACAAGCCAACATTAGTTACCTGTGACAGCAAGGAATGGGCGTGAGAGGAGTTTTCTGTGATGCTGTCAATGTTTTATCTACTTATTTATTTTGCACTTCAGTAACTTTATTAAAAGCTAGATCCCTTAGTACGAAAACATAATGATAGTTGGTTAGGTTACCTACACTGATGTATTCAAAATATTGAAATATATCAGCCTTTTGAGAAAGTGAAATGTTTATCCATAAAACATCATTTACAAAAGTGTAAGATACACTGTGGTTCTTCAGTTTATTTTCCAGGGCATATCTACCCATAACTTTATGTCAAAATTGGGTACCGCCATCCTGGATAGACCCAGGCTACACGTTGAACAAAGTAATCCCTAACGCTGTAGATCTCCTTAGATTCACTGACTTACCAGAAAATCCTGACCTCAGGAACCTCATAGTTATAAAGATGCCCACTTACTTTTTACTTTCTTTTGGCACAGTCGGGACAATATAATTTTGTATACTCTCTTCCTTTTAAGCAAAATTGTAAATTAGAAGCAATGACAGTTTGCTTTTTCTTTAATATTTATTTATTTGGCTACGCCACACGGGATCTTCATTGCAGCACGCGGGATCTTTAGCTGCAGCATGCGGGATTTTTAGCTGTGGCATGCGGGATCCAGTTCCCCAACCAGAGGACGAACCAGGGCCCCCTGCACTGGGAGCACAGAGTATTAGCCACTGGACCACGAGGGAAGTCCCAATGACAGTTTTATGAAAACAGTCCTTAGTAAAAACTTCTGGAGTGTTAAATCAGCAAGTTTTTGGAGTGATGCTAACAGTAACTTGAGTTATTAATACAATAGAAGTTAATTTCATCAGTGGGGCTAGATTAAGGCAGTAGATCTTGTATAAAAAATTTTTATCATGGATATAAATATCACCTGTTTTCTAGAAAAAATATTAAAGATAACTTAATATGCCAAAATGACTAGGTCTGTAGTTGTGCTTTATATAAAATGCCCTCAAATTGAAATGTAATGCCCCTGTATCAGTAAAGTCCACATCTCTGGATTGTCTACTACTTGCACTACAGTGTCAAGAAACCATTTTCACTGCCTACAATACTGACCCTTGTTATGCCTTAAAAGTGCCTTTGCAAAATGTTGGTTTTGATGTAAACCTCATAATTTAAAATTTGAAGTTACCATTTTTTAACGTTTTTATTGGAGTATAATTGCTTTACAATGGTGTGTTATTTCTGCTTTATAACAAAGTGAATCAGTTATACATATACATATGTTCCCATATCTCTTCCCTCTTGCATCTCCCTCCCTCCCACCCTCCCTATCCCACCCCTACAGGCAGTCACAAAGCACCAAGCTGATCTCCCTGTGCTATGCAGCTACTTCCCACTAGCTATCTACCTTACGTTTGGTAGTGTATATATGTCCATATATACACTACCACTCTCTCATTTTGTCCCAGGTTACCCTTCCCCTTCCCCATGACCTCAAGTCCATTCTCTAGTAGGTCTGCGTCTTTATTCCCGTCTTGCCTCTATGTTCTTCATAACCATTTTTTTTTTTAGATTCCATATATATGTGTTAGCATACGGTATTTGTTTTTCTCTTTCTGACTTACTTCACTCTGTATGACAGACTCTAGGTCCATCCACCTCACTACAAATAGCTCAATTTTGTTCCTTTTTATGGCTGAGTAATATTCCATTGTATATATGTGCCACATTTTATTTATCCATTCATCTGTCAATAAACACTTAGGTTGCTTCCATGTCCTGGCTATTGTAAATAGAGCTGCAATGAACATTGCAATACATGTCTCTTTTTGAATTCTGGTTTTCTCAGGGTATATGCCCAGTAGTGGGATACCACCTAAATACAATATATTGATCCAATGTAGAATGTTTTATTTCTTGACCTTGGTAGTAATTACATAGGTGATCAATCTGTGTTAAATCTTGAGCCATACATCTGTACTTTTCTATACGTAAACTGTATTTCCCATTATAAAGGCTAAAAAAAATGTTGAATCACTTTGGCACGTATGTTTAAACAGACCAAATATATGTGGGTCTCTTTCTAGATACCCTGTTCTGTTCCACTGATCTCTGTCTGCATGTCTGTCCTTATGTCTGTACCACACTGTCTTAATAAACGTAGCTTTACCATCAGTCTTGTAATCACGTAGTGTTTGTAAGTCAACCCGCTTTGCTGGTCTTGTCCAGTTCTAGTTCCTCTGCACTTCAATACATATTTTAGAATCAGCTGTTAATGTCTACAAAATGCCTGCTGGGATTTTTACTGGGATTGTGTTGAATTCCTGCATTTTAATGGTGTGGTGGCAGGGCCCCCATCTACTTAGCTCTTTACATATCTTATATATATTCCATTAAATTTATCTCTACAGGGCTTCCCTGGTGGTACAGTGGTTGAGAGTCTGCCTGCCTATGCAGGGGACACGGGTTCGTGCCCCGGTCCGGGAAGATCCCACATGCCATGGAGTGGCTGGGCCCGTGAGCCATGGCCACTGAGCCTGCACGTCGGGAACTTGTGCTCCGCAACGTGAGAGGCCACAACGGTGAGAGGCCCGCGTACCGCAAAAAAAAAAAAAAATTATCTCTGCATATTTCATGTTTCTCATGCTATTTTTAAAAGTACTGTTTTCGCCTCATTATTTTCTAACTGTTTGTTGCTAGTATATGGAAATACAATTGATGTTCATAAGCTCACCTTAGCCTCATGAACCTTTTAAATTCACATATTAGTGCTAAAGGCTATTTAATACAGTCATTGGAATTTTCTACATAAACAATCATGTCACCTGCACAGAAAGTTTTACTTCTCTCTAGTCTCTTTTTAAATAGTTCTTTTTTTTTTAACATCTTTATTGGAGTATATTTGCTTTACAATTGTGTGTTAGTTTCTGCTTTATAACAAAGTGAATCAGCTTTACATATACATATATCCCCATATCCCCTCCCTCTTGCATCTCTCTCTCACCCTCCCAATTCTACCCCTCTAGGTGGTCACAAAGCACCAAGCTGATCTCCCTGTGCTATGTGGCTGCTTCCCACTGTTTATTTTACATTTGGTAATATATATATGTCCATGCCACTCCCTCTCTTTGTCCCAGCTTACCCTTCCCCGTCCCCGTGTCCTCAAGTCCATTCTCTACGTCTGCGTCTTTATTCCTGTCCTGCCCCTAGGTTCTTCAGAACCTTTTCTTTTTTTTTTTTAGATTCCATATATATGTGTTAGCATAGGGTATTTGTTTTTCTGTTTCTGACTTACTTCACTCTGTATGACAGACTTTAGGTCCATCCACCTCACTACAAATAACTCAGATTCATTTCTCTTTATGGCTAAATGTAAGGCCAGACACTATCAAACTGTTAGAGGAAAACATAGGCAGAACACTCTATGACATAAATCACAGCAAGATCCTTTTTGACCCACCTCCTAGAGAAATGGAAATAAAAACAAAAATAAACAAATGGGAACTAATGAAACTTAAAAGCTTTTGCACAGCAAAGGAAACCATAAACAAGATGAAAAGGCAACGCTCAGAATGGGAGAAAATATTTGCAAACGCAGCAACTGACAAAGGATTAATCTCCAAAATTTACAAGCAGCTCATGCAGCTCAATATCAAAAAAACCCAAAACAACCCAATCCAAAAATGGGCAGAAGACCTAAATAGACATTTCTCCAAAGAAGATATACAGACTGCCAACAAACACATGAAAGGATGCTCAACATCACTAATCATTACAGAAATGCAAACAAACCTACAATGAGGCATCACCTCACACCAGTCAGAATGGCCATCATCAAGAAATCTACGAACAATAAATGGTGGAGAGCCATTGTGGAGAAAGGGAACCCTCCTGCAGTGTTGGTGGGAATGTAAATTGATACAGCCACTATAGAAAATAGTACGGAGGTTCCTTAAAAAACTAAAAATAGAACTACCATACGACCCAGCAATCCCACTACTGGGCATATACCCTGAGAAATCCATAATTCAAAAAGAGTCATGTACCACAATGTTCATTGCAGCTCTATTTACAATAACCAGGACATGGAAGCAACCTAAGTGTCCAATGACAGAGGAATAAAGAAGATGTGGCACCTATATACAATGGAGTATTACTCAGTTTGTACCTTTTGACTACCTTCATCCGTTTTGCCCACCACCCCAGCCCTAGCCCTGTCTCTATTCTTTACGCTTTGTATTTCTTCCTCTTGCCTTAGTTCAGTGGCTAGAACCTCCGGGGTAGTGCTGAATAGAAGAGCAGGTGTATAAATGTGATGTAGCATGTGAGCTACTCCTACAGTAAGTGAAGTGAGCACCCTTGTCTGTTCCCATTCTTAGGTCCAAGACATTCAGTCTTTCACTATTAATCTTGCTGTCAGCTGTGGATTCTTCTTAGGTATGACCTATCAGTGTGAAGCTATTCCCTTCTCTTCTAGTTTGCCAAGAGTTTTTTTGGGGGGGTTGTTTTTTTTTTTTATAAATGGGCATTAAATTTTGTCAAAGGCTTTCTCTGCGTCTATTAAGATGATCATACACTTTTCTCCTTTATGCCTTGACTGATTTTCAAATGTTCAACCAACCCTGCATTCCTCTTTATATACTGCTGGATTAAATTTGTAAATGTTTTGTTAAGGACTCTCCTGTTTATTTTCATCAGGGACACCATCTACAGTTTCCTAGTGACTCTGTCTGCTACTGGCATCAATTTTAGTCTGATAAAGTAAGTAAAATGGTATTCACTTCTCTATTTTTTGAAAGAGGTTATGTAGGACAGGTATTATTTCTTCTTTGAAGGGTTGGGGAAATTCACCATTGAAGCCACCACAACCCAGGGTTTTCTTTGTTTTGCTAACAAGCTTGTTGTATTGACAAAACAAAATTTTAAAGGAACAGCGAGTGCAAACTTAAAACAATGCTAAAACAGCTGTGCATGTGTATACATAAATGGATGCAAATAATTCTTATTCACTGAGATGGTTTGAAAAATTTGTAAGAGCTCAAGAGAAAATAAAAATATCCATATTGCCATGAACTTGGGCGTTTATAAATTTCCTCTCTCAGTGAGCATGTATTATTTGTAACTAGAAACAAAACCAACAAATAGCAGTCAGAGTTCTCAATAAATTAAAAGGGATCTCCTCACACTGTTCTGAGCCTGCAGGGATGATGTAGAGGGGCTTTCTGACTTGGCTATGAGTTTACAGCAAAGTATGCATCACTGTGAAGATTCTATTAGTTGGTTTCACTAGTCTTCCACTTCTCACACAGTCAGGGCAGAGTAACACCTGACTTTTAAGAGGGTGAGAAATACCAATTTGAACTTCACGACCAGAGAAAAAGAGATGTGATGGTTCAGGTTTGTCCAATAGAGAAGACAAAGGAGTTAGAAATAAGGGCCAGGGAAAATTCATGTCAAGCCTGGAAAAATGGAGAGTATCTTCCAAATGACTAGAGGTCATTTAGAAGAGGCTAATATAATACATTTCTAATGAGGCCACAGCAACTCACAGCAACCACAGCTCAAGTGTATTGAATGGAAGATGGATGTGAAGAGAAATTTCGTAAGGTGTATTTAGAAAACCACATGAAAAGTTGAACAAACAGCCCAACTTCTCAAAATTTCTTGTTGAGTCTCTGACTTCATTGTGCCACAAGAATATTCTCCCAACAGTAACATAGTGCAAATAATTTACATACATTCCCAGAATTAAAGGAAACAAATCAAAGCTATCAAGTTAGGGGGCAACAGTTTTCATAATGATTTTCCTTAAACCTTTTTTGTTGGCTCCAGATAAAATAGTGTGTATAATCTTTTGTAGCACTTGAGCTAATCCCACACCAAGTAAAGACAGGGAACTGGAAATATGTAACTCCTGTTTCTGATTAATTTTACAGAGGATGTGGGTGGTCAGACTCAGTTAGTCCAAACACTTAAGAAATCAGTTGGAAAGAAAACATCACATGAGTTCTCCTTGTTGTCAGCAGTAACACGGTGTGTGGCTGGAGAGTAGAGGGTATTCACATGAGGACAAGAGTAAGACTTGAGATTCCAAAGAATGAATAACAAATATGTTACAGAACATACAAACATGGCATTATGCTCCGATCTTCAGAGATGTCACATCTGAATTTAAACACTTAAATTACAATTCTTCCACCTGTCATTTTCTCATTTTCTCACATAGAGACCTTAAGAGAATCTGGATAAAAGAGGGGCTGCATTTGAGGTTCAGAAGAAAGTTACTTAATAATGAATCAGGCACAGTTACTGGACAGGTGAGCTGCTCAGCTGTGCACTGAGAAGACAGACGAAGCAGGTAGGCGGGACCTTGGAAGACCCTTTTATTATAGTCGGAAGATCAAACTTGGGCAAGGGGAAAGCAGATGGAGTTCTCTAATTTTTTAGAAGTATTTGACCTATATTTAGAAGTCCATTTCTATTTAATTTAATATCTGATTTGCTGTTTGACTATGAAGAAATAAATTCACTCAAACCTAAATGTCTCTTTCCTAATCATATATTAGGGAGGAAACATGTCTCACAGACCTTACTTGCGGCACTAATAAGAATACATTTATGATATAACAGCAATAATGCTATGAACATCACCCAGGGAGATCAACGGACTTACCCAAGGTCATTGCAAATCCAGAAAAAGAAAGTCTTCCTACCTCCAACTAAGCACATAAGCTTTCCTGCAGTACACAGAGCCTATACTCTGAGACCCTGAAAAATGATGTTTTTTAAAAAATCCAAGCTGAATACAACTTGACATTCTGGCTGGATTAAATATGTAACAAAGCTTCTAGTATTACCCAGTGGAAAGACATTAAAAAACTAATGGAAGAGGTAGGATGCTGTAGCAATTAGCAAGACACTTTTAGAGTTTACAACATTAATTTAAACCTTGTTCATAGTCTTAATTTTGAAAATGTTACTTAATCTCCCTGAACCTCACTTTTTCCTGGGTAAAATGAGGATAGTATGAGATATTGTTTGCAAATCACAGTGCTTCAAGCTCTGGTAAATGTTCGATAAATAGTACCAACTGCATGTATTAATAATAGTTAATATTGTAATCATTTACTACTCTCACCTTCAGATGACCCACACAACAAAGCTCTTATTTCTCTCAGTGACTGACACCTCAGGAAAGCACTAACCTAACAATGACCAAGAGAACACCATTTTAGTGAAGCCACGCACGCCCACACATCTCCCACCACTACACACACACTTCAGTTCTCAGAAATAATTAACTGTGAGCAGCTACTTTATTCCAGATACACTGGAACATGCTGTAAAGGGATCTACATTTCTACAGCTTCAGAAGATGGTCTCCCCATAAAGTATTAGCTAACAGCACAGCACTGCAGGGGGAACAAGGACCTGTCAGAGTGAACAAAGCAAACTGTTAGGTAAATCCATAGTTTTATAAAGTCCATAGTTACACACCTTCTATGACCAAAAAAAAAATTTTAACCTTCATTTTCTGTATTTCAGAAGTACAATTAAGAGTAACTTAACTTCAAATTGTAAATTCTGTTCTTCCACTCTTCCCAAAGCTTTCAAAAGCCTTCTCAAGTAGGAAAATAAATTTTTGTGTGTTTCCAGACCTTATTTTTCCTTCTTTCTTCTCGTCTTTCCCACGTATTATTGCTCAGACTATTAACAACTGTGTCTGTTCATCCTCAGTGACACTTACCAACATGCAGATGCTCAAATTCCATCTTCGTGGTCAGAACATTTTGCTTTATCTTTTTGGGAGACAGATCCCGACACAGCTTTTCTATTTTGCATGTCCTTTCCACCACAAAAGTGGATTTCTCTTACCATCCCAAGGTCAAACAGCCTGTCAGCTCTGGCCTGCTCTAATTCAGATGTTGGAAGTGTTTTAAAACAAAACAAAACAAAACAAAAAAACCCTCCTTTGAGGCAACTTCATGGCCTGTTTCAGAGACAAGCCTGCCGGGCACCACCTCCCACCCCATCACCATGGAGGGAGCCAGATTCCTGTCGCAGCGTGGCCTCCCCAGAATGCCTCTGAAAACACAGCATGCACAACACAGATGAATTAAATAGAAACTCCTCTGCAGACACTTAAGTCTTTTGAGCAAGTAATCAACAAATCTGGTGTCCTAAAATGAAATTTCATAAGCACTGACTGGGTTGGAATTTAAACAAATGCTTTTGATCTGCTTCAAACCAAGCTGAATGCTTCCCTCTGCATGGGCCTTCTTCTCAGTGACAAACATTCATAACAATCCCAAGTTCTAGCCACTACTAAAGGAAGGCATCTAATTAGCTTTGATGTGCCAGCATTCAGTTAAATGATGTAACTAAAGAGTCCTTTGGTAAACTAACAGTGAACTGTGCAAAATTTTTGAGAGTATGAATTATTAAAAATTACTCAAAAATTACATCTTCCATCCAGTCTCCCAAACTAGAAATCTTGGCTTTTGACAACCCTGCACATCCTGAATCCAGTCAGTCGACAAAAACAATCATCTCTAACTCAGACAGGACTCTGGAATTAGACTCTCATTCACCCCAATCGCTTTCGCTCTCGAATCTAGTTTGAACGATTTCAATACTTTCTTCCTTGGTCGCCAGTCTCCTGCATCCACCTCTCAACACATGGTGAGACCTCACCAAAAGCAAAGACAAGCACACCCATCTCTCGCCAGGAAAAACGCTGTAGACCTCCAGTGATTCTGAGATGGAATTCCGGGTCCTGGTCCGGCCTGTGACTATGCCCTCATGGATGGCCCTCTGCCCACCCATCTCCTCTTGTCCATCTCAAGTTCCCCTTTGTTCCTGCTGCCCAGGACAGCTCCCCATTTCCTGGATGTGCCAGGATCCATCAGAGCCTCTGGGGCAGAATGACTTCTTTTCTCAAAGACAGCTCAGGTTTCGCCCTGGCAAACTCCTACTTAACCTTCCAGTGCCACTTTGAATGCCCCCTCTCTATGGAGGGCTTCTCCCCCTTTCCTTCCCCAGGCAGTTCAGTGCATCAGCGTCTGTGTTCCCACGGCATGTTTCGCATCTGTACCAGAATTACCTCTGTGTGAGTGTTGTCTGTGTGCTGCCCTCTCCCCAGCGAGAGCATGAGCTCCCCTAAGACATGAACCACGTACTATTCCTAGGCAGGTATGGATGCTAACATTGACTGAATCCTCTACTGAATGTTAGCTTCATCATGATGTAACACAAAGTACATGAAAGTAAAGCCAGGCAACTCCTAGGTTTAAATCATAAGTCCTAGCACCGTCTTCTTCTAGAAATTTTGCTGTGGAGCCTTGTGCTTCCTCACCTGTAAACTAGTAACACAACCAGCTCATGGAGAGGGAGGGGGGAGGGAGGAGGAACTAAGGAAGATTAAATGAGAAGATACATGAACACTGCCTGGACACGTCCAGGCATGAATATATGTATCAAAGATAACAAAGATAAAACAGCCCTGGCACCCACTCTGTGATGGCACGTGGTCAACAACCTCCCAATATAACCAACTAGTAACAAAGACCCACAGAGGACACAGGAGCTGGCCGATGCCACAGGGTAAGTGACAGCAAAGTCAAGACTCAAGCCCAGTTGGGGATCTAACCATAAGCGCCGAACATTACTTCACTTACCTAAGTACCTGATAATTTATCTGATCCTCATCAAACTTCCTTTTACCTTCCTTTTATGGATGAAAAAACTGAGCCTCAAATAACTTGCTACAAATCATACAGTTACAGGGTAAACAAGCTAGGATTCAATTCCAGTGTGTCTAAATTCAAAACACTTCAGCCAATATCTCATGGGCTATTATCAATATAAAAGGTACAGACATACTATAAAACAGAAGACTAGCATGAACCTCTGGAACAGCACCTGTGTGGCGGTGACTCAAAATGAAGCCAGATTCCCCCTGGTTAAGGTGACCAGGAAACCTTCCTGGAAGGTTTTTTAAAGTATTAAAAAATATAAATTTGACATTAAAAAAATGAAAATTATTATTGGAAACCAAAAAGTATGTCTGGAGAGCATTCAGGAAAAGGGGGAAATCTGCAAATCAGGGACAGAAAATCACAGGGTCCTCGGGGGACCAGGGGAGGGTCAGAGTGGGGAGGGCAAATGTGGGGGAGCACGGATCCTGAAAGGGTGTACACCACATGAGC
The DNA here is from genome assembly GCF_008692025.1 of Phocoena sinus. Lineage (NCBI taxonomy): Eukaryota > Metazoa > Chordata > Mammalia > Artiodactyla > Phocoenidae > Phocoena > Phocoena sinus. The sequence continues at coordinate 660,471 of NC_045778.1, read as the reverse complement.
AAGAAATAAGGCAGACCTGGTCCTGGTGAGAATAAGCCACAACAAGAAGGGTTATGGGATGTATGGGGACTGATCCAGGCAAGGGCCCAGAGCAGAGATATGGTGGGGGCCCTGGGCAGAGAGGCAGACTTCCCAGGAGCTGAGGGGCACAGATGGGGACCACAGGGCCTCAGCGCACAGGAGGGCAAGGTTTCACATATGGAAGAAAGCCACAGTCATGCCCTTGAGAAAGGAGGACCACTTGATGACGTCTTGCAAAGTAGTCTGATTTCACCTAAGTTGAATCTGAGATGCCAGTGGAACACCGAGATCAAGTCTTTCATCAGGCAGACAGACCCACAATCAGAGCTGCAGGTGTGACTGGAGCTGGGTGTCTGCATGCAGGCCAGTCCGTGGGCACATGCATGTGTGAAGACAAAGAATGGGGGGGAGGGAGGGGAGAGAAATTCAAGGACTTGACTTTCTATATTTTAGCAGCAGGAAGAAGAAAGGAGAAGAAATTGTGCTATGAAGCAAGTGGAGTTTGCAAGAAGCATTGTCTAAAACCACCTCAAATCCTACTAGAAGTTAAGGAAAGTGAATTCTCAAAACTAAGGGAACAGACACCTTTTCATAAATATCTGAAATATGTCGATGGGCCTGGAAATTGGATAGTTAAGGACAAAACGGTGGTAGAAAAGTAGAAGCAAGTTTTCCCGAAGTCTTGCAAAAAGAATTAGTCCATATAAGATGAAATTAAGGAAGGTCACATAAAACTGCAAGCCTCCCAATAAAATGAGAAAGAGTCCCTGCTCAGAACCAGTGGCTGGACGGTTGCTGAGAAGAAGGAAAAACATTTGATCATGGCTACATCTGTGATCATCCTCATTCAGAGACCAGCCACTCTCCAGAGCGCAAACACAACTACACAAAACAGAGGCCTTGACAAGCCATTTCCAAAGACCAAGCACTTATAGCAATGTCACAATCAGGACTTAGAATCAACAAATTTATCAATAGGACCCATGTATCCACAAGCTATCCAGGGAAGATAGTTTATTAGCTTCATTTTACTACATATCACTTATTTTCTGAAGTTATTAACAAAGGAAGCCTCCTGTTAGAACTTGTGCATTTGTCTTAAACCATACTTAAGAGATGCTAACATGTTTGTGTCCATAGATTGTACTGATTCTGAAAGAATTTCAGTGGCCTCTGCGTGACAGACACAGTCGTCAAGAGGAGGCGTGCCAGAGTTCTACAGACTTAGATGGTGACCATTTCCTGCTAATTGCAATGCCCAGTCTCCCCCTCTCTAAAATAGACATTAATAATAATACCTCCAGGGTATCATAAGGTGTGTAAGATCAAATGACATGTGTAAAGTCTTTAGCAAAGTAACAGCTCCACAAATGTTACTGTTATTTGAAGGGTCATGGAACTGGACTTCATTTTACCAGTGAGGTAACACAACTAGTAACAGAGCCTAGAAACAAAATCAATTTTCATCCCTTAGCTCAGTGCTCTTTAGTTGGATTTTAATTTCCAAGTATTATTAAATGTCTGTGTGATCTTAATTAAAGTCCTGACCCAACAAGATCCTGAGTAGGAGGTGCCTTAATAGTGTTTGCTTGGTCTTTCCTTGTGGAAACTTTGCTCATGCTCAAAGACACCGTTTCTTGCTCGTAGCTAAGGAGAACATGGGTTGGCCTGGTGTCTCGTTTAATCAACGGTAGTTTACTGCTGGGTACAGAAGAGGTTAACCGGTTCCCATGAGTACTCTGTGTTCACTATATCTGATTTGTAGCCCATCATATCTGTAAGCATCCATGATCTTTATATCTTGATATAAGCTCCTTCACAAAGTTTTGTACAAATCTTTACAAGTGAAAGAATATTTCAATACAAGTTAATCCTTTAGCTAAAGAAGATAATGGCTTAGCCAATTCAACTTAATGAAAATTGTTTTCTATAAAAGGGAAAGTGTGTTGTTTTAACCAGAAACTCAACTGGAGGGAGTTATCCCAAGCTTTAACTGAAAAAGTGCTGGGTCGGAAGAGTACAAGAAATCCTATAACTTCATCAACATCAGCATTCAAAATACTGGATTATTTTCTCTAATATGACTGTAACCAGAACTATATCTATACTTGTTTTCATCTGTTCTTAGAGAAAGAAAACTACAATGACTCTTTTCTTGAGCAGTGTAGAAAGCAGCTTACATTTCTCTCCAATTTAAAAAATTTGCTAAATGAAAGAATATTTTACATTTTAAAAATCAAAAGTACTACAATTAACTCTCCAGTGAATATATTCTGTGGTGCTGAAATTTTAAGACGTCTTCCAGCAGCTCTGTAACCTTGGAAATTATATAGCTGACCCTTGAACAACAATGGTTTGAGCTGCACAGGTCCACTTATACTGGGATTTTCTCGATAATAAATACTGCAGCCCAACCAGCTGGTTGAACGGCAGACACGAAGAGCTCACTATAAATTACACGCAGCTTGTCTACTGCTCGGAGGGTAGCCCTCACCCCACTTTGTTCAAGGGTCAACTGTAATCCTGTTCTGGGAATTCCCTTTCCATAATTTGAAATCACCAGAAGAGGGCAGAGCTAAGCATGTGCTACTTGGATTCCCTGGGTATGAAATGAGAAGAAACTTGCAAAATGTTTCAGTCTATTTTTGACTGAAATTTAGCACCTCAGTTGCTATATTTGCTGAGCATAGAGACTTGCCTAGAAGAATTGGCCACCTAATTTCTCTTATACACAAAAAGGGGAGTAAAAGTCAACACTGCAATAGAATAAATGCAGTAGAAATGCTTGGCAGTTAACAGAACAAAGACATGGAAGAATCTAACATTTATAGTACCTTGCTCAATTTATGCATACGCATTTATGTGAAACAATTAAATAGCTTACAAATCAAATCAGAAATAATTTGGTATATGTGATAATGGTAGAGATAAAAATATCTGTAAAAATTAATCTGTAAAAAATAACTTTATCTGTATATGCAGTCCATAACAACTTCTTAATCTAGAATACATACCCTGTAGACAAGATTATTGAAAAGTTTAAAATTTTTTCTCTCTAGGATTGTTGGGTACTTTGATAAACTCACAAATAATTATTCTCAGTCTTAATATTCTCTAACTTCAATGTTCCACAACCCCTTATACTTCAAAAGTAAAATTCAAAGAACATGCTTATAAATATATAAAGGAAGAAAAATCCCTGGGATTAGGCTTGCGGCCACTGTAAATATTGAGTAAGATTAAATTTAATCAACTTTTTTGTTAAAGATAGGGATTTATTCAGAGTTACACTTCCACATCTGAATATTTGCATTTTACATCTCAACATTTTTCAAATAAAAACAATGAAAGAATTAAACAGAGAAAGTTCCCGGAAGAAATTAGAGGTGGCATTAGCTCCACTGAAGAGTCTATCAACCACCTGGAGACCAGCTCCATCTCTCTCATTTGAGCAGCTTCTCAAATGCACACAGAGAGTGGACCAAAGCCTTAAACAGCCATCTGGTGAAGATGTTTGGTCAATAAGCTTAGTGCTCACCAAGCGGACCTCATCAGCTGTGCCCAAACTCTTGAGAATTCAAAGGTAGGACCTCCTTGGAGTTAAAGAAAAAAGGCAAAAAGCAGCTTCCACAACAAAGCAGCAACTAATTTTCACAGAACACATTTTCTGGAGCAAGGCTTTCCCAAACCTAGCTGATCAAAACCTCTATTTCCAGAGTCCAACCTCAGGCCTAGCCAATCGGACTTTCCAATAGTGGAGGCCAAACTAGAATTTTAAGAGCTGAAGACCCAACCAGGATCCTTCTGAGGGAGGGCCCTGCAGGCATGAGTGAGGGCTCTGAGGCTGCCTCAGGTCAGAGTGAGCATCTCCAGCAGGGGATGGGATCGCTCGTCTGTGGAGAAGGAGATGAGAGGCAAGAGGGGACACGGAGGCCCAGTAGGAGGCACAAAGGGGATGTGCACCAGAGTGACGACAACAGAATAGCAACAAGGTCAGAGTTTCTAGACAGGTGACCCCTGAACAACACGGGTCTGATTGGCGTGGGTCCACATACACGCAGATTTTGTTCAAGAGGAAACACTTCAGAACCACATGCTCTGCAGAGAGAACCACGGCTGCAGTTGGAGGGCCGCCCGTAAGTTATGGGGAGATGCTCCACTGCGGGGGTTCGGAGGCCCTGACCCCCGTGCTGTTCAAGGGGCAGCAGCATCTCTGAATCAACAGCTTTGGCAACAGATCAGCTACAGGAGGTGAAGAAAAGGCAGGAGACGTGGGGTCAGCTTTCCTGGGTGTGGATTCCACCTCTGCCGCTTACAGAACTGTGCGACTTAGCAAGTAACACTCTCTAAGTCTCAGTTTTCACACCAGAAAATGGAAGTAGGGTTAAATACATAAATGTTTAAATTAAAATTAATCAATTTAAGTGATCTATGTTAAACACTAACCACAGGGCTTGGCCCTTAGACTAAATGTTGGCTGCTATTCATCGGTTTTGTTGTTAATGATGCTGTAAAAACACCATTTGCTGAGACCTACTTTGGGCCAGGCACTGTGAAAATAAAGCCTTTTTTTGAAAGGGAAAAATAGCTCCCCTTATGACAAATGTGTGCTCCCCAAGACCACTTTCAGTTTCCCCCATAATGCCTGCAGACCTATTTATTTTTTTTGCAAAACAGAGAAATGCTGAAGTATGGAAACAATTTAGTTCTGTTACCAGAATCCTCAAAGCCACAGATCATCTACGGTATGTGTCTCACGGCATCAAGAACAAGATATAAGTCCCAGTTTTCTGACTCTCCTCATTCCTCACACCTGGACTGAGGGAACCAAACAGACCCACTTGGGTTCGCTTAACCTATATTTGCCATGGACCTAAGCACTCCCTCTCACATTTTCCCCCTCACACTAAGGAAAGCATTGCCCACATTTTGGTTTTCATTGCCTATGTCCACAGTGAGTCTGAATTTCCTGCTTTGTGAAGATACCATATACTCAGTATATACTGTACTTCTCTCAAGTACTTTGAAAGTCAGCATATGTAGACCACTGTCTTTCGGTTTTGTAACTGACACCCTGGAACAGGAGTGACGGATGCTCCAACAGGGGCCCCCCAAAGACCCTCATCCTCTTGCTGCACGAATCTCAGAGCCTTTGTTGCAGAGTATTAGTCAAGATCAGCATTCTAAGGTGCATAATGCAGGATTTCTCCTCAGATCTTGCCCTGACTTCCGCTGCCATCTATTTTGAATCTGAAAATCACCTCGTACTGCAGTAAACATTGGTTGCATTTGTAATAGAAGACTGGAAAGGCCTTCTCCACTGCATCCCGTGACCCTCCTCAGGACGCACCTGTCCTCCTTCTCCACCTCCACGTGTCTAGAGGAACTCTTCCCCGTCCACGTTCAGTAAATATATAGAAAACATACAACCAATATTTACTACAAAAGGCACTTTCAGATTCAGATTCCACTAATGCCAATCCCTCACCTCAGTTATATTTTGACTTTGCATCAGACGCTTTGTTTTCAGGGATACCCCATTCTCATGCCCCTCACGGGATCAGTTAAGACCTTCAATATGGCCCACCTGGTACCTCGAGAAAATTGGCCTTAGAAAACCACAGGGACGACACCCAGGCGCCTTACTCCTAACCTGCAGGCTCACATGTTGTCTCTGTAGACTCTCAGGCATCAGGGCATGCCAACACGTTTCTGAGCTGCACCCATGGCCCATCCCTTCAGTCTCTGAACAAAACTGACCTCCTCCCAGGAGGATGCTTCAACTGAACTGGAGACATCAGTGTTGTCGTATGGAACGTCGTGGGAAAATTCTCGTTTTTAAAGTTCTCCTTTCAGGGCAGTATTTAAAGTACATCTTCGGGAACTCATTTTCCATACAGATTTTTCAGGCTACTAATACTAGCTCCATTCTTCCTAGGCTGTCTTCCATCTTTGAATCCCCAGTATTTACTTACATGGAACCCCAACATCTTTTTCAAACAGTTCTAAATATGTCCAAGATTCCTGACAGCATGTTCACCTGACCCAGAAGTCACACAATTGCTTTGTTAAAGAAATACTCATTGGACATATATACACTACCAAACGTAAAATAGATAGCTAGTGGGAAGCAGCCTCATAGCATAGGGAGACCAGCTCGGTGCTTTGTGACCACCTAGAGGGGTGGGTTAGGGAGGGTGGGAGGGATGGAGGGAGACGCAAGAGGGAAGAGATATGGGTACATATGTATATGTATAACTGATTCACTTTGTTATAAAGCAGAAACTAACACACCACTGTAAAGCAATTATACTCCAATAAAGATGTTAAAAAAAAAAATACTCATTACCCAACCACAGTTAATGAATGCGCTGGGACCATTAACCACCAAGAACATGGGGAAAGTCAGAACCTGTTTCTAGTGGAAGAAGTTTTTCCTTCTCTCACAGAGGCAGGGTGGTGTGCAGGAAAGTGATTGACCCGAGTGTCAAGAGACTGAGATTTCTGGCTCTGCCCAAAGTATTTCAGTCACAGGTAAGTCACTCTCCCTTTCTGAGCTTGAGTGACCTCGTCTGTCAGCTCTTTCCACTACCAATTCCCATCCTCACTCACCTTCAGATGCATCACCCGGCACACAACCAGCCTGAGATCCATGCCCTGCTTGGCCTTTGCCACACCCAGTGCTGGGGCAGAGCCGACATTAACCCACCACCCTGAACCTCCACCGGCCTCCATGGGCACTCCCATCCCTCCCGCGGGCCCTCAGTCCCACTTCTGGGGCATCCAAATGAACCGTTTCCACACCATTTTCAAACATCTGGCCTCACACACCCCTACTCACCCAGTGCAGATGTGGACGCCTCCTAATGCAGAGCGAATGCGGAAGCCGCCAGCACTCCCTCACCTTCCCATTGAGCCACCTAGAAAGCCCACCTGCACTGCATCCCCCTTCCCACGGCTGTTTTCACACACAGGTGTTCCTGTCCGTGTCCCAGGCCAACCACCACCTAAGCTACGCATGCCCTCCCTCTGCTTTCCAGGACTATCAGTTCTCCTTCTCTATCGGATCCCTCCCATCAGCATCTGCACAGGCTCTAAACACTCCCAAACTTTTTTTTAAAAAGGTACTTTCCCTTCCCCACTCCTAACCCACCTGACACAAAGCCGCTGGCTCTCATCACACACCTGCGCTGACCCCTCCCATCTCCCCAGCTCATCCAGACCCTCCGTCGAGCCTCAGCCTGCAGAGACCAGGCCAGCGGCCCCTGGACACCACCCAGACTGCTCTCTACATCTGCAAGGTTATTGACGATAACTTTGGCAAATTCAATGACTACATTTCAGTCTTGCCCTTCCTTGACCTCATAGCAACATTTTATATCACTTAATACTCTATCTGTTTTTTTAATCTTTTTTTCTGCCCCACCTCTGACTGCTCTTTACCTGCCCCGTGCAGTTTTCCCCCGGCCCGTTGCATAAATGTTCATCTGTACATAAGGCCCTGCTTGATTCTCACCCTGCAGGCACTTTTCAGTGCATAACAGCTTTGGGAATCATCTACGAGATGAAGATTCCTCCATCTCTCTCCCCCTAGGCTCTGCCTCCTGACCCCTAGACACACATAACCACTTACTTTTGCGTATCTTTCAGGAGCTTATCCGTAAATTCAGTAAGACCTAAACTGAACTAACTGTTCTCCCGACCTGCTCCTCCTGTACTTCACACAGTAAAGAGCACCACCCTCTCTCCTGTCACCCAAGCCGGAAATCTGGGCACATACCCTCCTTATTCCTGCCCTCTCCCTAACCTTTATACCATCAGCCAAATCCCTGAGGCTCGTCATCTGGACCTTCCAAGGCAGAGCTTCTCAGAGTGTGGTCCCGGACCACCTGCAGCAGCATCACCTGGGAACCCAGCTCAGACCTCCTGACTCAGAATCTCTGGGGTGGGCCCAGCAATTGTGCTCACAGTCCTCCAGGTGATTCAATGCTTGCTCTCATTGGGAGAACCACTAATCTACCAGTATCATCAGAATTGCCCCTTCTTCATCCCCAGCACCATGTCCATAGCTAAAGGCAGCACCTCCGTTCCCCTGGATTCCCACTTCATCTTCCTCAGAATCTTCCAGCCTCCAAGTCAGACCCACAGAACACCCCTCGGTCCAGACTCCACAAACACCCAGAAAGGTGTCTCTAAAACACTCCTCTGCTGAGTTTAGGTCTGTGCTTTGTGATTTCAGCATCCATGTTTTGTGCCTGCCCTCCCTCTCACGGGAAGGGCCATGCCTGGCTCTGCTAACAGCTGCTAACTGCTAACAGGGTGGATGGTGGTGGGCAGTGGGGGTGAGGCCTGGGGACCCTTCTGACCCTTTGGAAGCAGTTCCCTGGCTAAGGGCAAGTTGTGGCTCAGGAAGCTGGCTCCTGTGTGTGCCTGGGTGTAGTTAACACGTGGCCCAGAAGCCTTCCATGGAACTGTCAGTCCAGGCAAAGCCAAGAGCAACTGAGCGTGTCTCTGACTTCCTAATGACAGCAGGTTGCTCAGAATTTGAATTTAGTGAAGAGGGTGTAAGTTCTCCGCACTCTGTGTGGTCTGGCCTTGCAGGTAGGGAGCAGTCAGTCTAATTAAAGATTGAGCAGGTCCTCGTGACAGGTGCCAGAGGTTACGATATGGGTTTCTTGGGTCTGATGTAGAGTGTGAATAAATGCTTGCAGCTCTTAGCCCTTTGTTGATCAATGAAGCACTATTTTATTACTGTTTTTCGTCATATGTCAAGGAGGAACCATAACTCCCCGCAGCTGTATATATAACCCTTTTCTCCTAAAGAGGAGTTGTTCAGTGCTCCTGTATTTTTCATTCTTTTGTCAAAGCAAGAAGTAAATACTTTAGAACAGTGAAATATATAAAGTGAATAAAGTTTAGTGTTCCGCATGGTAAAAAAATAAATAAATAAACAAACAAAACACTCCTTTGCGTAAAACCCTCCAGTGGTTCCCCACCGCTCCCGGGATTGAGTTCCAATTACTAAACCCGTCTTCCAGAAGCCTCCATCAAGGGCTCTGGGTACCACCCAGAATCTTCTCTGCAGATGATCCCCCCCATGCCCGCCCCTCACACTGGACACTGTGGTCCAGCCACAATGACCCCTCGGAACTCAAGTCTTCTGTCCCCACGAAACACTGTGCCATTGCATCTGCCCACCTGGCAGGCCTTGGGACAGTGAGCGACACAGCACAGGGAGAGGAGCTGCATTTTTCATGAAAAAAAAGTCACTATTATGTGACTGGCTGGTGACCACACATGGTTAGAGACGGAAGGAAAAGTCACACTGACACAATACATTTACATTTTACATTTTACCTAAGTATAGACCAGGGGCCAGCAAACTGCAGCTGCTCCCCATATTTGAAAATGAAATCTTGTTAGGAAATAACAGTCACGCTTATTCACTGCACGTTTTCCATGGCGGCTCTCACAGGATGACAGCAGAGCTGGGTACTGTGACAGACGCTGTGAAACAGTTACTAAAGCCTAAGATATCTTCCCTCTGGCCAACTTTAACAAACTGTGCCAGCCCCTCATCTAGACAATAAAGTAATACAAAGGAAATAAATCATCTTTAAGATTTCCAAAGGCTAGTAAAACTCTGGAGGAAAAGCCCTCTAAGCTGCTGGTTGGCTGGTGTCTTCTGGGTCCAAGGGCCCTTCAAGTTCTGCACTCCTCCTGGCTCTTGGGATGGGAGAAGGAGTCCACCAAAATGCGAGTCACACCCACACAACTCATTACTATTCAGTGCACATCCAGGAGAAAGACAAGAAAATCACGAAAGAAAAGTTGGGCTGAGTCACCCATTTTAGTAAAAGTCCATCTAATAAACTCAAAATGAATTCTGCATCACCCAGTTTGCCAAAGGAGTGATAAAAAGCGCCACTTGAGAAAGCAAAACAGGCATCCAGAATAACATGCCCCTTAAATGAGCAGAAACAAACCACAGAGAAAAAAGTATGTCATTAACTTAAAAAGTGTAACTGCCACAAATGAGGGGTTTTTTTAATATTATTTTTTAAGACACTTTTAAATATTTTTAAAAGTTTGTTAATTTTTCGTCTTCAGTTGTTTTTTTGCGGTACGTGGGCTTCTCACCGCTGTGGCCTCTCCCATCGCGGAGCACAGGCTCCAGACGCACAGGCTCAGCGGCTCATGGGCCCAGCCTCTCCGCGCGCACGTGGGATCCTCCCAGACCGGGGCACGAACCCATGTCCCCTGCATCGGCAGGCGGACTCTCAACCACTGCACCACCAGGGAAGCCCTGCGTTACATCTTAATCGCTGCACGCGGGCTTTCTCTAGTTGCAGTGAGCAGGGGCTACTCTTCGTTGCGGTGCGTGGGCTTTTCATTGCTGTGGCTTCTCTTGTCGCAGAGCACGGGCTTCCAGAGCACACAGGCTTCAGTAGTTGTGGTGCACGGTTCAGTAGTTATGGCTTGCAGGCTCTAGAGCACAGACAGCGTACAGGCTTAGTTGCTCTGCGGCATGTGGGATCTTCCCGGACCAGGGCTCGAACCTGTGTCCCCTGCATTGGCAGGCGGATTCTTAACCACTGCGCCACCAGGGAAGTCCCACAAATGAGTTTTTGAAACTTGATTTTTCTGAACGTCAATGACCTTCATGGCTGGGGATTATCCTGAAATCCATAAAAGTCCTGGCAGTATTTCCTCTAAGCTCAGAAGATTGTGGTGAGGTAATAACAACCATACCATGCCTACTTTCGCAACAATACTCTGGAATTGAGCATAATGGGGGGAGGAGGTGGTAGGGGAATCAGCTCTTTTGCCTTCTAAAATAAAATACACAGAAAGCAGCACATGTTAGAAATTTATTAAACCACATACCAGGTCAAAAAAATAAAATAATCTCAAAATATATTTACTTCAATTCATATGCATAAAAGGTTAGATACTGATTACTACATACAATCACAAAATGATTGAGTCCAGAGAAAAAAATCCTTCTCCTTCACACTGAATCATATGACTACAATCCTAGGGGATGTAATCTGACCCACAATACAATCAAGCCTGTGCTAAAGAAAGGTTACTAATACAACTACTTAAAAACCATGCAAGTGTTTAGCCAGCAAAGAAAGAAACTAACGCAGAACTTCTTGACACAATCCACTTACATTATTTAGGAAATCATCTTTTTCTAATTGAAACTAAAATTGGATGAAGAAATCCCCCTTGAAGAAAACTAAGAATAGTAAGCAGATTTCTTCCTGTTTATATTTATTGACTGTTCCCTTCAATAATTTTATCCTACAAGAATTATCCAGCCAAGAAAATTAAGTGTATTCCACGTGGTAGAGTCTCTGAGAGAAAAGAACAATGTTGGGTATAAACCAACCTCTAGCCCTTGGGTCCCGCTGTCTCAGGAATTCTGAGTAAAGCAGACATCCTTGTAGACAGCGGTACTTTCATTCATTCAGGCCACACTGTCTACAAAGTATGCTGGACACACACACAACAGAGCAAGCGAAAGTGACCATGAGAGGATTTCAGCCTGAAATGGAACTGGAGGAGGGGATGGAGACTCTCACGCATGCACCCCCAGGAAACAAACTGAGGAACCAAGAGACTGATTTCCCCTAAGTGCCTGGTTTACAGAAGACGGAAACCTGTCTCCTGACCAGTGAACACCAGCCAAGAGTCCCTCCCCATCTTTAAGCCAATGAACTCACTGCCTGGACTCTGGCTGGATGCCCCATCTTTTCACTCCTTGCCCATAAACAGAGCTGCCCTGAACCCTCAACCGACTTCCTGAATTGCAAGTCCTCTGCTATTTCCCCAATAAACTCAATTTCTGGTCATTTGAGCTTGCCTCAGCTTACATCCTTTATTTAGGTTGACACTACAAGTAAGTAAGTGATGTGCCAATATTTGCATGTGACATTTTCCCAGGGAAGCATGTGGTCACTATGAAGTGGCCATGAACACACCACTAAGTGGGCGTGATGGCTTCACCTTCACAAACTGGCAGGTATCTGACCCACAGCTTTTCCTACTCTCTCCAGAAAGATGTGGGGAGGGAGGGTTGTGGGAAGAAGGTGGGAATTACACCAGTAAAATCAAGAGTAGCAAGTAGATTAAGAAAGAAGAATGACAAAAATCCTGGAAGCAGAGATCCAGTAGAGAGTCGGTTCCCAAGCCAAGCAATTCCTGAGCAAATCCACACTCCATCCATCCTCCACCTTCTTTCTGTCCAAGTTCACGTGATTATGAGATATAGGTAACTCCTGATCATTCAAAACAATCCACTTAATAGATCTTGCAAGGCTTCCCTAGTAGCGCAGTGGTTGAGTAGTCCGCCTACCGATGCAAGGGACGCGGGTTCGAGCCCCAATCCGGGAGGATCCCACATGCTGCGGAGCGGCTGGGCCCGTGAGCCATGGCCGCTGAGCCTGCGCGTCCGGAGCCTGTGCTCCGCAGCGGGAGAGGCCACAGCAGTGAGAGGCCCGCGTACCGCAAAAAAAAAAAAAAAAAATAGATCTTGCAGGTCTTTCCTTCCTCAGTCACCATGGCTTTCCCTCCAGCCTCGTGAAATCAAAGCATATTTACTGAACAGCTCTGCTGAGTTCTGTGATAGAAACTTGAAATAAAATAAAAATAGTGAACACTAGTATTTACTGGGCACTTATTACATGCCAGGTGCTATGGTAAATGCTTTATCAGTTAATCTCATTTAATCTTCAAGATTGTCCCCAGAGGTAGGTACTATTATTATATACGAAAATTTTTAGCCTATGACCTTGGGTACCTGTCCCAACCTCTTCAGTAAGTGGAGGAGATGGACCAGAATCCACAGTCTGGGACTAGAGTCTGCTCTGACCACTCTGGGGACATCAGATCCCTGCGTTCACTGTACATCTGTGTTTCCACAGTAAGCACAGGGATGCAGTACTGCACCATCACGAAGACACCTCCACGGAAGATTTAATGTGCATTAGGGCATGCAGAGTGTGTAGCCTATTATGACATATGTAAGGTCCTTTGAGACAGAAAATACAGACTTTGGTGGTAAAGGAAGGTGTCTGAGGAGTGACATCTAACTCTGAAGAGCATTCTCTGACAGAGAGTGAACTAAACTAGGAAGTAACAGTTCAGGAGCAGAAGCAGGAGCTCTCATCCAGCTCCATGGACAATCGGGGAGACTGAGAAGCACTTCGGGAGGTGAAGGACAGGGTTTGGAGAAAGAAAGTGATGTGGGTCACAAGCTGGAGAATCAGGCAGGTCATGGAGGTCCAAGGAATCTGGGCTTCATTCGGACAGAAAAACAACTAAAAAGGCTTTACGTAGGAATATGATACAGTCAAATGTCATCACATGGTTTCTCAACTGCTGGCATTGTACTGGACACTCTCTGTTGGGGGAGGGGTCCTGTAAAGTGCTGGGCAGCATCCCTGACCTCCACCATTAGATGCCAGCTGCACCCCTCCCCCATTGTGGCGACCAAATATCCTCAGACATTGCCAATCCCACGCTGGAAGGACCGTGGCCCTGAACTGAGAACCACAGGCTGGAGCGAAGAGCTGGGACTGAAGACCCAAGACGGTAACTGACAAGGTGGATGTGAAAGCCAAGCAAGTGACAGCTGAGCTGAAAGGTGACTTTCCTGATTCCTCTCATACAACGTGGCCGCACAACCTAGGCCTCCAGAATCATCTAGAGAATGTTCCAGGCCCACCCTGTGCAAACTCCTCTCCACCTCTGAAGCCCCATTCACCTAGCAGTGTCATCATCGACCCCCTCAGCGGGGACCCTGGCCTGCCTCCTTGGCGCCTCCCAACTCTCAAGGCCCCGCCTATCTCTTGATGCCCCGCCTTCTCCCACAGATCCACCTACCTCTCAAGGCCCCGCCTTCCTCTCATGGCCCCGCCTTCCTCTCCCTGTCCCACAACCCCACACCTGCTTCTCAGAACGTCCTCCACCATCCTGGGAGGCATCAAGCCTCAGCCAACACCTGAGCCCCTCAGGTCTAATCACTCCACAGACTGGACTTCAGAATCAGGAGACCAGCTCCGCCCCTCAGGTCTTAAAGGATCTCCTCCAGCCAAGCCTCCCGTGAATCCATTCCCTCTAGTCTCTCTACACCTGCTCTTCACTGTCCGTAAGAATTTTACCCCAATGTACTTTTCTCCACTGTATCTTGACTTACGAGGTTTATTCACTTACCTTTTTAGCACATAACTCATGGCCTATGCTAGTAACCCCAGTTCCTCTGTCCTCCAGAATTGTCACCACAATGTCCCAAGGAGTCGTGAATTCTAGATGTCCAAACGAAAATGACCGTCTTGCCTGAAACTTGTTCTCGCTTTCACATTCTGAGAATCACCCTCCACCCACAGGTGTGAATCAGAAACCAAGGAAAGCATCCAATCAAACGTCAAGTCCTGACAATGGTAAATCCTGAATATTCCCCACATCTGTCTCTTTCCTTCCCCACTGCCCCTGTTTCAGTTTAGTCACTTTTACCCACCACCCAGACCCTAATTTTAAATTTCTTCAATCCATTCTCCATTCTGCCACCAAAATAATTTTTCTTCTATAAATGCCAATCTGTTTATGGTTTAACTACACAAAATTATTTAAAAGCATCACCAGGATGACATAAATGTTCTTGTTTACACGTCTGGCCTCCTTTCCATCCTTCAGTCTCCCAGTTTACAATCCAGAACCACTTGTACTCCATGGTCACTTGCATCTCCATGGCGAGCACAAACATTCCTTTTGTAGCCGGTCCCCGCAGTCAACTCCTCGTGGACCCTCAGGCCCTTCCCCAAGTACTACCTCCCGAACTACAAGGGGACTCAGTCAGCCCTCCCTTTTTGCTCCCCCTACTGTGCATGTCTCCACTGGGACCCCAAATACAGTAACTGCACACATCCAACACTCACTGTACACCCCATACTACGCAAAAAGTTTTACTTGTGTTCATGCTTTCCTCTTACGCAGAAACTACTATATCATTCCTCATTTTACACAAGTGACAAACTTTGAGAAATTAAGCCATTTTCCTTAGTTTGCACAGTAAAGTGGAAAATCCAGGGCTCAAATCCAGGACAGCCTGACTAGAGCCCATTTCAACCACTAAACTCCAACAATTTGTTTTCACGAAGTCGATGTAAGTCAGTTGAGAATAGAGGCTTTCTTTTAATGTGTGTGGCCCTTGTAACTAGGGGTGGGCGGGGCAAGAGAAAGGGGAGGAGGTGAAAGAAAAGAAATGTAAATCATAACCGCATATCAAGACCCTGATCTAAATTAAAAGAGGATCTATGTATAAAATAAATAAGATACATGGTATATCTTTATATATAAATAAAATATATATAAATTTATAAAATATATAAAAATTTATATATATATATATAAGATACATGGTATATCTTTATATATAAATAAGATACATGGTATATCTTTATACTTATATATTTAGATATACATGGTATATCTAAAATAAATAAGATACATGGTACCACACAGGGAATATTGCCTATATTTTATAATAACTATAAATGGAATATAACCTTAAAAAATTGTGAATCTGGGATTCTCGGGTGGCGTGGTGGTTGAGAGTCCGCCTGCTGATGCAGGGGACACGGGTTCGTGCCCCGGTCCGGGAGGATCCCACATGCCGCAGGGCGGCTGGGCCCGTGAGCCATGGCCGCTGAGCCTGCGCGTCCAGAGCCTGTGCTCTGCAACAGGAGAGGCCACAGCAGTGAGGCCCGCATATGGCAAAAAAAAAAAAAAAAAAATGTGAATCACTATGTTGTTACACCTGAAATTTATATAATTCTATACATCAACTATACCTCAATAAACAAATAAATAAATTAGAAGAGGAAATCCGCAGTTATCGTAGATCATTCGGGGCTGCTTTAACAAAACCACACTTTGGATGCCTTAGAACAACAGACCTTTCTTTTACACAGTTCTGGAGACTAGAAGTCCGAGATCAAGGTGCCAGCATATTCGGGCCACGGCATCTTCCTGCGTCACATCTGGTGCCTTCTCCCTGAGTCCTCACACGGTGCAAGGGGTGACGGGGTCTCATTCATAAGATGCTAAGCCATCATTGGGACCCCACCTAATGATCTCAGCACCTCCCAAAGGCCCCACCCTAACACCATCACATTAAGTATCCCTGGATGTGAATGTGGGACACACACACATTCAGACCACATACTGCTTAAGACTACTGCGTCTTAAGGAGAATTCAAAGTGTCATAGCGGCCTCCCCAGCCCGAACCCCAAGCGTGATGGGCCCTTCCCTCCTCCTTCCCTGGCGCTGGCCGGGTGGTTGGCGCAGGGGCCACTCCACCGCACTTCTGCATGCTCGGTAATGGCCTAGCCTATCAGCCTGGCCCCGCGCCTGCGCCCACCCACTGTGCAAGCAGGCAGGAGGGAGTTCCACTCCAGGGACACTAGCTCCCGGGCCACCTCAACGGTCACGAACTGACTGGTGAAGCCAGTGCCGGGCTGAGACCTAGGTGCCAGCGCCTCAGACAGCGATCCCAGTAACGGGCAACAGCCCCCTCCACGTGGCCACTGCGGTCTCCCCGCCTGTGTGCCTAGTTCCACCAAGAGCTGGAGGACGACGTTGCTGGGACAGACAGTACTTCTTCAACACCGGGCGCTGGCTGGCATCGCACCTTCCTACTCCGGGTAACAGCGGGCCCGCTCAGCCATTGGCTGCCCCACAGTGGGCCCCTCCCCATTCTGTATAAAAGGAGCCCCAATCGGAAGGAGGGAAGATGGCTTTCTGAGGCGCTGATCTGCCAATTTCTCGTTGGGCTAGCTTTGAGATTAAAGTCGTTATTCCTTGATCCAGCAGCTCATCTCCTGAAGTACTGATCTGTCGTTTGCAGTGCAGAAGGAGCTTGGGCTCGGTAACAAAAGAATGTCATTAAACAGTAAGAATGAAGTAAAAACTCCAAGATACTGAGAACAGAGAAGAAAAAAGCAAAGAAAGTTACATGTGTCTTCTCCCAGTAGGAAAGAAAAGAAAGGGAAGGAAAGAAAAACAAAAGTAAAAGAACAGAGAAGAAGAAAAAAGACAATAAAAAATTTTGTTGCACTGGATGGAGGCTCCCTGTATAAGAAAGGGATAAAACAAATGAAAACTAAACTAAATATGGGATACTTCTGAGCAAGTGACTGTTTACTGAAATAACAGAATCCGTTTGAACTTGACCCCAGGAACATCCTGGTTTGAGTGTCCTACGTACTGTGATATTGGGATGTTGAGAAGGAAATGAAATCAGAGCACAGAACTGCTTCATCTGGGCAATATTTAGAGTATGCATATCTTCTTCAACTTTTAGAATAAACTTACAGATAAGACAGTAACCATAAAAATATGCCCTAAGAAAAAAAAAAAAAAATATGCCCTAAGGATGAAATTGCACCTGCTGGAAGCTGGCACAGTCCCGGCGTGGACCAGCTGGAGGGGTCAGCAGAGGAGCTAACAACAGGCGGGATGGCCGGAGACAGAACCCGGTGTTGGCGGAACAACGACACATCAGAAAGCTTACTGTTTCATGTTCAAAGCCAATGACCACAGGGAACTAGGACAGCAACGGGAACCACGCCGGGAGGAATAGGGACACCCAGAAAGTGACAGTAATGTGGATAACTGCATCAGCAAGCCTAAAACACCAGAAATCAACACCAGCTAAACAAGGGTGGGGGCACCACACGGGGAGGGACTGAAAGTGAGCAGCAGGCGAGGGGCAGGGCCGCTGCTGGTCTCCCAGCCCTTCTGCTCTCGTCACCATGGGAAGGTGGTGCTTTAGACATTTCTAAGTCCTTCAAATTAAAAAAAGAAGAAAAAAAACTGTGTGAGTAAAACCAAGAAAGCATTACAGATTCAATCTACTCTTGTTACCCTGCTTATAATGGATTATGCAGTGATCACCTAGGTAACGGAACAGATATAAAACATGGCTACTAAATGAATTCAGAAAATAAAATCTTCCATTTTACTACTGACTTCTATGCTGACATTAGAGAGAAGTCTGCAGGGAAAATAAATATTTCAGCTAAAATAATTTTAAAAGCTGGGCTAAAAATTAAGTATAATTTTAATACAACATTTCAAATGAAGCAACTTCTGAGAGTTAATACTGTATGTAATGTTTCAAAAGTAAAAATACAGCTTTATATACACACATGCTCTCTCAGAGTTAAAAGACATTGTCATAGCTTTTATTGCTTCTCAGGAAAGTATTCGTGTGGGTTTGACTAAACAGCATCTAAGTATTCTTCTTGCTCTGAAAAAAAAAAAGAACTTAAATACAAATGATCATTTCTGTTTGTCACTGAAGTCTCCATTTTGGCTACAGATGACAGTGAGGAGATTGCATTTCATTCGGTTTCTGGAAGTGGCTGATCTTGGTGTTGATTTATGATATTTTTCAACAGGTTCAAGATCACGTTTCTCTTATTCCTTTCTGGCCTAGATTTTCACGTCTCCCTTCTCTGTAATTCTAGCCTCAAGAATATACTCCTCCAAACCTATGTCCGTATACACACACGAAAGGCTTCCACCCATGCGGAAAACATGGGGATCACTACATATTTACCTAAATCAGCAGATCTGCCAAACCCAAAACAGCCCATCCAAAAATATTCTACTAGAAAGACGTTTAAGATCTGTTTTAAAGGATTAGGTAGATAAAACCATATAATCCTGCCAAAATCCTTGGGCCATGTATACTGCTTTATTTTTTGTCATGTAAAGAGTTTATGTGATACCTGACATAGTTATGACTGGAGAAATCCTAGAGGAGCTTGCTAATGGATAATCAACAATTACGTAAGATAATTGTGGTTTGCTGAAAACAGCTGCTGATGAATATGACCCAGAAAAAGGGTCTCAATTTGAATAAAGGCATTCTAAGGAGAAGGAGTCTTAAGGGACCATATCCTGAACGTACTCTGGCAAAATGACCTCCGTCCACACCTAAGGGGCAATGAGCCAGGGTCCGTGGTAGGCAGCAGGCTGAGATGCCTTGCCCACAGGTAGCAGGGCAGTGGCCCAAAACTTCAAGTATGTGGTGTGTCACAATAGTGAATGCTTTGCTATTTCTAAGGATTTAGAAACCATGCTAAATATTTCAAGAGAGAGTTTCCCTCACACCTGACAGATGAGTAAAACAGGTTCCAAAAGAAGAAAGTCTTTCCTCAGACCACAGAGAACACAATCCACAACTCAACAACACATGTTACCAAGCTGCAGGCAGGAGGATTATTCCTATATTTTCCCTTGCTATCTTCAGAATTGCTCTAGATTAGAGTTTTATTTGAGATATAAAACACAAAGAAACAAAGCAAAAAGCAAAGGTGAGGATAATGCCAATGCTACTGGCTATTAAAGGAGCTCAATCTTTCTTTCTGATTTGAGAAAATGTGACTATGAAAAGGGCTGTCAGCCCTTTTCAGTGGCTGAAGAAAGGTTAAGTGTCACGGCCTTAAGTCAATGATGTTCCACTCAGCAGAAAGCAAACCCTATTGTTCATCAGGTGATATGCTAGGTTATTAGTTTTCTAAATAAACAGAATTTTATTCAAGAAAAGTACATAAGGAACACCGGTTCTGTCCTTACAATACTTTCCTCCTAAAACTGGCCTATCTTCTCGGCCTCAGTAAACGGCGCAAACACCCACCAGACACTTAAGACCAGCACCTTTGACCAGCACCAGCATCTTTTTTTTTTTTTTTTTGCGGTACGCGGGCCTCTCACTGTTGTGGCCCCTCCCGTTGTGGAGCACAGGCTCCGGACGCGCAGGCTCAGCAGCCATGGCTCACGGGCCCAGCCGCTCCGCGGCATGTGGGATCTTCCCAGACCGAGGCACGAACCCGTGTCCCCTGCATCGGCAGGCGGACTCTCAACCACTGCGCCACCAGGGAAGCCCAGCACCAGCATCTTTGATTCCCTTTTCCATCGCCCCCCTCGTCTAAGCCCCGGAGGTCCCATTAGCTCCACCAGCAGGGCAGGACCACTCCCACACCCACCGTCCCCTCTGTCTCCTCCACTGGCTCTCGCTGGGCTCCTGCGGCAGCCCCCTGCTGTTCCAGCTCCTGCTTCAGCCCCTGGAACAGCACCCAAGGCCAGGTCCCATAAGCCATGCGCAGCACGAAACAAACACGCTCTTCCCCTGCACAACCCTCTAAAAGCTCCCACTTAAAAAAACGCATTATCCTTCCATGGCTTTCAAGACCCTGAACGTCCTGGCTCTGTAGTCCTTTCTGTCCTCAGGCCGTGTCTGTGCTACCCCAGGGGCACTTGCACTTGCCTCTGGGCTCCTGGGGGGACCTTCCCTCTGACCTCCCCTCAGGGCTCCTGACATTACATGCGGGGCTTCCTTCTACACTCTCCCCACCCCCCCTTCACTGACCATATTCCACAGGTTCACTTCCTTCACAGCACTTAACAGAATCTGATGTAAGCCCATTACCTCCACTACATGTTTGTGTTTTCTCCGTCTAGCTCCACTGTGAACAGGATGTAAATACGGAGAACAGGAATCTTAGTTCTCTTGCTCACTAATACATCTCTGGAGCCTAGAACACTGCCTGGCATAGAGGGTGCAGTCAGTAAACATTTGTGAATGAATGAATGAACATTATCACTCAAAACTATTTGCTTTTCAGTATTCTTGAAGTTTCAACCAAGTTAAAATGTGAGAGAAAATGTGAAATTCTTTCACATTTTCCATAGCATCTCTAAAGCAAAATGTTAGGCCCTAAAAATGTATAAAATAACATGGAACTGAATCAAGAGGGTTGACTGAAGTAGGCCAATCCATAAACTGCATGAAAAAGATCTCCAGATCAAACTCTGGGGCTCTAATTCCGTGTGGACGGAGATAAAGGGGGATGCTCTCAGGGAAAGGAGCAAAATTAGGGGTGGGAAGAGGACCTGTCATGAGCTTATTCCTGTTGTGTCTCAAAGGGCAACTGTCCTCAAGAGAACTGTTGGTGAAAAATCCTCCTAGCAGCAACTTTCTGGCAACCAGCAGAGAGGCTAATTATCAGAAACTGCTCTCCCTACACAAAGTGCATTCCTCCCCCTTCCCTCACTAATGCCTCAGTTTGCATAACTCCCTGTACTGTTAGCTCTTCTGAGCTTTGCAGAAAATCCTCAATTATGCATACAATAAATGCACATTTCTGCCTGTTGAACTGCCATTTAAGTATCTGGAAGAATGTCTCCTATTTGTTTTGTGTTAGGTTTGGCATGAAAGTAGAAAGGTAGCACAGAGCCAATGAATAAAGTGAGAAAATGCAACCGCACAAACTTGCAAAAGAAATTCCCCACTCTGAGAGAATTATTTCATCCCATATTAAGGGACTGCATTCATTTTGCTTGTCACTCTCTATGCCATAGCCGGCTGCCCCCCAAAATGACAAGGCCGGGAGGGGTTACTAGTCTCTCTAACACAAGAATGGAGGAAGTAGGAGGTAAGAAACAGCTAGTTCAGTAATTTTTTACAAAAGGAGGGAAAGGGTTATTCTATTCTTTTCAGTTTACTCCAATTCCACATTTATTGACTGATAAGACTTTATTTCTGAGCTTTAAGGGAAGAAAATGCAGTCAACTTGGGAATAGTTTTAATCCAAAAGCAAGTGTGAGGCACAGCTAGCGTTTGCCTCTGTCTGTCCCATAATTCTTCTAATTCCTAGTTGCAAACTGATGTATCTTCTAGAACACAGCTCAATAAAGCTCTTAGCTCACAACTGTCCCCAGGTTCTGTACCTGTAATAACACACCTTTCAAAAAGGAAAAGGGAGGGAAAATTTAATTATCCAATTTTTCTCATAGAAGAAAAAGATCTACCGAGCAGTGGCTAGCTGCAATGTCATGAATGGATAGAGGGACAGACAGATAGGTGACTGATAGATGGATGGATAGATGATAGATAGACAGACAGATAGACAGACAGATAGATAGATCAGTTGATCTTAAGAAGGAAGCTTCACAAGTCACAGTACATCCCAGGGAATCTTCTTCCACATGAGAAGTATCAGGAAGATCTCATAATATTTTATGTGGTTTATTATTTTCCTAATACTGAAAGGAGACCACAGTTGTGATGGGTAAAGAACAGGAAGAAGAAAAACAGGCGCATATGGATGTTTTGTTATTTACTATCACTTCTTGATCTCAGCCAGGGCTCATTTCCATCATCTTCAAACCCCTCTTTCAGTCGCGCACACACAGAGGATAAGGAGTGCGGTCAGAAGCAGGGCACAGATGTAACCAACCTACAAGGATGAGACCTGTACCCTGCCTCATACACTCCGAGCTCCACAGAGGGAGCCAAGCAGACTCCACTTTCCTCATGAAAAAGTCTGCTCATTACAACCCCCAGGGTCGCACACGTACCACATACATGAGAAAGATGAGCAATACTCTGGTCTGGAAGCAACAACCCAGCTGTGCTGTTATTTGTTATGAGTTATCAAACAGCTTGAGAATGACTGTTCTGAAGTATTAACCCTCTTGGTGAGTGGGAGCTGGGGAGGAAGCAGACAGTGCTGCTTCGTGTCAACAGTTAGCACCTGGATGAGCCATGAACTCACAGGAATAGTGCTCCAAAGCCCGCATAAACCTGCTGCCTTCTGGGAACAAAGACCCTGCCCTCAGAGCTGCTTCTGAAGGTATGTACATGACCAGCTAAGTCAGAAATACCGACTCAGAGCCACTTAAAAACCATCACTGGTTAAAGCAGGCTAGAAAACTGCCAAAAGTGGCCATCTGTTAAGAAAAGGAGGTTTGGCAAGTATACTTAAGAATACCCTAGTCATAAAGGAAAGAGATGTGCTAAGCTGTTGAGTGGCAGGGGCAGGAAGGCCTGCATCCCATGCGGGTCTTTAAATTACAGGGCGATTGGTAGACACACATCAGAGCTGCTGTTTCCACTGCAATCTGCTTCACAGCCATTGAGTTCTGTGAATTCTCCTACTTACATCAAACGGAGCTGAGCTGGACTGGGCATCCTGACCACACGGCTCCCTGAAGCAGTCACCGAAAGGAAGAAGGAGACCCATGGCTATGATCCGCGAGCAGAACTTCTCTGCTTCTTCTGGAGGCCCGTTCTCCTGCTGGTTGAACAGCTTCTCCAGCAGAGTTCGCCCTGCAGGGGAGACACGGTCGTTAAGCAGGTGCACTGGCGGGTCCCCTGGCTCAGACTCCCGGAGGAGGGGCCGACAAACACAGCTGGGGTAGCACTGTTGCCAAGGCTTTGCCGTGCACAGGGAATACTCTGCAGGTGGGCCTGGGTACCACACGGGAAAGGACAGATCTGGGTCACTCTCCCATCCCCACAATACCTCCCCGCCTCCAAAGAGAATGGGACACGTGATGGGACCTACATCCTCTTCCATCTGAAGAAGACCCAGCCTTTTGGGTTTCACTGGAAATCCTCCTTCCACTCTTTGTCAACCGGCCGGTGGCTCTCTGAGGAGGCAGCCAGTAGTCACCATTTGGGCTAAGAAATGTCAGTGGCTGCCTCACAGTCTGAGGGGTGGCTGTCGGGGGGCAGGAACGGGGTGGGCAGGGAGGCAGGCACCAGCCACTGGAAGGGGACAGGGCTGGCCCACAGAAAATGCCTCCCTGAAGAGGAGAGTGACAGAAACTCAACATCTTCTCATATGAGCCTCAGAAACATCACTCTAGGGTAGGTCTACACTTGAGGTTTCTATTACTTCCCAAAGAGAGACAAGAGAAGAGAGGCACATGGAGACGAGAGCGTTGGCTGCGGCCCAGGCCCACCTGGTCCCGTGGCTCTGAGTCCCGGCCGCGGGGAGAGCAGAGCGATGAGGGGGTAACCCGGCGTCTGCTCTCACTGGTCACCCAGAGCCGAGAGCCGCAGGCCAGCCCCTCATCTGTCTGACTCTCAACTCACTATCCTTCAGAGAATGGTTTTGCTGGCTTCTGCACTAATCATCTACAGTGGAGGAAACAGGAAGTCTCCAGGGTCACTCAGTTCCCGCTGCTCCGGCCCTCCCTCTATCAGCAGGTTCAGTCTTCAAATTTAGAGTAAAGTCCCATATCCAGAAAAGTTCCCAGTGACCCCCTTCTGCACTCTCCCGGCTCCCTTCAGAGCTCCTCTTTGTCATTAATTACTTTAGTTAATTATTTGTTTAATGTCTACCCCCCTCACTATAACATGAACTCTCTGACAGCCAGCATACATCCTGCAGACCTGTCCACTAGCACAGAAGAACCAATGAACACTTTCAGGAATTCTGAATGAATACAATGTTATGATTCTGTGATAAAGACTCATTCACGTCATGGTCAGAACTGGAAATGAAATATTGGTCTAGACCAGGGGTCAGCAAACTTTCACTGCAAAGGACCAAATAGAAAATATTTTAGGCTTTAAGGGCCAACTAAGCTCTCTGCTACACACTCTTCCTTGGTTTGGCTTGCTTTTGAACAACTTTTAAAAATGTAAAAAGCATTCTCAGCTTGGGGTTGTGCAGGGCCAGCCCTCACTCTACACATCAGTCACATCTAAATTTCAAACGTATACATGTTCAGTTCTGCAGGATGGTTTCCATGCAATTTTAGTGCCTCTTCCTATGTTTGTTTGTAAAATAAAACTAAATTCAAAATCTACCTCTCATACGTAGAATGACAAAGCAGGGCAAAAGAGGCTCTCTGTTTTCTCCGTTCCTGTGGGTCACTAGAGAGCATTTGCAGGTCTCCCAGGACATTTTCTGAGGGGAAACTGAACTCCTTTTCCTACATAACTTAAGTTTGCCTGCACCTAACGGGACCCACACACCTAGGAAACCACATCCCTCAGTTCTCAAGTGATTGTCATTACAGTAAACCCATCTTATGCAGACCATCTTACAGTAGCTCTGCAAATGGCCAGAAAGCTAAATAGTTCCTTCCTACAACTCAATCTTGTATACGACGTAAAACAGGGAGACAGGATCTCACGTTTGTGTGTCCCACAGTGAATGAACGTGTATGTGTTCATCAAGCCAAAACCTCATGAGCAGTGGTAGGGGAGCAGCGTGGAAGCACAGCCCCAGAGCTTCGTGCCCTGAGGGCGAACACCCTTCACCAGAGCACCTCCCCCTGGGCAGCACTTCCAGCTCTAACAGCCCTGAGTGGCCCCCTGGTGGCAAACTCGCCCTGGGCTGGGAGCCCTGCCCTCACCTCCCAGCCTTCACACCAGCCCGGATGCCCCAGGCCTTCCTCTCACAGGCCTCTGGGATGAATATGTCACGTGCAATCCCACACGCTTAGGGACAGGGAGTGGGGGTGACTTCTTGATTCCACAAGCACTTTCAAACGATGTGACTCCTCCAAACACTCAGCGCCCTTGACACTCCCGCCGGCCCTATTCCTGCAGCGTCCACTCCTTCTGGCCCTTCCATCCCTCACTAAGCCCTCCACCTCCTCACCCAACACCCTGGTCTCCCCTCGACCCCATCATCATCGTCACCGACGCTCATGGAGGTAACTCACCCGTGACCGTGAGTCCTGCCTTCACCCCGCACGACCCGGCCCGTCCATCCCCCGGCTGGGCCGCCTGCGCCAGGCCCGCATCCAAGTTCACTCAGCCCTCAGGGCTCCCTGTCCCCCTCGGGCTGAGGCTGTGACACAAGGCCCACCTCCCGCTGCCTCTTGCAGCTCCCTGGGCACCACCCGGCGCTCCCGCACCAGAGCACTCTGCCCCGGGACTTGCATGACCAACACTTTCTCACTCACCCACATCTCTCCTCAACTGTCACTTCCCCCACCCTCCCTAAAACAGCACCTACCACCCTGTCCCATTATTCCCTTCAGCCTCCAGAGCCGGGCCCTGAGCTCCTGCGAGCCTGTGGGCCACTCCTCCTCACGGAGTGTCAGCTCCATTTCAGCAGATGCTGGTGTCTGTTCACCACTTTCACCCAGAACCTCAAGGGAGGCCTGGCCCAGAGCAGGTCACCAGTGAACCAGTGTGTGGACATCTAATCCCCAACACGACTTTTGGCTCTGCCTCTAGAATCTCCACTAAACCTTCATCCTCCACATGGGCCTTGAATCAGTCACGGTTACATGGTTACTGCCACCCATGCCGGTCGATCCCAGGCTCCACCACCACACCACAACCAGGCCCCCACTTCCCTCTCCCTCTGTCACGTCAGCCTGGAAACTCACACACACTCCAGCCTGGCTCACCCTCCCCTCCGCCTGCACCTGAGCACCTCAACACCACAGAAGAAAGACACACACACACTGCCTGTTCTCACTTTACTATCTTGACTATAAACGTCAATCAGGCCCAACCCTGCTCTGCATTCTCAACTCAGCTTCCAGTCGCCCCCCTAATCCCACTCTTTCCAATGAGGAGATGATGACCCTCTCAAATAATTTACTGAGAAAATGCAAGGATCTGGGACAAAGTGTATACGCAGAACACCCACACCTGCACCCTCCTCTGCCTACGCTTCACAGTGGACACCCTGATCCAGACAAAAGCAAGTTCTTCCCTCTGTGTCCTGGATCTAATTCCTTGTTGCATGCATGGAACTTCACTCTAATTGTTCCTTCTCTCTCTGAATCATGAAGACGCCCTTCTAGACTGGACGATTCCAGAATCACAAATACATGCTTAAACTGTAAAAAAAAATCTCCATGAGCCCACATCATTCCCCACCGCCAGCTACTGTCCCATTTCTTGGTTTCCTTGCACATCAAAACTGCCAGGTATATCATCACAAAGTATACAAATAACAAATGTTGAAGAGGATGTGGAGAAAAGGGAACCTTCATACTTTGTGGGTGGGAATGTAAATTGGTGCAGTAACAACAAAAAGCACTATGGACGTTTCTCAAAAAATTAAAAATAGAACTACCATATGACTTACCAATTCCACCTTTGGGCAAATCTCCAAAAAAATGTTTCAAAAATATATGCACCCCAAAGTTCATAGCACCACTATTTACGATAGCGAAGATATGAAAGCAACCTAAATGTCCATCAACAGATGAATAGATAAAGATGATGTGGTATTCCATCCCAAGTATTATTGGAATTACTTGGAATATTCCAAGTAATGTTCCATTGCGACATATATACAATGGAATATTATTTTGCCATAAAGAATGAAATAATGCCATTTGCAGCTACATGGATGGACACAGATTATCATAGTAAGCGAAGTAAGTCAGAAAGAAAAAGACAAACACCATGTGATATCACTTATATGTAGAATCTAAAATACGATATAGGGGATTTGGTTCAAGATGATGGAGTAGAAGGACGTGCTCTCACTCCCTCTTGTGAGAGCACTGGAATCACAACTAACTGCTGAACAATCATCAACAGGAAGACGCTGGAACTCACCAAAAAAGATACCCCACATCCAAAGACAAAGGAGAAGCCATAATAAGACGGTAGGAGGGGCACAGCCACCGTGAAATCAAACCCCATGACTGCTGGGTGGGTGACGCACAAACTGGAGAAAACTTAACTACAGAAGTCCACCCACTGGAGTGCAGGTTCTAAGCCCCACATCAGTCTTCCCAACCTGGGGGTCCGAAAACGGGAGGAGGAATTCCTAGAGAATCAGACTTTGAAGGCTAGCGGATTTGATTGCAGGACTTCAACAGAACTGGGGGAAACAGACACTCTACTGTTGGAGGGCACAGACAAAGTAGTGTACGCATTGGGACTCAGAGGAAGGAGCAGTGACCCCATAGGAGGCTGAACCAGACCTACCTGCTAGTGTTGGAGGGTCTCCTGCAGAGGTGGGGGGTGGCTGTGGCTCGCCATGGGGACAAGGACACTGGAACAGAAGTTCTGAGAAGTACTCCTTGGTGGGAGCACTCCCAGAGTCTGCCATTAGCCCCACGAAAGAGCCCAGGTAGGCTCCAGTGTTGGGTCACCTCAGGCCAAACAACCAACAGGGAGGGAACCCAGACCCACTCATCAGCAGTCAAGAGGATTAAAATTTTACTGAACTCTGCTCACCAGAGCAACACAAAGCTCTAGCTACCACCAGTCACTCCCATCAGAAAACCTGCCCAAGCCTCGCAGAGAGCCTCAACCACCAGAGGACAGACAGCAGAATCAAGAAGAACTACAATCCTGCAGCCTGTGGAACAAAAACCACATTCACAGAAAGGGAGACAAGATGAAAAGGCAGAGGGCTATATACCAGATGAAGGAACAAGATAAAACCCCAGAAAAACAACTAAATGAAGTGGAGATAGGCAACCTTCCAGAAAAAAATTCAGAATGATAGTGAAGATTATCCACGACCTCGGAAAAAGAATGGAGGCAAAGATCGAGAAGATGCAAGAAATGCTTAACAAAGACCTAGAAGAATTAAAGAACAAACAAACAGAGATGAACAATACAATAACTGAAAACTACACTAGAAGGAATCAATAGCAGAATAACTGAGGCACAAAAATGGATAAGTGACCTGGAAGACAGAATGGTGGTATTTACTGCTGCAGAACAGAATAAAGAAAAAGAATGAAAAGAAATGAAGACAGTCTAAGAGACCTCTGGGACAACATTAAACGCAACAACATTTGCACGATGGGGGTCCCAGAAGGAGAAGAGAGAGAAAGGACCCAAGAAAATATTTGAAGAGATTATAGTCGAAAAGTTCCCTAACATGGGTAAGGAAATAGCCACCCAAGTCCAGGAAGTACACAGAGTCCCATACAGGATAAACACAAGGAGAAACACATCAAGACACATACTAATCAAATTGGCAAAAATTAAAGACAAAATAAATTATTGAAAGAAGCAAGGGAAAAATGACAAATAACATACAAGGGAACTCCCATAAGGTTAATCTCTGATTTCTCAGCAGAAACTCTACAAGCCAGAAGGGAGTGGCATGACATATTTAAAGGGATAAATGGGAGGAACCTACAACCAAGATTACTCTACCCGGCAAGGATCTCATTCAGATTCCAGGGAGAAATCAAAGCCTTTACAGACAAGCAATACCTAAGAGAATACAGTTCCACCATACCAGCTCTAAAACAAATGCTAAATGAACTTCTCTAAGTGAGAAACACAAGAGAAGAAAAGGACCTAACACAAACAAGCCCAAAACAATTTAAAAAATGGTAATAGGAACATACATATCGATAATTACCTTAAACGTGAATGGATTAAGTGCTCCAACCAAAATACATAGATTGGATGAATGGATACAAAAAAAAGACCCATATATATGCTGGCTACATGAGACTCACTTCAGACCTAGGGACACATACAGACTGAAAGTGAGGGGATGGAAAAACATATTCCATGCAAATGGAAATCAGTAAAAGCTGGAGTAACAATACTAATATCAGATAAAATAGACTTTAAAAAAAGAATGTTACAAGAGACAAGGAAGGATACCACATAATTGATCAAGGGATCAATCCAAGAAAAAGATGTAACAATTATAAATATATATGCACCCAATATACGATCACCTCAATTCAGAGGCAAGTGCTAACAGCTATAAAGAGGAAATTGACAGTAACAGAATAATATAGGGGACTTTAACACCCCACTTACACCAATGGACAGATCATCCAAACAGAAAATTAATAAGGAAACACAAGCTTTAAACGGCAAAATAGACCAGATAGATTTGATTGATATTTATACGACATTCCATCCAAAAACAGCACATTACACTTTCTTCTCAAGTGCACACAGAACATTCTCCAGGATAGATCACACCTTGGGTCACAAATCAAGCCTCAGTAAACTTAAGAAAACTGAATACATATCAAGCATCTTTTCTGACCACAACGCTATGAGATTAGAAATCAATTACAAGGAAATAAACATAAAAAACACAAACACATGGAGGCTAAACAATACATTACTAAATAACCAAGAGCTCACAGAGGAAATCAAAAAATACCTAGAGACAAATGACAATGAAATCACGACAATCCAAAACTTATGGGATGCACCAAAAGCAGTTCTAAGATGGAAGTTTATAGCTATACAAGCCTACCTCAAGAAACTAGAAAAATCTCAAATTAATAATCTAACCTTACACCTAAAGGAACTAGAGAAAGAAGACCCAAACAAAACCCACAGTTATCAGAAGGAAAGAAATCATAAAGATCACAGCAGAAATAAATGGAATAAAAACAAAGAAAACAATAGCAAATATCAATAAAACTAAAAGCTGGTTCTTTGAGAAGATAAACAAAATTGATAAACCATTAACCAAAGTCATCAAGAAACAGAGGCAGAGGACTCAAATCAATAAAATTAGAAATGAAACATGAGAAGTTACAACAGACACCACAGAAATACAAATCATCCTAAGAGACTACTACAAGCAACTCTATTCCAATAAAATGGACAACATGGAAGAAATGGAAAAACTCTTAGAAAGGTACAACCTTGCAAGACTAAACCAGGAAGAAATCGAAAATATGAACAGCCCAATCACAGGTAATGAAATTGAAACTGTGATTAAAAATCTTCCAACAAATAAAAGTCCAGGACCAGAAGGCTTCACGGGTGAATTCTATCAAACATTGTGAGAAGAGCTGACACCCATCCTTCTCAAACTCTTCCAAAAAAATTGCACAAGAAGGAACACTCCTAAACTCATTCTACGAGGCCACCATCAGCCTGATACCAAAACCAGACAAACATACTACAAAAAAAGAAAAATTACAGACCAATATCACTGATGAATATAGATGCAAAAATCCTCAACAGAATACGAGCAAACAGAATACAACACATTATAAGGATCATACACCATGATCAAGTGGGTTTTATCGCAAGGATGCAAGGATTCTTCAGTATATGCAAATCAATCAATGTGATACACCATATTAACAAATTGAAGAAGAAAAACCATATGATCGTCTCAATAGATGCAGAAAAAGCTTTTGACAAAATTCAACACCCATTTATGATAAAAACTCTCCAGGAAGTGGGCATAGAGGGGACCTACCTCAACATAATAAAGGCCATATATGACAAACCCACAGTCAACATCATCCTCAATGGTGAAAAACTGAAACCATTTCCTCTAAGATCAGGAACAAGATAAGGATGTCCACTCTTGCCACTATTATTCAACATAGTTTTGGAAGTCCTAGCCATGGCAATCAGAGAAGAAAAAGAGATAAAAGGAATACAAATTGGAAAAGAAGTAAAACTGTCACTGTTTGCAGATGATATGATACTATACATAGAGAATCCTAAAGATGGTACCGGAAAATTACTATAGCTAATCAATGAATTTGGTAAAGTTGCAGGATACAAAATTAATGCACAGAAATCTCTTGCATTCCTATACATTAATGATGAAAAATCTGAAAGAGAAATTAAGGAAACACTCCCACTTACCACTGCAACAAAAAGAGTAATATACCTAGGAATAAACCTACCTAGGGAGACAAAAGTCATGTATGCAGAAAACTATAAGACACTGATGAAATAAATTAAAGGTGACACCAACAAATGGAGAGATATACCATGTTCTTGGATTGGAAGAATCAATATTGAGAAAATGACTATACTACCCAAAGCAATCTACAGATTCAATGCAATCCCTATCATATTACCAATGGCATTTTTTTTTTTTTACAGAACTAGAACAAAAAACCTTAAAATTAAAAAAAAAAAAAACCTTAAAATTTGTATGGAGACACAAAAGACCCCGAATAGCCAAAGCAGTTTTGAGGGAAAAAAACGGAGCTGGAGGAATCAGACTCCCTGACATCAGAGCATACTACAAATCTACAGTAATCAAGACAATATGGTACTGGCACAAAAACAGAAATATAGATCAATGGAACAGGATAGAAAGCCCAGAGATAAACCCACTTACCTACGGTCAACTAATCTATGACAAAAGAGGCAAGGATATACAGTGGAGAAAAGACAGCCTCTTCAATAAGTGGTGCTGGGAAAACTGGACAGCTACATGTAAAAGAATGAAATTAGAACACTCCCTAACACCATACACAAAAATAAACTCAAAATGAACTAGATACCTAAATGTAAGACCGGACACTATAAAACCCTTAGAGGAAAACATAGGAAGAACACTCTTTGACATAAATCACAGCAAGATCTTTTTTGACCAACCTCCTAGAGTAATGGAAATAAAACCCAGAATAAACAGATGAGACCTAATGAAACTTAAAAGCTTTTGCACAGCAAAGGAAAGTGCAAACAAGACGAAAAGACAACCCTCAGAATGGGAGAACATATTTGCAAATGAATCAATGGACAAAGGATTAATCTCCAAAATATATAAACAGCTCATGCAGCTCAATATTTAAAAACCAAACAACCCAATCTAAAAATGGGCAGAAGTCCTAAATAGACATTTGTCCAAAGAAGACATACAGGGCTTCCCTGGTGGCGCAGTGGTTGGGAGTCTGCCTGCCGATGCAGGGGACGCGGGTTCGTGCCCCGGTCTGGGAAGATCCCACATGCCGTGGAGCGGTTGAGCCTGTGAGCCATGGCCGCTGAGCCTGCGCGTCCGGAGCCTGTGCTCCGCAACGGGAGAGGCCACAACAGTGAGAGGCCCGCGTACCGCAAAAAAAAAAAAGAAGACATACAGATGGCCAAGAAGCACATGAAAAGCTGCTCAACATCACTAATTATTAGAGAAATGCAAATCAAAACCACAATGAGGTATCACCTCATACCAGTTAGAATAGACATCATCAGAAAATCTACACACAATAAATGCTGGAGAGGGTGTGGAGAAAAGGGAACCCTTGGGCTTCCCTGGTGGCACAGTGGTTGAGAGTCCGCCTGCTGATGCATGGGACACAGGTTCGTGCCCCGGTCCGGGAAGATCCCACATGCCGCGGGCCGGCTAGGCCTGTGAGCCATGGTTGCTGGGCCTGCACATCCGGAGCCTGTGCTCCGCAACGGGAGAGGCCACAGCAGTGAAAGACCCGCATACCACCAAAAAAAAAAAAAAAGAAATGGGAACCCTCTTGCACTGTTGGCGGGAATGTAAATTGATACAGCCACTATGGAGAACAGTATGGAGGTTCCTTAAAAAAATAGAATTACCATATGACCCAGCAATCCCACTACAGGGTATATACCCAGAGAAAACCATAATGCAAAAAGACACATACACCCAAATGTTCATTGCCACACTAGTTACAATAGCCAGGACATGGAAGCAACATAAATGCCCACTGACAGATGAATGGATAAAGTATGGTACATATATACAATGGAATATTACTCAGCCATAAAAAGGAACGAAATTGGGTCATTTGTAGAGACGTGGATGGATCTAGAGACTGTCATACAGAGAGAGTGAAGTAAGTCATAAAGAGAAAAACAAATATATATTAACGCATATATGTGGAACCTAGAAAAATGGTACAGATGAACAGGTTTTCAGGGCAGAAATTGAGACACAGATGTAGAGAACAAACGTATGGAAACCAAGGGAATTAAGTGACAAGGCTGGTGCTGGGATGAATTGGGAGATTGGGATTGACATATATACCCTAATATGTATAAAATGGATAACTAATAAGAACCTGCTGTATACAAAAATAAATAAAATAAAATTCAAAGAAAAATAAAATATGATACAGATGAACTTATTTACAAGACAATAACAAACTCACAGACATAGGAAAACTCATGGTTACCAAGGAGGGGGAAGAGACAAATTATGAGTATGGGATTAAGAGACACAAACTACTATATATAAAATAAACAACAAGGATTTACTGTATAGCATAAGGAATTATACCCAACATCTTGTTATAACTTGTAATGCAATACAACCTGAAAAATACTTACTTTGTTATACACCTGAAACTAACACAACATTGTAAATTGACTCTACTTCAATGAGAAGAAACCTACTAGCCAGAATCACCTACACCTGCCACCTCTGGCCCCTCCCTCCTGGCTCAGCCCACTCTGCGCTTAATCCCTCCGGAAATTCTCACTGTTGACTCACTCTGACTCCTTATAACACTTTCCTCTCACCCCCTGATGCTCCCTCTGTTCTCTCCACCTCACCAGCCACGGTCTCTCCAGGCTCCTTTCCTGGCTGCTCTGCTCAG
Organism: Phocoena sinus; assembly: GCF_008692025.1. Lineage (NCBI taxonomy): Eukaryota > Metazoa > Chordata > Mammalia > Artiodactyla > Phocoenidae > Phocoena > Phocoena sinus. The sequence goes on along the minus strand of NC_045778.1, from coordinate 626,333 downwards.
AGTGTTCAGGCTCATTCTATGGCCTCCTCTCAACTCTTCCTGTTTTCTCTCCTATGGTCTCACCCCAGCTGCAAACGCTCCTCCCCTTAAAACCAGGCAGGCCGCTGTGACTGCGTCTGCCGGCAGAGGATGGGAGAAGCGGCATCCCCCTCGGGAACCTCCAACCAGGCACTGAGAGATTTTTCCTCCAGGGTCCCTCAACCTGGACTCAGGGAAACCTGAAACCCAGAAGTGGGTATCAGAATTGACTGCGGAAGCTTTTGGGGGCAATTTGGCCATGCGTGTCAGTAATCTTTAAAAATTCACCCCTTGACCAAAAAATTCCACTTTGGAAAACATGTCATAGGTCACTATCCAGAGTGATGCATCGCAGGATTATTGTGAAGATCAGATGAGACAACACATATAAAGTGCTCAGCACAGTTCCTGGTACAATAATAAATGGATTGTTACTAGTAAAAAAAAAAAAGAAAGAAAGAAAAACTAAAATGTCCAACTGTAAGGACATAGATAAAAAAGGATAGCTTTATGTGGATGACAGCTTACTATACAGCTGTCAGAAGTCATGTTAGTATAGAAAGAATAATGACTCAATTAATTTAAACACATTGAATATATGAAAAGGAATAAGAAAAGTAAAATCAATAGACATCACTGGAGAATGCTAGTGCACCAATAGCCACTGGTAACAGAATTAATGGGAAATAAATAGAGCATTTAATCTGCCTTTCCAGTACGAACTGGATTTTGGGTTAATAATCATACCTCGTAATTAAAGTTTTCAGTACAGGAAAATTCCAGCCAAAAATGCAAAGAAATGACAAAATTAGAAAATTGCAATCCCTAATGGTTCACTTAATGAATAGATGGGAAACCCATTATAAAAAGGTCAACTGGGGCTTCCCTGGTGGCGCAGTGGTTGGGAGTCTGCCTGCCGATGCAGAGGACGCAGGTTCATGCCCCTATCCGGGAGGATCCCACACGCCGCGGAGCGGCTGGGCCCGTGAGGCATGGACGCTGGGCCTGCACTTCCGGAGCCTGTGCTCCGCAGCGGGAGAGGCCGCGGCAGTGAGAGGCCCGCGTACCACAAAAAAAAAAAAAAAAAAAAAAAAAAAAAAGGTCAACTGAAAAATCTGCAAAGAAGACATCAAGCTGTCATCCCCAAACCCACAAGTCATTCAGAGTTAACACAAGGAGACAGGTAAACCTGGAGTGGGGGGCGGGAACTGTAAAGTCCACAGCACTGCCCAACAAGCTCCCATGCTGTCTCTCCAGGAAGAGAGAAAAGAGGCCCAAGCATGGGTCACACCATGTCAGCCTGGACTTATTCTCGCCCAGGGTTTCAGACAGTCTGTGAATGCCTAGTTAACAGACTAGTGTTGTCTGTTGGGTTAGGGCTACCCTAACACTAACCCTAAACAATGAATTCTATGTGCCTTCAATATAATGATGTCATTGTGGCATATTAAAAAGTACATTTTTGAGATGCAGACTTAAGTATTTGAGATTCACATAACATGATGCCAGGAATTTGTCCAAATTAGTCCATTAAGAAAGGGTGGTGAGGGTTGGAGGTGATGAAGCTATTACAGGGTAAATAATGCTGATAATTATGGGAGGTGGGTGGTGGTCCCATGGGGCTTCATCACACCTCTGCTTTATGTATGACCAAACTTTAACAATTAATATCTTCAATCATGTTATTAAAAAGGTTTAATGACATGGAACAGTATGTCAAAAATATTATGTGAAATACTCAAGATTACACAGCTTAACAAGGTATGCTCCTGATTCTGCAAAAATAGCAGACACGACTTCGCTTATTAAAGAGTCAAATCACTGCTGTAGGAGTATGACAAGGTTTTTTGTTGGTTTTTTTCTATGACCTGCACACCAGCTGGACTGAACTGAACTCCCCTTCTGACCAACAGATGTAATTTGACCAGAGCGGGGGAAACGGACAGAGACACGACCTTCTGTTTTGCTTCTCGCACCGACGGCTGGGGATTTAATTGGGACACACTGGCCCCAACAGACATCGGAGGCCTTGTACATAAACTGGGGAGAACAGGCTGACCTAAAGCTTCTGGACCCACCCTTCATTCTTCACTGTACAAACCAGCTCCTGTGACCAGGAAACACAGGCTCCAGGGTCCCTCCAGCACCCCCGTCCCCACCCCACCTCCTACCCTATGTGACACACAGTTGGGGTGCCCCCAACTCCTGGTCCCCTCACTCTGTCCTGGGTCACAGCACCTGTTTCTAGACAGGATGTGTTGACCACACCAACAAATGAAAATGCTGGCCCTAGAATATGAATAAGCATAACTTTTCTAAGTTCTCAGCTATTTAAACTTCATTTTACTTTGTATTTTCATTTGTTATTTAATCAACGATATTTACTGAGCTCTTACTATATACAAAGCAGCTCTAAATCAATTTGCCAAAAACCGACTTGCTAAATGAAATAACATTCATCCAATGACAGTCAAGGAACTTACTAACCACAAATGCTCTGATTATTTCTGAACTAATCGTCTCTCCCTCCTCCCATATGTCCTTACACACTTAGTAAACTTCAGCACGTGGAGCCGCTTTGCACTCATACTACAGTATCCCCGCGGGGTTGGTTCCAGGACACCCTCGGTACCAAAATCTGCAGCTGCGCAAGTGCCTTATATTAAAGGGCCTAGTATTTGCATATAACCTACACACATCCTCCCTTTAAATCATCTCTATGTTACTTAATACCGAACACCATGTACATGCTATGTAAATAGTTGTAAATACAATGTAAATGCTATGTAAACAGTTGCTGGTGCCCAGCAAGTTCAAGTTTTGCTTTTTGGAACATTCTGGAATTTTTTTAAAAAAACATATTTTCAACCTGCAGTTGGTTGAATTGGTGGATGCAGAGAACGCGTGGATACAAAGAGTTGACTGTAGCTATAAATACTCCTCTTGCATTGCTAAGCAAATATCACAGGGCTAAACATGGAAACAACAGTCAGGGGACAGTCCTAAAGGACTATTTACCACCACAACAAATCTTCTAGCACAATGAAGTAAAATCATCAATCTCTGCACTGGAGTTCTCTCGGGTGGGTGAGCAGTGACACTATAAAAAGCAGAAAACCTTTTACTTGGATAGAACTATACCATGTAAAAGGCATATCTATATCTACTGTCAGCTTTGAAAAGCAGAGCAAGGATTTATCCCCGTGATTTCAAAGAAACCAACTGAAGAACGAAAAGGTTCTAGAATCTGCCTGATGTCCTAAGACCAGAAAGTGGCAGTGCCAGAACTGGACGCATGCTCTGCTTTCCTAATTTTTATTCCAGGCGTCTTCCACTTCTGGGTGGGCCAGCAACTCTGGGAAAGTCTTCTGACCAACATTCTGTGCTAAGATATAAAAGACAGAGACCACGAGGTCTGTGCCCTGCAAGGGCTCACGAGCTAGTCATAATGACCAAAGCTCCAGAAGGAATACTTTACATGTACTCTATTTAGAACATGCTCTCTTAACTAAACATCCTTGGTGGAAATGGCAGCAGGAGGCGGGGGTTGTTGGCAGCAAAGACAAGATACAACCAAGCACTCAGGAGTCTATCATTTGCCAGAGAATGTCCTGGTCCACCAAGAATTTCATCACGAGGAAAACACGCTCCTTGTCCATAATAGCAATAAAACAGGACAATGTAGGCAGGACACCCTTGCAGAAAGGACACAGAGTAATCGTGATATCACAGAGCAGAGAAAGCCTCTGGCTCCTTCTCCATCTACAGGAGAAAATAAAGTATCTAAACAGGAAGAGAAACTTTTAATATGTGGAGACAGCAGGAGACTTTTTTCCCCTAGCCTGGATAATGCATGTAACTTTTCTGTTTCTATTGTACTTTTTGTCATTTCTAGGATTAAATAACTCAGTGACAACCCACCACTTAATTTTCAGCATTTTGGAGCCAGAAGAAACCTTAGTGATTATTTGCCTCAATCCTCCAATTTTGCCTAAAAAGAAATCAAGGCCCAAATATTTGAGTAACATCCCAGGTTATACACGGGGGAAGGCTAGGTGTGAGTTTTTATGTTATCCTGTGTCCCATAATATCACTAATTTATAATCATGTTTTTAATTTATATTTTAACAGCCTAGAAACATAAAATGGGTATTTTTCCTTTTGTGTATGCTGTAATGGTTGAAGGATGAACACCGTAATTGCTATATTCTGAAAGGCATCAACATAAGTTTTTGTTTCCACAGGCCACATATCTTATGCAAAGTAAGAGTTAAACAGAAGTCTCATTATGTTAAACGTTTTTCTGACTTTATAGCTCAGACATATCTAATAAATTTCTCCTGAAATCCTATATTATCTAGCAGTTGAAATAATAAGAGGAAATGAGGTTGTGGACCAGCAAGTCCACAACATTACTGATAATTGCTTAAGTGTATGATGGAGCGAGCAGAGAGAGATCACATATTATGTACAGATCATCATACACTGATGACCTCTGCAGGATAAATAAGAAAATAGAGACAGGCCAAGTACAATCGAGTGGAAATTAACATGTCTAGTATCAGATCCACAAGACTACAAGTTTCACAGTGACTGAAGGGGTCTCAGGAGTATTAACATCTAGAACTTTCTCGAGGAAAGAAGGCCGGCATGTGGTCAAATGGCTGGACGTGTCACAGGAGGTGCAAGGATCCAGCTGGGCCCACCCCCAGAGACAACACCACAGCTCACCAAGGGCTCCGCACACGGTCGCAAGCTCCCTGCACCCCAGGCTCAGAGCCCACCAAGTCCACAGCCAGGGCTGGTCCAAACGCTGTCACAGGAAGACACCTGTCCTCAGGCTCTGAACTCCAGGGAAGGAAGGGAGACAAGATATTTTAAACTTTATAAAACTCTACAGACTGGGTACAGATTTGCTGATGGTCTATCTGAGTCCTTAACAGTAAGTGCCTGTAGTGCGTCTTCACATCCGTTTTGAAGAAGTTGACTGCTCTGTGTGGTGACCTGGGTCTCATGTGTGATGCATCTTGGTTACCCGACACTGAGAGTATGGAGAATAGCAGTAAAAACTATGCTCAGCATCAACTACAATAAAACATCACACAGAGACAGAGCATTCAAAAGTGACTCGGTGTAGAGAGCTCTGACAAGAGTCACTGAACAGTCTACTCAAATTTATATAAATTTAAAGCTCAGTTTTGGCATCCATCAAGGCTTTTTTGGGGGGAAGAGAAAAAAGAAACTATGCAACTTCAGTTGATCAAGGACTGAAACACGACAAGAACAAGCTGAGAAATTTAATCAAATGACTCTAATAAAATCACCGAAGTAATATCATGGGACATATGTGACAGTGACAACCAACCCCTTTTCAGGACCTATGTTAGATTACGGATGTCTCTGGTAATTTCTTCAAAGATCGTGAAACAAATCAAACTTCAAAGGACAAAATTATAGAAATGTCAAAAGGAAAAATGCTTTAAAAATTTCTGTCTATTATGTTAAATCAATAAAAGTGAGTCTAATAAATGGCAGCTTTAAAATACCTCTGGCTGAAGAGTTTTTTTACATATTTAAAGCAGCCCCAAATAAAAGGAACGAGACACACAGACCATCACAGCTGCTCTGAGCTTTTGAAGTCAAACATCACTGACTCTTCTAGTTGGAAGGAAAGTCAGTAGTCATGTTCAGCCTCTCCAGGTTTGTGGTCACATCAGTAGATCTTCAACCAGCCTCTGAACATCTCCAGTAAATAGTGAAATCGCCCCTCCCAAGACCAGTGGTTCCAAAGCTGGACCCTCTTTGAGGGACGCCTCCCTGACGCTGAATGAATCACGCAAGTGTTAGCAAATCTAGCTCCTCCGTCCCAGACACGTTCGATCTTCTTCTTCAACATCAATCTCAGGCTTAAAATCTGTCCTGGTCAATGGAGAGCCATAGAATAATTCTGAGAAGACCATTAAGAACTCTCCTGGAAAGAAGGGGATGAGTTTTGTTTTTGTTTTTTAATTTCAGAGGTATATTTTAACAGGGGTTAGTGACTGGAGGATCTGATCTGAGGAGGAAATGCGAGGAACTTGCTAACTTTACACCTCTCAGACTTCTGACTGAGGAGATGCTGTTACCACCCACTAGGCAGGCAATGAACAAGGGAGCAGGGTGGCTTTGGAGGACAGAGAAGCTCAGCGTGGACCGCCTCCCACAGCCCATGTCAAGATTTTTTCAAGGCAAGAGGAAATCTGCGTCTGAAATTCACAGAGAGACCTGAACCATGCAGTCATCCACATTCAGGGAAAGGGTTCCCGGGGATGAATGTTCAGATGGACTGAAGCCCAGGGGAAGCAGCATGTACTTAGCAAGGGTCCGGCGGAAGAAGAGGACCAGGAGAAGGTAACAAAAGCCAGCCCAAAACGAAGGAGGCAAACCAGCAGAAGCCGGTAGTGGAAACCAAGGAATGTGGGGTTTTCTGTTTGGATAAAATATACAGTGGTTTAAATGATGTTTTTTGAAGCATTTTTTTAATTAGACATTTTTATTAATGTTGAGTGTGAAACACAACCTACTAAATTAGAATATTAATGACATTTCTGGATTTGAGGATTATACCTTCCCCAAAAGAGCACAGATTCACAAAGACTGATAATATGTAAGCCCAAAAAGAGTCACAGTAATTTCAAAACAATCTACACAATGTACATTATGTTCTATGATTGTTTCAATTATTTTGCTGTAAACAAAGATTATAGGACTGCCTTTACAATCCCATATGACTATTGCGATATTGTGATTTATAATAAGAAATATGCATTTGGTCTTTGTCCAATTTCTGGCACAGAGCTTCTAAAACCCTTGGCATTTCCTCAAAAATATGAGTGAAAAAAGTCAACATCATTGGTTGCCAGCGGTGGGGTGAAGTAGGCAAGCCTGACAGCCAAGGAGCTTGAGGGAACTTTTGGAGGTGATAGATATTTTCTGTTTTCTGGTTGAGGTGGAAGGTTATGTATGGGTTTATACATTTGCCAAGTTTATTAAACTGTACACTGAAAATGGTGCATGTTGTTGTATATAAACTATACATCAATGAAATTTACTTTAGAACTATCTGACTTAGAATGATTTCTAGCCTACAATTAGACATCCAAATTTCCAGTAGTTATGAAAGTGAAATAAAGACATTTTTAGATATAAAAGGGCTCAAATATTTGCACAGTGTATTCACCTTCTCTAGTTAAGGTCCTAGAGGATACACTTCAGCAAACAGGGAGAAAACCAAAAAATAGAAACTTACAGGGGTCCAGGGGAAATGGAGGATGTGAAAGGAAGTCCAGGAATGATAGGTGATCAGCAAGGTTAGAGAACAACAATGTAGATTGGAGCAGGGGGCCTGAGTCCTCTGGAAAGGCGGCCTCCGGGGGAAAATAAATTTATCTCTTAGAGTTCATAGGGAATATTAAAGATATATTTAAGTCAAAAATTTTGAAGCATCTGAAAAATTCTCCTAGAAAAGCAGGAAAATGAAAAAAATAATAATTGTTAACTCCAGGAAATAGAAAGCATGATATAAGAAAGGACATTTGAACAGAGTATACGATGACTTTGCAGTGACTACTATTTGCATAGTCCTAAGAATCTAAATATTAACTTTTTATTTTATAAAAATCTGTGACCTCTGTTACGGAATTGGGGGCACAGGAGGTAATAAGAGAGGTAGATGTGAGAAAACTAAAACCCCATCTATCGTGATGGGGAGTTGGAAATCGAAAATGGAGATATTTTAGAAACAATTAGGCAAATGCCAAAGAAAACTGCTACACAAGTTGTGAATGGTTGCCTCTGTTGAAAGGGGAGTAATCAAAGGATCAGAAGGGGCAAGTCAGGAAACTGCTTTTATTCATGAAAATTAAAGCTAATAAAAAATAGAAAATGTCTTCTAGCTCTAAAAAAATAAAAAATAAAATAAAGAACAAAATAAATAAAACCCTTGGACTTTCCTAAATGATTGGAGCAAAAAAGGTGTCTTGATATTCATAACAAGCCCCTTTCAAGTACACTAAGTTTATGTTAATGCAGTGACTTTTGGAAGCACCTAAGGATGGGGGCTGGTTGTCAGGGGAACCAACCCTGTCTTTAGTGTTGGAACCTTCAGTCCCACCTCTGACCTCCAGGGAGGAAAGGGGAGCAGAGCTGGAGACTGATTCAATCACCAATGTCCAATGATTTAATCAATCAAGCCTGTGTAAATAAGCCTCCATAAAAACCCAAAGGGACAGGGTTCAGAGAACTTCTGGGTCAGCAAACAGGTGGAGATTCAGGGAGAGCGGCACCCAGGTGCTTCGTGCCCTTTCCCCATACCTTGCCCTGTGCATCTCTTCCATCTGACTCTTCCTGAGTTATATCCTTTTATAATACTGGTAATCTGGAGAGTGAAATGCTTCTCTGAGTTCTATAAGCTGCTGGAGAGAATTAAACCCAAGGAGGGGGCTGCTGGAACCTATAAGCTGCTCAGTCAGAAGCCCAGGTGACAACCTGGACCTGTGACTGGCATCTGAAGACTGGCAGCCTTGTAGGACTGAGCCCTTAGTCTGAGGGACCTGACACCATCTCCAGGTAAGCAGTGTTGTCAGAATTGAGTTGAATTGTAGGATACCCAGCTGGTGTCCCAGAGAACTGCTTGGTGATGTGGGGAAAAAACCCACACATCAGAGTTAGTGTTAGAATCGTAGCTATAAACCACAGAAATGACTAAATAACCTTTAGGTTTAAAAAATATTCATAAGGGAGATCCCATAATACTTACAACTGAAAGACAATGAAAACATTTCTTTACCCCAACAATAACCAGAAACAATTCAAAAGTAAAATACCATTCCCATTAACAATGAAACATATGAAGCACCCAGAAAATAACTGAGCAAAGAAAACACAAACTCTCCATTTAAAAAAGTCCAAAACTCTATTAAAAGGACATAAAAGATGTTCTGAATAAATGAAGAGGTCTTCCAGTCTTGGATGACATTATTAAAATAATAGTTCTCAATATAATCTACAAATTTAATAAACTGAGCACCATCAGGACTTTTTAAAAACCTCACCCAAAAAAAAAAAAAAAACCCTCAACCACTTAATTTAAATTTATATAAAAAACTATAAGCCCATCAACGGCTAAGTCCTGATAATGTTCAAACTTTGAAAAAGGGGACACTTCTCCTCCAGGTAATGAGACATATTGCAAAGCACATTTATGACAGCTGTCTGGTACCCACCGAAGACAGAAAAACATCCATGCAAGGAAGAGAACAGACCCTCAGAGAGGGTATGGGAATAATCTAAAGATGGCATTAAACATCCATGAGTAAAAATTGTTTAGTAGACGATGCTGAAGACTTTGCTTTGCCATGTGTGTCACACCACACGCTCAAGAGGACTCTGGACAGAGCAGATGTTTAAATGTAGATGGTGAATCAATAACACTACAGAAGGCTGGGGAGGAGAGAATGTTGGTGACCTGAGTCTAAGAAAGGATTTCTTAAATGAGAAGAAAATAGCACAAACCACAGATGAAAAATAGATCTGATTATGGCAAGATTAAGTACTTCTGTTCAACAAAGGACACAACAAATTTTAAAAAGGGATGAAATGCTAGGGGAAGATATTTATAACATCAAAAATTGATTCTAGGGCTTCCCTGGTGGCACAGTGGTTAAGAATCCACCTGCCAATGCAGGAGACATGGGTTCGATCCCTGGTCCGGGAAGATCTCACATGCCACGGAGCAACTAAGCCCGTGCGCCACAACTACTGAGCCTGCACTCTCCAGCCCGTGCGCCACAACTACGGAAGCCCACGCACCTAGAGCCCATGCTCCACAACAAGAGACCCCACGACAATGAAAAGCCCGTGCATAGCAACGGACACCCAACACAGCCAAAAATAAATAAATAAGACAAATAAATTTATTTTTTAAAAATTGATTCTATATGTCAAAATTTCAACAATTACATAGAACTGAATCCACTCCAAATAGTTTAAATAGCAAGAGACTCACGGCAGGGTATTCCTTGTCTTACAGAGTCTTGGAAGGGCTGAAGACAAAGTAGAGACCACTCACCGAGCCGTGACTGAGAACAAGGCCACCAAAGCAGTGGCCACTCTTCTCTGATCTAAGGCCTGGGTCCCAAGAGCACACTTGGCTCCCAGGTCAGGAGGTTTCCCAGCTGGGCCACCCCTGCTGCCAACCCAGAACTGGGCTGTGCCCGCCGGGGCCACACCAGGGCCTGTGGGAAGTGGTGCCTGGACACCAGGCCTCTGCTTGGCTTGAAAGAGCAAACAGCAGAGGTCAATCCTGGACCTTGTCGAGGTCTTCCAGACGTGGCACGAATTCATCCAACCTAAACCACATCTAAAACACAACCTACAAGGGACTCTGAGAAACATCACTTTTACAAGAGCCTACAATGTAAGGAAAGAAGACCAGAGGGGGTTTACCAATGCTCCATCACATCCTCAACACTGGTAATAGAGCCGCATCTGGAATACACAGAGAACCTCTGTGACCAAACAAGAAAAATCAGGAAACCTTATAGAAAAGGTACAAAGATATGAACAGGCAAGTCACAGAAGGGTAAACCCAAACAGCTAAAAACACACAAAGTTTTTCTCAAAGGCATTAGCCATCAGATAAATACAAAGTAAAAAGTAAAACAATGACATACCACTTTCTCATTGGATTAGTAAAAATTCAAAAATTAGATAAATGCTGATTTGCTGTGCTAGCGAGTATAAACTGAGAGAAATATTTTAAAAACTAAACTGGCAGTACCCATACAAATTAAGTAAATTTTCATTTTTTTAACCTAGCAATCTCACTCCTGAATATACATTCCAGAGAAGTTCTCACACAGGACCCGTGTGGGAATACTAATCACAGTGCTGTCTGTGGTGGCATCTAGACGTCCACCCTGGTGGATGCGGAAATCAAAGGTAAGGACCATCCATGGCCACAATACACACCTCCAGGGTCGAGACTCACATACAACAGATATGAACAGTGTCCCTGGGGCTGGACGACCCAGAGGAACTCTCACTCTTTGTAACAGAATAAAGCAGTAAGAAACAACCCACCTGATAAACATTCGCCAGGAAAAATTTGTACATTTTTTCCCCAAAGGCTCCCGAGTTAAAAAAAAAAAAAAAAAGCAAAAGAATGAAGTCTACAATTCAGACTGTTTGTATAACAGAAAATTAAATACACACAGAAATACTACACACTTTACAAAAATACGTACAATTTTAAGGATATCAATCAAACACATAAAAGCTGTTCCAAAAAAAATGCTGTTCCCTGCATCCATGAGGGAGGTCAGAATAGGAAATGAAAATACAGAAAATAAATCCAAGGACAACGTGAAGAGTTCTGCATGGACTAACAATGCCCTCAGGGTACCAATAAACGCACACTTCTGTCCTCAAGACCAGGGAGAGAGTGTCAGTAAGACCTAGAACTACTAGGGAGAGTACGAGTTCCTGAAAAAGGACTCGGAACATTCAAGACAGGGGAGGGACAGAGACTAAGCAAGGGGAGAAAAACTGCAGCACAGTAAATAATAATATACAAAAGTGTGTATATAAGAGGGTGTGGAGGAAAGGGAACCCTCCTCCACTGGTAGTGGGAATGTAAATTGTGCAGCCACTATGGAAAACCACTGTGGAAGTTCCTCAAAAAACTAAAAATACAACTACCATATGATCCAGCAATCCCACTCCTGGGCATACATCCCAAGAAAACCATGGTTTGAAAGGATACATGCACCCCAATGTTCATAGCAGCACTATTTACAACAGCCAAGACATGGAAGCAACCTAAGTGTCCACTGACAGATGAATGGATAAAGAAGATGTGGTATATATACACAATGGAATGTTACTCAACCATTAAAAAGAATGAAATAATGCCATTTGCAGAAACAGGAATGGATCTAGAGATTATATTAAGTAAAGTACAGAGAAAGACAAATATCATATGATAACACGTATATGTGGACTCTAAAAAAAAATGATACAAATGAACTTATTTCCAAAACAGAATAGAGTCACAGACATAGAAAACAAACTTATGGTTATTAAAGGTGATAGCAGGGGGAGGGGTAAATTAGGAGTTTGAGATTAACACATGCATACTATGATATATAAAACAGATAAACAAAGACCTACAGTATAGCTCAGGGAACTATATTCAGTATCTTGTAATAAACTATAATGGAAAATAATCTGAAAAAGAAAATATATATATATGACTGAATCACTTTGCTGTACACCTGAAACTAACACAACATTGTAAATCAACTATAGTTCGATTAAAAAATGGTTAAATAAATTTTTTTTTAAATTTTAAGTATATATATATATATATATATATATATATATATAATATGTAATCATTTATACATAGTATGTTGTACTTTTATATATATGTGTAGTGTATATGAACTTTAGTCTCAGGGCAAGAGGGAACCACTGAAATGTTTCTACTCTGGGACCGGCCAGTTCAGCTCTGTATTTTAAATAGTGGACTCTCTTGCCTTGTAGCGAATTACTGGAAAAGAGCCAGACTGAGGACAGGGGGAACGTTTAGAATCTCAATGTTGGATAATCTTTTCTAGGAAATGTAGAGGCAATGGGAATAGAAATTAGAAGACTTATCAAAGAGAAATTTAAGAATAGAGAAAATGGAAGGACACTGAGGTCAAGTTCAAGTATGAGAAGGGTAAGAAAACCAAGGGGTGTGGCGAGGCTGGACAGCCAAACCTCGGTTGGGAATCCCAGGAAGCAGGTATTTAGAGGGAGGGAAAAGAGTAGGTACAGTGACCCATTAGACACAGTGACACTCCTAGACCTGTGACAGCTCAATGACGAGCCTGATGCAGAAAGGAGGGGGCCAGAGGTGCAGACAGCCGTCCACTGGATCTACGCGGTGATGAAGCCAGGAGGCCACATGCTCAGCTTTTATTATCCTGAAGCAGATGGTAGTGAAAATGATCTGCGAATTTAGAGTCAAGTGAGGCTCCTTAGAGAAATCATCCAAGTCAGAGATAAAAGGCTTCCAGAATCAACCCTTCACTTACATCACATTTTCAGCCCAGAGACAAATGGCTCTCCACCTAAATCACTGCAGTTCTTATTCAGCCTTATTAGCTCACCAACAATATACTGGATCCAACGGAGTCAACACATTTTTAATTTTTCCAAGAACAAAATAAAGACACATCAAGCCCTATATCCTGAAGTAAACTGCCAGGATACTATCCAAACATTTTACACCCTCAAAGCCGTTTAACCAAAATAGCACAGCAAGGACAGTGAGAAATAAGTGCTGAACATCCTGGGTAGCTGCAAAATGTAATACCTCCCAAGGAGAAACCACATCCCTCACCTCTCCAAGCAGCAAGTGCTGGTCTATAGCTTTGAAACGTGCTGGGTGGGGGAAATTATCTACAAGTATATGTTTGCAAAAACCATCTGTATTGTTACCCCATTGTTTTTATGACTCTTCTCAAAGATAAGACTTTTATGTTAATAATGAAGAGACTCATGGCTTCCAAAACTTTCCACAGAGTATTCAAATGCATTTGTTTGGAACCCTGAAATAGTTCCTTTCTAGCCCATTTGTTTCTTAATGAGCTTGAACAAGCTGCACTACTTTAAGGCCAATAAAACTTTTTAAAAAGGTAAAACACCTAAAAGCTCTCAAAACGTTTTATCTGTCTAGTCTCTTCAGAAAATTTCATGTCAACGCAAACTTCTAAATGAAATACTCATAAAAGTTATTTAAGTAAGTGTATAAAATAGTATGGAAAATTGAGGACAAAACCAATATATTAAAGTATACTGAAATAATTTATAAGAATTAGTACTACTACTTTTACTGAGAAGTTTAAACTAAAAGGAAAAATGCAAAGCCTATAGCCCATTCAAGAATCGGAGACTCTTATTGTCCTTAGATAATGAATCTAAGGATTTCCTCAATGGATGTGGTGTCACTATTAGAATTTGGAGTGTATTTAGACTCCATACACTCTAAATCCTTGGGTCATAACATCGAACAACACAGCCTTCCCTTCTGTAGATTCCATAAAACAGGTCCACCACCCACCATACCCGCAGTCACTACCCTGGTGTACAAAAACACAAGGTCCCAAGTGCACAACATAACAGCTTTCCAACGAACCCAAATCCCCTTTAGCATCAATTAACAACTGATCAAAACCACCACCGTCTTACCACCAGCTAGTACCGATGCCCAGAGCATCTTTACTCCACAGTAAAAGCGGTTCCTCGGGCTTCCCTGGTGGTGCAGTGGTTGAGAGTCCGCCTGCCGATGCAAGGGACGCGGGTTCGTGCCCCAGTCCGGGAAGATCCCACATGCCGCGGAGCAGCTGGGCCCGTGAGCCATGGCCGCTGAGCCTGCGCGTCCGGAGCCTGTGCTCCACAACGGGAGAGGCCACAACAGTGAGAAAAAAAGTTGCTCCCCCTACATAGGGATTTTCTTCCACTCTAACAGTAAAGTTTTAAATATGCAAAGTATCATTATCTGGAGAAAAGGATAACTCCTGGAACCATCACTCCTATAGAATTGCTGGGATGGATAAGACTTGGAGGAAGCAGCTTCCCACCAGGATTACACTCACTTTTACAACCTGGGAAACCAGGGCACTAAGAGGAGGTAAGAAATTATCGCCACGTTTTACAGGAAACCAGTAGTATACTTAAAAAGGGAGGTCGATGGAAAGACTTCTCAGCCTGCACTCCTGCCGCAGTGCTGCTCTGTGTATAAAGCCACAATTTAAATGACACAGAATTCTTCTCCACACATGTGCACTAGATCATGGGTTGGCCAAAAAGTGCCTTCGGTGTTTAAGTAAAAATAAAAGACACATTTTTCATTTTCACCAAGAACTTTATTGAACAATGTATTCACCTTTTTGTTCCACTACCTTCTGCCATTTTTCTGGCAACTTCATAATTCCACCTTTCCAAAACGTTTTATGTTTTTGAGCAAAGAACCGTTCCAGGTGCCTTTTACAGTCTTCCAGGGAATTGAAATTTTTTCCATTAACAGAATTTGTAAAGAATTCTTCTTAAAGAAATAAATGGAAATCTGAAGGTGCAGTGTCTGGTGAATACAGCGGATGAATCAGAACTTCCCAGCCAAACTGTAACAGTTTTTGCCTGGTCATCAAAGAAACATGTGGTCTTGCGTTATGCTGATGGAAGATTACACGTTTTCTGTTCAAATTCCGGAAGCTTTTCGTCGAACGCTGCTTTTAGTTGGTCTAATTGGGAGCAGTAGTTGTTGGAATTAATCGTTCGGCATTGAGAAGTAGCTCATAATAAAGGACTCCCTTCCAATTCCACCATATACATAACATCACCTTCTCTGGATGAAGACCGGCCTCTGGTGTGGTTGGTGGTGGTTCACTTCGCTTGCCCCATGATCTCTTCCATTCCACATTGTTGTACAGCATCCACTTTTCATTGCCCATCACAATTTGTTTTAAAAACAGAACGCTTTCATTACGTTTAAGTAGAGAATCACATGCGGAAATATAGTCAAGAAGGATTTTTTTCCCACTTAACTTCTGTGGACCCAAACATCAAAGCGATTAACATAACCAAGCTGGTGCAAATGATTTTTAACGTTCGATTTGGATATTTTGAGGATGTCAGCTATCTCCCGCATGGTATAATGTTGACTGTTCTCAATTAATGTCTCGATTTGATCGCTATCAACTTCAACTGGTCTACCCAACTGTGGAGCATCATCCAGTGAGAAATCTCCAGCACGAAACTTTGCAAACCACTTTCGACATGTTCCATCAGTCACAGCACCTTCTCCATACACTGCACAAATCTTTTTTTGTGTTTCCATTGCATTTTTACCTTTCTTGAAATAATAAAGCATAATATGCCAAAAATGTTGGTTTTTCTTTCGTTTTCAACATTAAGATGGCTACACAAAAATTCACCAATTTTGATAACGTTTTTTAAATGCACGCTGATGTGACAGCTGTCACATACAATCTAACAGAATTGTTTCGAATGAAGTTAGAGACAACTAAGTGCTACCAGAGCCACCTTATGGAGAAAACCGAATGAACATTTCGGCCAACCCAATACCACCAAGACCCTTCTGCCTGAAGCATAAAAAGAGACCCAGGGAATTCCCTGGTGGTCCAATGGTCACAACACGGGGCTTTCACTGCTGTGGGCCCGCGTTCCATCCCTGGTCAGGAAACTAACATCCTGCAAGCTGTGCAGCATGGCCAAAAAACATACTACTACTAATAAAAACTTTTTAAATAAAAAGAAACAAGAAGGAGTAGGGTTTAAGCACTTTTAAGCATAATTTTAAAACACAGCAAAGGCTTAATTTTCTCAAGAAATTATTCTATTCTCCCTGAAAATAAAAGGGACTATTTTTGGCCCATTGCAGCTCTGGCATAACAGATAATAAAGGCTCCAGTGGGTCCAAGGTACGGTGCACAGAGGAATGGCAGAAATTTTCCCACCCAGTGAATGCCTCCAGGTACATCCTTGAAGGGGACGAAGATACAAAGGTTTCCCTCTCTCTCTCCCACAGTGGAGCAGGTGTCAAAAGACAACACTTCTCTGGCATGGTCAGCATCCTCTTCTAAGCATCCAATAACTTATCTTTTGTTCTTATCATTCTGATGTTACAATACCTCGATTTACTAACTACCATTTCAAATTGACTAGAAGTTTTATTTTCCATGTATTTATATATTTAATATTTAAAAAGCCTCAGAAAGCTTTCAATCACTAAAATCACATCCAAAACTATCAAGTCACAAGGCAGTACATATTTGTTTCTTCCTAATGGGCCCTTCATTCTCAATTTCATTAACATCAGGTTGTTACTTATAATGCAAAAGCAGGAATGAAGGGAATAATGAAATTTTCCTCTTCTTTCATTACCAACAAAATTTATATTTGGAAGCTTAGAGTTACTGCATTATCATTGCTATGTTAAAATCAATCCACAAAAATCAGAATAGATGTTCTCTCAACACAAATTCTACCAAAGTATCATTCTACCTTCATCACTGAGTCAATCATAACTCAATGAAAATAATTTCCACCACCCAAAAATGTTAGTAACTTTCCAACTTAAATTCTACTAGTTTTAGTTACAATAGATAATCAACTCCCCTGTTTGAAGAAAATGGTGAACGAGCTTCATAAAGGCCTCAGTGTGCTCAATGTACACCTGACTGACTGGCACACAGCGGGCGCGGAGTAGGTACTCGCAGAGGATAGACAGGAGCGGGTGATGAATGGACAGAATCAGGTGAGCAGGCAAGGAGAAAGGAAAAGCAGAAGGAAGTGAGCAGGAAGACCTAAAGAATCCCCAAATCCAAGAAGTATACATGATATGATATAGACAGTAAGCACAGAGATGCAGAGATGACCACCAGTCAGGCCCAACTGGGAAAGATACCAAAGAGGAAATGGGAATTCAATCAGCCTTTTCAGATGCTAAGTCAAGAGAGACAAATTGTGTTACAGGAGAGTGAAAACTGTTAGACAAAGGCACAAAGTCAGGGGAATGAAATGACTGTTCATAGAACAGTAAGCAGATTAACTTGACTAAAGTAGAGAGTTTCTGAAGGAAACCATGGGAGGTGAAGCTGCAAAGCCAGGGGGGTAAATACTGTGCCTCCTCTACCCCACCCCCCTTTAAACACCACCACCTCCCCCAATCACACAGTCATCCTCCACCATATGCTTTCCTTATCCAAACCCCCAAGCAAACTACAATTCCTGATAAAATGACAAAAAGGCTTACAATCATAGAAAATGCAAGAAAAGAAAAAAACTGATATATAAACAATTTGCAAAAAAAAACCCTATTGACTAGAAATATTAATTTTCAACAAGTATCGGATTACATCCTTCCCAGTGTTTATACACAATTTCAGAGTTGTTTTGTTTTGATGTGACAAATTTGGTTTGGACCACTTTGAACAATGTAGTCCATTAAGGCAATAAACCAGGACAGACAAGTAAATAGCACCAACTGTGTGCCTTCTATGTACCAGGCAGAGTTGTAGGGGCTTTACATACACTATTTAATCGTAATCGTAATATTATTAACTCGAAATGATTCCTCCACCTTCATACATATGAGAAAAAATTACTTAAGAGTCACCTAACTGAACAGCCAGCTAGGATGCAGATATATCTGGAATACCAGCAGTTAGAGGAACCACAGTTGCATCACCCAAGGTGTGTGCTCAGCACCTTTTTAATGGAATCAGAAGGAAACACTGCTCTAAATGCACCTGCTCAAGTCCATGTACACATGGCTTGTATCCAAATGCCTAAATGCATGAAAAGCCAGGCCAGTGGGGTAAATGACTTCAATCCAAACCACAGCCTTACAGGAACCATGAGAAAGGATATTTTAGACCAAACTAAAATGATGTGAGAACAGTGCTACCTGTCCCAGCTTATGCTGCCAAATCTGATTCAAATACATGAAGCCCAGTAACGCAAGATATAGAGGAAAAGACGGCATTCTTGTAATCCCCTTTCCTGTCATAGTAACACTGATGCATTACACACCAACAGGGGTGATTTCTGACCCTCACTCATTTATTGGTCAATAACTGGACGTCTACACTCTGTCAGATGCTACTGCTGGATATAAGACTGCTCCAGGCTCTAAAAAGTTCACAGTCTAATAACTTCACAAGCAGCGTGAGAAAGTCTGCGCTCCTAGAGAGGGTTTTCTCTCTACTTTGATATAAAAATCAAGATAACCTTTAGAAAAGCCAAAATGAGAGTCATGCAATCTAAATTTTAAAGCCCACGCCCTTTATTGACTAGCTGGTGCTCCAAAAGCTCACTGACACACTTTATTTTATTTTATTCACATTAACAACAGATTTGGTTTTCTAAGTACAGATCCTAGATGGGCCATTGGCTACTTAATGCCCTGAGGTAAGTTACTTTACCTGCCTGACCATGGTTCGCTCACTGGGAAAACGAAGATAAACAGCTAGACCTCAAGACTATCATAAGGATTTGAGATAATTATGTAATGCACCAACACAGAGCCTGGCATTTAGCAGAAGTGCAATAAATATAGCTAACATCATAATCACAGGATTCATAAACCAATAACAAATTGATCACAAAAATCAAATTAGAAGTAATGGGGGGGAGTGGAGAAGAGACCAAAGACAGCTCTAAGAATCAATAGCTGACGGAAGGAAAAAGTCAAGAAAACCACACAGATACAAAACCTCAGCAACAGCTAACTAGAGTCACCAGCCTATTACACTTCAACAGCAGTTGAGGGCAACAGCAGTGTTTTCACGGGATGCAACCATGATGGGTCTAAAAGATGACATTAAGCCAGTTAAAGCAGATGAACCATTCAGGCCACGTGTTTAAGAAAAAGAAGGATAAGCACATAATTGACTTTGGAAAGACTTCTATCAAGAGTGATTCAGCATCACAAATTTAACATTTCACATGTCTACACTTTAACTGCAAAATTCTATTCACAAGCTTGTGCTGTAAGGAAAGCATGTGCAAAGAAATCTCTTAAATTTCATAGCCATTTTTGCACTAAACACTGAAAAAGATGTTTTTTCAAGCAAATGAACTGTGAAATTTCAGTGTAGTGGCCTAAAACATCATCAGCTCCTTAACAGCTAAAACAAGATAAAGTCTTGGTCCCCAAATAAATGTTATTATATCTGCCAAAGAAACACAAACATGTGCCATGGAGATCTCTTCACTCGAATTTTCTCCCTACATTTGGAAGGCAGTAAAAAGCAAAAAACATCTATCTGTTCCTTCCTGCAGAGCTGACAACCCTCATTCTATGGTTTAAAAATAAAAGCTGTCCATGGAAGTTTAGAGATATAACTATCACCTGCTTCAAAGGCAGCTGGCAATTAATTGATCCAAAGACATGCAAATTAAGGCCAGAAAACAAATTCCCTGAGGACAATGCTAGGGTTCCCCAGGGCTCTAGTAATTTCCAAGACACCCATAAAATAGGAGAGGATGGTAAAGAACCAAATGTAAAGCCAAATGACAAGGAAACAGACAACAGCTGAGGAACAGAGGCCTGTGTCACCCTGGATTCACTCGACCACCGCAGGAAAGCTTCCGTGAGAGATGTCTGGAGAAAACCTGCTTCACTCTGACCATCAATCACCCTGCATCCAGCCCAAGAAGGCCACACGTTCAACAATGAAAGGAATTCACCTTATTAATAACAGAAACTTGGAAATCTCCTAAGTGAAGGCCTTAAATTCTATAATATTTTTTAATGTTTTTACTCCATATGAAGTCTTACAGTGTTGAACACCCAAAAATGAGGAATAAGCAAGAACAGTCAGACTCAAATCAGTAGACTCAGCTCCTATTTTTGGCTCAGCCTCTGAATGAATCAGTGTGACCTTGGAAAACTTTCACCTCTTTACCTCCATTTGCCCACCAGTTACAAGATTCGGTTAAACCTACCTTTATTTTTTTTAAGAAAGTGAGTGAGATAAATATATAGAAACTGCAACACAAATATCCACTGGTTACTGGCCAACTATAGCCAAGCATCACATATAAAGTAGGGAATGCCTCTTATGTATCACTTATGCGTGGAATCTAAAATATGACACAAATGAACTTATCTACAAAACAGAAAGACTCACAGACATAGAGAACATGGTTCTCTGGTTGCCATGGGGGAGGGTGTTGGGGGAGGGATGGAGTGGGAGGTTGGGGTTAGCAGATGTAAGCTATTACAAATAAAATGGATAAATACCAAGGTCCTACTGTATAGCACAGGGAGCTCTATTCAATATCCTGTGATAAACCATAATGGAAAATAATATTAAAAATAAAGAATGGGGGCTTCCCTGGTGGCGCAGTGGTTGGGAGTCCGCCTACCGATGCAGGGGACATGGGTTCGTGCCCCGGTCCGGGAAGATCCCACGTGCCGCGGAGCGGCTGGGCTCGTGAGCCATGGCCGCTGAGCCTGCGCGTCCGGAGCCTGTGCTCCGCAACGGGAGAGGCCACAACAGTGAGAGGCCCGCGTACCACAAAAAAAAATAAATAAATAAAGAATGTATATATGTACATAACTGAGTCACCTTGCTGTACAGCAGAAATTAACATAACATTGAAAATCGACTGTACTTCAATAAAGATATATAAAGTGGGTGATGCCCATATTAAAGCAACTAACTCTGCACAGTAAAAAATTCTGCTTGGAGATGTCAACAAAAAAACCCAGGTACCTCTTCAACAGGAATCCTGTAAGAGTCCCAAATTTCAAGTTTGGAAATACTTATCAAATTTAAATGAAATGCTAGCTCCAAGAATACCCTTTTTTTTTTTCCTTAATGGAAACAAAACTTCAACCTATTTAGGGTCCTACGATCTTCAGGACTCTGACCAATCCTCGTATGAATTCCTGCCTCCTCATCCCTTGCCAGGAGGTAAGTCACTGCACACTTGATGCACCCAGAGTACTACATCTCTATGTGCACTTGTCAGTGAGGCTTGGAAAGGCAGAGACATGATTTAATGATCTTTATATCACCTAGCATCTAACACACTGCCTGGCATAACATGGCTGCCCCGTACACATAGATATATATATTTGTTAAATGAAGGAAATGAATATATTTGAAATTCTAAAGCAGGAAAAACCATTAATATTAATGAATGATCTTAATTTTGGTGATATTTTCATTTCTAGAAAAATATATAAAATGAGTGTTACCTAGATAAGGAGGACATACTGAATTTCTTAACAACATTAAATTCACAAAAGTTAACTAAAGAACTTTCCGATCCTCTTCCTTCAAAATCAGTCTTTTGGACGTTTTTATGTTTCTTTTTTGTTTTGTTTTGTTTTATTTACAATTTATCTAACGGATATTAGACTATAAATATTCCTTTAACTTAACCTACACGATATTGGGAAGGGAGAAGTAAAAGAGGGACAGCAAGCATGTAAAATGAATCAAAGAGGCTACTCTGAGGTGTAAGAATCTATAAACGTAAAATAAAAGATAGCCCATGGATGAAATTTAAAATGTGGCCAATACAAGTAAGTACCAAACATGAACAGCATTTAGCTAACTAACAAGCATCCATGCTCTGGAGAAACATCATCTACTGTTTCATAGATACCCTATTTATTAAAGCCACAGAACCTAAGATTTTAAGCTTTTCAAATTACATTTGAAATTTTTAATCATTCAAATACTTATCACTACCTACCGGGACTTGCACGAATTCTCATTTTCCCCTGCTCCTTAAATTCTTACACTCAATTATTTCATTTAAAAATTAAGAGAAGTTAGTAAACATGAAACAAGCTGACACTCTACCAGCGGGCACTTAAGGAAAGGCGTGGGACCTACGCAAGGATAAACTCATCGCACTGCTCCACATTTTCCGCCGTGAGCCGACCGTTCAGCCGGCTTTGCCAAGTCCATATGGACGCTGGAAAGGTACCAGTAGTAGCATCCCGGGTGCTTTTGGCCTGCTCACCATCACTGTCTCCAGGCTGGGCCATGAAACTAAATGTAAATGATGCCTAATATTCTAGATCACTATGCATTAATTTCCTGAAAGTATGCATCAGATTTGGTTGCGTCAGCAACCAGAAGTGACCACCTAAGTTCACTACGGCGTCCACGCCGATCGCTGAGAGAGAAACTACGTGTCACATGCGTGCACATGGGCGTGTACCTCAGAGCAGTCCTAGAATAGATGATGTGTCAGAGGACCGTGAACAATCTCCTTATTTTTAATGCTGTGGGAGGAGGAAGGAAAGAGAATGATGGCTTTGCAAACGGTGCCAAAAAAGGAGCCGATCTGCCTGGCGTGACCCGGGATATTTTGGAGAAGTGGACAGAGCGGCCCTTGCTCCCGATGCCTTAGGACAGAGGCGCCTAAGCTGCTCCCTTTAAGACCCTGTGTACAAACGGAAACGTCTCCGAGGGGCAGGCGCCCTGGGCCCCGAGCCCGGCGCTCACCTGCGAACACGTCCTGAAGACCGCCCGCCCCGCGTTGCGTCAGGTGCGCCGAGACCCCCGCCCCGGGCGCTCGGCCCAGCTCCGCGGTCCAATCGGCCGAGCGGCTGCGGCCCGCGCGGGGTTTCCTGGCCGGGGCGGCGGCAGCGGCGGCGGCTCCGGACCCCCGGTCCAGGGAGGACTCCGGCCGTCTCTGGACCCGGGGGCTCTGGCTGGGGGACGGGGCCGGGGAGGGCCCGGGCGAGCTGAGCTGCCGGGTGGTGGTCCTGACGTAGCAGGGCGCCAGGAGCGGGCGGGCCCGGGAGCAGCGCGGGCTGCGCGCCGGGCTGCAGGGCGGGGAGGCGGCCGCGGGGACACTGGGCCTCAGCGCGCCCTCCTCGCGCGTTGCCCCCGGCCTGCGCGGGGCCTCTCCCGCCGCCGGGCCCCACTCCGCCCCCGGAGAGCCTCTGGGCGCGTCCTCGAAAGCATCCTCCTCGCCTTCCTCGTCCGTGTCCGCGGCCCCTCGCTCCCCGGGAGCCGACCCGGGAGACGGCAAGGCTGCGGCCGCGGGCTGTTCTGCAGCCGGGGGCCGGTCGGGGCGTGCGGACGGCGCCGCCTCGGCGCCTGGGCCCGGCGGGGGTCGGTCCAGGCCCGGCAGGGCCCCGGGCGGGGGGGCAGCGGAGGGGGGCGACGCCGGGGGCGACTCGGGGCTCAGGGACTGCTGCTGCTGCTGCTGCATCTGCTGGAGACGGATCGCCTGCTGGATGTCCGAGAGCAAGTCCTCCTGCTCCGCGGCCGAGTGAAAGCTGTAGAGGTCTGTGTCTGAGCCCGAGCTAGTCCTTTGTCCATCCTGCAACCCCGCCGCAGTCTCCGAATCCTCGGCCACCGCCGGGCTCCCGACCCCGGCGGAGCCAGGACCCCGGGGCCGCGTCACCTCGGAAGGGTCGGCACACTCCGTATCGGACAGGCCCGTCTCGTCGGCCGAGAGGCTGAGGTCCGGGATTTTGGTGACCAGGGAGTGGGCGCTGTCCAGCTCAACGGCCTGCAGGGCCTGGGGGTCCAGCACATCCTCACGGGAGCCGCCAGCACCTCTGCCCTTGGACAGGGTCTTCCGAATGCGCAGGTTGGAAAAGACCGAGGCCCTCGGGTCCGACCGGCTCTTCTTCCTGCCCGGCTCCCCACCGCCGCCCCCCTTGCCGTGCCGGCCCGGCGCCTTCTTGCCCCCGCCCGCCTTCTTTGTGCCCTCGGCCTCGCGGAGCCCGGCGGCATCCTCGCTGCCGCCGCCGCCGCCTCCGTGCGGGGCATCGCCCGCACTCCTCTTCGGCTTCGCGTCCTGGTTCCCCATGCTGCTGCCGCCGCCGCCGCCGCCGTCGCCGCGGGCATTCAGGCCATGCCAGCTCCTCTGCCCGGCTGCGCTGGGATCCCGAGGATTCGGGCGGCGAGCGAGCTGCTGAGAAGAGGGAGGCCGGCCACGCACCTGCCGCGCTTCGCAGAACGCGCCGCGGCTGCGCCCGCCCGCGCGGGGCTGAACGAGCTCACGCAGCGCCGCCAATGGCCGCGCGGAACGCACAAGGCCCCGCCCCTGTCTGCTTTCAGCACCGCCCCCTCCCGCCCCCGGCCCTTCGGCCCCGCCCCCCACCGCTGAAGCGCCAGGAGCGCGTCTGGGTCTGAGGACCTCAATATCCGCCACCGGAATCCAATGCCTGGTCCCTGCTGAAGGGCTTGGCAGCTGGAAGATCCACGCTGAACAAAAAAAGAAAAAATTTAAAGGGGAAAAAGGAAAGCCACATTCCAGTTTAGAGGTGCGGTAATCTCAAGGCCACATACACTACCCCCTCCAACCTGCCTGCAGAAGCATGGCTCTTTAATAAATACTGGTCGAATGGATTGGTCTTTTCTTCAATAACTGATCATCTTAAACACCGTTAATGTGCTTGACATATGGTTTAGGAAAGGTTACTACACACAGTGCTGCTTTTATGTTCATGCAGACCTTGCATCTCCATGAGAGAACATCAGCGGTCATCTCAAAATTTCATTTTTCAAACTTTTTTTTTTGACAAAATGGCGAGGTGGGGGGCGGGAATCAGAAAATACTGAGATTGGACTTCATTAAAATGCTAATCTCTAAATTTCTATGCGCTTACCATATAAACCAAATAGCATTTATATTCAAAAAGGGTGCATATACTTTAACTCCCAGGAGGTCAAACTCATCAATATTTAACATGTGCCTATTGTTGCCGCCTACAAAAAAGACAAAGACAAAAAAGAAACACACTTGGCACAAACACAAGAAATCACATGTTATGCGGAAAACCACCACTCTCCCAAGAAACTGTGTCCTTGCCTTGACTATAAAAGTTTGCAACAGTTCACTGTCTGGGGGAGAAAAAATTGCTGCCCCAAAATGTGTCTCTCTGGCATTAGGATTAAGTTAGGCTGATTATTTTTAAGAAACAGAAGACTAAGGAAGTCTTTCTTTTTACTTCCACTTAGCTGCCTGAAGAATTCACATATTAGAGCTGAAAGGAGTTATCGTCAGAGATACCCGCCAGGAAAAAGCGCTGGGCCCAGAGATCTGATCCACTCTCCGCTGGTCCAGCAAATGCTCCTTTACAAAACAGTTCCTTTCCTACCTCCATATGAATTGCCTTCCTCCCCTTTGAAGTCCCAAACCATTACCCACAACATCCTCTGTTGCCTTTAACTAAAGACAGTATTTAAGGTGAGGGTTTTGGCCATTTTGGCCACGATTCTGTTTTCCTGGGTCTCTCCCATGTAGACATGTTATTAAACTTTTGTGTGATTTTCTCCTGCTAATCTGTCTCATGTCAATTTAATTCGTAGACAGCCAGAAGAACCTAGAAGGGTAGAGAAAAACTTCTTCCTCCCTGATAACTGTTACAGAGTTTCTTAATATTCTGCTTCAATATTAATATAAAAATTTTCCTCACTGTAAATCGTCATTATTTTAATTACTTAGGAAATTTAGTTACCTATATTTAAAAGAGATTTTTAAACACCATTGGTATCTAAAGAAGCTCCAAGCAGTAAATTAAAACAAGGGTTAAGTGGCATTAATCAATAACGTTACAAATATTTAAATTAGAAGTTAATTGTTAATCACTTTGAAAATAGGTATATCTAGCTAACATGTTAGTATTTCTAAAGTAAGCCCAAAGGAGGAAAAAGTACTACATGATGCATTTTAAATGCCACAAGCAAACGTTCCTTTGCATATTGTGAACTAATATTTTAAACCTCCCTCCTTAACTATTTTATCAAAAAAACCTTTTTTTTAAGATCCTATAATTCTTTGATGTAAAAGCTTCACACAGCAATAATTACTAACTGCTTTCTAATTGGTCTCTTAAAAATAGATGATAACTTCAGGACAAGTGGTCAGTTATCCTCAGGTGGCCCTTTTGAGCAAATAACTCTGAGAAATCAACTCTAATAACTTTGCCAGGGTACTGTCCCAGTCTCTGAACAATTCCCAAGGACTTGAAAAGCCTTTGTTTCAGGTCTTTCACAAGACTGCTCTCTCCCAGAATCCAGGCTCCTCAGAGGGCACAATTTGCCTGAGGTTGTAAGAATTTTCTGCTTCTCTGAGGGCTGAGATATATGGATCTTTATTTTTGCTTTTTCTTTAACAAGACATCTTTGATTCTGAACTATTTGTTTCCTTACTATTTTTTCTGAGATATGTTCTACAAGTTCTGAAGACAAAAAAATAGAGGAGAGAGGAAGACAAAGAGGAAAGAAGAAAGAGATGGAAATTGAGAGAGAAGACTGCTGATTTTTTCACATCCTTTGAATGTGAAACAACAGATGATGGTTGTGTAGCAGGTCACAGATGACAAAGCTCTATTACATGCAAAGGCCTATTTGAAATTCACAAGTGTGCTCAATAAGTAGGTAGGTACTTTCAATCCAATTTAATTAATAAACAAACTCAGACTATGAGATTTTTCCTAGGTCAATACTTGACCTAGTTCAATACTTTCCTAGTTCAATACTTGAACCTACAAATTTAGATCCCAAGTTCTTTATAACAAGCAACACCACATAGTTTATGTTTCCAGGGACTGGAAGAAATGAAAACACTGCTTTTGTTCTTCTGTCATAAGGGATCTCCTACAAAGCTAAAGAGGTTTGTAAAGGATATTGGCCTTTCTACCTGAAAGGGATCATTCAGGGACTCTTAAGTAAGCTGTCATCAACCATTCAGAATGAACTATAGAAAGCCCACTCTGAGCATCTCAGCCCACAGTGTTCCTAGTTCAAGGGCAAGAAGCGACAAAAAGCATTCTAAAAACAGAGCCCAGGAGAAATTAAGGTTGAGGAAGCCAATCCTTAGCCTTAGAGTAGCATTCTTCAGTAGAAACATAATGCGAGCCTTATGGGTAATCTTTAATTTTCTAGTAGCCACATTAAGAAAGTAAAAAGAGGGACTTCCCTGGTGGCCCAGTGCTTAAGATTCAGCACTTTCACTGTGGGTGGCCTGGGTTCAATCCCTGTCGCAGGAACTAAGATCCTGCAAGCTGTGTGGCACGGCCAAAAAAAAGAAAGGTAAAAAGAAGTGGATGAAATTAACTTTAATAATATATTTTCTTTAACACAAAAGATCCAAAATAGTTCAGGAAAAAAATCAATAAAAATTACTAAGGAGATATTTTACACACTTTTTTTCACACTTAAGTCTTTAAGTCCCAGCATCAATTCCAATTTGAGGCAAACCCCCAGTCCTGAAGCACAGCCTAGAGACTGGACTTGCTGGTCTACATCTGACTCTGGTATCATTATGTCCAGGACCACGTGCTCATCCCTCTGCCTGCTTTTCTTTTACAGCCCATACAACACCGGCAACACCATGAAGACGCAATGAGCAAATTGCCTAAGAATTCCTAACGTGAAAGGCCTCTAGGGAGTGTGTCCAGATATTTGGCTTTGCAAAATGTATTGATTTCTAATTTAATTGCATTGTGGTTGGAGGACATACTTTTTGTATTTCTATCCTTTGTTTTAGGGCCCAACATATGCTATGTCCTGGAGAATGTTCCATATGTCCTTAAATGTATCTC
The DNA here is from genome assembly GCF_008692025.1 of Phocoena sinus. NCBI lineage: Eukaryota > Metazoa > Chordata > Mammalia > Artiodactyla > Phocoenidae > Phocoena > Phocoena sinus. The sequence continues at coordinate 598,168 of NC_045778.1, read as the reverse complement.
CTTTAATATCTTAGATGCCGTTGTAGAAGCTCCCACCTGGACTACAAATGATCTATTGCAGTAAATAACCATTTACCTCTATTGCCATCTCTGTTCTCATGAAATCCAGCCTAACTCTCCGGTATGAACGATGTGTGTCCAGTAGACATTGCATTTTCTTTCTGGTCCAAAAAATAAACAGGACAGCCCGTTGGGTAAATTCATCATGAGAATCTGGAGTGGCATTCCAAAAGTAACTTCCCAAGACCTGTTCATCCTATGAAACAAGGGAGGTAAAATACTGCCTTTATGTGTATTATACTTATTCCATAATCTGGAAATTTTCACTGTTAAGTATGTCGGTGTCTGACAAGTGGTGCAAATTAATGCTTGACCACATTCTTTATCTGGTGGAGGGTTCAAAGTTCTAGAATCTAAAGAAAGATCCAACCTGGACCCCAAGACTGCCAGCATCTGTGACCCTCAAGGGCAGAGGCATTTTGTTTCCTATAAAGGAAAGTACTTCCCTGAGTGACACCGGGTGAAGAAAGACACTTTGAAGGCAAAAAAGACATTGGCAGTTTCTACAGAATCAAGTTTGTGAGTTGAAATGTTTGTGGAGATTTACACTGACACCTTGTTAGTAAAATTGTGTTGGCTTCTGCTTGAAGATTCATTGATTCTCTGCCCTTATAGCTTTTGTTCAAGACCATATTTTGGAACAGAGGTGCTTCTGCAGCACAGGTGCAGTCAAGCTTTTTCAAACCCCTGTGCTATTAATCACCAATCCTGATAATGTTTGGTTTGCTTTTCTTTTGCTGACTTAAAAAAAAAAAGACCCAGCATCAATTTTTCACTAACAGCCACATCTCAGTTCAGACCAGCTGCACTCACTTGTACAGCAGCCACGTGCAGTGAATGGCTGCTCTTTCTGGACAAGGCCTTACCTTTGATTTCTCAGAGTTTCTGGAGCAATGCTGAGAACTTGGGAAGGCTGATCCAAACTGTGTTACTTGCTTGTTCAGAACAGTATTAGGTATTTGGATGGGCTTAAAATGTCCTGTAGGTATTAAAGCTCTATATGTTTTCACATGTAAGCATAACATTTCTTATTTAACACACTGTAGGAAAAAAATTTACCATCTTTTTTTAACCATTCAGTTTATTAGGGATTTAAAAGCGGTTAAGTCCTTGCTCTGGACACAGCTATCAGTACACTAAAGAATTCATAGAACAGGAAGGCCCTTCAGAAGAGATTCCAGTATAAATGTGGGCATGGAAACAGAAGAACAAAGAATGTTGTTCATCAGCCCTTTCATAAGGGTTTAAGTCCTATTGCACTGCAGACGGTGTGCCCTGAGGGGAATTCAGGATGGAAAAAACAGGAAGCATCCTGTGCTTTTGGATATATGGGCCCCTAGGTAGTGAAGATGCATATCCAAGGAAGAATTTCAATGGTCCCAGATTCTCGCATCTTCCCATACATAGAAAAGCACTAAAATCATTAACTTGAGATATTTGTGATTAGTCAAGCCAGTCATTTACTAATGCTTGACTACATGTACTTCCTCACCAAAAAAATTCATATCTAATCTGGACCCTTCCCCACCTCTTCAGAGCTACTGAGAGGCATCTCCCAGGCTCAAGTCCTCAGTAAGGCCCCCGAATAAAATCGAAATCCACTGTTCTCTTGTGCGCTTTTTTCAGTCAACAGACAAGAGAGGAAATAATATTCCAGAGAGCACTCTAGTTTTAATAATCTTTTCTCTGCCTTAACTACTAAAATAAGAGCTGCCCACAAAAATTAGACCAAACCATGAATGTTCATTAAGTCAAGACTCCACAAATAGCATGCATACACGTTTTTTCCCTAATAAACATTAGTTTCTCGGTGCAGTCCAGAAGATGAGCTTAATATTGATTTAAATCACACTGCTCCCTAAAATCTTCACTATATATATACATTTTTTTTCCTTTTAAAGATGTTTTTACGTTGAATTTTAAGTGACAGAATTTTCTCCTAGATTTTGAGTCAATCTGGTTAATTATCATAATATAGGAAAAAGCCAAAAAAAGTAAAGAGAAAATGTTTCCATTTCCGGACAATGGTTTGACTGCTCATGACAAAACTTTGCACTTCCACACAGAAACTCAGGGCACTTGTTCTGACACGAAATGAATCCAAAGCACGTTTGAAACTGACGTCTCTCAGGTAATTTACATTCACTAGCATGTGGCTACTTGTCTTTTTTTTGTTTCAACACAAAGGAGAGGTTTCTTCTAGGAGCTTTGCATCAGCTTCCTTTTCCTCAGGGGAGCGGGTAAAGGCTGGCGCGAGATTTGATTCCTTTCACCTGTGTTAGAGCCTTAGCTATACAAACTTGACCTCACAGTGCTCTCAGGGGAAGGGGAAATTTTTACCCTTGTCAACATACCTCGTTTTTCTTGTAATAGTCCAGAAATGACTGTCATCAGAGTTTCAGGGCGAAGTGACTGCATTACTAGCTTACTGGGAATTAATTTATGAGTATCTATCTCAACACTATAAACCCTTCCTACCTCAGGGATTAGAGAGGCAGGAAAAGAAAAGGGATTGAGAGTTTCCCTGGTAGCGCAGTGGTTGAGAGTCCGCCTATCAATATAGGGCACAGGGATTCGTGCCCCAGTCTGGGAAGATCCCACATGCCGCGGAGCGGCTGGGCCCGTGAGCCATGGCCGCTGAGCCTGCGCGTCCGGAGCCTGTGCTCCGCAACGGGAGAGACCGCAACAGTGAGAGGCCCGCGTACCGCAAAAAAAAAAAAAAAAGAAAAGAAAAGGGATTGGGAAGTCTGCCTTTCCTTGCCCGCGTATTAAAGACCGCCGGAGCTCTTCCGTGCATGTGTCTCTTCTTGTCTTCTAGAAACTTCCTAGCCTGGGAACCGTTTTTACGCATTTCTTCCTCAGCCCCAGAAAAACTCCTGGGACTTCATTTAAGGCGGATGCATATATACAGATTAAAAATGACAACAAAAATTCAAATAGCATTTGAAGAGTTCAGTGGTTCCTTTCACAATTTACACTGGCCCTTCTTGGGACTCTGTGGGGCTGTTGCATCTGAGGAGTCCGGGAAGAAAGGCCAGGGTGTGCCAGCTTGTCCCCATATAGCCCACAGCTTTACTGGCCTCAGGGAGGTTGGATGGAGCGCATCCTCCTGAGCCAAGCTCAGCTGCAGATGGAAGCCGGACGAGAGCAGCTCGGCTCCCGTGCACCCCCAGCCTGCTGGTCTCCAAAATGGATTAACCCCACAAAGCGGCAGCTCCTCCGATATTCAAGGAGCTTGTGAGCGGTGGGGAAGGCATTCCTTGAAGCCTGACCTGTCTTACTGCTGATTTTAACAGACTTGCTCCCTGCCCTCAAGGAACTTACAATGTAAGAGGTGAGGCAAGACAGATACTGAACGAGCCAATAAACTACCTAATTACAAATTGTGATGCCTGCGAACTTGGAGGTTAGGAACAGGTGCTTTGTCTACGAATGGGAATAACCTGCTTTAAAGTGGGAGGTCAGGGAAGGCCTCTCCAGGAGCCTGATACCCATGATGAGAGATGGAGTTGGAGAAGGATTCAGGCAGGCAAAACGTGTGAGAAACGTATTCGGGTAGAGGAAAGAGTGTGAATCAGGGTGAGTAGGCCATGCAGTTTACTGGTAACAGCAACTGGTGAGGTGTTTCAGTGCCTCAGAATCTATGACCCTACTTTCAGGGCATCTGAGTTCCTGGGACGTCTCTGAACATTTTTAATTTCCATATACCACCTGTTTTCAATATAACAGAATGGAGTATAAATCATGTAATACCTTTTAAGAACCATCTGATCCCTGCAATTATTTATGTTGCTAGGGTATGAGGCAAGGGACCATATGAAATGGGGGAGCAAAGATTAGTGGACCCAACTTGGGGATACCTGCAAACTGACTCTCTCACCATTGCGATAGGTATCCAGCCTCTGTCCTTTTTCTGTCCCTAAAACCACTGGAAAAGACCTATTTTAACCATCTCCTACTTCCACCCTCACCATTCTACCATAATAAATTAACCCCCCCCTCCTTTTTTTAATACTACTTGTTCAAAGTAGCTTCAGTAGGGAGCATTGGCCTTAGAGAAAATGGGTTTGAATCTTGACTTTACCATTTATCCTGAGTGATTTGGGAAAAATAATCCCTCTGAGGTTATATTTCCCCATCTATAAAATAAATATAACAGCAGCTATTTTATAAGAACATTGCTAGGATTTAATTAGATAATGAATACAAATGGCCTAGCATATATTCGGTGCTCAGTAAATGTAGAAAAAGGAAATGAGTCAGTATGTAGTCCAAATACATCCAGATGTCTTACGACCTCTTCCAGGCCTCCTAGAAACGCAAGAAGGCAGAATTGCTAATTCACCAAGACTGAGGAAGCCTGTCAGTATGAGAAGCTGGACATTCTCAAGTTCTGTTGCTAGGTGTTCTGAGCTGTCGTCATCTTGTCAACAAAGACCTTTCACTTATGCCACTCTCAGATGAGTGCCAAGGGCTGAGTGTTTTTCTGATTGACCCAAGGTTTTCCTGCCCCAGATGCTGGATTTTATCCACCACGGCCTCAGAGGCGTGGGTTAAGAGAGCCTGAGCCCTGAGTCAGTGTACCAAGGACTCCAACCAGAAGATGCTGTCTGAGCCAAGCTTTGAGTCCACTTCAGGACAGAATTCCCAACCAGGCAGGAATCTACCCAGTACCCGAGGTCTGACTGCATCTGGAAGGTTCCTTAGAATACATTTTCTGAGTTAGAATACATTTTCATGATCTAATAGTAGAAATTAATAGCATTAATCAACAGGTAGACAAAAGTGGTCTATCCATTAATGGAACACTATTTGGCAATAAAAAGTAAAGAAGTAGTGATACATGTTAGCATTTGAATGAACCTCAAAAATATTATACTAAGTGAAAGAGCCAGACAAAAAGACCACATCTTTAACAATCCTGTTTATATGAACTGTCCAGAAAAGGCAAATTTATAGAGACAGACAGTAGATTAGTGGTTGCCTGGGGCTGGGGATAGGAAGGGGGTGCGACTGTAAATGGGCATGAGTTTTATTTTGGGGGGAGATGTAAATGTTTTAAAATGAGATTGTGGTGATGGTTACACAATTCTGTGAATAAACTAAGGAATCATTGAATTAAAATAGGTGAATTTATGGTATGTAAATGACACCTCCACAAAACCATTAATAAAAAATTAATTTGAAAAGTGAGTAGTTCTCACTTTGGGCCTCAGCTTGGAGGCCGTAGTTTCCAGACAAGAAGTGGCCTGTGTCCCATTGCCCTGCAGCCTTGGCCTAGGTGCCCAAATTCAGCTCCCCACTCAGGCCCAAAGGAGCCTCACAGTGGCTCCAGAGATGAATGCTCCCAAGTTCTGAAGCTGGGAGAGGGCAGGGGATGAACGCTCTCCAAGAGCCTTCAGGAGGGGCCCTGCTGACATGCTGGTTTTAGGACTTCTGATCTTTAGAACTGTAAGGCAGTACACTGGTGCTATTTTAAGTCACGAAATTTGTGGTAATTTGTTACAGCAGCATTAGCAAACTGATGCAGTGTTTAAAAGATGAATTCCCACACTGCATGGATTATCCACAGAAGGACTTAAAATTTAGCCTTTAGGCCTTACTCATTCGCAAATGTTATTTCTATAAACACAAGGCGAAGCCTTATTAAAAGACTATTAGGAAAAGGTGCTGCTTCCGTTGTCTTCCTGTGCTGGGTACCAGAATCTTGACTGCAATTGTTAATTTGGAGCACAGCTGATTCAGACGTCATACAAAATCAATTTGCGACATTAAAATGATAATAAGGATTGATTAAGACAGATTTAGCTACACTAAAGAATAAGAACCTCAGTTTACTTAACAATTAACTTAAAACGGGGTGGGGGGGTGGGGGGGCAGGGAAGGATAAATTGGGAGATTGGGATTGACATATACACAGTACTATATATAAAATAGATAACTAATAAGAACCTACTGTTTAACACAGGGAACTCTACTCAGTACTCTCTAATGACCTATATGGAAATAGAATCTAAAAAGAGTGGTTATATGTGTATGTATAACAGATTCACTTTGCTGTACAGCAGAAACTAACACAACATTGTAAACCAACTATACTGCAATAAAAATTAATTAAAAAAATTAACTTAAGAGAATAAATAATATATAGGCTTTGTTAAAGTTAGCTCCCCATTCTTTATTAAAAGTTTAGTATATTTTGACTCTGCTGTCTTTGGTTTCAGTTTCTCCCTATAGGATGATAACTCTCTCTCTGCCTTCAGCCTAACTATAGCACATCCCAAATCCACTCGCCTCCTTCACATTTCCTCTAGGATGACTTGGACTTTCCAAATCCGACTCTACCCCACCCCACCTCCCATCTCATGCTCTAGCATCCTTTAATCCCTGACTTATGAGGTTGTCAGTTAGAGAAACCAGAAAAGTCACTCTAAATCCTGGTTAATTTTTTAAAATTCCTAAACATTCCTTACATCTTCTCTCCCCACTGCCCCAGCCAGGGTTCAGCTCTAAGCCCTCAGGCTCTCTCTCCAGGACCACTCTCACTGCTTCCTCACTCATCTACCTCAAGGCACGTAAAGGTCAATCCATTCCAAGCAGACCACAGAAAAAAATTCTAACGTGCAAGTCTAATCATATACCACCTCTAAGTAAAACCCACTCCTTACTCACCAGCTTTAACTGAAGGCCCTAAATTATCTGGACCCTAACTCTTCAGTTTCATGCTAGAGTTGTATATGTGATTGCTTCCCGCCCACCCCCAACACCTTAGAACAGCTCCCTGTTTCCATTTGGAAATCCACAGACTTCTGGGGAAGCTGACTCTTGCCCTGTTTGGTATTTAGTATCTGGAATGGAATATGTGGCTTAATACAGAAATATTATTTTAGAATGTGCACAGGACCTCTGCTAGTTGAATCAGAGTAGATCTGGGACTATGGCTGGAATTTTTTGCACAAAGTCTCTGAACAATGGACTAGATGCACCAGAGGCGGGGATGCTAGAAATCAATTTAGCACCAGGAAGGCAGCAAATATGGCCTCTGTGGGGCAAACAGGAGTCCTGGGATAAAATCATGAGCCTCTGCATGAAATTATGCCTGAGGGCTATGTTACCTTGAAATGTTTGCATTATATCAGTAAATAAATTCCTTTCACTATTTAATATATTTAAATTGAGATTTATATAAATGGATAGATACCCTGTGTTCATGCATTGGAAGACTAAATATTGTTGTCAATTCTTCCCACCTTGATCTATAGATGCAACACATCCCAGTCAAAACCCAGCAAGCTATTTTGTGGATATTAACAGACTAATTCCAAAGTTTGTGTGAAAAGGCAAAAGACCCGAAACAGCCAACATAATGCTGAAAAAGAATAAAGTTGGGAGACTGACACTACCAGATTGCAAGACTTATTATAAACTGTGGCAATTAATACAGTGTAGTATTGTTTAAAAAAAAAGACATGGGTTAATGAAACAGAGTCCAGAAATAGATGCACCTTAAAACAGGCAACTGATCTTGTACAAAGAAAATAAACAAAGGAAATTCCATGGAGAAAAAAAGTAGTCTTTTGAACAAATGGTGCTAGAACAATTGAAATTCCATATGTAAAAAAAAAAAAAAAAAAATCTAGACACAGACCTTACACCAGTTATACAAATCAACTCAAAATGGATTATTGTAAAGAAAAAAGTTTCCCTCTACTAACACACAGAATACTTTTGCAACCACATGTGTGGGTTTTCCACACCAGGGAATTCCCCGACACCTCCTGGATGTCCTACAATTCAATTCCGACACCAGCCAGACCCAGTACAGACCCCATGAGGTGGCCTGCCCCCGCTTCAGATGCCAGCTCCAAGTCCAAGATGTCCCCTGTGCTTCTGACCTACTGGCTATAAACCAGAGTTTCCACAATCCCCTCCTGAGGTTCAAACATTTTCTAGAACAGCTCAGAGAACTCGAGGAAACAGTTATGTTTACAGGTTTGTTCCATAATAAAGGACACAGGTGAATAGCCAGAGGAATAGATATGGGGGTGAGGTCCAGAAGGGTCTGGAGCACAGACGCTTTTGTCCCCTTAGAGTTGGGGTGCACTACCCTCCAGGCATGTGGATATGTTCATTGACCTGGAAGCTCTTCAAACCTCACACTTTTGGGATTCTTTGGAGACTTCATCATGTAGGCATGATACAGCAACTTCATTTCCAGCCCCTCCCCTCTCTCCTGTCTCTAGAGAAGGGGGGTGGGCTGCAAGTTCAAGCTTCTCATCCCGCTTACTCTTCTTCGTGATCAGTCTCCCCACCCAGAAGCCCACCAAGAGTTCTCTCATCAGAAGAAAAGATGTTCCTATCATCCAGGAAATTACAAAGGTCTCAGGAACTCTGTGCCAGAAACTGAGGGGATATATATACTATTATCTAACAATTATAGACCTAAATATGAAGCAGTATACTATAAAATTTCTATAAGAAAATATAGGATGAAATTTGGGTGAACTTGGATTTAGCCTTTAGTTTTTAGGTATAACCTCCAAAGTACATTCCATGAAAGAAAAAATGATAAATTAGATTTTATTAAAATTAAAAACTTCTTAATTAATTTAGGACTAAGAAACCAAGAATATGCAAAGGGGAAAGGATAGTCTAATAAATGGTGTTGGAAAAATTGGACAGCCACATGCAAAATAATGAAACTGGATGACTATTTAACACCATACACAAAAAAACAAACAAAAAAACCTCAAAACAGATTGAAGACTTGAATGCAAGACCTGAAACCATAAAACTCCTAGAAGAAAACACAGGTGGTAAACTCCTTGACATGGGTCTTGGCAATGATTTTTTTGAATCTGACACCAAAAGCAAAACCAACAAAAGCAAAAATAAACAAGTGGGACTACATCAAAGAAAAAAGATTCTGCACAGTGAAGGAAACCATCAAGAAAATGAAAAAGTAAACTACTGAATGGGAGAAATATTTGCAAAACGAATATCTGGTACAGTGCTAATATCTGAGATATATAAATAATTCATACAACTCAATAGCAAAAAAAAATTTGATTAAAAAATGAGCAGAAGATATGAATAGACATTTTCCCAAGGAAGACATACAGATGGCCAACAGGTACATGAAAAAGTGCCCTACATCATTAATCATCAGAGGAATGCAAATCAAAACCACGATGAGACACCATCTCACACCTATTAGAACGGCTATTATCAAAAAGACTAGAAACTAACTGTTGGCAAGAATGTGAACAAAAGGGAACCCTTCTGCACTGTTGATGGGAATGTAAATTGGTACAGCCAGTATGGAAAACAGTATGAAGGTTTCCTTAAAAATTAAAAATGGAAGGACCATACGATCCAGCAATTCCACTTCTGGGAATTTACCTGAAGGAAATTTTAAAAACTGGAAAAGATGCAGGCACCCCCAAGTTCATTACAGCATAATTTGTGATAGACAAGATATGAAAACAACCTAAGTACCCATCAATGGATGAATGGATAAAGAAACTGTGGTGTATACATATACACAATGGAATATTATTCATTCATAAAAAGTAATGAAACATGGACGGACCTCAAGGATATTATGCTAAGTGAAATAAGTCAGATAGAGAAAGACAAATACCATATGATCTCACTTATATGTGGAATCTAAAAACAAAAACAAAAAGGGTCATAGATACAGAGAACAGATTTGTGGTTGCCAGAGGTGGGGGTGGAGGGTGGGAGAAATGAGAAAACTGTTTTTGTGGGGTTTAATTAGTTCAAACAAGTTGAATTCAAATTTTTCAAAACTCTACTCTATGTCTGTGAAAGACTGTTAAGAAATTGAAAGACATGCCACAGCCAGAAAATGCTTGCAAAAACTACTTTTGACTTTCATCAAAAAACACAAAGAGCTCTTAAAACTCAACAATAAGAAAAAAGACAGCCCACTTAAAAATGGGCAAAAGGGGCTTCCCTGGTGGAGCAGTGGTTCAGAGTCCGCCTGTTGATGCAGGGGACACAGGTTCGTGCCCTGCTCCGGGAGGATCCCACGTGCCGCGGAGCGGCTGGGCCCATGAGCAATGGCCGCTGAGCCTGCGCCTACGGAGCCTGTGCTCCGCAATGGGAGAAGCCACAACAGTGAGAGGCCTGCGTACCGCAAAAATAAACAAATAAGGGCAAAAGAAGAGAGCTTCAAGATGGCGGAAGAGTAAGACGTGGAGATCACCTTCCTCCCTACAAATACATCACAAATACATCTACATGTGGAACAGCTCCTACAGAACACCTACTGAAAGCTGGCAGAAGACCTCAGACTTCCCAAAAGGCAAGAAACTCCCCATGTACCAGGGTAGGGCAAAAGAAGCAAGAATAAACAGAGACAAAAGAATAGGGACGGGGCCTGCACCAGTGGGAGGGAGCTGTGAAGGAGGAAAGGTTTCCACACACTAGGAAGCCCCTTCGTGGGCGGAGACTGTGGGTGGCGGAGGGGGAAAGCTTCGGAGCCGTGGAGGAGAACACAGCAACAGGGGTGCGGAGGGCAAAGCAGAGAGATTCCCGCACAGAGGATCGGTGCCGACCGGCACTCACCTGCCCGAGAGGCTTGTCTGCTCACCTGCCGGGACGGGCAAGGCTGGGAGCTGAGGCACGGGCTTCGGTTGGAGCGCAGGGAGAGGACTGGCGGCGTGAACACAGCCTGAAGGATTTAGTGCACCACGGCTAGCTGGGAGGGAGTCCGGGGAAAGGTCTAGACCTGCCGAAGAGGCAAGAGACTTTTTCTTCCTTCTTTGTTTCCTGGTGCGCGAGGAGAGGGGATTCAGAGCGGTGCTGAAAGGAGCTCCAGAGAAGGGAGCGAGCCATGGCTATCAGCGCGGACCACAGAGACGGGCATGAGACACTAACGCTGCTGCTGCCGCCACCAAGAAGCCTGTGTGTGAGCACAGGTCACTATCCACACCTCCCCTCCCAGGAGCCTGTGCAGCCCGCCACCGCCAGGGTCCCGGGATCCAGGGACAACTGCCCCGGGAGAACGCACGGCACGCCTCAGGATGGTGCAACGTCCTGCCGGCCTTGGTCGCCGCAGGCTCCTCCCGCACTCCATGCCCCTCCCTCCCCCCCGGCCTGAGTTAGCCTGAGCCCCCAAATCAGCCGCTCCTTTAACCCCATCCCGTCCTGTCCTGTCGGAGCGAAGAACAGACATCCTCAGGTGACCTACACGCAGAGGCGGGGCCAAATCCAAAGCTGAACCCCGGGAGCTGTATGAACAAAGAAGAGAAAGGGAAATTTCTCCCAGCAGCCTCAAGAGAAGCGGATTAAATCTCCACAATCAACTTGATGTACCCTGCATCTGTGGAATACCTGAATAGACAACGAATCATCCCAAATTGAGGAGGTGGAATTTGGGTGCAACGATATATATATATTTTTTCCCTTTTTCTCCTTTTCTGAGTGTGCATGTGTATGCTTCTGTGTGTGATTTTATCTGTATAGCTTTGCTTTTACCATTTGTCCTAGGGTTCTGTCTGTCCGTTTTTTGTTTGTTTGTTTGTTTTTTTAATTAAAAAATTTTTTATCTTAATAAATATTTTTTATTTTAATAACTTTATTTTATTTTATCTTCTTCTTTCTTTCTTTCCTCCCTTTTATTCTTAACTGCAGGACAGGCTCTTTGTGCTCCATCCAGGCATCAGGGCTATGTCACTTAGGTGGGAGAGCCAAGTTCAGGACACTGGTCCACAAGAGACCTAGCTTCACGTAATATCAATGGCAAAAATCTCGCAGAGATCTCCATCTCAACGCCAAGACCCAGCTCCACTCAACAACAAGCAAGCTACAGTGCTAGACACCCTATGCCAAACAGCTAGCAAGACAGGATCAACACCCCATCCATTAGCACAGAGGCTGCCTAAAATCATAATAAGGCCACAGACAGCCCAAAACACACAACCAGACACGGACCTGCCCAACAGAAAGACAAGATTCAGCCTCAGACACCAGAACACAGGCACTAGTCCCCTACTAAAGGAAGCCTACACAACCCACTGAACCAATCTTAGCCACTGGGGGCAACACCAAAAATAACGGGTACTACAAACCTGCAGCCTGTGAAAAGGAGACCCCAAACACAGTAAGTTAACAAAATGAGAAGACAGAGCAACACACAGCAGATGAAGGAGCAAGGCAAAAACCCACCAGACCTAACAAATGAGGACGAAATAGGCAGTCTACCTGAAAAAGAATTCAGAATAATGATAGTTAAGATGATCCAAAATCTTGGAAATAGAATAGAGGAAATACAAGAAATGTTTAACAAGGACATAGAAGAACTAAAGAGGAAACAAACAATGCTGAACAACACAATAAATGAAATTAAAAATTCTCTAGAAGGGATCAATAGCAGAATAACTGAGGCAGAAGAACGGATAAGTGACCTGGAAGATAAAATAGTGGAAATAACTACTGCAGAGCAGAATACAGAAAAAAGAATGAAAAGAATTGAGGACAGTCTCAGAGACCTCTGGGACAACATTAAATGCACCAATATTCGAATTATAGCCATCCCAGGAGAAGAAGAAAAAAAAGGAGGGGACTGAGAAAATATTTGAAGAGATTATAGTGGAAAAGTTCCCTAATATAGGAAAGGAAATAGTTAATCAAGTCAAGGAAGCACAGAGAGTCCCATACAGGATAAATCCAAGGAGAAACACGACAAGACATATATTAATCAAACTATCAAAAATTAAATACAAAGAACAAATATTAAAAGCAGCAAGGGAAAAACAACAAGTAACACATGAGGGAATCCCCATAAGGTTAACAGCTGATCTTTCAGCAGCAACTCTGCAAGCCAGAAGAGAGTGGCAGGACATATGTAAAGTGATGAAGGAGAAAAACCTACAACCAAGATTACTCTACCCAGCAAGGATCTCATTCAGTTTGATGGAGAAATTAAAAGCTTTACAGACAAGCAAAAGCTAAGATAATTCAGCACCACCAAACCAGCTTTACAACAAATGCTAAAGGAAATTCTCGAAGCAGGAAACACAAGAGAAAGAAAAGACCTACAATAATAAACCCAGAGCAATTACGAAAATGGTAATTGGAACATACATATCAATAATTACCTTAAATGTAAATGGATTAAATGCTCCAACCAGGAGACATAAACTGGCCGAATGGATAAAAAAACAAGACCCATATATATGCTGTCTACACGAGGCCCACTTCAGACCTAGGGACACGTACAGACTGAAAGTGAGGGAATGGAAAAAGACATTCCATGCAAATAGAAATCAAAAGAAAGCTGGAGTAGCAATTCTCATATCAGAAAAGATAGACTATAAAACAAAGACTATTACAAGAGTCAAAGGACACTACATAGTGATCAAGGAATCAACCCAAGAAGAAGATATAACAATTGTAAATATGTATGCACCCAACATAGGAGCACCTCAATACATAAGGCAAATACTAACAGCCATAAAAGGGGAAATTGACAGTAACACAATCATAGTAGTGGATTTTAACACCCCACTTTCACCAATGGACAAATCATCCCAAATGAAACTAAATAAGGAAACACAAGCTTTAAATGATACACTAAACAAGATGGACTTAATTGACATTTATAGGACAGTCCATCAGAAACAACAGAATGCACATTCTTCTCAAATGCTCATGGAACATTCTCCAGGATAGATCATATCTTGGGTCACAAATCAAGCCTTGGTAAATTTAAGAAAATTGAAATCATATCAATTATCTTTTCCGATCACAACGCTATGAGACTAGATATCAATCACAGGAAAACATCTGTAAGAAATACAAACACATGGAGGCTAAATAACACATTACTTAATAACCAAGAGATCACTGAGGAAATCAAAGACGAAATCAAAAATACCTAGAAACAAATGACAATGAAAACACGACAACCCAAAACCTATGAGATACAGCAAAAGCAATTCTAAGAGGGAAGTTTATAGCAATAGAATCCTACCTTAAGAAACATCTCAAATAATCAATCTAACCTTACACCTAAAGCAATTAGAGAAAGAAGAACAGAAAAACGTCAAAGTTAGCAGAAGAAAAGAAATCATAAAGATCAGATCAAAAATAAATGAAAAAGAAACGAAGGAAATGATAGCAAACATCAATAAAATTAAAAGCAGCGTCTTTGAGGAGATAAACAAAATTGATAAACCATTAGCCAGACACATCAAGGAAAAAAAGGAGAAGACTCAAATCAATAGGATTAGAAATGAAAAAGGAGAGGTAAAAACTGACACTGCAGAAATACAAAGGATCATGAGAGATTACTACAAGAAAATGTATGCCAATAAAATGGACAACCTGGAAGAAGTGGACAAATTCTTAGAAAGGTACAACCTTGCAAGACTGAACCAGGAAGAAATCGAAAATATGAACAGACCAATCACAAGCACTGAAATTGAAACTGTAATTAAAAATCTTCCAAAAAACAAATGCCCAGGACCAGATGGCTTCACAGGCGAATTCTATCAAATATTTAGAGAAGAGCTAACACCTATCCTTCTCAAAATCTTCCAAAATATAGCAGAGGGATGAAAACTCCCAGACTCATTCTACGAGGCCACCTTCACTCTGATACCAAAACCAGACAAAGGCGTCAAAAAGAAAGAAAACTACAGGCCAATATCACTGATGAACATACATGCAAAAATCCTCAACAAAATACTAGCAAACAGAATGCAACAGCACATTAAAAGGATCATACATTATGAGCAAGTGGGCTTTATCCCAGGAATGCAAGGATTCTTCAATATATGTAAATCAATCAACGTGATAAACCATATTAACAAATTGAAGGAGAAAAACCATATGATCATCTCAATAGATGCAGAGAAAGCTTTCGACAAAATTCAACACCAATTTATGAGAAAAACCGTCCAGAATGTAGGCATAGAGGG
Organism: Phocoena sinus; assembly: GCF_008692025.1. Classification (NCBI taxonomy): domain Eukaryota; kingdom Metazoa; phylum Chordata; class Mammalia; order Artiodactyla; family Phocoenidae; genus Phocoena; species Phocoena sinus. Next base: position 583,157 of record NC_045778.1, on the reverse strand, counting down.
AACTTTCCTCAACATAATAAAAGCCATATATGACAAACCCACAGCCAACATCATCCTCGATGGTGAAAAACTGAAACCATTTCCACTAAGATCAGGAAGAAGACAAGGTTGCCCACTCTCACCACTCTTATTCAACATAGTTTTGGAAGTTTTAGCCTCAGCAATCAGAGAAGAAAAAGAAATAAATGGAATCCAACTCGGAAAAGAAGAAGTAAAGCTGTCACTGTTTGCAGATGACATGATACTCTACATAGAGAATCCTAAAGATGCTACCAGAAAACTACTAGAGCTAATCAATGAATTTGGTAAAGTAGCAGGATACAAAATTAATGCACAGAAATCTTTTGCATTCCTATACACTAATGATGAAAAATCTGAAAGTGAAATTAAGAAAACACTCCCGGGGCTTCCCTGGGGGCACAGTGGTTGAGAATCTGCCTGCCAATGCAGCGGACATGGGTTCAATCCCTGGTCTGGGAGGATCCCACATGCCGTGGAGCAACTGGACACGTGAGCCACAATTACTGAGCCTGTGCGTCTGCAGCCTGTGCTCTGCAACAAGAGAGGCTGAGACAGTGAGAGGCCCGTGCACCGCGATGAAGAGTGGCCCCCACTTGCCACAACTAGAGAAAGCCCTTGCACAGAAATGGAGACCCAACACAGCCATAAATAAATAAATTAATTAAAAAAACTAGAACGACACCAGCAGAAATGGGGTATGCCCCACTTAACATCCGAAAAGAAAAGAAAACACTCCCATTTACCTTTGCAACAAAAAGAATAAAATATCTAGGAATAAACCTACCTAAGGAGACAAAAGACCTGTATGCAGAAAATTATAAGACACTGATGAAAGAAATTAAAGACGATACAAATAGATGGAGAGATATACCATGTTCTTAGATTGGATGAATCAACATTGTGAAAATGATTCTACTACCCAAAGCAATCTACAGGTTCAATGCAATCCCTATCAAAATACCACTGGCATTTTTAACAGAACTAGAACAAAAAATTTCACAATTTGTATGGAAACACAAAAGACCCCGAATAGCCAAAGCAATCTTGAGAATGAAAAACGGAGCTGGAGGAATCCGGCTTCCTGACTTCAGACTATACTACAAAGCTACAGTAATCAAGACAGTATGGTACTGGCACAAAAACAGACTGATAGATCAATGGAACAGGATAGAAAGCCCAGAGATAAACCCATGCACATATGGTCATCTTATCTTTGATAAAGGAGGCAGGAATGTACAGTGGAGAAAGGACAGCCTCTTCAATAAGTGGTGCTGGGAAAACTGGACAGGTACAGGTAAAAGTATGAGATTAGATCACTCCCTAACACCATATACAAAAATAAGCTTAAAATGGATTAAAGACCTAAATGTAAGGCCAGAAACTATCAAACTCTTAGAGGAAAACATAGGCAGAACACTCTATGATATAAATCACAGCAAGATCCTTTTTGACCAACCTCCTAGAGAAATGGAAATAAAAACAAAAATAAACAAATGGGACCTAATGAAACTTCAAAGCTTGTGCACAGCAATGGAAACCATAAGCAAGACCACAAGACAACACTCAGAATGGGAGAAAATATTTGTAAATGAAGCAACTGACAATGATTAATCTCCAAAATTTACAACCAGCTCATGCAGCTCAATAATAAAAAAACAAACAACCCAATCCAAAAATGGGCAGAAGACCTAAATAGACATTTCTCCAAAGAAGATATACAGACTGCCAACAAACACATGAAAGAATGCTCAACATCATTAATCATTAGAGAAATGCAAATCAAAACTACAATGAGATATCATCTCACACCAGTCAGAATGGCCATCATCAAAAATCTAGAAACAATAAATGCTGGAGAGGGTGTGGAGAAAAGGGAACACTCCTGCACTGCTGGTAGGAATGTGAATTGGTTCAGCCACTATGGAGAACAGTATGGAGGTTCCTTAAAAAACTACAAATAGAACTACCATATGACCCAGCAATCCCACTACTGGGCATAAACCCTGAGAAAACCAAAATTCAAAAAGAGTCATGTACCAAAATGTTCATTGCAGCTCTATTTACAATAGCCTGGAGATGGAAACAACCTAAGTGCCCATCATCAGATGAATGGATAAAGAAGATGTGCCACATATATACAATGGAATATTACTCAGCCATAAAAAGAAACGAAATTGAGCTATTTGTCATGAGGTGGATAGACCTAGAGCCTATCATACAGTGTGAAGTAAGTCAGAAAGAAAAAGACAATTACCATGTGCTAACACATATATATGGAATTTAAGGGAAAAAACTGTCATGAAGAACCTAGGGGTGAGACAGGAATAAAGACACAGACATACTGGAGAACAGACTTAAGGATATGGGGAGGGGTAAGGGTGAGCTGTGACAGGGCGCGAGAGAGGCATGGACATATACACTAACAAACGTAAGGTAGATAGCTAGTGGGAAGTAGGCGCATGGCACAGGGATATTGGCTCGGTGCTTTGTGACTGCCTGGAGGGGTGGGATAGAGAGGGTGGGAGGGAGGGAGACACAAGAGGGAAGAGATATGGGAACATATGTATATGTATAACTGATTCACGTTGTTATAAAGCAGAAACTAACACACCATTGTAAAGCAATTATACTCTAATAAAGAAGTAAAAAAAAATAATAAAGAATAAATAGAATCTTTTCAAAAAGAAAAAAAAAGAAAATTAATGCACATTTTTTGCATTCCTATATACTAATGAGGAAAAATCTGAAGGAGAAATTAAGAAAACACTTCTATTTACCATTGCAGCACAAAGAATAAAGTACCTAGGAATAAACCTACCTAAGCAGACAAAAGACCTGTATGCAGAAAATTTTAAGACACTGATGAATGAAATCAAACACGATACAAACAGATGGAGAGATATACCATATTCTTGGATTGGAAGAATCAACATTGTGATAATGACTATACCACCCAAAAGCAATCTACAGATTCAATGCAATCCCTATCAAACTACCAATGGCATTTTTCACAGAACTAGAACAAAAAATTTCACAATTTGTATGGAAACACAAAAGACCCCGAATAGCCAAAGCAGTCTTGAGAAAGAAAATGGAGTCAGAGGAACAAGAGTCCCTGACTTCAGACTATACTACAAAGCTACAGTAATCAAGACAATATGGTATTGGCACAAAAACAGAAACATAGATCAATGGAACAGGATAGAAACCCAGAGATAAACCCATGCACATATTGTCACCTTATCTTTGATAAAGGAGGCAAGCCAAGAATATACAGTGGAGAAAAGACAGCATCTTCAATAAGTGGTGCTGGGAAAACTGGACAGCTACATCTAAAAGAATGAAATTAGAACACTCACTAACAGCATACACAAAAATAAACTCAAAATGGATTAAAGACCTAAACGTAAGGCCAGACACTATAAACTGTTAGAGGAAAACATAGGCAGAACACTCTATGACATAAATCACAGCAAGATCTTTTTTGACCCCACTCCTAGAGAAATGGAAATAAAAAAATAATAAACAAATGGGACCTAATGAATTTTAAAATCTTTTTCACAAGAAAGGAAACCATAAACAAGATGAAAAGACAACCCTCAGAATGGGAGAAAATATTTGCAAATGAAGCAACTGACAAAGGATTAATCTCCAAAATTTACAAGAAGCTAATGCAGCTGAATATCAAAAAAAAAACAAACAACTGAATCCAAAACTGGGCAGAAGACCTAAATAGACATTTATCCAAACAAAATATACAGATTGCCAACAGACACATGAAAGGATGCTCAACATCATTAATCATTAGAGAAATGCAAATCAAAGCTACAATGAGATATCACCCCACACCAGTCAGAATGGCCATCATCAAAAAATCTACAAAGAATAAATGGTGGAGAGGATGTGGAGAAAGGGAACCCTCTTGCACTGTTGGTGGGAATGTAAATTGATACAGTCACTATAGAGAAAAGTATGGATGCTCCTTAAAAAACTAAAAATAGAACTACCATACAACCCAGCAATCCCAGTACTGGGCATATACCCTGAGAAATCCATAATTCAAAAAGAGTCATAGGGCTTCCCTGGTGGTGCAGTGATTGAGAGTCTGCCTGCCGATGCAGGGGACACGGGTTCGTGCCCCGGTCCGGGAGGATCCCATGTGCCGCGGAGGGGCTGGGCCCGTGAGCCATGGCCACTGAGCCTGCGCTCCTGGAGCCTGTGCTCCACAACGGGAGAGGCCACGGTGGTGAGAGGCCCGCGTACCGCAAAAAAAAAAAAAAAAAAAGAGTCATATACCACAATGTTCATTGCACCTCTATTTACAATAGCCAGGACATGGAAGCAACCTAAGTGTCCATCAACAGATGAACGGATAAAGAAGATGTGGCCCATATATACAATGGAATAGTACTCACCCATAAAAGGAAATGAAATTGGGTTATTTGTAGTGAGGTGGATACACCTAGAGTATGTCATACAGAGCAAAGTAAGTTAGAGAGAGAAAAAGAAATACCGTATGCTAACCCATATATATGAGATATTTTTAAATAAAGGTCATCAAGAACCTAGGGGCAGGACGGCAATAAAGACACATACCTACTATGGAATGGCTCTGAGGACACGTGGAGCCCAAAGGGTAGGCTGGGACGAAATGAGAGAGTGGCATGGGCATATATACATTACCAAAGAAAACCAATAGCTAGTGGGAAGCAGCTGCATAGCACAGGGAGATTAGCTCAGTGCTTTGTGACCACCTAGAGGGGTGGGATAGGAAGGGTGGGAGGGAGACGCAAGAGGGAGGAGATATGGTGATATATGTATATGTATACCTGTTTCACTTTGTTATAAAGCAGAAACTGACACAATACTGTAAAGCAATTATACTCCAATAAAGATGTTAAAAATAACTAAATAAAGCTGTGTTTGTTCCTGTTGAAAAAAAAAAGAAATTAAAGATGATACAAATGGAGAGATATACCATGTTCTTGGATTGGAAACATCAACATTTTGAAAATGACTATACTACCCAAAGCAATCTACAGATTCAATGTAATCTCTATCGAACCACCACTGGCATTTTTCACAGAACTAGAACAAAAAATTTCACAATTTGTATGGAAACACAAAAGATCCCAAATAGCCAAAGCAATCTTGAGAAAGAAAAACGGAGCTGCAGGAATTAGGCTCCCTGACTTCAGACTATACTACAAAGCTACAGTAATCAAGACAGTATGGTACTGGCACAGAAACAGAAATATAGAGCAATGGAACAGGATAGAAAGCCCAGTGATAAACTCACGCACATATGGTCACCTTATCTTTGATAAAGTAGGCAAGAATATACAGTGGAGGAAAGACAGCCTCTTCAATAAATGATGCTGGGAAAACTGGACAGCTACATGTAAAACAATGAAATTAGAACACTTCCTAACAGCATACACAAAAATAAACTCAAAATGGATTAAAGACCTAAATGTAAGGCCAGACACCATCAAACTCTTGAGGAAAACATAGGCAGAACACTCTATGACGTAAATCACAGCAAGACCCTTTTTGACCCACCTCGTAGTGAAATGGAAATAAAAACAAAAATAAGTGGGATCTAATGAAACTTAAAAGCTTTTGTGCAGCAAAGGAAACCATAAACAAGACGAAAAGACAACCCTCAGAATGGGAGAAAATATTTGTAAATGAAACAACTGACAAAGGATTAATCTCCAAAATATACAAGCAACTCATGCAGCTCAACATTTAAAAAACAAACAACCCAATCCAAAAATGGGCAGAAGAACTAAATAGACATTTCTCCAAAGAAGATATACAGATTGCCAACAGACACGTGAAACAATGCTGAACATCATTACTCATTAGAGAAATGCAAATCAAAACTACAATGAGATATCATCTCACGCTGGTCAGAATGGCCATCATCAAAAAATCTACAAACAGGGGCTTCCCTGGTGGCGCAGTGGTTGGGAGCCTGCCTGCCAATGCAGGAGACATGGGTTCATGCCCCAGTCCGGGAGGATCCCACGTGCCACGGAGCGGCTGGGCCCGTGAGCCATGGCCACTGAGCCTGCCCGTCTGGAGCATGTGCTCTGCAGCGGTAGAGGCCGTAATGGTGAGAGGCCCGCGTAACGAAAAAAAAAAAAATCTACAAACAGTAAATGCTGGAGAGAGTGTGGAGAAAAGGGAACCCTCTTACACTGTTGGTGGGAATGTAAACTGATACAGCCACTATGGAGAACAGTATGGACGTTCCTTTAAAAACTGAAAATAGAACTATCATATGACCCAGCAATCCCACTACTGGGCATATACCCTGAGAAAACCATAATTCAAAAAGTGTCATGTACCACAATGTTCATTGCAGCTCTATTTACAGTAGCCAGGACATGGAAGCAACAAAAGTGTCCATCGACAGATGAATGGATAAAGAAGATGTGGCACATATATACAATGGAATATTACTCTGCCATAATAAGGGACGAAACTGGGTTATTTGTAGTGAGGTAGATGGACCTAGAGACTGTCATACAGAGTGAAGTAAGTCAGAAAGAGAAAAACAAATACCGTATGCTAACACATATATGTGGAATCTAAAAAAAAAAAAAAAAAAGGTCATGAAGATCCTAGGGGAAAGATGGGAATAAAGATGCAGACCTACTAGAGAATGGACTTGAGGATATGGGGAGGGGGAAGGGTAAGCTGTGACAAAGTGAGAGAGTGGCATGGACATAAATACACTACCAAACGTAAAATAGATAGCTAGTAGGAAGCAGCCGCATAGCACAGGGAGATCAGCTCGGTGCTTTGTGACCACCTAGAGGGGTGGGATAGGGAGGGGGGGAGGGGGGGAGATGCAAGAGGGAAGAGATATTGGGACGTATGTATATGTATAACTGATTCACTTTTTTATAAAGCAGAAACTAACACACCATTATAAAACAATTATACTCCAATAAAGATTTTTAAAAAAAATGCTAGGGGAATGGCCACCAGTGCAGAGAACTCCATAATCAGCTGTATTACTATTGCTCAGAAGGCATTCTAGGCATGCCTTAGTTTATACAATAAATACATTTATTTCAAATAATAAAAAATAATAAAAATGGGCAAAAGATCTGAACAGACACCTCACTAAGGAAGACGGCAAAGAAGTCAAGATGCTCATCGTCACTAGTCATAGGGAATTTCATGAAACAGCAGTGAAATGCCATACACATCTCTCAGAATTGCTGAAATCCAAAACACTGGTAACACCAAATGCTGGTGAGCATGCAAAGCGACAGGCAATCTCCCTCATTCTGACTGGGAATGCAAATGGTACAGGTCCTTGGACAAACAGCTTGGCTGTCTCTTACAAAGCTAATGCAATAATCTTATTTATCCAATTTATTTGAAAACCTAAATTCACACAAAACCTGCAAACAATTGTCTATACCAACTTATAATCGCCTAAACTGGAAGCAACCAAGCTGTCCTTCCATAGGGGTATGGATGAACAGCCTGTGATGCATCCAGACAATGGAATGGCTTCAGTGTAACAGAGAAGCAATGTGAAAAGACATGGAGCACCCTTAAGTGAATATTGCCGGATGAAAGAAGCTCATGTGGAAAAACTGTATTGCCTAGTCCAAAACCAGGCCATTCTGGAAAATACAAAATGGCATGGACAGTAAAATGATCAGTTGTTGCCAGGTTTTCTGAGAGGGGAGGAACGAAGTAATAGGAGGGACACGGGATTTTTGTGGGGAAGAATGGGTTTTCTCTCACTATAAGTGCAAATCCATTACCCTACCTGTACTTTATACTTTAGGACTAATGTCGTCTGTGAGCACTTTATGCTGTATTCATTCATTATTTCCTCAAGAAGTGATTATCCGGCACTATACAATATGTTATGCATGTCCTAGGCTAGAATACTCTATATACATTTGGACTTACTTCCTCCCTTACTAGAATTTCTTTCTCCATTAGTTGCCTAGCATTTGCCTATTTAATATTCTAAGCTCTTCCAGTCATCAAGTGCTCTGAAAACACATGCATAATGCCTCTCCCCACCAACAGTTAGTTCATCCTCTTCTCTTACCTGAGCTTCTTCTATAATTGAATATTTCATCATATGAATCGTTATTTAGCTACATCTCTTCTATAAGCTCTTAGAGTTGGAGGAGCATTGTTATTAAAATGACTGCAAATTACAACCACCAGTCAGTGAAAACCTTGAGAAACACTCAGGGTTCAAAGAAATACACTTTTAATATCTGTTTTTTGTGGGTCTGTAAAACATACAAAATAAAAATAATGCAGGTTTTTAGTAAGGTTCAGAGATTTTTACACGGAAAGAAGAAACATTAACATATCTTAAAAGCCAAAACCATGCAAAATGTAACCAAGTAACCAACATCCGTGGGCTGTAGATTTCTGGGAGAGCCTCAGGAATTAGGGGATGAGTAGGAATCGGATCCAGGGACACGGGCTTGAGCACTGTGAACCAGAATGTAGCATCCCAGCCAAAATCTGCCGTTAACAGAGATGGTAACTGTCTTTCTTTTAGTTTGCAAAATATTTATTTATTTATTTTGGCTGCACCGGGTCTTAGTTGTAGCATGCAGGGTTTTAGTTGTGGCATGCATGAGGGATCTAGTTCCCCGACCATGAATCGAACCAGGGCCCCCTGCTCTGGGAGCACGGAGTCTTACCCACTGGACCACCAGGAAAGTCCCTTATTTATTAATTTTTTTAATAAGTTAATAGATTATATTTTTTAGAGCTGTTTAGATTCATAGCATAATTGGGCAGAAGGTACAGAATTTTCCCACATACTCCTTGTCCGAATACATGCAGCTTCCCGCACGATGGGCATTTTACTCCCCGTGACCCTTCTGCTACAGTCAAGGACCCTGCCCTGCACTGCAACGTGTACTTGTCTTTCCTAGTGGGTAAGCATCTTATTAGTGTCAGGAAGGTTCTAAATGTTTAGGAAAATCAAAACCATAGCAATAATATCATTGTGTTAAGGAACATGCATGAATTTCTTACATATTTTTCATTTATACAATAATTTGTCATATTAGAACTTTAGCTTTATAACTAAAATGTCAGATCAAGAAATTGATTTAGACTTGTAATTTTAAGTTGAAATCTTCCTGAGTTGGAACATTTATGTGACCTTTGCTAAACTTCACTATATTTATACAAGTTCAGTTTATTACACTTATAAGAATTGTATAATACTTAGGTTTTGTTTATTAGGTCAAAATATTTGTAAACGAAATGGGATATATTAAATGCAATTTAAAAATATAAAATGTGTAAATAGGCCAGACTAAGCATTAGTAAAAGCTCCCCTACAAGTGACAATTAATAGTTGCTCAAAAAAATAAGATTATTATAATACGAACTTTAAAACTTTGGGAAGAGCTAGGATTTTGAATCTGTGACTTATTTTAAAAATCTCAGTAGACTTTTTGGAATAGATGCAGTTTCCTATGAGGAAAACAAAACAAACTTCTCATATTTAACTTATCCAGAGTAAATCAACCCTTCCTTTAATCTTTCAAACTTCTATAATTGTATCAATCAAAATAAAGGTTTAAAAATTATTTATTTATTTGGCTGTGCTGGGTCTTAGCTATGGCATGCATGTGGGATTTAGTTCCCCGACCAGGGATCTAACTTGGGCCCCCTGTGTTGGAAGCGCGGAGTCAGCCACTGGACCACCAGGAAAGTCCCTAAAGTGTTTTATGTTGTTGTTGTTCTGTTTGTTTTTTGTATTTATCGCTTTGCTCTCCTGCAGTGAAATTCCAGAGCACAGGGACAATGTCTCATTTATATTTGGTTCTGCAGTGTCTGGCATAAGGCTTTGGTACACAGTAAGTGCTCAATAAATGCTGAACACAATGCAAAGGCTCTGGAAAAGATGGCACAGTGTGACAAAATGGCTCAAATTTACATTTATTCATTGTCAAGATTCGTGTACCAAAGCAGTACAAGTGTATCCGAGGTGACTTGAAGCATGATTAACATTTTGGTCAAATCTCAAAGGGAGAAAATTGTGTAACAGCTCATCTCTCTTCCTATCCATTCTTGTGTCAGTTAAATCCACAGGAATTGTTGTTGGTCTTTTAACTTTGTGCATCTTGTCCTTGAGTAACACTGAGGCTTCTGAATTCATTGAATGTTTCTGGATCTTGACTTAAACATTGACTTTGCGGTAGTGAAAACAACTTGGAAGGAAGGAACCTGCACTCAAGTCCTGATCCTGTCACAAGTCAAATACAACAGAGCAGCTGTACAGCCTGGTTCAGTTGCTTACCCTCTCTGCGTATTGCTTTCCTTGTCAGTAAAAGAAAATGATATCAGTATCTATCTTGTAAGGCCAACTGGCCCGAGGCAGGGGAACACAATTAGATTCACAGGTTGCATCAGACCGAAACTCTCCGGACCACCCATTTCCAGAAACTGACCTGGAGACTTTCCGGACCACCCAGTTCCAGGAACTGACCTGGGGACTTTGCACCCGGCCCAGCCTTCCCACCTTTCGAGGGGCGGGACTAACGGTCCCCCAGGATACCCGAAAAGACCACCAAATAAGGAATACCCTGCGCCCTCCCAGATTCACCACACCCCTTTCCCTTCTTCCCCTATAAAATCTTGCCCAACCCTCGCCCGGGTGCGACTTCTCTGGCCCCTTTTTCTTGGGCCAGTGAACCTCGCCCGGGAGCGCTCCCTAATAAAGCTCACTTGAAGCTTTCCTCTGTTTTGCGGTGCCGTTTGTTAAGATCCGACCTCACATATCTCATAGCAACTCTGTTTATAAAATGCAGTCATGGTGGTTAAGAATCCTCCTGCCAATTCAGGGGACACGGGTTCGAGCCCTGGTCCAGGAAGATCCCACATGCCGTGGAGCAACTAAGCCTGTGCACCACAACTACTGAGCCTGTGCTCTGGAGCCCATGTGCCACAACTACTGAGCCCGTGTGCCACAACTACTGAAGCCCGTGCACCCGAGAGCCCGTGCTCCACAACAAATAAGCCACCGCAATGAGAAGCTCGTGCACCACAACAAAGAGTAGCCCCCGCTCGCTGCAACTAGAGAAAGCATGCATGCAGCAACAAAGACCCAATGCAGCCATAAAGAAAGAAATTTAATTATTTTAAAAATGTAATCATAATGTATAAATTCAGGGCAACTATACAAATGGAAGACTCATGCTATATGCTCAGAAGAACTGTTTCTCTCTCTGTCTCGACATTGCCTTCTAGGTCCTTTCTACTCAGAGTGTGGCCTGTGGCCCAGCAGCACCAGCCTCGCCTGGAGCTTGTTGGATGTGCAGAATCGCAGTCTCGCTCCCCAGCCCTACCGGATCAGAGGCTGCATGTTGACAAAGTCCCAGATGACTGCACGTTCCAGCTTGAGAAGCACTGTCTACACAGGGCTGAAGGGGTGAGTGTGTTCCTTTGTTATTGCTGCTGTAATAAATCAAAACAAACTGAGTGCTTGAAACAAGAAAATTATATGATCTTACCGTTCTGGAGGCAGAAGTCCTAAACTTAAGGTGTGGGCAGGCCTGGTTCCTTCTCAGGCTCCAGGGGAGTTTCATCTCCTTGACTTTCCAGCTCCTGGAGGCGCCTGCATCCTGGGCTCGTGGCCTCTATCCCCGTCGTCGCTCCGACCACTGCCTCTGGCTTCAACCTTCCTCTCTGACTCTGACTCCCCGGCCTAGCCTCTTTCACTAACAGGACCTTTGTGATGACAGTGGGCCGCCGGATAACCCAGGATACCCTTCCCACCTCAAGTTCTTAAACTTTAATCACTTCTACAAAAGTCCGTTTTGTCGTATAAAGTAACATATTCACAGGGGGATTTGGACATGACATCTCTGAGGGGCCATTGTTCTGTCTGTAACAGATTCTGTGCGACTAAGTTTTGCTCAGTTGATCGGAAATCTATTTCAAAACAGCGGCAACTCAATGACATGCTCGCATTAGTTCGTTGATTCAGTCATTTGTATCCTTAGTGTTTCAGGGCCTAAAGACTGCCCAACAATCCACTTATGCTCTCTGTCCTCACTCTCTTCCACTCCCACCCCCTCCCCCGAAATCCTTTCTCTTCCATGTGCCCACCTCACATTTCACCTTTACTCTCAAGGGATGACTTGGCCTCCCATTTCACAGAGAAGTTACAGCCCACCGGACTTTTTTTTTTTTTTTCAGTCTCACTGTGTGGCAAGCGGAACTTCCCTGACCATGTATTGAACCCGCATCCCCTGCAGTGGAAGCGCAGAGTCTTAACCACTGGACGACAAGGAAAGCTCGACCAGACATATTTGATGATAGGTGATTCTGTAATATTTTGGCATATATCCTAGAAGGAGTTCAGAGAATTAGGTAGAATTGCTATAATAAAACTCCTTTCACTCCTTCTATGTACTTATTATACAAACAGGGTGTTTCGTTTTGTTTTTTTTTTAAATCTGCATTATAAAAAGAAAAATATGAATAGAACTGATGCAAAGCTTGTTTTATTTTATTAATATGTAATATTTATCCACAGATATATGAATTAAAATTTAAAGGCCCTACTCATCTCATTAGGAGATATACTTCAATAATATTTTATGTTTTATGTTAATAGTTATTATCAAAATTATAAAAAGTTATACTATCTTATGTGCTAAAATAATTATATCTAAGTTGAGGGTGAATATTTTATTACATTCATATTTTGTTGCAGATAAATATTGATTAATAGAATATAGAATATACTATAATAGAATATAGTATAAAATTCAGTTATGGAAATTAAAAGAATATGAATGGTCAAGGAATGAAGGTACATTTTGAAATTGCTAAACTGTTTTTAAAAAGAGCTTGTTTATTTTTTTTAGCGTGTTTATCTTCTCAATGTGCGATGGTGGATACCAAATTGCTAGAGTATTTTGAATTGATTGACGGTATTTAAAAGATATAATAATTTTTGATATGCTAGAAATTACATCCTTTGCAAAGAAAATGTTTGGATGTCAAATTTAAAATGTGTTAATTGTACATAGTTTTTCAAACATTTTTAAGGGTGCTGAGCAAAACAGTTTGAAGAACCATGAGCTGAAACATTGGTTCTCAAGCTTAAGCACGCACCAGGATCCCTGGAAGGTGGTTAAAACGCAGGTCGCTTGTCTCCTCCGCGGACACATTTCTCACTCACTGGGTCCGGAGTGGAGCTGGGGAATTTGCATTTTTCATCAGTTCCCAGGTGGTGCGAACGCTGCTGGCCCACGCCCTGAGGACCGCAGTCCTGCTCTAGAATTACTAGCCTACGCGCAGCTGACTAAACTGGAAACACGGGTATCCTCCTGCCCCTCCTCCTCCCACAGCCTCCCAAACAATCACGACCTAGTCTTTCCCATTTACTCCACCAGCAAATAGGAAGCGAGTGCAACCGTCCCTCCCCATCCCCTGCCCCGGTCCAGCGCAGCCCCGCCCTCACCTGGGTCCCCGCCGCAGCCCCCCTCCCGCCATCTCTCCGCAACACAGCCAGAAAGACCTTCCCGAAGTCCAGCCACAATTAGTCACACGCTTGCTCAGAACCTTCCCTAACCCTCCGTTACACTGAAGATGCAAGACCAAATATCCTCCTGTGTCTCTTGGTCTCAGCTTATTTTTAGAGCTTCATTCCCCGTCTCCAATCCTCACCACGACTGTAAACTCCAAGTCTACTGACGTATTTCTTGTCCTTTAATGTGCTCTGCTCTTTCTCACCTCTGGGATGCAATTTAAACTCTGGGGAAAACTCCTCTGCTCCCCCAACGCTTGTTCACTGGGCTGAGGCCTACTCACCTCCAGATTGCTTCTTAGAAGTCACTTAGTCCAGAGCTCATCCTGGACTCTTTACAACCAGCTCAAATCCCGCTAAATGTGCTCTCATGGCCCCGCTGCTGGCTTCAAGAATCACACATCACATTTGATGGTACTTGCCTGTTTGCTTGCCTGTCTCTCTCCCTCCAACCAATGCTGAAATGAGCAGAGAATAGTCATGGTCCCTGCCGCTAGCATTTCCACAGAAGACGGTGGCAGGAAGACAAACACACAGAGAAAGAGAAGACAGTATGGTTTACTGTGAAAGTGAGTGACACAGAGTGTAAGTGCAACAGAAGTTTCAAAAGAAGGGAAATCGTGCTCGATGGATTGTTTGGAGGAGACCAAATGAAGACCCTGAATCCCCACATTTTCTTTTAATGACTTTTCTGGTTGAGGACAAACGGCATTTTGTGAGCCTTTGGGCAAGGCAGTGAGCTATTTATTTAGCATGAATTTTTTCCGAGACTGGGAGCTATCATATGAAGAGAGGCTGGGCAGCCTGCCGTACGACCTTAGTGCAGTGAGTTCAAAGCTTGTAATTGCTATTGATTATTATTATTTTTGCATCAGTTCACATCTGGTCCAAGGGAATATAGACAGATAGAGAATTACAGTTTTTGGAAACTGCATGGAGTTTTATTACAGCAAAGTGGTGACAAATGGTTCCTCCAAAAGCTAGTTTAGTAAACTGCTGTAGTTGAAAAAGACGTAATGATAGTGTTTTCTTTCAAAGATATTTAAAGGCACACATTTTCATTCAATTCAAGTCTTATATACTATACAGGGTGAAAGTACTCAAAGATTCTAAGAATCATGCATTCTTACATCTATGACAAAGGCAGTTTTAAAAAGCCTTTTTAACAAACATTAAATTTTAACAGGGACCTCCCTGGTGGCTCAGTGGATGACTCCACGCACCCAATGCAGGGGGCTCAGGTTCGATCCCTTGTCAGGGAACTAGATCCCACATGCATGCCGCAACTAAGGAGCCCGCATGCCGCAGCTAAGGAGCTGTCAAGCCGCAAATAGACCTGGTGCAACTTTATAAAGAGATAAATATTAAAACAAAAAAAGTTGATGTTTAAAAAAAATTTAGCAAATATTAAACATTTTAACAAATATTCTAAATGTTGACCTGGCATTTGTGGTACGCAGGCTTCTCTCTGTTGTGGTCTGTCCCGCTGCGGAGCACAGGCTCCGGACGCGCAGGCTCAACGGCCATGGCTCACGGGCTCAGCCGCTCTGCGGCATGTGGGATCTTCCCGGACCGGGGCACGAACCCGTGTCCCCTGCATCGGCAGTAGGACTCTCAACCACTGCGCCACTAGGGAAGCCCTGACCTGGCATTTTTATTTAAAAGTTTAAATTTCCTGATAGTAGTGGTTGTTAAAATACCATACAGCAAAAATGTAAGTTTCTCCCGTGTGAGAAGCAATTTGGTTCTGCTCTCACTTGTCCATGTGACCATCAAGTAATAGAAGTACCTGCCCATGTGTTTGCATAACTTACTTACAAATAAATATTATACATGTTTATTTAACATATACTGCTGCAGTGTCCCTGATCATTTCTGTAAAGAAAGTATCCAGAAAAAAATTAAGTCTCCAAATAAAATCCTTCAGGGACAAAAGGGAATAGCTACAAATAGGGCAGGAACATCTGAGAGTGTGACTTGCAGACACAGGAGCAGGGGCGCTTGCAGACTAGGAAGCCCTTCTGGAGAAATGATCTGGGGCAGCATAGTAAGGAGGTGTATGAATGTTCGTGGGAGGCCGTTCTGAACATAAAGGGCAATAGAACACAAGCGGTGGGTTTTGTGGAGCGGGCGAGGGAGACAAAGCCTGCAGTCAGAGGATGGGCTTGGGCAGAGCCATGCATGAGCCACGTGTAGGAGGTTGGAGGGCCAGAAATGCACACAGATGCCAAACGAGTCAGGTCTGCGTGAAGCTGGGAAGGCCGAAAAAAGGCAGCGGATAGGAATGTAGCAAACAAGGGCAGAACTGTCGGAGCGGGTGATGTGTGGCTGGAGAGGAAGGGGCACAGGGGAACAGTGAGGATGAGGGAGGAAACACGTCACGATACTGACGATGCACAAAAGTGAAGCGTGCGCAGTGATTTTGTGAGATCGATGCTGTATGTTCTTTAGAGGAAGTAGCTATAGGGGTTCCACAAGGGCGACCAACTCATTTTTAATGCTGAAGAAAACCCACAAAGTTCACAAATGAGAAACATGAGCATTAGTTTTTAATGCCATTAATAGGTTGGATGAGATTGGGGGCGTTATTAAAGACCCACACCAAACCATATCAAAGTGAAAGAGAATTTCATACTGATGAATAGGGAAAGTATGGTTCCATGTACCACACAATAATTTTGGAGTATATAAAATTTATTAATTGGACTGACCCTGTTAAAATAATGATTGTGCATACCTGTGCAGTACATGGCTAGGTTTATAAAATACAGCATAAGAATATTAAATATACTTTACCATCAAAGTTAAGAAGAGTCCACTATACTTGACTGAATGCATTCTCCAAATAAGGAACAGTGTAAATGAGAACTTTTCACAGCCTCGACTCAAGGGTCATACACAGATACGAGTGGATAAGCAGAGAAGTAAATATTAGCTTCTTCCAGCAACTTATTTGCTTCTGAGGCTTAAAATATTGAATACATTCTCACTTTTCTACTGTGCTTTATAAGGAAGTTAGTTGCAGAGCCTAAGGGACTGAAAAAAAATTGACTTAAACAGAACGATTCTTTCCTGGAAAATATATGGTGTGATTTGTAAAAGGAATATCTGGGGTTGTTTTGTTTTTGTTTTTACATTGTTGCGAAAGTTTGCATTCAGCGGATAGTGCATAACTCTCATTTTGGGGTTTCATAGTATGCTGATAACTTTGGCAAAATTCATGGGAACTGTCCAAATGAGACAGACTTTAAACTTACAGACAAGGAGAGTATCATGAATTCTCGAATCACGCATTGGGAGGGAGCTAAATATTTTAAATCCCTTCGGTTAGCTCCTCTCACAGCAGACCCAGATGCTAGTGTGAACTCCTGGTTAATGACCTTGTTCAAGGTCACCGAATAAATCTGTTTCAGTCCTAGGGCTGGACTTCTAATCTCAGAGTCCTTACATGTAGCCTGTCTCCTGAACTGAGAGACAGGCTACATGTAGACAGGCTACAGTCTATTAATTGCCATTAATAGACTCATTAGGTACTGTGGGTTTTCAAATCTGATTTAAAAATTCAATGTGAGTAAACCATGAATACAGATAACACATATGCAATTTATGTACTTTGCAGCATTGCTTAGCGTTGAGTAAAAATCTAGACGCCCTCAAGTCCAGACAAATGTACCTTTAGAAATGCTTTTTTTGACCAACAAACTGTTGAAATCATTGATTTTAAATTAGCTGTCAACATTGAAAAATTAGAAGATTTTTGTAGCTGGCTTTCTGGCTTCTTTTAACATTTTTAAAGAACTGATCTAATGTACAGCATACTGAATATAGACAACAATAGTATTATAGTCATCAAAGTTGCTAAGAGACTGGAACTTAATTATACCAACCACTGAAAGGAAATGATAGTTATGTAACCTGATAGAGGTGCTAATTATCGCTACAATGACAGTCACACTACAATATGAAATGTATTAAATTGATGTGTACACTTTAAATTTGCACAATGTTATATGTCAAGTATATTTCAATAAACATTTTCCTAACGAGTTGAGGATGTTGGCCTATAGTCTCAAATGATAAAAATCTCCTGGAACTAGGGAGCACGGCCCCGTTCAGATGGCATAGTTCATCCCCGCCTTCACATGTCTTCTTCATCCTTTACATGAAGAGCCTGGCCCTGCAGGCACGTGAACCCTGCAGTAGTTCCAAGGCCATTTTCCTGAGCTGCCAGACTCTTTACGAGGGATGGTCCTTTCATTTCATCTTTCTTATCATCTCATCTTTCTCCATTTACCTTTCTCTGCTCCCATTGTTTCCATTCCAACTACTCCCTTTCCCTGAATATAAAGTACATTATTCTCTATCTAAAATACTCATTGTGCCCTAAATACAATGTGTACATGTTGTTATTCATTATTGTACACATGCTATTGATTTACCTTGCCCAAACGGCTTTCTCTATAATATCCCTATTCTCCAGGGCAACTTTCTACGTACTTTCCTATCAGTTCTAATACTTTTTTTAAAAAATTGAAGTATAGTTGATTTACAGTGTTTCAGGTGTATAGCAAAATGATTCAGTATACATATATATATTTACATATACAAACATATATATTGTTTTTCATATTCTTTTCCATTATAGGTTATTACAAGATATTGAATACAGTTCTCTGTGCTATATGGTAGGTCTTGTTGTTTATCGATTTTATTTTATTTTTTGCAAAACTAAATTTTACTTAAACCACAAATACATTACTTTTTGCGAAGAGATCCATGACGCATAACTAGACAGTGAGGTCAGATAGCCACATAGCTCACGTTTAAGTCCACAGGGCCTCACAGGTGATGAGGGAGTGGCCACAGGCCCTTGGACACAGATGTCTGGGCTGGTTCTAGGGGGTGACAGTTCAGGCTGAAGTTTAGTGCCATAAATACTGGTTTCACTTGAGTATCACACAGTGGCAGCTCTTGATGTTATTAAAAAGGACACATAGAGAGATATGGGGATATATGTATATGTATAGCTGATTCACTTTTTTATACACCAGAAACTAACACACAATTGTAAAGCAATTATACTCCAATAAAAATGTTAAGAAAAAGAAAGGACACATTGCACTAAGGGAAGGTTACAGACGGGTTTGGTGAATGACTAATTCTCACTAATAAACACACAAACTTAAGTTACTGTATCAGCCATTCTAACATCTGTATAGAAATTCCCAGGAAGATGTGTTCCTAAAGGCTAATTGTAAACCAGGACGTACATTTTGGAAGTTGGTCCCTTGCAGTGCCTGCAACAGGAGTGTCCTTGAGACGCTGTGGTGGCAGGACAGGTCACTTTCCCGAAGAGCTATCAGGGTCTAGCAGCTTCATCTTTCAATCCCCCGTTGGTGCACGTGGGCTTTGGGGGTCGTGATGGGGAGGACAGGGCAGAGGCACTCCTCAATAAATAAGGCCGGGTACAGACTTGGGCTTCACGCTCCATCCTGCAGTTCTCCCATCCCTTAGCCCAAGTGAGTGACTGAGGAAGAAGGAACAGCAGCCAGCAGGGTGGGAGGGGCCATCCTGCTCCCCTGCTGGGGTCTCCCCGAGTTGCTGGTGGTTGAGCACGCTGACGAGGGCTGGTGTTTCCTTTCTGCAAAAGCGCCAGTGCACAGGGGTAGGATGCAGGGTGGGGCTGTCCTGGAGCCTCTCTAGTGACAATTCATGGGACAGCAGTATGGAAGCCGCTTAATGGCCCGGCCAACCTGGTCCTTTTTGAGAGCAGCTGACCCGTGAAGGAGAAGCTCCAGCCCGCGGACTTCAGTGTTTCCTGTGGGGCAGCAAGCAGAGGAACTGGGCCACATGTGCGTGGGGAAGCTGGCGTGCTGGCCTCAGACCTGCCCAGAAGGACAACGACCAGCCCTGGGGTCTGCTTAGTGTGGCGGTGCTCCAGCCCAGGCGGCTCCCACTTCCTGCCGGGAGAAAGAATGCTGCCTCACCCTTGCGGGGAGGCAGGGCTGTGAGGTGGTCAGTCTCCTCTCTGCTGGAGGGTCAAGTGTGGTTCAAGTCACAACTTCAGCAGACTCCGCTGTTTAACCAGTTTCTGTTCCCTGAGGAAACAAAGAAAGACCCAAAGAACCAAATCCTACACAACAGTAAACACGGTTTCTCCACAGTATTGCTTAGCCAGCAATCCAGTCATCCCGAAGGTCCCGAGCCCGCCGGCGCCGCGCTGGGCGGGACAGGGTTACATCTGGACCCCAGCAGAGGGCGGGGTCGCTGGGCCGAGCGGTCCGGCTTGAGCTTGACCAGGGTGTTGGTGGGTACAGGAACTTGGCGTAAGATGCGACCTTGCCATCTGCCCCCAACTCAACGCCTTCCAACAGGAAGACGATCTCGGAAGACATGAACACACACCGCCGGATGGATCCTCTGCTTCTGGCTGTCCACCCTCAGGCCACTGGCCCGCAGGCCTTCTCCACAGGTCTGGACCGAGAAGGTTGCACACAGGGACCGCTGGGCGCAGATCAGCACAATCCTGCTGTGCTTGGTATCCTACTGCCTCATGTTCTTGGTGAAGTGGGCCTCCTTCAGGCCTTTGTGTCTCGGGATCCGTATACATGTTTGATTCTTTGGACCAAGGCACATCCCACTGCGTTTGCAGAACCTCGAGCAAGCAGCGCTGGGAGGCAGCTGGCCTTCTCTGGCACTGCCCCATCCAGGTCCAAGTCGAGGCCCAGGCCGGGGGTGCGGATGGCTATCGATTTTACATATAGTAGTTTGTAACTGTTAACCCCAAACTCCTAATTTATGCCTCCCCCCCTTTCCCCTTTGGTAAGCATAAGTTTGTTTTCTATGTCTGTCAGTCTATTTCTGTTTTGTAAATAAGTTTCACTTGCATCATTTTTTAATATTCCTTGTGTACATGATATCATATATTTGTCTTTCTCTATCTTACTGACTTCACTTAGTATGATCATGTCTAGGTCCATCCATGTTGCTGCAAATGGCGTTATTTGATTCTTTTTTATGGCTGAGTAGTATTCCAGTATCACTTCTTAAGTGAAGACTTCTCGAATCAGCCCACTTCCATCCTCTCCAGTGTTCCTCACTTCCTCCTCCTGGATCTTCTGTTACAGCACATAGCAACTTGCCTTGTGGTAATCTGGCTATTTATCTACCCAGCCTGCCCCAATCGCACCCCCCCAGAACTGTGTTATTTGCCTCTTTGACCTCAGGATCTGGCTTTCTTCCACTTCCAGGTAGCTTCTTCCACTCCAGATTAACTCTGAAAGGAAACCCCTCCTCTGAAAGTTTGAGGCAAGCACCACTGCTAGCTGAGCAGTTTGGTCCAGCTAGCTTGACCTACCAAGATAGGGGGACTGGACATTCCTCTCTAAGTTGCTGGTTCAGGAACCCTTCCAAATGTCCTTGACAACAGGGATAAGTCTGTTGTGATGTACCAGTCCCTGACCTTGGGACGTATGGCACAGAGTAAAGAATACAAATTACTAATATCTGCAGTCTAATGTGTTGTTTGACCTATTAGATAATTGAGTGGAGCGTTGTGACTGCTGTTCGTAGATGCTGTAAGACCCCAATTTCATTCCTATTCTCTACAACTAAAAGTTCACAAGAAATCCAGCAAACCACCCATGTCTAGTTTTTTGTTTCATGTTGCTTATAGGTGCATTTTAAAAAATAAACACACAGAGTCCATGTTTATGTGGAAGCCTCAAAGCGTGGTGTTTCCGTTGTCTCACTGGTTTTGCAGAGGCAGAGCTGGATCCAACCACTGATAGCACAGAAGTTTGTTTAGGGCACAGGCAGGGGAGCCCTACATTGAGCTGGGGTGGTCCAAAGAGGCTTTTGCAGAACACACTCTTGCTTGAAGAAGGAGGTACTTGCTTGAAGGGAGTGTGCACACACTTTCTGGTTCTTGACTTTCCCTAATGTGGGGATGGGGATTAAGATGGGGTAGAGCAGAGTTG
The DNA here is from genome assembly GCF_008692025.1 of Phocoena sinus. Classification (NCBI taxonomy): domain Eukaryota; kingdom Metazoa; phylum Chordata; class Mammalia; order Artiodactyla; family Phocoenidae; genus Phocoena; species Phocoena sinus. Next base: position 561,596 of record NC_045778.1, on the reverse strand, counting down.
CTTGGCATAAGAGCCTGTCACTTTCCAGAAGGGGTAGCACCACCAGGCAGCACTGTATCATTTCAACTTAAAAAGGAACATAAATTTTTGGTTCAAGAGCTATCAGAACTGCTTCTGGGCAGTGTCACAGTGTGTTGATCTTGGGGAGTTTGGGCCCTGCTTTTGACCTTTGCTAAATCTAAAACCTTAATGAAAATGATATGTTCTGCAAGTAGCATTATTTCGCTCTTTTTCATGGCCGAGTAATATTCCATTGTATATATACTGTATAGTACAGGGAACTCTACTCAATACCCTGTAATGACCTAGATGGGAAAAGAATCTAAAAAAGACTGGAGATATATATATATATATATATATATATATATATATATATATATATATATATAAAACTGATTCACATTTCTGTACACCTGAAACTAACACAACATTGTAAATCAACTATACTCCAATAAAAATTAATTTTAAAAAAAGAGAAAAAATGATATGCTCTGGTTTCCAGCCAAGAATTGCCTTAAAAATCTTTACAGGGCTTCCCTGGTGGCACAGTGGTTGAGAGTCCGCCTGCCGATGCAGGGGACACGGGTTCGTGCCCTGGGCTGGGAAGATCCCACGTGCCGCGGAGCGGCTGGGCCCGTGAGCCACGGCCGCTGAGCCTGCGCATCCGGAGCCTGTGCTCTGCAGCAGGAGAGGCCACAACAGTGAGAGGCCCGTGTACAGCAAAAAAAAAAAAAAAATCTTTACAGAGGTATATCATGGAAAATTGAAATGTTGTTGTTGACAAGGCCCTGGTCAGTTGGCCCAGATATAATTTGATCTGAAGCATTACCTGTGGAAACCTGATGTTTAGGACCCACATCACAAAGAAACTCAGCCTCCCCACCTGTTCTCACACCCACCCCAACTTCAAAAGGCTGATATACTCCACCACATACTGCTGATTTATGGCATTGAACTTGGTGTTTCCATGATCCCACTGTTTCTGGGGCGCCTTCACTGCCATGTAATATTATACGTTCTCCCATTGGTTCTTAGGATCTCCTAGTCCACAAAGACACCCAAGTTGTTGGAATACTGACCAAGTATGGCATCCACTGGGAGGATTTTTCCAAGGAGAAATCAAAGGAAAAATCACAAAGGAAGTACAACTGCATACTTGTCTTGTAAACAAGATTATAACCAATGATCCTCTGAAAGTAATATACTCATTATTGTATATCATTCTAGGATACTTCCTATAAAAAATATCAGAAAGCCCAGAGGGAGGGCATTCAAGATGGCGGAAGACCAAGACGTGGAGATTACCTTCCTCCCTACAAATACTTCAAAATACATCTACATTTGGAACAACCCCTACAGAACATCTACTGAACACTGGAAGAAGACCTCAGACCTCCCAAAAGGCAAGAAACTCCCCACGTACCTGGATAGGGCAAAAGAAATAAGCAAAAACAGAGACAAAAGAATAGGGACGGGACCTGCACCAGTGGGAGGGAGCAATGAAGGAAGAAAGGTTTCCACACACGAGGAAGCCCCTTCGTGGGCGGAGACTGAGGGGAACTTCGGAGCCGCGGAGGAGAGCGCAGGCACAGGGGTGCGGAGGGCAAAGTGGAGAGATTCCCGCACAGAGGTTCAGGGCCGACCAGCACTCACCAGCCCGAGAGGCTTGTCTGCTCCCCCGCCGGGGCGGGCGGGGCTGGGAGCTGAGGCTTGGGCTTTGGTCAGAGCGCAGAGAGAGGACTGGGGTTGGCGGCGTGAACACAGTCTGAAGAGAGCTAGTGCGCCACAGCTAGCCGGGAGGGAGTCCGGGGAAAAGTCTGGACCTGCCGAAGAGGCAAGAGGAGACTTTTTCTTCCCTCTTTGTTTCCCGGTGCGCGAGGAGAGGGGATTAAGAACGCTGCTTAAAGGAGATCCAGAGACGGGCGCGAGCCACCGCTAACAGCGCGGACCCCAGAGACGGCCATGAGACGCTAAGGCTGCTGCTGCCGCCAAGAAGACTGTGTGCAAGCACGGGTCACTATCCACACCCCCCTTCCGGGGAGCCTGTGCAGCCCGCCACTGCCAGGGTCCCGGGATCCAGGGACAATTTCCCCGGGAGAACACACGGCGCGCCTCAGGCTGTTGCAACATCAACGTCAAGCTGGGCGCTGCAGCTGCAGGCTCGCCCTGCACCCCATACACTTCCCTCTCCCCGGCCTGAATGAGCCAGAGCCCCTGAAGCAGCTGCTCCTTTAACCCTGTCCTGTCTGAGTGAAGAACAGATGCCTTCAGGGCACCTACATGAAGAGGCGGGACCAAATCCAAAGCTGAGCCCCGGGAGCTGTGCGAACAAAGAAGAGAAAGGGAAATCTCTCCGAGCTGCCTCAGGAGCAGCGGATTAAATCTCCACAATCATCTTGATGTACCCTGCATCTGTGGAATACCTGAACAGACAACAAATCATCCCAAATTGAGGAGGTGGACTTTGGGAGCAACGATATATATATATATTTCCCCCCTTTTTCTTTTTTTGTGCATGTGCATGTCTATGCTTCTGTGTGTGATTTTGTCTGTATAGCTTTGCTTTTACCATTTGTCCTAGGGTTCTGTCTGTCCTTTTTTTTTCTTTTTTTTTAGCATAGTTTTTAGCACTTGTTATAATTTGTGGACTTGTTTTTTGGTCTAGTTGCACTCTTCTTTCTTTATTTTTATTACATTTAAATTTTTAAAAAATTATTCTTATTTAATAACTTTATTTTATTTTACTTTATGTTATTTCATTTTATTTTATTTTATCTCTTCCTTTCTTTCTTCCTTTTTTTCTCCCTTTTATTCTGAGCTGTGTGGATAACAGGCTCTTGGTGCTCCAGCCAGGTGTCAGGGCTGTGCCTCTGAGGTGGGAGAGCCAAGTTCAGGACACTGGTCCACAAGAGACCTCCCAGCTCCATGTAATATCAAATGACGAAAATCTTCCAGAGATCTCCATCTCAACGTTAAGACCCAGCTCCACTCAACAACCAGCAAGTTACAGTGCTGGACACCCTATGCCAAACAACTAGCAAGACAGGAACACAACCCAAGCCATTAGCAGAGAGGCTGCCTAAAATCATAATAAGGTGACAGACACCCCAAAACACACCATCAGACATGGACCTGCCCACCAGAAAGACAAGATCCATCCTCATCCAACAGAACTCAGGCATTAGTCCCCTCCACCAGAAAGCCTACACAACCCACAGAACCAACCTTAGCCACTGTGGACAGACACCAAAAACAATGGGAACTACGAACCTGCAGCCTGTGAAAAGGAGACCCCAAATACAGTAAAATAAGCAAAGTGAGAAGAAAGAGAAACACACAGCAGATGAAGGAGCAAGGTAAAAACCCACCAGACATAACATATGAAGAGGATATAGGCAGTCTACCTGAAAAAGAAGTCAGAATAATGATAGTAAAGATGATCTAAAATCTTGGAAATAGTATGGAGAAAATATAAGAAACATTTAACAAGGACATAGAAGAACCAAAGAGAAAACAAACAATGATTAACAACACAATAAATGAAATTAAACATTCTCTAGAGAGGATCAGTAGCAGAATAACTGAGGCAGAAGAACAGGTAAGTGACCTGGAAGACAAAAGAATGGAAATAACTACTGCAGAGCAGAATACAGAAAAAAGAATGAAAAGAATTGAGGACAGTCTCAGAGACTTCTGGAACAACATTAAAGTCACCAACATTCGAATTATAGAGGTCCCAGAACAAGAAGAGAAAAAGAAAGGGACTGAGAAAATATTTGAAGAAATTATACTGGAAAACTTCTCTAATCAAGTCCAGTAAGCAGGGTGGGAGGGAGGGAGATGCAAGAGGGAAGAGATATGGGAACATATGTATATGTATAACTGATTCACTTTGTTATAAAGCAGAAACTAACATACCATTGTAAAGCAATTTTACCCCAATACAGATGTTAAAATAAAAAAAAAAGAATGCTTCAATAATATCTTCCCATAAACTTTTCTGTTGCTGATGTTTTGTGACACACAGCCTTTGCAAATATTGCAATCACCATGTACTGCTTTTCACTGAGACTTGTTTTGGGAAAAAAGAAGAATTTAACAGGATATATTTTTGCTAGAATTAGAAAATAAAAGATTGAGACTAAAAAAAAAAAAAAAAGTCCAGTAAGCACAGAGAGTCCCATACAGGATAAATACAAGGAGAAAAATGTCAAGACACATATTAATCAAACTATCAAAATTAAATACAAAGAAAAAATATTAAAAGCAGCAAGGGAAAAACAACAAATAACATACAAGGGAATCCCCATAAGGTTAACAGCTGATCTTTCAGCAGAAACTCTGCTGAAGGGAGTGGCAGGACATATTTAAAGTGACAAAAGGGAAAAACCTACAACCAAGGTTACTCTATCCAGCAAGGATCTCATTCACATATGACGGAGAAATTTAAACCTTTACAAACAAGCAGAAGCTGAGAGAATTCAGCACCACCAAAGAAGCTTTACAACAAATGCTAAAGGAACGTCTCTAGGCAAGAAACACAAGAGAAGGAAAAGACCTACAATAACAAACCCAAAACAATTAAGAAAATGGGACTAGGAACATATATATCGATAATTACCTTAAATGTAAATGGATTAAATGCCCCAACCAAAAAACATAGATTGGTTGAATGGATACAAAAACAAGACCCTTATATATGCTGTTTACAAGAGACACACTTCAGACCTACGGACACATCCAGACTGAAAGTGAGGGGTTGGAAAAAGATATTCCAAGCAAATGGAAATCAGAAGAAAGCTGGAGTAGCAATTCTCATATCAGACAAAATAGACTTTAAAGTAAAGACTATTATAAGAGACAAAGGAGGACACTACATAATGACAAACGGATCAACCCAAGAAGAAGATATAACAATTGTGAATATGTATGCACCCAACATAGGAGTACCTCAATACATAAGGCAAATAGTAACAGCCATAGAAGGGGAAATCGACAGTAACACAATCATAGTAGGGGACCTGATATTTATAGGACAGTCCATCCAAAAACAATAGAATGCACATTCTTCCCAAGTGCTCATGGAACATTCTGCAGGCTAGATCATATCTTGGATCACAAATCAAGCCTTGGTAAATTTAAGAAAAGTGAAATCGTATCAAGTATCTTTTCTGCCAACAACGCTATGAGACTAGATATCAGTTACAGGAAAATATCTCTAAAAAATTGCACACACATGGAGACGAAACAATACACTACTTAATAACCAAGAGATCACTGAAGAAATCAAACAGCAAATTAAAAAATATCTAGAAACAAATGACAATGAAAACACGACGACCCAAAACCTATGGGATGCAGCAAAAGCAGTTCTATGAGGGGAGTTTATAGCAATACAATCCTACCTTAAGATACAAGAAACATCTCAAATAACCTAACCTTACACCTAACACAATTAGAGAAAGAAGAACAGAGAAACGTCAAAGTTAGTAGAAGGAAAGAAATCATATAAATCAGATCAGAAATAAATGAAAAAGAAATGAAGGAAACAACAGCAAAGATCAATAACACTAAAAGCTGTTTTTTTGAGAAGATAAACAAAATTAATAAACCATTATCCAGACACATCAAGTAAAGATGGGAGAAGACTCAAATCAATAGAATTAGAAATGAAAAAGGAGAAGTAACAACTGAGACTGCAGAAATACAAAGGATCATGAGAGATTACTACAAGAAACTACACGCCAATAAAATGGAAAACCTGGAAGAAATGGACAAATTCTCAGAAATGCACAACCTTCCGAGACTGAACCAGGAAGAAATAGAAAATATGAATAGACAAATCACAATCACTGAAATTGAAACTGTGATTAAAAATCTCTTAATAAAAAAAAATCTCTTAATAAACAAAAGCCGAGGACCAGATGACTTCACAGGCGAATTCTATCAAACATTTAGAGATGAGTTAACACCTTCTCAGTTTAATCCTTCTCAAACTGTTCCAAGATATAGCAGAGGGAGGAACACTCCCAAACTAATTCTACAAAGCCACCATCACCCTGATACAAAAACCAGACAAAGATGTCACAAAGAAAGAATACTAAAGACCAACATCACTGATGAATATAGATGCAAAAATCCACAACAAAATACTAGCAAACAGAATCCAACAGCACATTAAAAGGATCATACACCATGATCAAGTGGGGTTTATCTCAGGAATGCAAGGATTCTTCAATATATGCAAATCAATCAATGTGATACACCATAGTAACAAATTGAAGGAGAAAAACCATATGATCATTTCAATAGATGCAGAGAAACTTTCAATAAAATTCAACACCAATTTATGCTAAAAACCTTCCAGAAAGTAGGCACAGAGGGAACTTACCTTGACATAATAAAGGCCATATATGACAAACCCACAGTCAACATCATCCTCAATGGTGAAAAACTGAAACCATTTCCACTAAGATCAGGAACAAGACAAGGTTGTCCACTCTCACCACTATTATTCAACATTGTTTGGGAAGTTTTAGCCACAGCAATAAGAGAAGGAAAAGAAATAAAAGGAATCTAAATCGGAAAAGAAGAAGTAAAGCTGTCACTGTTTGCAGATCACATGATACTATACATAGAGAATCCTAAAGATGCTACCAGAAAACTACTAGAGCTAATTGATGAATTTTGTAAACTAGCAGGATACAAAATTTATGCATAGAAATCTCTTGCATTCCTATACACTAATGATAGAAAATCTGAAATTGAAATTAAGAAAACTCTCCCATTTACCATTGCAACAAAAATAATAAAATACCTAGGAATAAACCTACCTAAGGAGACAAAGACCTGTATGCAGAAAATTATGACACTGATGAAGGAAATTAAAGATGATACAAATAGATGGAGAGATATACCATGTTCTTGGATTAGAAGAATCAACATTGTGAAAATGACTATACTACCCAAAGCAATCTACAGATTCAAGGCAATCCCTATCAAACTACCACTGGCATTTTTCACAGAAATAGAACAAAAAATTTCACAATATGTATGGAAACACAGAAGAGCCCGAATAGCCAAAACAATCTTGAGAAAGAAAAATGGAGCTGGAGGAATCAGGCTCCCTGACTTCAGACTATACTACAAAGCTACAGTAATCAAGACAGTATGGTACTGGCACAGAAACAGAAATATAGAGCAATGGAACAGGATAGAAAGCCCAGAGATAAACCCACGCACATATGGTCACCTTATCTTTGATAAAGTAGGCAAGAATATACAGTGGAGGAAAGACAGCCTCTTCAATAAATGGTGCTGGGAAAACTGGACAGCTACATGTAAAACAATGAAATTAGAACACTTCCTAACAGCATACACAAAAATAAACTCAAAATGGATTAAAGACCTAAATGTAAGGCCAGACACCATCAAACTCTTGAGGAAAACATAGGCAGAACACTCTATGACGTAAATCACAGCAAGACCCTTTTTGACCCACCTCCTAGTGAAATGGAAATAAAAACAAAAATAAGTGGGACATAATTAAACTTCAAAGCTTTTGCACAGCAAAGGAAACCATAAACAAGACCAAAAGACAACCCTCAGAATGAGAGAAAATATTTGCAAATGAATCAACTGACAAAGGCTTAGTCTCCTAAATTTACGAGCAGCTCATGCAGTTCAATATCAAAAAGCAAACAACCCAATCCAAAAATAGGCATAGACCTAAATAGACATTTCTCCAAAGAAGATATACAGATTGGCAACAAACACATGAAAGAATGCTCAACATCATTAATCTTTAGAGAAATGCAAATCGAAACTACAGTGAGGTATCATCTCACACTCGTCAGAATGGCCATCATCAAAAGATCTAGAAACAATAAATACTGGAGAGGGTGTGGAGAAAAGGGAACCTTCTTTCACTGTTGGTGAGAATGTAAATTGATACAGCCACTATGGAAAATAGTACGGAGGTTCCTTAAAAAACTACAAATAGGGCTTCCCTGGTGGCGCAGTGGTTGAGAGTCCGCCTGCTGATGTAGGGGACACGGGTTCGTGCCCCGGTCCGGGAAGATCCCACATGCCGCGGAGCGGCTGGGCCCGTGAGCCATGGCTGCTGAGCCTGCGCGTCCGGAGCCTGTGCTCCGCAGCGGGAGAGGCCACAACAGTGAGAGGCCCGCGTACCGCAAAAAAAAAAAAAAAAAAAAAAAAAAACTACAAATAGAACTACCATATGACCCAGCAATTCCAGTATTGGCATATACCCTGAGAAAACCATAATTCAAAGAGTCATGTACCACAATGTTCATTGCAGCTCTAATTACAATGCCAGGATATGGAAGCAACCTAAGTGTCCATCGACAGATGAATGGATAAAGAAGATGTGGCACATATATACAATGGAATATTACTCCGCCATAAAAACAAATGAAATTGAGCTATTTGTAGTGAGGTGAATGGATCTAGAGTGTCATACAGAGTGAAGTAAGTCAGAAAGAGAAAAACAAATACCGTATGCTAACACATTTATATGGAATCTAAAAAAAAAAAAAGTGCTCATGAAGAACCTAGGGGCAAGATGGGAATAAAGACACAGACCTACTAGAGAATGGACTTGAGGACACGGGGAGAGGGAAGGGTAAGCTGGGACAAAGTGAGAGACTGGCATGGACATATATACACTACCAAACGTAAAATAGATAGCTAGTGGGAAGCAGCCGCAAAGCACAGGGATATTAGCTCGGTGCTTTGTGACCACCTAGAGGGGTGGGACAGGGAGTGTGGGAGGGAGGCAGAGGCAAGAGTGAAGAGATATTGTGATATATGTATATGTATAGCTGATTCACTTTGTTTTAAAGCAATTATACTCCAATAAAGATGTAAAAAAAATAAAAGTAAAATAAAAAATATCAGAAAGCCCAACTAAATGTTGATAAACTCACATAACAAAAAGTTGAGAAAGGCACCATGGGGTTACTTACATCAGAAGTACAGCAATTCACTTTGTTATAAAGCAAAAACTAACACATCTTTGTAAAGCAATTATACTCCAATAAAGATGTTAAAAATGACAAATAAAAATAAATAAATTATACTTTTACTTAAAAAAAAATAGAAGAAAAAAGAAGTACAACATTGCCATCAAGGTCTTGATGGATTCTGTATTCCCAAGTTGCCATCCTCTGACTTACCCCTTCATGGTCTCAAGGTGGTTATTACACTTCCAGGGATCAAATGAAGACAATGTCTTGCCAAATTTGCCACTGGTATTTTTTTTTTCATGAATCTGCTTTTTATTAGGTAGGAAATCTATTCTGAGAAGTCTTCCAGCAGTCTCCCACGTTTGGATCTCATGCTTGACTCTCCCTGGAAGGAGGAATGGGAATATAGTATCTGGCATTGGCAGACCTATACGTAGCCGGAATGGAGGCGGGGATATGGGTTGTGGAGGTGGGATGGGGAAAATGACTATTTTGAAGGCAACCAAGGATGCCTATCCATTCTCCCGGAACACAAAGACTTAATGATAAGGGACCATTGGCCCTTCAGTGTTTCCCAGTGGAATAGCTGTGTTCTAGACTAAGGCTATCAGAGCACCTGGGCAAACGCTGTGGATACTGATTGCTTGCTTTTTACCTGCTGTTAATCTGATCTGATTTCTGTCTAAACACTAGATGCTGCATCACCTCTCCATTCTTGCTGTTGTCCCTTCTACTTGACGTTTGAGCTAATTTCTCTGGTATTTGACTCTCAAGTCTTTCTCACAGACGTCCAGCTTATCCTTACACATCTGGCTTCTCCTATTACCTGGTTAGGTGGTGTAGGAGGCTGGGGACCCACAGGCAGCACTGGGGACTAGAGCAGAGGCGTCTGCCACACCCTCCCGTTCCTGCACTGTCCAAGTGGAGCACGCACTTTGTGCAGCAGAACACCATGCCATAACTAGTCAGGAACCATCCTCTTTTCCATTACCAGCTGGGATGGAAATTAGGAAGATAATATTTAGGGACAGAAGGATTATAAATATTATATGACAAGAAATTTACAATAATAGAAAAGCAGACCATTGCTCTTTCCCTACCCCTTCCTTCAAGAAAAAAAGTTCCTACATCTCATATGATCTCGTTGATATAAAATGCACAGAGCAGGCAAATCTATAGAGACAGAAATCAGATCAGTGGTTGCCAGGGGCTGGGAGAGGTTGGGGGGAAGTGGGAAGTGACTGTTAATGGGTATGGGTTTGGGGGAATGTGATGAAAATATTCTAAAATTGATTGCACAATTGATAGTTGCACAACTCAGTGAATATATACTAAAACCCATTAATTGTACACTTTAAATGGGTGAATTATATAATTTGTAAATTATGTCTCAATAAAGCTGTTTAAGAAAAAGAAAGTATGTGAGACTTTTTTTTAAGTTATTCATTGAATTCCAATGGTATCATAACCCACATTTCCACTTAGCCAATTCCTGGAATGTTACAAAAAAGGTATGAGAATTTTCCAGAACTCTGGTGTTGAAGAGGCATTTCTGCCCTTCAGTGTTCAAACCCAGGTTTGTTTGCCATTTGAGTGAGTAAAATGGACACCGACTGTCTTTTTTTTTTTTTAGTAAATTTATTTATTTTATTTATTTATTTTTGGCTGCGTTGGGTCTTCGTTGCTGCGCGTGGGCTTCCTCTAGTTGCAGCGAGCGGGGGTTACTCTTTGTTGCGGTGTGCAGACTTCTCATTGTGGTGGCTTCTCTTTTTGCAGAGCACAGGCTCTAGGCGTGTGGACTTCAGTAGTTGTGACACACGGGTTCAGTAGTTGTGGCTCACAGGCTCTAGAGCGCAGGCTCAGTAGTTGTGGCACACAGACTCAGTAATTGTGGCTCGTGGGCTCTACAGTGCAGGCTCAGTAGTTGTGGCGCACGGGCTTAGTTGCTCTGTGGCATGTGGGATCTTCCTGGACCAGGGCTCGAATCTGTGTCCCCTGCATTGGCAGGCAGATTCTTTGCCACTGCGCCATGAGGGATGTCTTGAGCAAAATTGCACACAGTTGCCCCATCGATTTTTGGTCCTTGCTAATATGATTTCCAGGATAATTATTACAGAAAGTTAATCCATGCTAGCAAGCTCTGTACACTGGAGGTTTTCGGTCTGTGATAGATCAGGAAAAATATCACTTTAATAATAAATATAAATATCACTTAAATAAATGTCTGAAAAACATTTTTCCTTGTATGAAAATGAATGTTCCAATCTAGTTTTTGTATATGAACATCATAGTAATCTAACTCCAAGGAGAAGTTTCTATTTTCTAACAGATAATACTATCTTCAATACATAAAAGGAAGGTGTTATTACTATGGATATTTTGTAAGGTTCTCAGTTTCTTCCCAGAATCTTTTCAACGATTACCCTGGGTGAGGGCCACTGGATATCCACACTTGCAGCTCCGAGCTTCAGAGCTTAAATTGTTCCTCTAATAGTTTTCACCCCCTTTACAATACAACAGAATAGGCTAAACGTTCACTGTCTAGAGCAGGTTCTTTAATTCTTTATGCTCTTTATCAAGGTATAATAATTCCAAGGTGTTTACTTATTCTATGCATATCTGCATATGTATGTTTTGGCCCCAAATTTGGGGAGGGTAGGCTATGAAGAGCAGATTTTGCTTGATTTTATCTTCGCCAGAAACTTCCTTAAAAACTAAAAATTTTGTAAATTAAAAAAGACCTGACATATCTTCCCGCGCGGCGCCGGCACTGCCAACTGAAGGCAGGTGGGGCAGCGCGCGATTAGGTCGGCAGGGGCTTCCCGCACCATGAAGGTGAAGATCAAGTGCTGGAACGGCGTGGTCACTTGGCTCTGGGTGGCCAACAATGAGAACTGTGGCATCTGCCGGATGGCCTTCAATGGCTGTTGCCCAGACTGCAAGGTGCCAGGTGAAGACTGCCCGCTGGTGTGGGGCCAGTGCTCTCACTGCTTCCACACGCACTGCATCCTCAAGTGGCTCAACGTGCAGCAGGTGCAACAGCACTGCCCCATGTGCCGCCAGGAGTGGAAGTTCAAGGAGTGAGGCTGCACTGCCCTACTCTCCCCTTGCCCTGAGACGGCCCCACCCCCACAGTGGCTCTGGGTGGCCATGGTTTCCACTGGGCCAGTCCCCTTTGGGCTGTGACAGGGTTGAAACGAGGACTGGAGCTGCGTTTGTTTTTTTTACCATCACAACATTGACACTTTTATCCAATAAGTAAAACTCATTAAACCACATAAGCCTGGCAAAAAAACCAAAAACAAAAACAAAGACCTGTGAGGGATTTCCCTGGTGGTGCAATGGTTAAGAATCCACCTGCCAATGCAGGGGACATGGGTTCGAGCCCTGGTCGAGGAAGATCCCACATGCCATGGAGCAACTAAGCCCTGCACCACAAGTACTGAGCCTGCGCTCTAGAGCCCAAGAGCTACAACTACTGAAGCCCGCGAACCTAGAGCCTGTGCTCCACAACAAGAGAAGCCACCACAATGAGAAGCTCATGCACCGTAACGAAGAGTGGGCCCCGCTCGCCACAACTAGAGAAAAGCCTGAGTGCAGCAACAAAGACCCAATGCAGCCAAATATAAAATAAATTAATTAAAAATAAATAAATAAAAATAAGAAAAGAAGATACATTCCTTCTAGCAAGAAATAATTTTCTTCCTTTTAAACCAGATACAAAATAAACTCAAAATTAAAGACTTAAATGTAAGACCTGACACCATAAAACTTCTAGAAGAACACATAGGCAATATGCACTTTGATATCGGTCTTAGCAATATTTTCTCAGATATGTTCCTCAGGCAAGGAAAACAAAAGCAAAAATAAACAGATGGGATTCCATCAAACTCAACTCTTTTGCACAGTGAAGGAAACTATCAACAAAGGGAAAAGGCTGCCTACTGAATGGGAGAAGATGTTTGCACACAATGTCTCTGATGAGGCTTAACACCCAAAACAGACAAAGAGCTCATTCAGCTCAACCCCCAAAAAACAAAAACCCAAATGGGCAGAAGAGCTGAACAGACATTTCCCCAAGAACATACAGATGACCAACAGACACATGAAAAGATGCTCAACATCACCAATCATCAGAAAAATGCAAATCAAAACCACAATGAGATATCACTTCATTCTTGTCAGAATGGCTGTCATCAAAAAGAACACAAATAACAAATGTTGGAGAGTATGTGGTGAAAAGGGGACCCTTATATACTGTTTGTGGGAATGTAAATTGGTGCAGCCACTGTGGAAAACAGTATTGAGGTTCCTAAATAAACTAAAAATAGAACTACCATACAACCCAGCAATTCCACTTTTAGGTATTTATCAAAAGAAAACAAAAGCACTAATTCAAAAAGATATATATGCACCCCAACGTTCATAACAGCATAATTTACAATAACCAAGATATGGAAGCAGTCTAAGTGCCCATCAACAGATGAATAGATTAAAAAATATGTGGCACACACACACACACACACACACACACACACAATGGACTATTGCTCTGCTATCAGAAAAGAATGAAATTTTGCCATTTGCGACAGCATGGATGGACCTTATGCTTAGTGAAATCAGCCAGACAGAGAAAGACAAATATCATATTATTTTATTTCTGTGTGGAATCTAAAAATCAAAACAAATGAAAGAACGAACAACAAAATAGCAACAGACTCATAGATACAGAGAACAAACAGGTAGTTTTTAGAAGGAAGAGTCGTATGGGGATGCCAGAAATAGGTGAGGGAGATGAAGAGGTACAGATTTCCAGTTACAAATAAATGAGTCACGGAAATGAAATGTATTGTATTAGTGGGGCACATGGTCAATAATAGTTTAATATTTTTGTCTGGAGACAGATGGTAACTAGACTAATCATGATGATCATTTTGAAATGTATAGACATAACACTGTGTTGTGTGCCAGGAACTAACATAGTGTTCAAGGTCCAATATACTTTGAAAAACAAACAAGCTCATAGAAGAAAAGACCAGATCTGTGGTTACAAGAGGTGGGGGGTTATGGGAAGGGGAACTCAATGAAGGTGGTTGAAAAGGTACAAACTTCCAATTATAAGGTAAATGAGTACTAGGAGATATGGTACATATATACAAGGGAATATTACTCAGCCATGAAAAGGAACGAAATTGGGTCATTTGTAGAGACGTGGATGGATCTAGAGACTGTCATACAGAGTAAAGTAAGTCAGAAAGAGAAAATCAAATATATATTAATTCATATATGTGGAACCTAGAAAAATGGTACAGATGAACCTGTTTGCAGGGCAGAAACAGAGTCACAGATGTAGAGGACAAATGTATGGACACCAAGGGGGAAAGCGTCAGGGGATGGTGGTGGGATGAATTGGGAGATTGGGATTGACATGTATACACTGATATGTATAAAATAGATAATAATAAGAACCTGCTGTATAAAAAAATAAATAAAATAAAATTCAAAAATTCAAAAAAAAAAAGATAAGTGAGTACTAGGGATGTGATGTCCAACATGATAAATACAGTTACCACTGCTGTGTGTTATATATGAAAGTTCTTAAGAGTAAATCCTAAGAGCTCTCCTCACAAGGGAAAACACATGTTTTCTTTTTCTTTTATTTTGTGTCTATATGAGAGGATGGATAGTTGCTAAACTTCATGATGATTGTAAGTCAAATTGGTATGCTGTATACCTTACATTTATACAGTGCTGTGTGTCTATATCTCAATAAAACTGGGAGAAAATAAAATAAAATTCTGAAAAAAAGAAATAATTGTCCTTAACAAGTTGTTTCCATTTTTCCAGTCTTTTCCATTGGATAGTGCAGTGGGGTGTGTGTGTGTGTGTGTGTGTGCACACAAGAGGGTAAGGGTGGTGAGGCTCCAGGGCTGTCTGCTTCTGTAAACTGATGTCCCCACAGGTGGACATGCATGTCAGTCCTGCATCCTTTGTCCTGTATTGGTGGCCACACATTCCAGGTTACTCAGCAGCCCCGGCTGTTCACAACTGGGCCATTCCCAGTTTTTCGCTCTACTAATTGTACTGTACATCTGCATCCTTCAGTCTCTATTTTTTTAAAGGACTGGTCCCTATAAATGGAATTTGGGGAACACAATTCATATGTGTTTTTAGGTGTTGGCTGCAGTTTCCACTATCTGTGTCTCTTCATCAAGTTTGTGCCTCGTTTGGGAAAGCAGGGGCTCTTGAGAGCCTGGAGCTCCACCTGAGGCAGGGAGGTGGCCTACTGGGCAGTGAAGGCCCTCAGGGTGTCTGAGAGTGACCCGCGGAGCAGTGAGGGACCACCCCAGTCCCCTGGCCCAGTTTTCCCGCCCCACACCCTGTCCTGTTTCCCGGAGCTCATCTTAGCCCTGCCGGTCCAGTGACACACCCAGTCCTGCCCGGCCCCACCCGGGAGCCACCCAGCCCTGGGCTCCTAACTCCGCTTCCGAGCCAAGAACGCATGCCCTGCTTCCCAGCCAGAGGAGGTTTCAGGCCCGGCCGTTCCCTCCCCCTCCGAGGCGGGGCTCCTTCTTCCCAAGAGATCACCTCTCAGAGCAGGTGGGCGACTTACAGACGTGGCTTTGACTGTGCTCAGGCCAGACGAAGTTCTGAGCCGCTACAGCAAGAACCACTGCAGCTTGTGTGAGCAGGAGAGGCCTCAGCAAAGCACGTGGGCGCCCTGGGAGCTGCGGGAAGGTCAGAGCTTTGGGCTGGGGGCTCTGGAGGCGGCACCGCCCCTGAGCACCCCTCGGGCTCCCCCAGCAGTGACCCCTGGCTCGGCCCTGCGCCAGCCCCCAGCCCTGGCACCCCTCACATTCAGCTTCTGCGTGGGGTGGGGTTCTGCTTCCCGCCCAAGACCCCAGGTGAGGAGAAGGGGGGAGCCCTCACTTCCCTCAAGGTGAGGACAGAGGGCGCTCTATCTGTGGCTGCGGGTCAGCGATCTCCCTCTCCTCCGCCAAGAGATGGGTCCCCACGCACAGAACATAGACCTTCACAGGGAGGACACTCAGGGATCCCCTGAGGGTAAGAGAGGGACGCCCCTGATGGAACCGGGGTGGAGAGCAGTGAGGACCACGGGACAGGGTCCCCACGGCAGGGGAAGTGCCATCACGGTTACGGGCTCAGGATCAGTGTTGGTTTGTATGAAGGGGCCCAGATTCTTCCCAGTGTTGTTTTCATTAAAGACTAACTTCTTCTCCAGAAACTGACTTTCAATATCGACCCGCGAGAAGACACTGCCCCCCGTCCCCGGTGGCTGCGGGACCCTGAGATGCTGTCTCAGGGCGAGGCACAGGGGAAGTGGGAGGCACCCCAGGGAGCTCAGCGCAGCTCACTGTGGCTGCTTGGAAGGAGGGAGACCCTTTGCTGGGCGCCCTGGCTTGTGGTCCGAGGAGCAGACGGCACTATTCACGGAGCTCCAGGGTCAGCTCTGCACACTCAGAACCTCATCGTCCTCAGGCACAGGCTCATATCCAGCTCCAGGGATACCCTGAGTCTGATGACGTGAGCTCCAGTGCTGTTCCCCACCGCAGGCCAAGGGACACCCCAGCCAATGGGAGTGAGAAAAAGGCTTTCTGGAGAATCATCTGAGTCTGAGGGAGCTGGGTCCTCAGCAGAGGGAACAGAGGGGGCAGAGACAGGGAGCCCAGGGCAGCAGAGGGCTTGCAGGGAGGTCATATCAGCAGGTACAGCTAAGGATGATCCAGTCCTTACCTAGGTCTCTTTTCCAGACATGAATCGTCTCATTGAATCTCTTAAAACCCCAGGAAGAATGTAGAAACACTGTCCCTGTTTGACTGATGAGGGAATGGAACCGAAATAAACTGCCCCATTTTCTGCCCCACAGACCGGTAGCGGCAGGATTTGAACCCAGTGTTCAGTAGACCCCTGTAGGGCCCACCTGACAAGCAGGCTGCAACCAGATGCTGCAGGGGGACTTCTCAGCTCTGATAATACAACAACCTTTACTCTTGGTGCCCATAGAGAGACCTCCTTCTACCCAGATATCGGCTGATCCTGGCACCACGAGGGCCCCCAGTGGCCAGGTTGGGCCGTTCCTGGCCAAAAAACCAAGCGCCAGGCATAAGTGGTGACCCCGCCCCAGATCTCAGTGAGTTCTCAAGGTCTGGGGATCCGATTTCTGGAAGAATCCAGGGAGGAGCAGTGTGGAGAGAGCGCAGGGTCCAAGGGCAGAGAGACTACACTCTGGTCCCTGCTCAGCCTCTTCTTAGCTGGGAGATCGAGCAAGGCTGTAAGCCTCAGTGGCCCAATCTCTAAAATGGAGAAAATAACTGGCACTGCTTAATGGTTTTTGGGAGAATTACTGGAGAAATGACCTGTATAATTCTTGCCTGGGGCCTGAGGCACACTAAGAGCCAAATGGAAAGCAGTCATGTTGGTGACCTTTTATGAAAGGTGTCACCTTTAAGAAACCGACTCCAAATCCAAAGTCATGAAGATTTGCTCCTATGTTGTCTTCTATAAGTTTATAGATTTAGCTCCTAAATTTAGGTCTTTGATCCATTTTGGATGAGTTTTTAAATTTTATGTTAGGCAAAGGTCCATCTCATTCAGACACACATAATTTCACGTGTCTGCCTGTGTAAGGAGGGGCATCTCCCATCCAGTGCATTACCTTTAGTTGTTATTTGTAAGGAGTTTTCATTAGATTCTAAAGGTTTGAAAAATAAAAGGAAATTAAATAATCCTCAAAGAAATGCTCTAAGGCTATAAAACATGTTCTGAGGAAGACTGTTTGTAAAAGGTTTGACGGGGGGTGGGGGGGGGGGGTGGGGGGCAGTGTGATTGTCACTAGCAGTCACGCACTGCCCTCTGGCGGTCACATGAGAAATGACAGGAGTGCTCAGGGTCCCTGGTTCTGTTGCAAAAGAAGTCACATCTAGGGCTTCCCTGGTGGCGCAGTGGTTGAGAGTCAGCCTGCCGATGCAGGGGACAGGGGTTCGTGCCCCGGTCCGCGAATATCCCACATGCCGCAGAGCGGCTGGGCCCGTGAGCTATGGCTGCTGAGCCTGCGCGTCCGGAGCCTGTGCTCTGCAATGGGAGAGGCCACGACAGTGACAGGCCCGCGTACAGCAAAAAAAAAAAAAAAAAAAAAAGGAGGCCACATCTAAACTAGATATCTTCACAGGATTGCAGGTAGATCAAAACCAAATTTGTAAGGTTCAATGTTTAGGGGGGAATTTTCTAGTGGAAGTAACTTTCCTACTATTTCACACTATGGAAAAATAGCTTCTTCCCAAGTGCAGTATATTATGGAGCCCCTGAGTCAGGCACTGGGCTCCAGGACAGAATGTCAATGCCTCTCAGGACGCACTGGGGGTGGCATGGGAAAGTGTTGGTCACAACTGGTCTGCATCGCAGCTCTGTGTGTCTGGTTGAAAGAAAACAGAATATCAAACCAAAGCATGTTTATGGAATCCTTCCCATTGTATTAACACTAAAACCTTTTTTAAAATTTGAGAACTAGCGCTCAGCATATCTATATTTCATCTAAATTAGATGCGATCATCCTATATTCCTAGTTACCTTTTCACTTAATATTAGTACTTATCCAAGTCATTAAAAGTTTTTGAAAACAGTATTCCTTAATATCTTATACATAAATTACGTTTCCATTTCACCATGGAAATATAGTGCCCCCAAAAGTTTTAAATTTTAATCTAAAGCTTGCCTTTTACATTGATTTTAATGAGAATTCCTCTGAAGAGCTAAAATTCTTATGGAAAGTAAGTTATTTTGAGTCCTTGTTCCTTTTATCTGTTATTCCTTATCATTTATTTCTAAGGACTCTTTCACTTTCTTGATATTTTTGCATTTACCTGTAATTTTTCACTGAGACAATATTTTAAATTCGGATTTTAAGAATATCAAGAAGGGCCTTGATGTACATAGATGCAAAAATCCTCAACAGAATATTAGCAAACCAAATTCAAGAATACATTAAAAGAGGGCTTCCCTGGTGGCGCAGTGGTTGGGAGTCCGCCTGCTGATGCAGCGGACACGGGTTCGTGCCCGGTCCGGGAATATCCCACTATGCCGCGGAGCGGCTGGGCCCGTGAGCCATGGCCGCTGAGCCTGCGCGTCCGGGGCCTGTGCTCCGCGACGGGAGAGGCCGCAACAGTGAGAGGCCCGCGTACCGTAAAAAAAAACAAAACAAAAGAATACATTAAAAGAATCATACACCATGATCAAGTGGGATTTATTCTAGGGATGCAAGAATGATTTAATATCTGAAAATCGGGACTTCCCTGCTGGTCCAGTGGGTAAGACTCTGCACTCTCAATGCAGGGGGCCCGGGTTTGATCCCTAGTCGGGGAACTAGATCCTGCATACATGTCACAACTAAGAGTTCGCATGCTGCAACTATGAGCCTGCATGCCGCAACTAAAGATCCTTCATGCTGCAACTAAAGATCCCACATGCTGCAACGAAGATCCGACAACTAAGACCTGGCACAGCCAAAATTAAAAACTAAAAAAAAAATGTTGTTGTTTTTAAAAAAATTCTGCAAATCATTCAATGTGTTTGCAGCTTGAGTGCCTTCAGTGACAGCACGTACATTCGTGTCACTGTCGTGGTATTTCTCAGAGCAGAGCAGTTTGTATTGCTGGAACTGTTAATAGGGAGTCTCAAATTCAATTTTTATTTTTATTTGTTTATTTTAAAAATTTATTGAAATATAGTTGATTTACAATGTGTTAGTTTCAGGTATACAGCAAAGTGATTAAGTTATAAATATTTATGTATTTGTAAATATTACATATATATATATTTGGATTTTCTTCCATTATAGGTTATTACAAGATATTGAGTATAGTTCCCTGTGCTATACATCTATTTTATATATAGTGTGTATACTTTATTCCCAAACTCCTAATTTATCCCTCCCCCTCCTTTCCCCGTTGGTAACCATAAGTTTTTTATCTATGTCTGTGAGTCTTTTTCTGTTTTGTAAATAAGCTCATTTGTATTATTTTTTCGATTCCACATATAAGTGATATATGATATTTGTCCTTCTCTGATTTACTTCACTTAGTATAATAATCTCTAGGTCCATCCATGTTACTGTAAATGGCATCATTTCATTCTTTTTTTAATGGCTGAATAGTATCCCATTGTGTATATGTACCACATGTTTTTTATCCATTCCTCTGTCGATGGACATTTAGGCTGCTTCCATATCCTGACTATTGTAAATAGTTCTTCTGTGAACATTGGGGTACATGTATCTTTTTGAATTATTGTTTTCTCAGGATATATGCCTAGGAGTGGGATTGCCGGGTCATATGATAACTCTATTTTTAGTTTTTTAAGGAACCTCCAGTCCGTACTGTTTTCCATAGTGGCTGTACCAATTTACAATCCCACCAACACTGTAGGAGGGTCCTCTTTTCTCCACACCCTCTCCAGAATTTATGATTTGTACACATTTTGATGATGGCCATTCTGACTAGTGTGAGGTGATACCTCATTGTAGTTTTGATTTGCATTTCTCTAATAATTAGTGATGTTTTTATGTGCCTGTTGGCCATCTCTATGTCTTCTATGGAGAAATGTTTAGTTAGGTCTCCCATGCATTTTAAAAATTTTTATTTATTTTACTTTTGCCTGCTTTGTTTCTTTATTGCTGTGCGCGGACTTTCTCTAGTTGTGGCGAGTGGGGGCTACTCTTCGTTGTGGTGTGCAGGCTTCTCATTGCGGTGGCTTCTCTTGTTGTGGAGCATCGACTCTAGGTGTGCGGGCTTCAGTAGTTGTGGCACGTGGGCTCAGTAGTTGTGGCTTGCGGGCTTCAGAGAGCAGGCTCAGTAGTTGTGGCGCACAGGCTTAGTTGCTCTGTGGCATGTGGGATCTTCCTGAACCAGGGCTTGAACCTGTGTCCCCTACATTGGCAGGCGGATGCGTAACCACTGCACCACCAGGGAAGCCCCCATGCATTTTTTGATATTAAGCTGTTTGTATATTTCGGAAACTAATTCCTCATTTGTCGCATCATTTGCAAATATTTTTTCCCATTCCATATGCTGTTTTTTGTTTTGTTTATGGTTTCCTTTGCTGTGAAAAAGCCTTTAAGTTTTATTAGGCCCTATTTGTTTATTTTCTGCTTTTGTTTCCATTACTCTAGGAGGTGGATTCAAAAAAATGTTGCTGCGATTTATGTCAAAAATTGTTCTCCCTATATTTTTGTCTAGGAGTTTTATAGTATCCAGTCTTTTATTTATTTATTTTTTTATTTGCAATACGTGGGCCTCTCACTGTTGTGGCCTCTCCCGTTGTGGAGCACAGGCTCCGGACGCGCAGGCTCAGCGGCCATGGCTCACGGGTCTAGCCGCTCCACGGCACGTGGGATCTTCCCGGACCGGGCACGAACCTGTGTCCGCTGCATCGGCAGGCGGACTCTCAACCACTGTGCCACCAGGGAAGCCCCCAGTATCTGGTCTTATATTTAGGTCTTTAATCCATTTTGTGTTTATTTTTGTATATGGTGTGAGAGAATGTTGTGATTTCATTCTTTTACATGTAGCTGTCCAGCTTTCCCAGCACCACTTATTGAAGAGACTGTCTTTTCTCCATTATATATTCTTGCCTCCTTTGTCATAGATTAGTTGACCATCAGTGCCTGGGTATATTTCTGGGCTTTCTATCAGATTCAATTTTTAAAAGCCTCTCAAGGCTAGGAAGCCAAGCCATGGACTCACCATCATATTTCCCCTGCAATACCTCAATTTGGGTGAACTTCTCTCTTCTCAATGTCCCCCAAATAACCTAAGGTTCCTGAGTTTGTCAGGAAGTGAACTCCCTTCCTTATTTCCCAGGGTAAGCCTGGGAACCCTGTAAGCCAGGTACCAGACCAGTTATTTTCAAGGGACTTTGTAAGCATTGACCCCACAAAGTCAACATAGTTCCTGAAAATGGTTTGGTTCTATCTACAGCTTTCTAAATATGACATTTCATGCAAAGCCTTGGTAATAAATCGATGTTTCTAATTGTGTCCTGTTACAAGGAGAATAGATTGTTATAGAATTTATGCAAATAACTTCATTGCCATGAAAAGAAGAATACAGTTAATCCTCTTGATTCTAATTGCAAATTAATAAAGAAGCACTCTGTATCATTCAGAGTCTCAGCAGAAAACAGAGGGCTTACTTGGTTGTTATTTTTCAGCAGAATTTAATTAAGGGTGGTGTGAGAGTGATGGAGGAAAAAATTAAAGAACCAGTAATGGAGATTAAGGCACCCAAAATCTAGCAACAGGAGGAGGTTTCTATCATCACTAGGTCAGAGGGAGAAAGAAGAGGGAAGACTGGAGGATGAGGTTTTTCCCCAAAAGAGCTGTAGTTAAAGACAGACCCATCCACTGAAAAATCCACAGTGATGAGGCAGAGAGAGAACAAAGTAACATCTAGACCTCTGTGCTCCATACTCCAGACCCACTGGCAGCCAGAGGGTAGGGGACTCCCAGTAAGTTGATACTGGTCAGCCCCCTGGACACAGAGCAGGGCACGGAAGGATAAAAAAGGAACAGAATTGCAGGGTAAGGAGATAAGAGATGGGGCAGAGGCAAAAGAAGAATGACCAGCATACACTCTAAGTGATCTACCTGGCTTGGATTCCTTCCTTTCCATTCAACGAGTTATGTCTAAGAGGTTAAATCACTAAAGAGTGACTCAAGACTGCCCTTTTAACAACCTGTACTTTTAAAAATTGAAGTTTAGTTGATTTACAATGTTGTGTTTCAGGTGTACAGCAAAATGATTCAGTTATACATACATTATGTTCCCTGTGCTATACAGTAGGTCCTTGTTGTCTATTTTATATTTATTAGTGTGTATCTGTCAGTCCATTATAGCAGTTATCCCATTTGATGTATATGGTTCATACTGTTATTACTTGTTTAATGTCTGCTTCCCACCATGCATTTTCCCTTAGGACAATGAGCACATTCCTTCTTTTCATTACAGCATCTCCACTGCCTAAGCTCAGTGCCAATCATTAGTGAGCACTTGACAAATATTTGGAAATGGATGGATGAATAAAGGAAAACATATCTGCAGTTCTGAACCCTTGGATTCAACAAACCCCAAGTCGTGTGGTACTGTAATATTTACAAGGGAAAAAATATCTGCATATAAGTGAACCCATGCAGTTCAAACCCATGTTACTCAAGGGTGAACTGTATTCAGTAAGAGTTGCTAAATTCCAGAGGGATCAGGAAGAGAGAAAAGATAAATGTATATTATTTTTAATTTACAAAGGCTTAATGTATTAAACTGTTGCAAGTTATAGATAGCTTGTTAAAAAAAGGGCAAGACGGTTTCTTAATCTGGAATATAAGTCACTAAAGAACCAGCATGTTTCAAATAAAAGTTTAGAAAAATTATAATGATCTTTATCAGTTCATTCAGTCACATATAATTCACTCTTATTTTGCTTGATTTGGGGTCAGCAGTTCAGGAACACATCAATGTCTCCACTAAATCTTTCCTTTTTTATTGATGATGAAGCACATTGGTGTGTAACTGACTGTAAGAGCTTTCAGAAAGCATCAGAGTAAAAGGATAACTATGAATGACAAAAGGCTTAAGATGGTCAGGATTAAAGACCTGATGAGAGTTCACTTTAATGCGACTAGGAAATTTGATTGTTTCAATGACATAACATTTTAAGATAATAACTGGAAATATGACTAATTACATTATAACTGGACATTTCATGTCCAATGTCATGGACAACAAAGACATTGACATATTTCTAGGAACTTTATACAATTTTGGAAACATATTAATAGCATATATCCATAAAAATATAAACTAAAGAAGATTAAACATTGCTTCTTTTTTTCACAAGAAATTTTAAATAAAATTTAATAGGGTTGCATATAGTCAGAAGAAGGAAGTGCCCCATTTAGAGGGGTGATTGTTATGTCAAAGTGATCTCCTACAGGGAACTTCTGAGACTGCACGGTTACAGAATCATCAGTCTTCTTTCTCCTAGACATGGTGCTGCCAGTCTTCTTATTTGACAGCTGAATCTTTTAAGTTCCATAAAACAATTACAAAATTGATCTATGTACCCTTTCTAGCTCCTGGGTAGACTTCTCTTACTAAACTAGTCAGTTCTTTCAAGGTTGCATTCAACCAAGTGTAGCTCTGTAGCTCACTGGATTGTACATTTCTGCAGGAGAACGTGTCCATTCCGTGGTGGGAGAAGTTACTGGTGGTGAAGACACACAGCAGCAGCAGGAATGTCTTCTCTTTATTGATGGGCTTCTCTGGCTCCTTCTTAATTTCCTTCCGGGTAACGTGTACCTTCACCTCCATCATCCTCCTTCATAAACACTGCTTCTTGTTTGACAGTGCTTTCTGTGTAATTTAGTATATCAAGTAAACCTAATTAGTTTAACATCTATCTTTTTACAAGGTGTGAGAAGAAAT
Organism: Phocoena sinus; assembly: GCF_008692025.1. Lineage (NCBI taxonomy): Eukaryota > Metazoa > Chordata > Mammalia > Artiodactyla > Phocoenidae > Phocoena > Phocoena sinus. The sequence continues at coordinate 537,115 of NC_045778.1, read as the reverse complement.
CCTTTGAGATTTTCCAGGAGCCCTCTGGGAAATCTCAGTCAGTTCAAAGTCGATAAAACTTTATTTAGAAATTGATTCAGGATGTTGTCCAAAATGTCAAAATATTTGAACACTTAACTAAATAGAATTACAGATCACTATGAAACAATCCTTCTTATCTATTTAACCAAAGTGACAATAAAATATTTCAAAGGCAAAAAAAAAGTTATATGTTTGTAAAAGAACAAAAACCAAAAACCATATCTCTTTCAATACAGAGAATGCTTGATTTTGTTGACTAACCAAAGACATGATAAAGACAACAGGAAGTACAGGAAACTACTTTAAGACACAAAATAGTTGTTTCCTAGGCAGATTACTCAAAGGGTAAAGAAAAATCTTTTCCAATCTCTTATTAAGACAGACTGATAGTACAAGAAACTTTGTCATTTTGACAGAGATAAAGCAAATTCTAGTTTTCCATCCTACACTGTTGGCCTTATTAAAAACAAACAAACAAACCAACCTTATAGATAAGTTTATTCAACCTTAGCCGGCTTGATCATACAAGTTTCTCTCTTTTCCACAGACCTGTTACAACTTTATTTTCCCATTCAGGCTCTTGTCCCTAATCCCTCTTATGCATTCTGGAACACCGACACAACCTCTAAATTATTTTAGGGCAAAAACAACCCGTTCTTTCACCTCACCAAAACCACATCCATAATACCTTTTTTACCCTTCCTTACCAAAAACCAATTTATTTCCTTTGCATATTTTGAACACAGTTTTTACTTCACCCTTATTATTCCCAATAGTTCATGTAAATATATTAGAATTCTTACCCTTTATAACCTTAATTTCTAGTGAAAATTAAGGAGTAGGAGATTGTGAACCACCAAATGGCAGCATTCCAAAGGAGACTAGCACATTTATGAATACACCATTTTATAATTATACTGGCATATGTATCCTTCATTGCACAATTTTTCAACGTGGCAAACACGTTTTTCAACAGACCCCAATATTATTAGACTCTCTATAGTAATAGCCAAGAGTAGGTAAATTAAAAATTGTATTAATTAATTTATGCTTCAGTATTTTATCTTCTTTGGAAATGATCAGGGAGAAAGGGTCATAGGATGGTTAATTGGTCTGCTTGTATTTTCCATACCTGAGGGTTAATTTTGTTTGTGTGTTATGAGGAAATCACCCTTTTATTCTAGATTTACAGGTTGATGCAGTAGCTTGTTCTTATTTAACTTTTAATTTCACCTCTCATTCTAGTTTTCTACAGAACTGTCACAATCAATGAACAAATATGGATACCTTACTATGAACTAAAACTTATATTTTATTCAGGTTCCTTTTATTCTCCATTTTTCTGCCCTAGGATCACATCCAGGGTATCACATGGCATTGACTCATCATGTCACTTTTGGATCTCTTTGGCTTTGATATTTTCTTACACTATCCTTCTCTCAGTGACCTAGACTGTGTTCAGGAGGAGACAGTTAGGTATTTTGTAGCCTGTCCCACACTGAGATTTACTTGCTGTTTTTCTTGTGATTAGAATAGACTCATGGGTTTTGAGGAAGCAGATCCCAGAGGTTAACTGCTTTCTCATGACTTTATATCACGGGAACATACATCAAAGCAACTTATCACTGTTCATGTTAACTTTGTCTTCCTGGCTTAGGTACTGTTTGTAAGGTTTCCCCCACTGTGACATCACTTTTTCCTTAAGTCTGCACTGTGTGTCTCCTTTAAGATGAGGCCCCCACACTTCAGGACAGGGGAGATAGCCCCACCCCCTTAATGAATGACTGAGTATCTACATCAACTATTTGGAGTTCTTCCTCACAGTTCATTCAAGAGTTCTCATGAAACACACACACACACACACACTCTCTCTCTCTCTCGCTTTCTCTCTCTCTCTCTCTCTCGCTTTCTCTCTCTCTCTCTCTCTCTCTCTCTCTCTATATATATATATATATATATATATATATAAAATTTACTTTTAACAGGGTGGACACTCCACCCAGACCATTATTCTAAGCTTTTGGTTACAATTCAGCAGAACAGTATTTGGTTGTTCAGTTCACTCTTGCTTTGCTACTGAAAACTCTTTCCATGGGTTCTTGCTTTCCTCTGACATAGTTCCACCTCGTGGGTTTCCTTTCTTATTGTGCACATCTTTTTATGTGCTTGTTGACCATTTGCATTTCTTTTCTGGAGAAGGATATGTTCAAGTCCTTTTCTATTCAAACAATTGGGTTATCTTCTTGTTGTTGATGATTTGTAAAAGTTCTTGATGTGTTCTGAAGAACAGGCTCTTGTCAGATATATCATGTACAGATATTTAGTTCCATTCTGTAGGCTATGTTTTCACTTTCTGGATAGCACCTTTTGATGAACAAAAGTTTTTAAAATTGAGGAAATGAAATCTATCCATTTTTACATGGGTATCGTAACCTTTTTGCTTGTCTGTAACCTCCCTCTCCAATGGTAAGAAATCTGATTTCCACAATTTATCCTCCATTGAATTCACTGCTTACTCCATTCTGGATTACAGATATAGTAGTTTCAGTATTGTTAACGCCTACCACCATGGGAAAGAACTTACAGAGTCCAGTATTTATGGATGGCACAATTTGCCTTTGTTCTACAAGATTCCAGTCTTTTCCATAGTTAATTAGGTCAAATATCTTTTGCCCCACCACCCAACAGTGAGTTTTTTCCATACCTTTCTAAACGAGTTAGATTCTTTGTCACATTCTCTATTCCATCCTGTGACACTCCCATATCCTAAAAAATTTTTAAACTAAATTTGAATATATTATTATTTACTCGTTGGGTTCTAAAAATCCATGGGTTTAGACTAATGCCTCATGGAAGGTATCCATCACTTAAGTATCACGTGGACTATTTCAACCCCCACACCATAACCTGTTTACCATCTCTGATTCACCTGTTCCAGAATGTCACAGAAATGGAGCACTACAGTGTGAATCCTCTTCAGACTGAATTCTTCCACTTAGCAATATACATGTTGGATTCACCCACGTTTTTTGCATGGTTGATGGTTAATTCCTTTCTATTTCTGAATAGTATTCCATTGTATGCATATGGGAAAAGTAACTTTCCCTCACAGGTTCTTGATTGAGGCCTCCCCACCCCCATCCCTAGTAATAAAAGACAAAGAATAATAATACAAATGCCACTAGATATAACTTCTTTCCTAAATTTTAGCCATGAGTCAGTAAAACTGCATAATCCAGAATCATCTCTTTATATAAAAGAGTAGGCTGTGAACTGTGTTTCTGGAAGATGGACCAAGAATGATTACTTGCTTAGTGAAAGCTAAAGATTTTTACTAATATGTGCAGAGAAGACTTTTCAGAATTAGATTTGCCCTGATATGTAATCTTATGGAGGCTGTGGACTAAATTCTGGTCAAAGGAATTTTTGGAAAAATCTTGTGGCAACCTTGTTAGTTTTGAAAATCCATCTGAGTGGATAAAAATATCCAGTTTGTCTACCATCAGCATTTTTCTTTTCAGTCTCAGGTAGCAAGGCACTCTCAAGTTAGAATTATTTCTTTGCATGTTCACGTTTAAAGACTTGGTTCTCAGGACGTGGACAACACAGCTGTTGCTGGCAGAAGGGCCTGAGGAAGGACTAAGCACTTTAAAGAGCTTCTGGGGCATATATCCTATTATCAGAGGTGTAGGGAAATTATTATCTAAGTTTTTCTTCTTTCTTGAGTGCAGAACAGTTATTTTCCCAATACCTTGACCTAAGAAGAACATGGAAACTTTAATATCGGTAAGAAGGGTGGGTGGGCTTTGAATTTCCCCTAGAACCACATTTCTGTTTCTGTATCGACAAGATTAGTAAAGGAAGGATGGTTGTTTTTAATTTTTCAAGGAATTGCATATTCAAGAGGCTGACCTGCCCATCCAACTTCACTATCTTGAAGTTGACTCTTTATATCAAGGAGAAGATTTCCAACTAAGATATAAATCAGAAGATTCCTGTGTCCAGATTTAGAGCACTGTGCCTTTGGATGTTTTCATGGATCCTTCTGCAAAGGCTCCGTGTGCTCTCTCTCCCTCAGAGCATGTGGTTCTACTTTAGTCAGGTGGTCTTAGCAGAGGAGAACTCACAAATAGCTCCTCTCAGGCCAGAATAGCCAGAATAGCTACCCTCCAACTGGGCCAAGTTCTGAAAATTAGCAGGTGGTTCTGGACCAGGATCTGTCCATTTGGGATCTTGGTGAGGATTTTCTCCAGGGGGCCATCTGGAAGACTGCATGAACACAGTGTATAAATGGGTGGGAGGGTTGATGATGGATTTCAATTTTTTGCTCTAAATCTGATTTCCATTCTCTTGTTCTGTTAAGGAAGTGATCTTAGGCTAGCCATGATACTCCTTCGTCTTTCTTTCAGTTTGATCATCAAAGAGGTTTGAATAGGATCTTTGTTCTAGGGTGAAAGCCTTTAAAATAAAATCCTTGCAAATATCATCTTATCAGGTGTTTGGTCAAGACAACCAGTAAATTCTCCTGGCAGTACTGAAGATGTTTCTTCCCGCCAGGGGGTTTCCAAAGGTATACCTATTCCAAATATGACTCAAAACCAAAAAGCCTTTTTATAGCTTAATCATGGACAAAATGTTTTCACTAAAGAAGATGAAAAAAGAGCATCCCCCATGATCCTGTGTCACTCCCCAAAACAGCCAAAATAAATAAAGAAAATATGAACAAGAGAAAAGGTTTATTTCTATGCACACAGGAGCCAATCCAAAAAGTCACTCACATGTTAAATTGTGAAAGTTAAAGGCTTATCAACCTAACTTACTAGGGGAAAAAGAGAAAGGAGAATTGGCTTCTATGGGAAGAACAGATAGGTTTCTTCAGGAAAGACTAACGGGTTATTTGCAAAACAATGAGATTTAAGAAAGTTTATTATAATGTTTGTCCATGGATGAATGATCTTTGCATCTTCTTCAGCACCATAAAACACCTCACAGAAGGGATTTATGGTAGGGTTACTCTTGGTCCTTCTCCTGGAATAGAAGCCACCCTGAAGAGTGAATATATTGGCTGTGGTCATTTCTCAGAAGTTTCAGCTCTTACTCAGATGAGGAGCTCCAAGAAGGCTTTTGTTCTGCATCAGTTGAATCTCAAGTATCTTCAGCTTCAGTTGTCTTTCTACCAACCTTGGGGTCCTGCCTGGCTTTTCATACCTCCAACTTTGTTCTTCTTTTTCAAGATTCCTTGATCTATCCATTCCGATCCCTTTGCATTTTCCACATGAAGTTTAGATTGGTTGTCACTTTCTGCAAAACACTACCTGGGATTTGGGTAGGGATTCTTTGCATCTTTAGACCTATTTGTGGAATACTGCCATCTTCATGGAATTAAGCCTTCTGATCCATGAATATGGGATTATTTCCCATGAATTTAGGCCTTTCTTAATTTCTTTCAACAAGCTATTGTTGTTTTCAGTGTACAAGTCTTATCCGCCTTTCTCTGGTCTTGGGTTATGAGGAATGCTTTTCCAGTTTTTTTTGGTGTGTTTTTGCCACAAGAAGAGCTAAACATTTCCTTTCTGACTTCTGCCTCTGGTGTCACACTTAGCAGTGTCTACCCTGAGATTATGCACGTATTTACTAAAAGGTCTTCGTTTTGTACATCTCCTCTTTAATCCACCTGGATTTCCCTCTCAAATAACCAAAATGCTATTTCAAATAAAAACAAAAATATTCACCAGTTCCCTCTTAAAATAAGTGCACAGACACAAAAAGCCAACTTTTGTATGGTTTCATTTATAGGAAACATCCAGAAGAAGTAAAGAAGCAGAGAAAGGATTAGGTGTGTGAGAGGCTGTGGGAGGGAAGAATGGAGAGTGCATGCTTGGGATACAGGGTTTTACTTTGGGGAATGAAACAGTCTTCAACTAGAAAGTGGTGATGGGTATACTGCATTGTGAATGTACTTAATGCTCCTGAACTGCAACTGAAAATAGAAAATGTTGATATTTAAATTTTATTACTTTACACTTAAGTAAAGTATGCCATAAAAAATGTGGAAGAATAGATAAAACTAAATATAAAATTTAAAAAGACCCAAACACAAACAAATACAGGGAAGGAAAGTAAATTTCAGGTGGGGGAGAAGGTTGATGGTGTAGATTGGGAGCTGACAGCAATGATGGTGGCAGAGGTGGCTTTGCTTGTGGGGATGATGATTTCTGAAATAGCTCTGGGTCTCCTGCAGGAAGCAGTGCAGGCTCTGCAGGGGTGGTGAATTTTTTTTTTTTTTTTTTTTGGGGTGGTGAATTTTGATCAGGCTCTGGGTCTCCTGCAAAAGCAGTTGAAGGTCCTCTCTACAGAGGTGGTAAACCACCATCTGGATCTCGGTCTCCTGCAAAAGCAGGTACATGTTCTCCCTTCCCAGTTGGCAAATCATCATCTGGCCCTGGGTCTCTAGCTGGACCTGTGAGAGAAGTAAAGTTTACCCACATGCCTGCCTTTCCATGTGCCTTTCCAAGGATAGAACTCTTCCCAGAGCTTTCCAGAGAATTCCCAGCCCAGGAGCTCACACAGGAGGTCTTCTCTGACTGAAGTCCACCATCAGATGGGTGGTCTGAGGCCAGCCCTTACTTTGGGCCAAACACCAGCCTCTGGACACTCCTCTCTGTGTGGCCCAGAATTCTCATGCACCCACCCCCAGCCTTCTCACCTTTGTGCTCTGCCTTGGTGGGCTCCAGATCCTCCAGCTGACTCAGAGGAAGGTTGACACGGTGCTCCAGCCCTGTGGAAGCCTGGGGCTTCTGGACACTGTGGGAGGTGTCTGGACAGGAGGCCCTCCCCGTTGACCTCTGGCCTGTGGTGCTGGAGGACCCTCCATGGCCACACTCACATGGAAGCTGTGTGCGCCCTTACTGGCAGTGTGGCACGCCTCAGCTCCTCACTTGGGGAGATGGATCAGGTGTCCTAATTGGAACTCCTTGCCGATCTCCTATGGGGGGCTTTGCAATGACAGTGACCAGCAGCCAGCCCAGCCTGGTGGGATCAGGGCATCGCCCGGCCATTATCGCTGCTTCTTCTCTCCACTCGACCTTCTGCTCCCAGATCAGGCACAGACCTGTGTCTGCTCACAAATCTACCCGGGAAGAAAGAGATCCACCTAGAGGGCTTAGAACAACCCTCAGGCAGAAAGGCGCTGTCTGGGCTCTCTCTTCCCATCTTGTCCAGCCATCTTGGACTTGGAGTGTGGACATGACCAGCCCACCAGGTTTCTGACCCCTCATCGGCCTGTTCTTGCTTGAGGCAGACCCACCCCACAGAAGCCCCCACCTCCATACATCCAGGGAAGAGACAGAGGGCTACCCGAGTGGAATCAGAGTTGTGGCCTGGCTTGGGTGGCCTGCTCGGGGCCTCCCTGGCTTACCTTTGGGTCCCTCTGGGCAAAGAGCCAACGGCATCTGGGGTGGGACCTGACCCAATGTCGACAGCATTGGAAGACGCTGGCACTGAGATGTTTCCTGAGGCCATGGCCTTGGGATATTGGGACACAGAAGATCATGTTTCCAACCACATGAGCTGGTTATGGGGCTCCTTTAGGATGTGGATGGCTGGTTACCCAGGTTCCACGTTCTGTTGGGCTCTATTGCCAGGGATATGAGGTCACTGCCTGGGGTCTCCTTGCCCAGGCTTCTTCCTTATACAAAGCTCCCCAAGGGCACCTCTGCACCCCATGCCATGTCCACACACTGTGACATCAACCTAGCCTGCCCTGCAGCCGTGGGGCGGCTTGGGTGTGGTCAGGGTCCAGCTCTGTTGACACAGCTGGTTTCCGACCAAGGTTTTCCTCCTCAGCCATGATGTGACCCTGGACGAATGCCATGGGCCTCTCAGGCCCACCCTAGTCTCCCCATCTGCACAGTGGCAGCCATTCTGGCAACATTCTAGGGAAGCCATCAGGTGTATAGACCTATAAACACTTACAGTGCCTGTAAAAACCATGGGCTGGTATCACATGGAGCTCATGCACAGACTGAACAAAGGAAGTATTCCATAAAGGGCTGGTATAGCACAGAATACAACTGAAACAGGCCTGGGTCTGCTCTGGGACCTAGAGGAAGTCACTCACCTTCCTGCCTATTTCCCAGTCCCCCTGTGGGAGGATTGAAAGTAAATAAAATTCACACATCGCCCCCTCTGGTTTACAATCTTCCAGGTTCTCCTGGTTCAAGTGTCTCCTCTTGGCTTCCGGGGTGGGCTGCCCCTACAATGGCTCCCAGCCGTCTAGCCTCCTGGTCACATATCCTTGTATAAATCCCCACCCCTCCAGAATGGATGGACACTGTGATTGGTTCTAGCCTATGGATGGATTTAGGAAAAGTCTGTGTCTTCTACTCGTTTCCTCTCTCCTGTGTTCTCTTGCTCTCTTGCTGCCTTTCTATGTTTCTGTCTCTCTGTCTCTCATGTGTGTAGGTATGTGTATGAGTGTATGCATGTATATATATATATATATATATATATATATATATATATATAGTTAGATTTAGAGTCAGGGTTTGGTTTAGGGTTGGGGTCAGGGTTTGGGTTAGGGTTTTTGTTTCTTGGAGATTGAGTTCTGTGAGTTCTTGGTCTATTTTGGATATGAACCCCTTATCAGATACATTGTTTGCAAATATTTTCTCACATTCAATATGCTGCCTTTTTGTTTTGTGGATGGTTACCTTTGCTGTTGAAAACCTTTTCAGTTGGATGGAGTCCCATTGGTTTATTTTACTTTTCTTTCCCTTGTTTGAGAAGAACAATAAAAAAAATATTGCTAAGACTGATGTCAAAGAGCATACTGCCTATGTTTTCTTCTAGGAGTTTTATGGCTTCAGGTTTTACATTGAAGTATATGATTTATTTTAAGGTTGTTTTTGTAGATGGTATGAGAAAGGAATCCAGTGTGACTCTTGTGCATGTAGCTGTCAGGTTTTCCCAACACCATTTATTAAAGAGGATATCTTTTCCCCATTGTGTCTTCTCACCTCCTTTGTCATAGATGAATTGACCATATAAGCATGGGTTTCTTTCTGGGCTCTCAGTTTCGTTCCATAGATCTATGTGTATTACTTACTTTTGTGTGAATAAAAGTAAGTAATACTTACTTGTAAGTAAGTAAGTAATACTGTCTTGATGAGTCTAGGTTTCTAGTATATTTTGAAATCAGGCAGCATGGTATGTCCAAGTTTGTCCTTCTTTCTTAAGATTGTATTGACTATTTAGGTTCTTTTGTGTTTCCATACACATTTTGGAATTCTTTTTTGTAGTCCTCTGAGAAAAATCCATTGATATTTTGAAAGGAATGGCATTGAATCTCTGGATTGCCTTGGGGGTGTGGAATCGTTTTACCAATACAAATTCTTCTGATCAATGAGCACAGTATATCTTTCCATTTGTTTGTGTCATCTCCATGTTCTTTCATCAATGTCTTCCAGTTTTCTGAGTATGGCTCTTTTACCTCCTGGGTTAGATGTACTCCTAGGTATTTCATTTTTGTTAATGTCATTGTCAATGGGGTTGCTTACTTAATTTCTTATTCTGATAGCTTTTTGTGAGTGTATAGAAATGCAATCGATTTCTGTAGATTAATTTTGTATCCTGCAACTTAAACTGAGTTTTCTGATGGGTTCTATTTTTTTTTTAGGTGTCACCTTCAGCATTTCCTATACAGAGTATCAGGGCATCTACAAAGAGTGACAGTTTAACTTTTTCCTCTGCCATCGGATTCCTTTTTTTTTTTTTTTTCCATTTAATTATTATGGTCAGGACTTCCTAGACCATGTTGAATGTAAGTGGCGAGTGTAGTCAGGGTGAGAGTTAGGTGTAAGCATAACTGGCCCTCTTCCCCTTTCTCCCTCTCCATCTCTCTGAGGCCTCAACTGACTTCTGTAGGTTAATTTTGTATCCTGCAACTTAACTAAATTTCCCAAAGAGTTCTATTTGTTTTTGGGTGTCGCCTTCAGCAATTTCTATATAGAGTATCATGTCACGTATAATCTATTTTTAATAGACTTACATCTATTTTAAATGGACTTTTTGTGGGTTTTTTGTTTTGTTTGTTTTTTTTTCTGTGGTATGTGGGGCTCTCACTGTTGTGGCCTTTCCCGTTGAGGAGCACAGGTTCTGGACACGCAGGCTCAACAGCCATGGCTCACGGGCCCAGCTGCTCTGCGGCATGTGGGATCTTCCCGGACCGGGGCACGAACCCGTGTCCCCTGCATCAGCAGGCGGACTCTCAACCACTGTGCCACCAGGGAAGCCCTGTGTTATTGTTTTTTATTTTGAGACAAATTTTTACTACATATGTGTTTGCAACTGTTTTTCTCCCAGTTGGTGACTTGCCTTTTGACTTTCTGAATAAGGTCTTTCACAGAGTCAAAATCTTTAACTTTATAAAGTCCATCATATTCCTTGTTTATCTTTCTGGATTGCTTTTTTGTGTTGTGTGTTAAAGCTCAAAGCTCATGATCTACATGACCAAAACCAAGCTCGTGTTGATTTTCTTTGATGTTTTCTCCTGCAATTTTGATTCATTTTGTATTTAAAATGTATCTATGAATAATTTTGAGTGTATTTGGTGCAAGTTGTAAACTTTGCGTCTGTTCCTTAACTATTTTTAGAAAAGTTATGGGATATAGTCTCCATCTCAGTGCGACTGCCCAAAGTTTAACAGATTCAGCAGTTCTGCCATCAGGGAGTCCAGCATCCAGTGAGCTGTGAGGAAGGCAAGGCCTGCAGTGTCCACACTGCCCACAGTGGGCTGAGCCCGCCTCTTTGACCCAATGCGCATGCGCATTCCACCTTTGGACTTGGTTCCTCAGGCAGGTGAAATGAGTTCCATCTCCTCAGGCACCTCTAGGGCTTTGGCAGGGATGCCTGGGTCAGTGTCTCTGCAGACAGGAGCTCAGTCTTCTTAGGATTCACTGGGGTTTTGGCTTCAGGACAACACTGGGCTGTGTCCACACTGAATGGGAGTCTGGTTCTTCAAGACCAAGTGGGGCTTAGGCTTCCTGATAAAGTAGGGCTGCATCCACACTGACAGGAGCTTTGTTTCCTGAGGACACAGGTGACGCCAGGAGGAAAAGGTGAGGAAAAAAGGAGAAGTGAGGAAAAGTGGGGAGTAGCTTTCTGTGTCACTGACTGCTTGGAGGGGGGGAGGGGGAGTTCCGTCTTCAGAGGACCCAGGAAGGCTTGATGTGGAAAACTGGGTTCTTAGTCAGTTTTGTGTGTGGTGTAGATGACATGTGGTATGTGGTGTCCAGGTTTCCCAGCCCCGTTTATTGTGGGGACTTTTGTCCTTCCCCTTGGTGTGTCCTTGGCCCCTTTTCATAAATTAACTGACCACCTCCATTTGGGTTGAATTCTGGGCTCTCTGTCTGTAACAGGGGTGGGGCAGGCATGAGCTATAGAGACCTCACTCAGCCATTGGTTGGTGCCACATTTGGCCCCTCCCCCTCTTTTGTATAAAAGTACCCCGAATTCAGACTGACAGAAGATGGTTTTTCGAGATGCTAGTCTGCCATCTTCTCGGTCAGCTAGCTTTCTGATTAAAGTCATTATTCCTTGATCCAACTCATCTTCTGATTTATTGGCCTGTCGTGTGGTGAGCAGAATAAGATTGGGCTTGGTAATACAGTTACATGCTTATTAGCCTGAAGTCAGTCACTTGCTCAAATTCAAATCCAGAAGTATACATTTCCCTTAGCACTACAAGAAAAGCAGGACATGACGCTCAATAAAGATTTATTGATTTAGTGGGTAAATAAATGAGAGAAAGAGAAGGGAATGTTTGGGAGCGAAAGCAAATAAGAAACCCATACTGTGCACTGGACACCAGCTGGATGTTTCTAGGAGATGGAGGGTACAGATCAGGAACTCGTGAGGTTCAGCTCTGGGGATTTGATGGAGGAGCATTTGCATTCAGGTGGTTGATGAAACTACCTAGGGAATCAGGAATAGATTTTTTTAAAACTCTGAGGTCATGTTGAACCAGTGTTTAAAAGAGAAACAAAAATAGAGGGGTCACAAGAGGAACCTCAGGAAGATTAATCAGGGAATTAAAAGCTGAGAACCACAAAGAATTAGTATTGCAGTCAAAGTAAATGGCACTTGAAAAAGAAATTGACACGTTCTATTACCCTTCAAATATACCACTACTGTAATTACCAAATGTGATAAAGTATATGTAATGAATCAACTTATTCAATATTCCATTTTAAACTCTGCTTTAGGGAAGCAGTGCAGAAAAGAGATTTAAAACATGAGTTCTTGAGTTCCATTCCTGGGCCTGCTGAGTAAGCCAAGAGACTAACACTCCCACCGACAGAAACTGTAAACTCTGAACAAAATGTAAAAGCAACCGCTTGGAGGCTCTGGAGAGTAAACAAGGGAGACAAACTCTGAGGTTGAAGACTCAAGCGGCCTGGGGCCTGAGGGCGGATTCTGTAGTGGGGTGGAACTCAAAGCTTCCATCTCCCAAACCAGCCAGAAGGCAGGGGGATGACATCTTTAAAGTCCTGGGGGAGGGGAGACCCTATCAGCTAGAATGCCATATCCCATGAAAACCTACTTCAAGAATTCAAGTGAGGGAATACCCTGGTGGTCCAGTGGTTAGGACTCGGTACTTACACTGCCATGGTCTATGTTCAATCCCTGGTCAGGGAAGCTGTGAAACACAGCCAAAAAAAAAAAGAGAACTAAGGTCAAATAAAGACACTTGTGAGTGTCTGTCGGCAACAGACCTGTACTACAAGAACGTGAAAGAAAGCTCTTCAAGTTGAAGGGAAATGATACCAAAGGAGAACATGCATCTTCAGGAAGGAATAACAAGCTTTGGAAATGGTAAATACATAGGAAGATATCATTTATTTTAAATACTGACAGTTTAAAGTGAAAAATAGTAAATGTCTTGAAGAGTTTATAATGTATGTAAATGTAATACATAAGGCAATTATAAAGGATAGCACAAGGTGAGGGAAGAAGTGACGAGATTTCTACATTTTTAGATGAAGTGGTATAATGTTAACTCTAAACAGACTGCAAAGTTAAGCATTTTTACTCTCAGTGCAGCTAATAAAAGGAACTGGAAAGGAACATAGCTAAAAAGCCACTGGATGCATTAAATGGGATTCAAAATATATTTGAATAATTCAAAAGAAGACAGGAAAGAAGGCCCAGGGACAACAAAATTAGAAGGAACAAAGGTCAAACAGCAATATGGCAGCCTTAAATATAGTTTTATCAATAATTACATGTGAATGGACTGATACATTATATAAAAGGCAGAGGTTATCAACTGTACTTTTTTTTAAAGACAGCATTATAGTGTCTACAAAAAAACACTTAAAAAATTATCCAGGTCTCTTTATTCTTTTGTTATAGTCTCCAGACTCTACCTCTTATTTCTTTTCTTTTACTACATCTTCCTTAGAGGTGTTTTTTTTTTGTTGTTTTTTAATTGAGGCATAGTTGCTTTACAACGAAGTGAATCAGCTATATGCATACATATATCCCCTCACTCTTGGACCTCTCTCCCATCCCCACCCCATCCCACCCATCTAGGTCACCACAGACCATGGAGCTGAGCTCCCTGTGCTATACAGCAGGTTCCCACTAGCTATGGGTTTTACACATGGTAGTGCATATATGTAAATCCCAATCTCCCAATTCATCCCACTCACCCCTTCCTCCCTTGCACCATGTCCACACATCCATTCTCTACGTCTGCATCTCTATTTCTGCCCTGCAAATAGGTTCATCTATACCATGTTTCTAGATTCCACATATATGCATCAATATACAATATTTGTTTTTCTCTTTCTGACTTCACTCTGTATGACAGACACTAGGTCCACCCACGTCTCTACAAATGACCCAATTTCGTTCCTTTTTATGGCTGAGTAATATTCAATTGTAGATATATACCACATCTTCTTTATCCATTCATCTGTCGATTGACATTGCTTCCATATCTTGGATACTGTAAATAGTGCTGCAATGAACATTGATGTGTATGCATCTTTTTCAATTATGTTTTTTATCAGGGTATATGCCCAGTAATGGGATTGCTGGGTCATATGGTAGTTCTTTTTTCCGTTTTTTGAGGAACCTCCATACTGTTCTCCATAGTGGCTGTATCAATTTACATTCCCACCAACAGTGCAAGAGGGTTTCCCTTTCTCCACACCCTCTCCAGCATTTATTGTTTATAGATATATATATATATTTTTTGCGGTACACGGGCCTCTCTCACTGTTGTGGCCTCTCCTGTTGTGGAGCACAGGCTCCGGACGCACAGGCTCAGTGACCATGGCTCACGGGCCCAGCCGCTCCGCGGCATGTGGGATCTTCCTGGACCGGGGCACGAACCCGTGTCCCTTGCATCGGCAGGCGGACTCTCAACCACTGCGCCACCAGGGAAGCCCTTATTGTTTATAGATTTTTTGATGATGGCCATTCTGACTGGTGAGAGGTGATACCTCATTATAGTTTTGATCTGCATTTCTCTAATAATTAGTGATGTTGAGCATCTTTTCATGTGCCTCTTCACCATCTGTGTATCTTCTATGGAGAAATATCTAGGTCTTATGCCCATTTTTTGCTGGGTTGTTTGTTTGTTTTTTATACTGAACTACATGAGCTGTTTACATATTTTGGAGATTAATGCCTTCTCAGGTGCTTCGTTTGAAAATATTTTCTCCCATCCTAAAGGCTGTCTTTTCATTTCTTTTATGGTTATCTTTGCTGTGCAAAAGCTTTTAAGTTTAATAAGGTCCCATTTGTTTATTTTTATTTTCATCACTCTAGGAGGTGGGTCAAAAAAGATCTTACCGTGATTTATGTCAAAGAGTGTTCTTCCTATGTTTTCCTCTAAGAGTTTTATAGTGTCTGGTCTTACATTTAGGTCTTTAATCCATTTTGGGTTTATTTTGTGTATGGTGTTAGGGAGTGTTCTAATTTCATTCTTTTACATGTAGCTGTCCAGTTTTCCCAGCACCACTTATTGAAGAGACTGTCTTTTCTCCATTGTATATTCTTGCCTCCTTTGTCATAGATTAGTTGACCATAGGTACGTGGGTTTATCTCTGGGCTTTCTATCCTGTTCCATTGATCAATACTTCTGTTTCTGTGCCAGTACCATACTCTCTTGATTACTGTAGCTTTGTAGTATAGTCTGAAGTCAGGGAGCCTGATTTCTCCAGCTCTGTTTTTCTTTCTCAAGATTGCTTTGGCTATTCGGGGTCTTTTGTATTTCCATACAAATTGTAAAATTTTTGTTCTAATTCTGTGAAAAATGTATTGGTAATTTGACAGGGACAGCACTGAATCTATAGATTGCTTGGGTAGTATAGTCATTTTCACAATATCGATTCTTCCAATCAAAAACATGATATATGTATCCATCCGTGTGTCATCTTTGATTTCTTTCATCAGTGTCTTATAGTTTCCGGAGTACAGGTCTTTTACCTCCTTAGGTAGGTTTATTCCTAGGTATTTTATGCTTTTTGTTGCAATGGGATTGAATTTCTTGAATCTTGAATTTATTGAATCTGCTGGCTCCTTGATCTTGGATGCCTACCTTCCAGGACTGTGAGAAACAAACTTCTGTTGTTCATAAGCATGTCAGTCTATGGTATTCTGTTACAGCAGTTCAATGGATTAAGACACCCACAAAGGCAGCTCTGTGCTCTGTGGTAAAGTAGACAACAATCCGATTTACTGCTTGGGAGCAACACTGTGTGCCTGACATGTTACATACAGATGGATGGTCCTCACAGTAATCCTATGAGGGAGGCATCAGAAGCCACATGTTACAGGTGAGGATGCTGAGACTCATGCAAAGTCTAAGTGACCTGCCTGGGTTGTTCTAATTCTTTGAAATTTGATTGTTTCTTGAATTTCTCTTTCTGATGTTTTGTTGTTAGTGCATAGGAATGCAAGAGACATCTGTGCATTAATTTTGTATCCTGCAACTTTACCCAATTCATTGATGAGCTGTAGTAGTTTTCTGGTGGCATCTTTAGGATTTTCTATGTTTAGTATCATGTCATCTGCAAACAGTGACAGTTTTACTTCTTTTTCAATTTGGTTTCCTTTTATTTCTTTTTCTTCTCTGATTGCTGTGGCTAGGATTTCCAAAACTACTCTGAATAATAGTGGCAAGAGTGGACATTCTTGTCTGGCTCCTGGTCTTAGCAGAAACGCTTTCAGTTTTTCACCATTGAGAATGATGTTTGCTGTGGGTTTGTAATGGGGTAGGTTCCCTCTATGCCCACTTTCTGGAGAGTTTTCATCATAAATGGGTGTTGAATTTTGTCAAAAGTTTTACTGCATCCACTGAGATGATTATACGGTTTTTATCCTTTAATCTGTTAATATGGTGTATCACATTGATTGATTTGCTTATATTGAAGAATGCTTGCATCCCTGGGATAAATTTCATTTGATCATGGTGTATGATCCTTTCAATGTTTTGCTGGATTCTGTGTGCTAGTATTTTGCTGAGGATTTTTGCATATATGTTCATCAGTAATATTGGTTGGTTTTTTTGTATGATACCTTTGTCTGGTTTTGGTTTCAGGGTGATGGTGGTCTCATAGAATGAGCTTAGGAGTGTTCCTTCATCTGCAATTTTTTGGAAGAGTTTGAGAAAGATGGGTGTTAGCTCTTCTCTAAATGTTTGATAGAATTCACCTGTGAAGCCATCTGTCCTGGTCTTTTGTTTGTTCAAAGATTTTTAATTGCAGTTGCAATTTCATTACTTGTGATTTGGTCTGTTTATATTTTCTATTTATTCCTGGTTCAGCCTTAGAAGGTTGTACTATCCTAAGAATTTGTCCATTTCTTCCAGGTTGTCCAATTTATTGGTGTATAGTTGCCTGTAGTAGTCTCTTATGATTCTTTATATTTCTTCAGTATCAGTTGTAATTTTTCCTTTATAATTTTATTGATTTGAATCCTCTCTTTTTTTCTTGATGAGTCTGGCTAAAAGTTTATCACTTTTCTATATATTCTCAAAGAATCAGCTTTTAGTTTCATTGATTTTTGCTACTGTTTTCTTTGTTTCTTTTTCATTTATTTCTGCTCTGATTTTTATGATTTCTTTCCTTTTACTAACTTTGGGTTTTATTTGTTCTTTTTTCTCTAGTTGCTTTAGCTGTAAGGTTACTTTGCTTATTTGAGGTGTTTCTTGTTTCTTGAGGTAGGATTGTATTCCTATGAACTTCACTCTTAGAATTGCTTTTGCTGCATCCCATAGGTTTTGGGTCATCGTGTTTTCATTGTCATTTGTTTCTATATATTTTTATTTCCTCTTTGATTTCTTTAGTGATCTCTTGGTTATTTACTAGTGTATTGTTTAGCCTCCATGTGTTTGTGTTTTTTACAGTATTTTTTCCCTGTAATTGATTTCTAATCTCATAGCATTGTGGCTGGAAAAGATGCTTGATACTATTTCAATTTTCTTAAGTTTACCAAGGCTTGATCTGTGATGCAATATGTGATCTATCCTGGAGAATGTTCCGTGTGTACTTGAATAAAGTGCATTCTGCTGCTTTCAGATGGAATGTCCTATAAATATCAATTAAGTGTATCTGTTCTACTGTGTCATTTAAAGCTTGTGTCTTCTTATTGATTTTCTGAATGGATGATCTCTTTATTGGTGTAAGTGGGATGTTAAAGTCCCCCACTATTATTTTGTTACTGTCAATTTCCCCTTTTATGACTGTTAGCATTTGCCTTATGTATTGAGGTGCTCCTATGTTGGGTGCATAAACATTTATAATTGTTATATCTTCTTGGGTAGATCTCTTGATCATTATGTTGTATCCTTCCTTGTCTCTTGTAACAGTCTATATTTTAAAGTCTAGTTTATCTGATATGAGTATTGCTACTCCAGCTTTCTTCTGATTTCCATTTGTGTGGAATATCTTTTCCCATCCCCCCACTTTCAGGCTGTATGTGTCTCTAGGTCTGAAGTGGGTCTCTTGTAGACAACATATATATGGGTCTTGTTTTTGTATATGGACTGCCAGGACTTGTGTGGCCAGAGGAGGCTTTGGCAGAAGTTGGTATCAGGCCCAGGACCTGCTTGGCTGGAAGAGGCTTTGTTGGGGCAGCACAAGGGCTGTCAGGGCCCATGCGGCCTGTGGAGGCTTTGTGGGGGGCATAATCAGGTCTGACAGGACCAGCACAGTGGGAAGAGGCCTAGGCGGGCAGGGAGAGGGCTTGGGCCAAGGACCCATGTGACCAGAAGAGGTCTTGGTGGGAGGTGGGGCTCACGTCCAGGACTCACATGGCTGGAAGAGGCCTTGGTGTAGAGGGGTGCTCAGATCTGGGGACCCACACAGCCAGAAGAGGCCTTGGCAGGCAGGGGCTAGGTCTCGGACCTGTGTGAATGGAGGTGGCCCCTTGGTGTGGGGGTTCAGGCCCGGGACCCCAGCAGGCTCACCAGGGCCTGAGTAGGCAGGGGAGATGCTGGCCATGTTCCTTTCCAATCCCCCAAAGCCCCCTCACCATCCCTGCTGATCTGCTCAACATGAGTGGGCCCCTCTGAGCATGGAAACCCCTCCCCTCCCACAACCCCACACAGGGATGCAGGTCCCATCCCGTCTCCACTTTTCTTCCCCCCTCTTTTTCTCCCATGTCCTACCCAGTCATGTGGGGATTCTTCCCATCCCCTTAGGTGTCCGAGGACCCCATCAGTACCTAGTAGGTACCCTAGTTATGAGGAGATGTGGACTCTGTGTCCTCCTACTCTGCCATCTTAACTCCACCCCCAAAAACACTTAAATTAGAAAAATTCAAACAGATATAGTCATAAATACATATGTATTGATAATAAATTTAGAATATATGAAGTAAAAATCGACAGACTTAAGGAAGAAATAAACAATTCAATAATCATAGTTGGAGATTTTAACACTATTTTCCTACCAACTAATGGAACTAGACAACCAATCAGTAAGGGGAGAGAGGGGGAGTAGGAGGGGGAGAGAGCCGAGCTTGTGAAGGGGGCAGGAGGAAGGGAGGAATCTGTACAGTGTGACAGGGAATAACCATGCTCCAATGGTGGAGGGAAACCAAACCAGGCTCAGTACCAGAGACGGGAGAATAGAGTGGGGTTACCTACCAGGGAGAGTCAATTTAAAATAGCTGCAGTGTATGCCACAGGATACAGCCAGCATGTGTCTCAGAGCAGGAGAAAGCAGAGAGCCCAGCAGAGTAAACTGGACCAGCCAGCTTGTTGGCCCATGTCCACACTTATAGTTTCTCCAAATCATTGCCACACAGGAGCCCAGTGCCACCAAAAAGTCTGGTTCTGGACTAAGAATGGGTGGAAATGACTAGATACAGAGAGGTCAGGGGAAAAGGAGTGTGAGCGCCCTCTCAAGACAAGTCTACAAACACTTCCCAAAGCACATGAGGAAAATTGTCAATAGGAAAGAATAAACTGACGTGATAAATTGCAGTGAATTCACCTTCAAAACTGCAAACAACAGTAAAATTTAAATGATTTAGTAACCATTAGCTCAAGATGGTGGAGTAGAAAGATGTGTGCTCACCCCTTCTTACAAGAACATCAAAATCACAACTAACTGCTAAACAACCATCAACAACAACAAAAAATGCTAGAACCTACCACAAAAGATACTACATCCAAAGACAAAGGAGGAGCCAAAACGAGACAGTAGGAGGGGCACAATCATGATAAAATCAAATCCCACAACTGCCGGGTGGGCAACCCACAAACTGGAAAACAACTATACCACAGAAGTTCTCCCACTGGAGTGAAAGTTCTGAGCCCCACGTCAGGTTTCCAGCCTGGGGGTCCAGCAATGGGAGAAGGAGTCCCCAGAGAATCTGCATTTGAAGGTCAGTGGGATTTGACTTCAGGGCTTACACAGGACTGAGGGAAACAGAAACTCCATTCTTGCAGGGCACACACAAAATCTTGTGCACACCAGAACCCAAGGGAAAAAAGCAGTGACCCTTTAAGAGACTGGGACAGACCTGCCTGCTAGTACTGGAGGGTCTCCTGCAGAGGTGGGTGGAAGCTGTGGCTCACTGTGGGGACAAAGACACTGGAAGCAGAAGTTCTGGGAAGTACTCTTTGGCATGAGCCCTCCTGGAGGCCACCAGCACCACCAAACAGCCTGTAGGCTCCAGTACTGGGTTGCCTCAGGCCAAAAAATGAATAGGGCGAGAACACAGCCCCACCCATCATCAGACAAGAGGATTAAGGTTTTATTGAGCACAGCCCTGCCCACCAGCCCTGCCCACCAGAGGATCAAGACCCAGCTTTACCCACCACCATTCCCTCCCATCAGGAAGCTTTCACAAACCTCTTAGATAGTTTCACCCACCAGATGGCAGACAGCAGAAGCAAGAAGAACTGCAATCCTGCAGACCGCAGAATGGAAAAAAAAAGCACAGAAACTTAGAAAAAACGAAACAGCAGAGGTTTATATCCCAGAAGACGGAACAAGTAAAACCCCAGAAAAATATCTAAGTGAAGCAGAGACAGACAACATTCCAGAAAAAAAATTCAGAATAATGGTAGTGAAGATGATCCAGAATTTCGGAAAAAGAATGGAGGCAAGGATTGAGAAGATGCAAGAAATGTTTAAGAAAGACCTAGAAAAACTAAAGAACAAAAAACAGAGATGAACAATATAATAACTGAAATGAAAAATACACTAGATGGAATCAATAGCAGAATAACTGAGGCAGAAGAATGGATAAGTGACCTGGAAGACAGAATGGTGGAAATCACTGCCATGGAACAGAATATAGAAAAAAGAATGAAAAGAAATGAAGACAGCTTAAGAGACCTCTGGGACAACATTAAATGCACCAACATTTGCATTATTTCGGTCCCAGAAGGAGAAGAGAGAGAGAGAGAACCTGAGAAAACTTTTGAAGAGATACTAGCTGACAATTTCCCTAAGATTGGAAAAGAAACAGTCACCCAAGTCCAGGAATTGCAGAGAATCCCAGGCAGAATAAAGACAAGGAGGAACATGCCGAGACACATAGTAATCAAACTGACAAAAATAAAAGACAAAAAGTATTAAAAGCAACTAGGGAAAAATGACAAATAACATACAAGAGAACTCCCATAAAGTTATCTGCTGATTTCTCAGCAGAAACTCTGCAGGATAGACGGGAGTGGCAAAATATATTTTTTAATAGATTTTTATGGAGTACAATTGCATCACAATACTGTGTTAGTTTCTGTTGCACAACAAAGCAAATCAGCCACATGCATACAGATGTCACCATATCCCCTCCCCCTTGAGCCTCCCTCCCATCTTCTCTATCCCACCCCTCTAGGTCATCTCAAAGCACTGAGCTGATCTCCCTGTGCAATGCTGCTTCTTCCCATCAGCTAACTCCTTTACATTTGGAAGTGTATATATGTCATTGCTACTCTCACTTTGCCCCACCTTCACCCTCGCAACCCATGTCATCAAATCCATTCATTGGTACATTTTTTTTCTTTTTTTAGATTCCACATATATGCATTAGCATAGGGTATTTATTTTTCTCTTTCTGACTTACTTCACTCTGTGTGACAGACTCTAGGTCAACCCACCTTGCTATAAATAACTCAATTTCATTTCTTTTTATGGCTGAGTAATATTTCATTGTATAGACATGCCACATCTTCTTTATCCATTCATCTGTGGATGGACATCTACGTTGGTTCCATGTCCTGGCGATTGTAAATAATGCCGCAGTGAACATTGTGGTGCATGTCTCTTATTGAATTATGGTTTTCTCAGGGTATATGCACAGTAGTGGGATTGCTGGGTCGTATGGTAGTTCTATTTTTAGTTTTTTAAGAAACCTCCAGGTAGGTTGAGGAAGATGGCAGAAGAGTAAGACGCGGAGATCACCTTCCTCTCCACAGATACATCAGAAATACACCTACACGTGGAACTACTCCTATAGAACACCCACTGAACACTGGCAGAAGACATCAGACCTCCCAAAGGCAAAAAACTCCCCACGTACCTGGGTAAGGCAAAAGAAAAAACAATAAACAGAGACAAAGAATAGGGACTGGACCTGCACCAGTGGAAGGGAGCTGTGAAGGAGGAAAGGTGTCCACAAAAAAGGAAGCCCCTTCACGAGCGGAGACTGTGGGTAGTGGAGGGGGGAGCTTTGGAGCCGTGGAGAAGGGCACAGCAACGGGTGCAGAGAGCAAAGCGGAGATATTCCTGCACAGAGGATCAGTGCCGACGAGCACTCACCAGGCTGAGAGGCTTGTCTGCTCACCCACCGGGGCGGGCGGGGGCTGGGAGCTGAGGCTAGGTCTTCAGTTGGATCGCAGGGAGAGGACTGGGGTTGGCAGTGTGAACACAGCCTGAAGGGGTTAGTACACCATGGCTAGCCGGGAGCGAGTCCAGGAAAAAGTCTGGACCTGCCGAAGAAGCAAGAGACTTTTTCTTCCCTCTGTTTCCTGGTGCGAGAGGAGAGGGGATTAAGAGCACTGCTTAAAGGAGCTCCAGAGACGGGTGCGAGCCTCGGCTAAAAGCGCGGACCCCAGAGATGGGCATGAGACGCTAAGGCAGCTGTTGCTGCCACCAAGAAGCCTGTGTGTGAGCACAGGTCACTCTCCACACCCTTCTTCCAGGGAGCCTGTGCAGCCCGCCGCTGCCAGGGTCTCGGGATCCAGGGACAACTTCCCCAGGAGAATGCACGGCGTGCCTCAGGCTGCTGCAACGTCACGCTGGCCTCTGCCGCTGCAGGCTCACACCACATCAGCACCTCTCTCTCCCCCTGGCCTGAGTGTGCCAGAGCCCCGGAATCAGCTAATCCTTTAACCCCGTCCTGTCTGAGCGAAGAACAGACGCCCTCAGATGACATGCAGAGGCGGGACCAAATCCAAAGCTGAACCCTGGGAGCTGTGTGAAAAAAGAAGAGAAAGTGAAATACCTCCCAGCAGCCTCAGGAGCAGCCGATTAAATCTCCACAATCAATTTGATGTACCCTGCATCTGTGGAATACCTGAATAGAAAACGAATCATTCCAAATTGAGGAGGTGGACTTTGGGAGCAAGACGTGTTATTTTTTTGCCTTTTCCTCTTTTTGTGAGTGAGTATGTGTATGCTTCAGTGTGAGATTTTGTCTGTTTAGCTTTGCTTTCACCATTTATCCTAGGGTTCTGTCTATCCGTTTTTGTTTGTTCGTTTGTTTTTTACTTTTGTAAAATTTTCTTTTCTTAATAATTATTTTTTAATAACTTTATTGTATTTTATCTTACTTTATATTATTTTATTTTATCCTCTTTCTTTCCTTCTTTCTATTTTTTCTCCCTTTTATTCTGAGCCGTGTGGAGGACACTCTCTTGGTGCTCCAGGCAGGAGTCAGTGCTGTGTCCCTGAGGTGGGACAGGCAAGTTCAGGACACTGGTCCACAAGAGACCTCCCAGCTCCATGTAATATCAAAAGGCGAAAATCTCCCAGAGATCTCCATCTCAAACAAAGACCCAGCTTCACTCAACGACCAGCAAGCTACAATGCTGGACACCCTACACTAAATCACAAGCAAGACAGGAACACAACCCCACCCATTAGCAGAGAGGCTACCTAAAACAATAATAAATCCACAGACACCCCAAGACACACCACCACACTTGGACCTGCTCACCAGAAAGAAAAGATCCAGCCTCATCCACCAGAACACAGGCACTAGTCCCCTCCACCAGGAAACCTACACAACCCACTGAACCAACCTTAGCCACTGGGGACAGACACCAAAAACAGTGGGAACTATGAACCTGCAGCCAGCAAAAAGGGGACCCCAAACACAGTAAGATAAGAAAAATTAAAAGACAGAAAAACACACAGCAGATGAAGGAGCAAGGTAAAAACGCACCAGATCTAAAAAATGAAGACAAAATAGGCAGTCTACCTGAAAAAAAATTCAGAATAATGATAGTAAAGATGATCCAAAATCTTGGAAATAGAGAAAATGCAAGAAACACTTAAAAAGGACCTAGAAGAAATACAGAGGAAACAAGCAATGATGAACAACACAATAAGTGAAACGAAAAATACTCTAGAAGGGATCAATAGCAGAATAACTGAGGCAGGAGAACGGTTAAGTGACCTGGAAGATAAAATAGTGGAAATAACTACTGCAAAGCAGAAAAAAGAATGAAAAGAACTGAGGACAGACTCAGAGACCTCTGGGACAACATTAAACACACCAACATTCGAATTATAGGGGTCCCAGAAGAAGAAGAGAAAAAGAAAGTGACTGAGAAAATATTTGAAGAGATTATAGTTGAAAACTTCCCTAATATGGGAAAGGAAATAGTTAATCAAGTCCAGGAAGCACAGAGAGTCCCATACAGGATAAATCCAAGGAGAAATACATCAAGACACATATCAATCAAACTCTCAAAAATTAAATACAAAGAAAACATATTAAAAGCAGCAAGGGAAAAACAACAAATAACACACAAGGGAATCCCCATAAGGTTAACAGCTGATCTTTCAGCAGAAACTCTGCAAGCCAGAAGGGAGTGGCAGACATATTTAAAGTGATGAAGGAGAAACACCTACAACCAATATTTCTCTACCCAGCAAGGATCTCATTCAGATTTGATGGAGAAATTGAAACCTTTACAGACAAGCAAAAGCTGAGAGAGTTCAGCACCACCAAACCAGCTTTCCAACAAAGGCTAAAGGGACTTATCTAGGCAAGAAACACAAGAGAGGAGGAGGGGGAAGATGGTGGAAGAGTAAGATGCGGAGATCAGCTTCTTCCCCACAGATAAACCAGAAATACATCTACACATGGAACAACTCCTACAGAACACTTACTAAATGCTGGCAGAAGACCTCAGACCTCCCAAAAGGCAAGAAACTCCCTACCTTCCTGTGTAGGGCAAAAAAAAGAGGAATAAACAGAGAAAAAAGGATAGGGATGGGACATGCATCAATGGGAGGGAGCCGTGAAGGAGGAAAGGTTTCCAAACACTAGGAAGCCCCTTCATGAGCAGAGACTGCGGGTGGCAGAGGGGGAAAGCTTCGGAGCCACGGAGGAGAGTGCAGCCACAGGGGTGCGGAGGGCAAAGCGGAGAGATTCCTGCACAGAGGATCGGTGCCGACCGGCACTCACCAACCCGAGAGGCTTGTCTGCTCACCCGCCGGGGCGGGCGGGGCTGGGAGCTGAGGCTCGGGCTTCGGGAAGAGTGCAGGGAGAGGAGCGCAGGGAGAGGACTGGGGATGGCGGCGTGAACACAGCCTGCAGTGGGTTAGTGCACCACGGCTAGCCAAGAGGGAGTCCGGGGAAAAGTCTAGACCTGCCGAAGAGGCAAGAGACTTTTTCTTCCCTATTTGTTTCCTGGTACGTGAGGAGAGGGGATTAAGAGCGTTGCTTAAAGGAGCTCCAGAGACGGGTGCAAGCCGCGGTTATCAGTGCAGACACAGAGACAGGCATGAGACGCTAAGGCTGCTGCTGCCGCCACCAAGAATCCTGTGTGCGAGCACAGGTCACTATCCACATCCCCCTTCCGGGGAGCCTGTGCAGCCCGCCACTGCCATGTTCTCGGGATCCAGGGACAACTTCCCCGGGAGAACGCATGGTGTGCCTCAGGCTGGTGCAAAGTCACGCCAGCCTCTGTCTCCGCAGGCCCACTGCACATTCCGTGCCCCTCCCCCCACGGGCCTGAGTGAGCCAGAGCCCCCGAATCAGCGGCTCCTTTAACCCCGTCTGGTCTGAGTGAAGAACAGACGCCTTCCGCGACCTACAGGCAGAGGCCGGGCCAAATCCAAAGCTGAAGCCCGGGAGCTGTGCGAACAATGAAGAGAAAGGGAAATCTCTCCCAGCAGCCTCAGAAGCAGCGGATTAAAGCTCCACAATCAACTTGATGTACCTGCCTCTGTGGAATACCTGAATAGACAACGAATACTCCCAAACTGAGGAGGTGGACTTTGAAAGCAAGATTTATGATTTTTTCCCCTTTTCTTCTTTCTGTGAGTGTGTAAGTGTATGCGTCTTTGTGAGGTTTTGTCTGTATAGCTTTGCTTCCACCATCTGTCCAAAGGTTCTATCTATCCAGTTTTCTTTTGTTTAAAAAAAAATTATTTTTCTTAATAATTATTTTTTATTTTAATTTTATTATATCTTACTTTACTTTATTTTACTTTAACTTCTCTCTTTCTGTTTTTCTTCCTTCCCTCCTTCCTTCCTTTCTCCCTCCCTCCCTCCTTTCCTTTCCTTCTTTCTTTCCTTCTTTCTTTCTTCTACTAATTCTTTCTTTCTACTTTTTCTCCCTTTTATTCTGAGCTGTGTGGATGAAAGGCTCTTGGTTCTCCAGCCAGGAGCCAGTACTGTGCCTCTGAGGTGGGAGAGCCAACCTCAGGACACTGGTCCACAAGAGACCTCCCATCTCCACATAATATCAAATGGTGAAAATCTCCCAGAGATCTCCATCTCAACAACAGCACCCAGCTTCACTCAACGAACAGGAAGCTACAGTGCTGGACACCCTATGCCAAACAACCAGCAAGACAGGAACACAACACCACCCATTAACAGAGAGGCTGCCTAAAATCATAATATATCCACAGACACCACAAAACACACCACCAGTCGTGGACCTGCCCACCAGCCTCATCCACCAGAACACAGGCACTAGTCTCTTCCACCAGGAAGCCTACACAACCCACTGAACCAACCTTAGCCACTGGAGACAGACACCAAAAACAATGGGCACTACGAACGTGCAGCCTACAAAAAGGAGACCACAAACACAGTAAGATAAGAAAAATGAGAACACAGAAAAACACACAGCAGATGAAGGAGCAGGATAAAAACGCACCAGACTTAACAAATGAAAAGGAAATAGGCAGTCTACCTGAAAAATAATTCAGAATAATGAGAGTAAAGATGATCTAAAATCTTGGAAATAGAATAGACAAAATGCAAGAAACGTTTAACAAAGACCGAGAAGAAGTAAAGATGAAACAAACAACAATGAACAACAAAATAAATGAAATTAAAAATACTCTAGATGGGATCAATAGCAAAATAACTGAGGCAGAAGAATGGATAAGTGACCTGGAAGACAAAATAGTGGAAATAACTACTGCAGAGCAGAATAAAGAAAAAAGAATGAAAAGAACTGAGGACAGTCTCAGAGACTTCTGGAACAACATTAAGTGCACCAACATATGAATTACAGAGGTTCCAGAAGAAGAAGAGAAAAAGAAAGGGGCGGAGAAAATATTTGAAGAGATTATAGTGGAAAACTTCCCTAATATGGGAAAGGAAATAGTTAATCAAGTCCAGGAAGCACAGAGAGTCCCATACAGGATAAATCCAAGGAAAAATATGCCAAGACAAATATTAATCAAGCTGTCAAAAATTAAATACAGAAAAAACATATTAAAAGCAGCAAGGGAAAAACAACAAATAACACACAAGGGAAACCCCAAAAGGTTAACAGCTAATCATTCAGCAGAAACTCTGCAAGCCAGAAGGGACTGGCAGGACATATTTAAAGTGATGAAGGAGAAACACATAAAACCAAGATTACTCTACCCAGCAAGGATCTCATTCAGATTTGATGGAGAAATTAAAACCTTTACAGACAAGCAAAAGCTGAGACAGTTCAGCACCACCAAACCAGCTTTACAACAAATGCTAAAGGACCGTATCTAGGCAAGAAACACAACAGAAGGAAAAGACCTACAATAACAAACACAAAACAGTTAAGAAAATGGGAATAGGAACATACATATCGATAATTACCTTAAATGTAAATGGACTAAAGGCTCCGACCAAAAGACACAGATTGGCTGAATGGATACAAAACAAGACCCATATATATGTTGTCTACAAGAGACCCACTTCAGAACTAGAGACACATACAGACTGAAAGTAAGGGGATGGAAAAAGATATTCCATGCAAATGGAAATCAAAAGAAAGCTGCAGTAGCAACTCTCATAACAGACAAAATAGACTTTAAAATAAAGACTATTAGAAGAGAAAAAAAGGACACTACATAATGATCAAGGGATTGATCCAAGAAGAAGACATAACAATTGTAAATATTTATGCACCCAACATAGGAGCACCTCAATACATGAGACAAATACTAACAGCCATAAAAGGTGAAATCGACAGTAACACAGTCATAGTAGGGGGCTTTAACACTCCACTTTCACCAATGGCAGATCATTCAAAATGAAAATAAATAAGGAAACACAAGCTTTAAATGATACATTAAACAAGATGGACTTAATTGAAATTTATAGGCCATTCCATCCAAATACAACAGAATACACATTTTTCTCACGTGCTCATGGAAGATTCTCCAGGATAGATCATATCTTGTGTCACAAACCTAGCCTTTGTAAATTTAAGAAAATTGAAATTGTATCAAGTATCTTTTCCGACCACAATGCTACGAGACTAGACATAAATTACAGGAAAAGATCTCCAAAAAATACAAGCACATGGAGGCTAAACAATACACTACTTAATATCAAAGTGATCACTGAATAAATCAAAGAGGAAATTAAAAAAACACGCAGAAACAAATGACAATGGAGACACGATGACCCATAACCTATGGGATGCAGCAAAATCAGTTCTAAGAGGGAAGTTTATAGCAATACAATCCTACCTTAAGAGACAGGAAACATCTCAAATAAACAACCTAACCTTGCACCTAAAGCAATTAGAGAAAGAAGAACAAAAAAACCCAGAAAGTTAGCAGAAGGAAAGAAATAATAAGGATCAGATCAGAAATAAAGGAAAATGAAATGAAGGAAGTGATAGCAAAGATCAATAAAACTAAAAGCTGGTTCTTTGAGAAGATAAACAAAATTGATAAACCATTAGCCAGACTCATCAACAAAAAAAGGAAGATTCAAATCAATAGAATTAGAAATGTAAAAGGAGAAGTAACAACTGACACTGCAGAAATAAAAAGGATTATGAGAGACTACTACAAGCAATATATGCCAATAAAATGTACAACCTGGAAGAAATGGACAAATTCATAGAAATGCACAACTGGCCAAGACTGAATCAGGAAGAAATAGAAAATATGAACAGACAAATCACAAGCACTGAAATTGAAGCTGTGATTAAAAATCTTCCAACAAACAAAAGCCCTGGACCAGATGGCTTCACAGGTGAATTCAATCAAACATTTAGAGAAGAGCTAACACCTATACTTCTCAAACTGTTCCAAAATATAGCAGAGGGAGGAACACTCCCAAACTCATTCTACGAGGCCACCATCACCTTGATATCAAAACCAGACAAGGATGTCACAAAGAAAGAAAACTACAGGCCAATATCACTGATGAACATTGATGCAAAAGTCCTCAACAAAATACTAGCAAACAGAATCCAACAGCACATAAAAATGATCATACACCATGATCAAGTGGGATTTATTCCAGGAAAGCAAGGATTCTTCAATATACGCAAATTAATCAATATTAACAAATTGAAGGAGAAAAACCATATGATCATTTCAATAGATGCAGAGAAAGCTTTTGACAAAGTTCAACACCCATTTGTGATAAAAACCCTGCAGAAAGTAGGCATAGAGGGAACTTTCCTCAACATAATAAAGGCCATATATGATGAACCACAGCCAACATCATCCTATATGGGGAAATACTGAAAGCATTTCCACTAAGATCAGGAACAAGATAAGGTTGCCCACTCTCACCACTCTTATTCAACATAGATTTGGAAGTTTTAGCCACAGCAATCAGAGAAGAAAAGGAAATAAAAGGAATCCAATTGGGAAAAGAAGTAGTAAAGCTGTCACTGTTTGCAGATGACATGATACTATACAAAGAGAATCCTAAAGATGATACCAGAAAACTACTAGAGCTAATCAATGAATTTGGTAAAGTAGCAGGGTACAAAATCAATGCACAGAAATCTCTGGCATTCCCATACACTAATGATGAAAGATCAGAAAGTGAAATTAAGAAAACTCTCCCATTTGCCATAGCAACAAAAAGAATAAAATATCTAGGAATAAACCTACCTAAGGAGACAAAAGACCTGTATGCAGAAAATTATAAGACACTGATGAAAGAAATTAAGGATGATACAAATAGATGGAGAGATATACCATGTTCTTGGATTCAAAGAATCAATATTGTGAAAATGACTATACTACCCAAAGCAATCTACATATTCAATGCAATCCCTATCAAACTACCACTGGCATTTTTCACAGAACTAGAACAAAAAATTTCACAATTTGTATGGAAACACAGAAGACCCCGAATAGCAAAAGCAATCTTGAGAATGAGAAACGGAACTGGAGGAATCTGGCTTCCTGACTTCAGACTGTACTACAAAGCTACAGTAATCAAGACAGTATGGAACTGGCAAAAAAACAGAAAGAGATCAATGGAACAGGATAGAATGCCAGAAATAAACCCATGCACATATGGTCACCTTATCTTTGATAAAGGAGACAGGAATGTACAGTGGAGAAAGGACAGCCTCTTCAATAAGTGGTGCTGGGAGAACTGGACAGGTACATGTAAAAGTATGAGATTAGATCACTCCCTAAAACCATACACAAAAATAAGCTCAAAATGGATTAAAGACCTAAATGTAAAGCCAGAAAATATCAAACTCTTAGAGGAAAACATAGGCAGAACATTCTATGACATAAATCACAGCAAGGTCCTTTTTGACCCACCTACTAGAGAAATGGAAATAAAAACAAAAATAAACAAATGGGACCTAATGAAACTTCAAAGCTTCAAACCTTCACAGCAAAGGAAACCATAAACAAGACCAAAAGACAGAAAGGGAGAAAATATTTGCAAATGACGCAACTGACAAAGTATTAATCTCCAAAATTTATAAGCAGCTCATGCAGCTCAATAAGAAAAAAAATACAATACAATCTGAAAATGGTCAGAAAACCTAAAGAGACATTTCTCCAAAGAAGATATACAGACTGCCAACAAACACATGAAAGAATGCTCAACATCATTAATCATTAGAGAAATGCAAATCAAAACTACAATGAGATATCATCTCACACCAGTCAGAATGACCATCATCAAAAAATCTAGAAACAATAAATGCTGGAGAGGGTGTGGAGAAAAGGGAGCACTGTTGCACTGCTGGTGGGCATGTGAATTGGTAGAGCCACTATGGAGAACTGTATGGAGGTTTTTTTAAAAACTACAAATAGAACTACCATATGACCCAGCAATCCCACTACAGGGCATCTTCCCTCAGAAAACCATAATTCAAAAAGAGTCACGTACCAAAATATTAATTGCAGCTCTATTTACAATAACCAGGAGACAGAAACAACCTAAGTGTCCATCATCGGATGAATGGATAAAGAAGATGTGGCACATATATACAATGGAATATCACTCAGCCATAAAAAGAAACGAAATTGAGCTATTTGTAATGAGGTGGATAGACCTAGAGTCTGTCATACAGAGTGAAGTAAGTCAGAAAGAGAAAGACAAATACCATGTGCTCACACATATATATGGAATTTAAGAAAAAACAATGTCATGAAGAACCTAGGGGTAAGACAGGAAGAAAGACACTGACCTGCTGGAGAATGGACTTGAGGATATGGGGAGGGGGAAGGGTAAGCTGTGACAAAGCGAGAGACTGGCATGGACATATATACAGAACCAAATATAAGGTAGATAGCAAGTGGGAAGCAGCCGCATAGCACAGGGAGATCAGCTAGGTGCTTTGTGACCGCCTGGAGGGGTGGGATAGGGAGGGTGGGAGGGAGGGAGACACAAGAAGGAAGAGATATGGGAAGAGATATGGGAACATATGTATATGTATAACTGCTTCACTCTGTTATAAAGCAGAAACTATCACACACACACAAAACAAACACAAGAGAAGGAAAAGACCTACAATAACAAACCCAAAACAATTAAGAAAATGGTAATAGGCTCATACATATCGATAATAATCTTGAATGTAAATGGATTAAATGCCCCAAACAAAAGACACAGACTGGCTGAATGGATACAAAAATAAGACCCGTATATATGCTGTCTACAAGAGATCCACTTCAGACCTAGGGACATATACAGATTGAAAGTGAGGGGCTGGAAAGAGATATTCCATGCAAATGGAAATCAAAAAGAAAACTGGAGTAGCAATTCTCATATCAGATAAAATAGACTTTAAAATAAAGACTATTACACAAGAAATATAGATCAATGGAACAGGATAGAGATAAAGCCGAGAGATAAAATGCATATACCCTGAGAAAACCATAATTCAAAAAGAGTCATGTACCAAAATATTCGTTGCAGCTCTATTTAAAATAGCCCAGATCTGGAAGCAACCTAAGTGTCCATCAGCAGATGAATGGATAAGGAAAATGGCACATATATACAATGGAATATTACTCAGCCATAAAAAGAAACGAAATTGAGTTATTTGTAGTGAGGTGCATGGACCTAGAGTCTGTCATACAGAGTGAAGTAAGTAAGAAAGAGAAAAACAAATACTGTATGCTAACACATATATATGGAATCTAAGAAAAAAAATGTCATGAAGGATCTAGGGGTAAGACAGGAATGAAGACACAGACCTACTGGAGAAAGAACTTGAGGATATGGGGAGGGGAAGGGTGAGCTGTGACAAAGCGAGAGAGAGGTATGGACATATATACACTACCAAACGTAAAATAGATAGCTGGTGGGAAGCAGCCGCATAGCACAGGGAGATGAGCTATGTGGTTTGTGACTACCTAGAGGGGTGGAATAGGGAGGGTGGGAGGGACGGAGACATAAGAGGGAAGAGATATGGGAACATATGTATATGTATAACTGATTCACTTTGTTATAAAGCAGAAATTAACACACCATTGTAAAGCAATTATACTCCAATAAGGATGTTAAAAATAAAAAGATTGCTTTGGCTATTCAGGGTCTCTAGTGTTTCCATACGAACTGTAAGATTTTTTATTCTAATTCTTTGAAGAATGCCATTGGTACTTTGATAGGGATTGCAATGAATCTCTAGATTGCTTTGGGTAGTATAGTCATTTTCACAATATTCATTCTTCCAATCCAAGAACATGGTATGTTTCTCCATCAGTTTATGCCATCTTTCATTTCTTTCATCAGTGTTTTATAGTTTTCTGTGTCTTTCACCTCCTTAGGCAGGTTTATTCCTAGGTATTTTATTCTTTTTGTTGCAAGGGTAAAAGGGAGTGTTTCCTTAATCTCTCTTTCTGATTTTTCTTTGTATAGGAATGCCAGAGATTTCTGTGCATTAATTTTGTATACTGCAACGTTACCAAATTCATTGATTAGATCTCATAGTTTTCTGGTGGCATATTTAGGATTTTCTATGTATAGTATCATGTCATCAGCAAACTGACAGTTTTACTTCTTTTATAATTTGTATTACTTTTATTTCTTTTTCTTCTCTGATTACTGGGGCTAGGACTTCCAAACCTATGTTGAATAAGAGTGGCGAGAGTGGACATCCTTGTCTTGTTTCTGGTTTTAATGGAAATGCTTTCAGTTTTCCACCACTGAGTATGATGCTTGCTGTGGGTTTGTAATATATGGCCGTTATTATGTAGAGGTAAGTTCCCTCTATGTTCATTTTCTGGAGTTTTTATAATGAATGTGTGTTGAATTTTGTCAAAAGCTTTTTCTGTATCGATTGAGATGATCATATGGTTTTTATTCCTTAATTTGTTATTGTGGTGTATTACTTTGATTGATTTGCATATATTGAAGAATCCTTGCAACCCTGTTTTAAATTCCACTTGATCATTGTGTATGATCCTTTTAATGTGCTGTTCGATTCTGTTTGCTAGTATTTTGTGCAGGATTTTTGCATTTCTGTTCATCAGTGATACTGGTCTACAGTTTTCTTTTCTTGTGATATCTTTTTCTGGTTTTGGTGATGGTGATGCTGAAGGTACTTATCAGGGTGATGGTAACTTCATAAAATGAATTTGAGAGTGTTTCTCCCTCTGCAATTTCTTGGAAGAGTTTGAGAAGGATCAGTGTTAGCGCTTCTCTAAATGTTTGATAGAATTCACCTGTGAAGCCATCTGGTCCTGTACTTTTGTTTGTTCGAAGATTTTAAATTGTGGTTTCAATTTCATTACTTGTGATAGGTCTGTTTATATTCTCTAATTCATCCTGGTTCAATCTTGGAAAATTGTACCTTTCCAAGAATTTGTCTATTTCTTTGCAGTTGTCCATTTTATTGGCATATAGTTTTTTGTAGTAGTTTCTTATAATCCTTTGTATTTCTGCAGTGTCAGTTGTGGTTTCTCCTTTTTCATTTCTAATTTTATTTATTTGTGTCCTCTTCTGTTTTTTCTTGATGAGTCTGGCTAAGGTTTTATCAGTTTTGTTTATCTTCTCAAGGAACCAGCTTTTAGTTGTATTGATCCTTGCTATTGTTTTCTTTGTTTCTATTTCATTTATTTCTGCTCTGATCTTTATGATTTCTTTCCTTCTACTGACTTCAGTTTTCTTTGTTCTTCTTTCTCTAGTTTTTTAAGTGTAGGTTAGATTGCTTATTTGAAGTTTCTCTTGTTTCCTGAGGTGAGACTGAATGGCTATAAACTTCCCTCTTAGAACTGCTTTTGCTGCGTCCCATAGGTTTTGGGTTGTTGTATTTTCATTGTCATTTGTTTCTATGTATTTTTTAATTTATTCTTTGATTTCTTCAGTGATCTCCTGGTTATTTTGTAGCACACTGTTTAGCCTCCATGTGTTTGTGATTTTTACAGTTTTTTTTCCTGTAATTGATTTCCAAACTAATAGTGTTGTGGTCAGAAAAGATGCTTGATATGAGTTCAATTTTCTTAAATTTTTTGAGACTTGATTTGTGACCCAAAATGTGATCTATCATGGAGAATGTTCTACATGCACTTGAGAAGAAAGTGTATTCTGCCACTTTTGGGTTGAATGTTCTATAAATATCAATTAGGTCTATCTGGTCTTTGTGTCATTTAAAGCTCATGTTTCCTTATTGATTTTCTGTTTGGATAATCTGTCCACTGGTTTAAGTGGGCTGTTTAAGTCCCCTACTATTATTGTGTTACTGTTGATTTTTCCTTTCATGGTTGTTAGCATTTGCCTTATGCATTGAGTTGCTCCTATATTGTGTGCATAAATATTTATAATTGTTACATCTTCTTGAATTGATTCTTTGATCATTATGTAGTGTCCCTCCTTGTCTCTTGTAACAGACTTTATTTTAAAGTCTATTTTATTTGATATGAGTATTGCTACTCCAGCTTTCTTTTGATTTCCATTTCCATGGAATATTTTTTTCCATCCCTTCACTTTCAGCCTATATGTGTCCCTAGATCTGAAGTGGGTCTCTTGTAGACAGCATATATATGGGTCTTGTTTTTGTATCCATTCAGCCAGTCTGTGTCTTTTGGTTGGGGCATTTAACCCCTTTACATTCAGGTTATTATTCGTATGTATGTTCCTATTACCATTTTCTTAATTGTTTTGGTTTATTTTTGTGGCTCTTTTTCTTCTCTTGTGTTTCCGGCTTAGAGAAGTTTCTTTAGCATTTGTTATAAAGCTGGTTTGGTGATGCTGAATTCTCTTAGCTTTTGCTTTTCTGAAAAGCTTTTGACTTCTCTATTGAATCTGAATGAGTTCCTTGTTGGGTAGAGTAACCTTGGTTGTAGGTTTTTCTCTTACATCACTTTAAGTATATTCTGACACTTCCTTCTGGCCTGCAGAGTTTCCACTGAAAAATCAGCTGATAACCTTATGGGGATCCTTTGTATGTTTTTTTCCCCCCTTGGTGCTTTTAATGTTTTTTCTTTGAAGTTAATATTTGTTAGTTTGATTAATATGTGTCTTGTGTTTTTCCTAGGGTTTAACCTGTATGGGATACTCTGTGCTTCCTGGACTTGGGTAATTTCCTTTCCCATGTTTGGGAAGTTTTCCACTATAATCTCTTCAAATATTTTCTAGACCCTTTCTTTTTCTCTTCTTCTTCTGGGATGCTTATAATTCGAATGTTGGTGCCTTTAATACTGTCCCAGAGGTCTCTGAGATTGTCCTCAATTCTTTTTATTCTTTTTTCTTTATTCTTCTTCTCAGCAGTTATTTCCACCATTTTGTCTTCCAGCTCACTTATTCATTCTTCTGCCTCAGTTATTCTGTTATTGATTCCTTCCAGTGTATTTTTCATTTCAGTTATTGTGTTTTTCATCCCTGTTTGTTCTTTTGTTCTTCTAGATCTTTGTTAAATATTTCTTGTATTGTCTCTATCCATGCTTCTATTCTGTTTCTGAAATTCTGGATCATCTTTACTATCATTACTGTGTATTCTCTTTCAGGTAGATTGCCTATTTCCTCTTCCTTTATTTGGTCTTGTAGGTTTTCCCTTGCTCCTTCATCTGTGACATATGTTTTTGCCATCTCTCTTTTTTTTATGAGTGGGATTGTGTTTCTGTTTTACTGGTTGTTTTGCCTGAGGCTTCCAACACTGGAGTTTGCAGGCTATTGGGTAAAGCTGGGTCTTTGTGCTGAGATTAGGACCTCTGTGAGACCTCACTCCAATGAATATTCCCTGGGTCTGAGATTCTCTGTTAGTCCAGTGGTTTGGACTTGGAGCTCCCACCACAGGAGCTTCCACCCAACCCCAGGCTCCTGATCCAAGATCCCACAAACTGCGTGGGTGGCAAAAAAAAAAAAAAAAAGAGAGAGAGAGAAATAACAAAATAAAAAATAAAATTAGGAAAGTAAAAGATATTTTAGAAAGAATGTAAAAATAAAAATGAATCAACAACCTGAAGGCACATCAGTACAACAATAGTGAAAAAGAGGAGGAGGGAAAGGAAGGAAGAAAAAAAAAGGTGGGGGAAAAGGGCTTGGCTGTGGATAGTGTGGCCAAATCAAGGGCAAGGTTTGGGCAGTGGGTGAGGCCAATTCTCAGGACCACAGAGCCGGAAAAGGCCCTAAGGTGTGTGGGGGATGGGGCTTAGGCTCAAGGAACAGAAGGGGCCCAGGCATGCCACCCACCCCTGGTCTCTGTGGGCAACGGACCTTACCCGGGAGTCCAGCAGGCTTTCTGGGCTCGAGTGGGTGGGGTTAACGTCATGATCTCCTCTCCTGCTTCTTTCATCTGGGGTCTAGGAGGGCCCCTCCCACCTGCCTCTTCTGATCTCCCCAGCCTCTCTCATATGCCACGAAGGACCCAAGCAGCCTGGTGGGGCTTGAGGGGCAGGGGATCTGCCTGGGGGCTCAGCAGGCTCCCTGTGTCTGAGTGGGTGAGGCAAATGTCCTCCACTCCTCCTGCAGGACCCCTCCTGCCTGCCTCTCCTGGTCTCTCCAGACTCCCTTCTATGCCCCAGGAACCATATGGCCTGGATTGGGCTTTGGAGGGGAGGGAACCAGCTTTGGCACTCAGTTGGCTCCCCAGCCCTATTGGGTCAGGCGATCACCCTCTGCTCCTCTCCCGTTCTTCCTGGAGAGTCCCTCCCACCTGCCTACCCTGATCTCCCTGGCTTCAAGGGCGCTGATCTTTTCTGGCCTCCAGTCCTCCACCACTCTAAGTCCCCCTACGTCCTACTGGTTCACTCTGGGGTTCCTCCCATCTCCTTGGGTGTCAGAGTTCTCCACCAGCAGCCAGCAGGTGGCTTAGTTGTGGGGAGATGCTAACTCCGTGTCTTCTCACACTGCCATCTTGACTCTGCCCCTATGCACAATATATTTTAAGTGATGAAAGTGAAATACCTACAACCAAGAATACTCTACCCAGCAAGGCTCTCATTCAGATTTGACGGAAAAATCCAAACGTTTACAGACAAGCAAAACCTAAGAGAATTCAGCACTGTCAGCCCAGCTTTGCAACAAATGCTAAAGGCGATCCTCTAGGCAAGAAAGAGACCAGCAACTTAAAACAACATTGTACATATAAAGAATGCTATATCAAAGCCTCATGGGAACAGCAAACCTGAAAACTACAACAGATAGACACACATAAAGGAAAAAGCCACCCAAACACAAGACTAAAGATGGTCATCAAACCACAAGAGAAAATAACAAAAGAGGAAGGGAAGAAAAAACATCTACAAAAACAAACCCAAAACAATTAAGAAAATGGCAATGAAACATATATATAAATAATTACCTTAAATGTAAATGGATTAAATGCTCCAACCACAAGACATAGACCAGATGAATGGATATGAAAATAAGATCTAGATATATGCTATCTACAGAGACCCACTTCAGACCTAGGAATACATACAGACTGAAAGTGAGGGGATGGAAGAAGGTATTGCATACAGATAGAAATCAAAAAAAGCTGTAGTAGCAATACTCATATCAGAGAAAATAAACTTTAAAATAAAGACTGTAATAAGAGACAAAGAAGAACACCACATAATGATCAAGGGATCACTCCAAGATGAAGATATAACAATTGTAAATATAGATGCACCCAACATAGGAGCACCTCAATATAGGAGGCAAATACCAACAGCCATAAAAGGAGAAAGCAACAGTAACACAATAATAGTGGGGGACTTTAACACCCCACTTATACCTGTGGACAGATCATCCAGACAGAAAATCAATAAGGAGACAGAGGCCTTAAATGACACATTAGACCAGATAGACTTATTTGATATTTATAGAGCATTCCATCCAAAAGCAGCAGAATACACATTCTTCTAAGTGCACATACAATATTCTCCAGGATTGACCACACACTGGGCCACAAAGCAAGCCTTGGTAAATTTAAGAAAACTGAAATCATATCAAGCATATTTTCTGACCACAACGCTATGAGATTAGAAATAAACTACAAGAAAAAAACTGTAAAATACACAAACACATGGAGGCTAAACAATATGTTACTAAACCACCAATGGATTACTGAAGAAATCAAAGAGGAAATAAAAATACCTAGAGACAAATACATTTTGGGATGCAGCAAAAGCAGTTCTAAGAGGAAAGTTTATAGTAATACAATCTTAACTCAGGAAACAAGAAACATCTCAAATAAACAACCTAACCTTACACCTAAAGCAACCAGAGAAAGAAGAACAAACAAAACCTAAAGGTAGTAGAAGGAAAGAAATCATAAAGACCAGAGCAGAAATAAAGGAGATAGACACAATACAATAGCAAAGGTCAATGAAACTAAAAGCTGGTTCTTTGAAAAGATAAACAAAATTGATAAACCTTTAGCCAGACCCAACAAGAAAAAAAAGGGAGAGGACTCAAATCAATAAAATTAGTAATGAAAAAGAAAAAGTTACAAGTGACAGCACAGAAATACAAAGGATCATAAGAGACTACTACAAATAGCTATATGCCAATAAATTGACAACCTGGAAGAAATGGACAAATTCTTAGAAAGGTACAACTTTCCAAGACTGAACCAGGAAGAAACAGAAAATATGAACAGTCCAATCAAAAGCACTGAAATTGAAACTGTGATTTAAAAACTCCCAACAAACAAATGTCCAGGTCCTGAAGGCTTCACAGGCGAATTCTATCAAACATTTAGAGAAGAGCTAAAACCTGTCCTTCTGAAACTGTTCCAAAAAACTGTAGAGAAAGGAAAATTTCCAAGCTCATTCTATGAGACCATCATCACCCTGATACCAAAACCAGACAGAGATACCACAAAAAAAGAAAATTACAGGCCAACATCACTGATGAACACAGACACAAAAATCCTCAGCAAAATACTAGTAATCCGAATCCAACAATACATTAAAAGGATCATACACCATGATCAAGTGGGATTTATCCCAGGGATGCAAGAATTTTGCAATATCAACAAATCAATCAGTGTGACACACCACATCTACAAACTGAAAAATAAAAGCCATTTGATCATCTCAATAAATGCAGAAAAAGCTTTTGAGAAATTTCAACACCCATTTATGACAAAAACACTCCAGAAAGTGGGCATAGAGGGAAAATACCTCATAGAGGGAAAATAAAGGCCTTATACAACAAACCACCAGCTATCATCATACTCAACAGAGAAAAGCTGAAAGCATTTCCTCTAAGATCAGGAGCAAGACAAGGATGTCCACTCTCACCACTTTTATTCAAACTAGTTTTGGATGTCCTAGTTACAGCAATCAGAGGAAAAAAGGAAATAAAAGGAACCCAAATTGGAAAAGAAGAAGTAAAACTGTCACTCTTTGCAGATGACATGATACTGTACATGAAGACTCCTAAAGATGCTACTGGAAAACTACTAGAACTCATCAGTAAATTTGGTAAAGTTGCAGGTTACAAAATTTATACACAGAAATCTGTTGCATTGCTATACACTAACAACATAAGATCAGAAAGAGAAATTGAAGAAACAACCCCATATACCATTGCATCAAAAAGAATAAAATATCTAGGAATAAACCTAAGGAGAAAAAAGACCTGTACACCGAAAACTATAAGATGCTGATGAAAGAAATCAAAGATGACACAAACAGATGGAAAGATATACCATGTTCTTGGATTAGAACAATCAATACTGTCAAAATAACTATAGTACCGAAGGTAATCTACAGATTCAAAGTAATCCCTCTCAAATTACCAATGGCATTTTTCACAGAAATAGAACAAAAAAATCTTAAAATTTGTATGGAGAGTCAAAAGACCCCAAAGAGTCAAAGCAATCTTGAGAAAGAAAAACGGAGCTGGAGGAATCAGGCTCCCTGACTTCAGAGTACATAACAAAACTATAGTCATCAAAACAGTATGGTACTGGCACAGAAACAGAAATATAGATCAATAGAACAGGATAGAGAGCTCAGAAATAAACCCATGCATCTACAGTTAATCTATGACAAAGGAGGCAAGAGTATACAATGCAGGAAAGATAGTCTCTTCAATAAATGGTGCTGGGAAAACTGTACAGCTACATGTAAAAAAAATGAAATTAAAAAAAATGAAATTAGAACATTCTTTAACACCATACACAAAAATAGGCTCTAAATGGATTAAAGACCTAAATGTGAGACCAGACACTATAAAACTCTTAGAGGAAAACATAGGCAGAACACTCTAACATAAATTGCAGCAATATCTTTTTTTGAGCTGTCTCCCTGAGTAATGTAAATAAAAACAAAAACAAATGGGATCTAATTAAACTCAAAAGCTTTTGCACAACAAAGGAAACCATAAACAAAAACAAAAAGACAACCCACAGATTGGGAGAAAATATTTGCAAATGATGCAACCAACAAGGGATTAGTCTCCAAAATTTACAAACACCTGATGCGGCTTAATATCATCAAAACAAACAACCCAGTCAAAAATGGGCAGAAGACCTAAATAGACATTTCTACAAAGACATACAGATGGTCAAGAGGCACATGAAAAGAAGTTCAACATCACTAATTATTAGAGAAACGTAAATCAAAACTACAATGAGATATGACCTCAAACCAGTCAAAATAGCTAGCCTAAAAAAATTCACAAACAATAAAGGCTAGAGGGCTTCCCTGGTGGCGCAGTGGTTGAGAGTCCGCCTGCTGATGCAGGGGATGCAGGTTCGTGCCCCGGTCTGGGAAGATCCCACATGCGGCGGAGAGGCTGGGCCCGTGAGCCATGGCCGCTGAGCCTGCGCGTCCGGAGCCTGTGCTTCGCAACGGGAGAGGCCACAGCAGTGAGAGGCCCGCGTACTGCAAAACAAAACAAAACAAAACAAAACAACAAACAAAAAAAAGGCTAGAGAGGGCTCCATTCCTGCAGAGAAATGGGAACACTACTACACTCTTAGTAGGAATATTAGTTGGTACAGCCACTATGGAGAACAGTATGGAGGTTCCTTAAAGAACTAAAAATAGAGCTACCATATGATCCTGCAACCTCTCTCCTGGGCATATAACAAGAGAAAAACATGGTCCGAAAGGATACATGCACCTCAAAGGTCATTGTCTGACAGTGTTTTTCCTTTCTTAGTGGTGCTGAAGATAATGGTGTTAGCTCACAGTCCAGGCACCTTTGATTTGTTGGAATATGATAAATTGCATAGATAATCACTAAGTTGGGATCTTTCCAACTGATACTGAATAATGTTATAAAAACTGTCCATTTTTATATCTGGAGAAAACCATGGTTTGAAAGGATACATGCACCCCTATGTTCATAGCAGCACTGTTTACAATAGCCAAGACATGGAAGCAACCTAAATGTCCATCAACAGAGGTATGGATAAAGAAGATGTACATATATACAATGGAATATTACTCAGCAATTAAAAAGAATATACATATATAATGGAATATTACTCAGCCATTAAAAACAATGAAATAATGCCATTTGCAGCAACATGGATGGACCTAGAGTTTATCATACTAAGTGAAGTAAGTCAGACAGAGAAAGAGAAACATCATATGATATCACTTATATGTGGAATCTAAAAAGAAATGATGCAAGTAAACTTATTTAAAAAACAGAAACAGAGAGATTTAGACAACTAACTTATAGTTACCAGGGGGGAAGGGAAAGTTAGGGAGTTTGGGATTGCCATATACACACTGCTATATTTTAAATGGATAACCAATGAGGACCTACTGTATAACATAGGGAATTCTGCTCAATATTATGTAACAAAGTAAACGGGAAAAGAATTAGAAAAAGAATAGATACATGTAAATGTATAACTGAATCACTTTGCTGTACACCTGAAACTATCACAACATTGTTAATCAACT
Organism: Phocoena sinus; assembly: GCF_008692025.1. Lineage (NCBI taxonomy): Eukaryota > Metazoa > Chordata > Mammalia > Artiodactyla > Phocoenidae > Phocoena > Phocoena sinus. The sequence goes on along the minus strand of NC_045778.1, from coordinate 494,360 downwards.
ATGCCCCAATATAAAATAAAGTTTAAAAAAATAAATAAATGATTTAATAATTATGTTTAGCACCTGCAAAAAAATTGAAATATATAATCACTGAAATAGAAAAAATCATATAAGTGAATAATTCTAGATGGACACAAATTAAGAGACCATTAGTTATCTGGAATATAATGCTAAAAAATTCACTGAGATCATATTACAGAGAGAGAAATTTTTTTTTTTTTTTTTTTTTTTTGCAGTATGCGGGCCTCTCACTGCTGTGGCCTCTCCCGTTGCAGAGCACAGGATCCGGATGCGCAGGCTCAGCGGCCATGGCTCACGGGTCCAGCCGCTCTGCGGCATGTGGGATCTTCCCAGACGGGGGCAGAAACCCGTGTCCCCTGCACTGGCAGGCGGACTCTCAACCACTGCACCACCAGGGAAGCCCAAGAGAAAATAATTTTAAACGTATAAGAGAAGTTAAAAAAGACAGAGGAAAAACTGTGAGACTCCCATTTGTGAGGCATCCCAGAGGAGAAACCTAAGGAAATGGTAGAGAATCACACGGCTTCTGAGAACATCTAGAATCAAAGAAAGATGCAAACCCTCTGCTTGAGAATGTGTAACAATTGCCAGGCAAGATAATTCAATAAACTTGCACCCAGATAAATCAAAGTGAATCTCCAACCTAGTAAAGACAACATTTCAAAATTCAAAAAGAGCACACCATCTACAATGGGATGATAATTACACTGAAAGTGGATTTGTCTTCAGCAGAAATACATGTTAGCAAAAAGTAAGCCGTGTCCTCAAATTGTATAGGAAAAACTATGACTCGAAACCATTATACCCTTCAATCACATGAAAGGGGAGATACATTTTTTCAGACACATGAAAACTAAGAGTTTACCCTAAAACCTCATTGAAAGATCTGCTGAAGGACATATTTCAGCAAGATGAAGACCAAGTGAAGCACTGGGATATAAGAGATCACTGACAGCATAGAAACTGGTGAAATAAATCAACTCTAGATTATAAACAGTAACAACTATAACTAATGCTTGTGTTTACAAAGGGACCTAAAATTTTAGATAATAAGATGGGTGGGAGAAATTCAGGGAGTAATTCAAACATGCTAAGGGTCTTGCCTTAGTCTACTCATTCATTTAATTTAGAAAATCTTTATAGAGTGGTTAGTATGTGCCAGAAACTGTCGTAGGCTTTGGAAATAATGCATAAAGAGAAAAATGGCCTATTTTCATGGAACTTACATTGTAGTGGGTAAACAAACAAACAAACAAATTATGTGAAATAATGTCAGGGGTTATGATAATTTAAGTAGGATGACCAACAATTCATTTTTGAGAGTGTAAGGGGGTACTGGTACTATTATGCCAGGAAAACCTCCATAAACAGCTACAATCCCCGTACAAACTGATCACCATATGTAGATGTGTTATGTAAGCTTTCAGTGCTGTGATCAAAAAAGACAGTGAATTGAGTATGTTGAGTCTTTGTTATAATAATATGAAATTAAAGGGGACTTCCCTGGTGGTGCAGTGGTTAAGATTCTGTGCCCCTAATGCAGGGGGCCCGGGTTTGATCTCTGGTCAGGGAACTACATTCCACATGCATGCTTCAATTAACAGTTTGCATGCCACAACTAAGGAGCCCATGTGCCGCAACTAAGGAGCCTGCCTGCTGCATCCAAGACCTGGTGCCACCAAATGAATAATAAATAAATATATTAAAAAAAAGGATTGGGGTGAATTTACTTATTTTAAAAAAGTATGAAATTAAATATAAGTTAAATTTTAGGGGTATTTTTTAAAAGACTAGAAAAAGCAAGTAGAGAGTAGAAAAAAACTGTATCAATTCAATTAAAAACCAGAAAAGTAAGAAAAACAAAAGTATGGTAAAAAGATAAGTGATTGTGGAAGAAAAGAAATTGTTACTAACAAGTCTGGAATTCTTATACCACTATTCCTGGTATTACACCAGCTTGTCATTATTATTTCCACTTCCCAGTCAATTACTGAACTCAGGCTTTTGAAGGCTGTATTTTTAAGGGTTTTTTTGTTTCCTGTGAAATATACCTTCCACTATATAATCAAAATCAATAGGGAAGAGACCTTAAAGATTGCAAAAGAGTAAGACGTGGAGATCACCTTCCTCCCCACAAATACATCAGAAATACATCTACATGTGGAACAACTCTTACAGAACACCTACTGAACCCTGGCAGAAGACCTCAGACTTCCCAAAAGGCAAGAAAATCCCCAGGTACTAGGGTAAAGCAAAAGAAAAAAAAAACAGAAACAAAAGAATAGGAATGGGACCTGCATCAGTGGGAGGGAGCTGTGAAGTAGGAAAAGTTTCCACACACTAGGAAGCCCCTTCAGTGGCAAAGACAAGGGGCGGTGGGGGGAAAGCTTCAGAGGCATGAAGGAGAGCTCAGCAACAGGGGTTCAGAGGGCAAAGCAGAGAGATTCCTGCACAGAGGATCAGTGCCAACCAGCACTCACCAGCCTGAGACGCTTGTCTGCTCACCCACCGGGATGGGTGGGAGCTGGGAGATGAGGCTCGGGCTTCGGAGATCGGATCCCAGGGAGAGGACTGGTGTTGGCTGCGGGACCACAGCCTGAAGGGGGCTAGTACACCACAGCTAGCCAGGAGGGAGTCTGGAATAAACTTTGGACCTGCCTAAGAGGCAAGAGACCATTGTTTTATGGTGCGTGAGGAGAGGGGATTCATAGCACCACCTAAACAAGCTCCAGAGATGGGCGTGAGCCACGGCTATCAGCACAGACACCAGAAACGGGCATGAAAAACTAAGCCTGTTGCTGCAGCCACCAAGAAGCCTCTGTGCAAGCACAGGTCACTATCCACATCTCCCCTCCTGGGAGCCTGTGCAGCCTGCCACTTCCAGGGTCCTGTGAAACAGGGACAACATCCACAGGAGAACACACAGCATGCCTCAGGCTATTGCAATGTCATATTAGCTTCTGCTGCTCCGGGCTCACACCGTATTCTGTACCGCTCCCACCCACTGGCCTGATGAGCCAGAGCCCCCTAATCAGCTGCTCCTTTAACCCCGACTGGTCTGAGGGAAGAACAGATGCCCTCAGGCGACCTAAACACAGAGGCAGGGCCAAATCCAAAGCTGAACCCCAGGCTCTGGGCGAACAAAGAAGAGAAAGGGAAATTTCTTTCAGCAGCCGCAGGAGCAGTGTATTAAATCTGCACAATCAACTTGACGTACCCTGCATCTGTGGAATACCTGAATAGACAACGAATCATCCAAAAACTGAGGCAGTGGACTTTGGGAGCAACGATACTTTTTTTCCTTTTTCTCCTTTTGTGAGTGTGTATGTGTATGCTTCTTTGTGTGATTTTGTCTGTAGAGTTTTGCTTTTACCATTTGTCCTGGGGTTCTGTCTGTCCATTTTTAAAATTACTTTTCAATTATTTTTTATTCTAATAACTTTATTTTATTTTATTCCTTCCTTCCTCCCTCCCTCCCTTCCATCCATTTTTTCTCCCTTTTCTTCTGAGCCATGTGACTGACAGAGTCTTGGTGCTCTGGCTGGCCTATGAGGTGGGAAAGCCGAGTTCAGGTCATTGGTCCATCATAGACCTCCTTGCTACACGTAATGTCAAGTGGCAAAAGATCTCCCAGAGACCTCCATCTCAACATAAAGACCCAGCTCCATTCAACGACTAGCAGGCTACAGTGCTGGACACGCTATGTCAAACAACTAGCAAGACAGGAACACAACACCACCCATTAGCAGAGAGGCTTCCTAAAATCATAATAAGGTCACAGACACCCCAAAACACACCATCACATGTGGTCCTGCTTGCCAGAAAGACAAGATTCAGCCTCATCCACCAGAACACAGGCAGTAGTCCTCTCCACCAGGAAACCTACACAACCCAATGAACCAACCTTAGCCACTAGGGGCAGACACCAAAAACAATGGGAACTACAAACCTGAAGCCTGCGAAAAGGAGACCCCAAACACAGTAAGTTAAGCAACATGAGAAAACAGAGAAACACACAGCAGATGAAGAAGCAAGGTAAAAACGCACCAGACCAAACAAATGAGGAAACAGGCACTCTACCTGAATAAGAATTCAGAGTAATGATAGGAAAGGTGATACAAAATATTGGAAATAGAATAGAGAAAATACAAGAAACGTTTAACAAGGACATAGAAGAACTAAAGAGCAAACAAACAATGATGAACAACACAATAAATGAAATTAAAAATTCTCTAGCAGGAATCAATAGCAGAATAACTGACACAGAAGAATGGATAAGTGACCTGGAATACAAACGAGTGGAAATAACTACTGCAGAATTATTCAAAAAATAATTTCTGCAGAATACAGAATGAAAATAATTGAGGAGCGTCTCAGAGACCTGTGGGACAACATTAAACACACGAACATTTGAATTATAGGAGTAGCAGAACAAGAGAGAAAGAAAGGGACTGAGAAAATATTTGAAGAGATTATAGTTGAAAACTTCCCTAATGTGGGAGAGTAAATAAGTCAAGGAAGCACAGAGAGTCCCATAAGGACAAATCCAAGGAGAAACATGCCAAAAACCATATTAATCATATTATCAAAAATTAAATACAAAGAAAAACTATTAAAAGCAGCAAGGGAAAAAAAACTAATAACATACAAGGGAATCCCCATAAGGTTAACAGCTGATCTTTCAGCAGGAGCTATGCAAGCCAGAAGGGAGTGCAAGGAATATTTAAAGTGATGAAAGGGAAAAACCAACAATGAAGATTACTGTACCCAGCAAGGATCTCATTCAGATTCTACAGGGAAATTAAAACCTTTACAGACAAGCAAAAGCTAAGAGAATTCAGCACCACCAAACCAGCTTTACAACAAATGCTAAAGGAACTTCTCTAGGCAGGAAACAAAGAGAAGGAAAAGACCTACAATAACAAACCAGAAACAATTAAGAAAATGGTAATAGGAACACACATATCGACAACTACCTTAAATGTAAATGGATTAAATGCTCCAACCAAAAGATGTAGACTGGCTGAATGGATACAAAAACAAGACCCATATATATGTTGTCTAAAAGAGACCCACTTCAGATCTAGGGACACATACAGGCTGAAAGTGAAGGGATGGAAAAAGATATTCCATGGAAATGGAAAGCGAAAGAAAGCTGGAGTATCAATTCTCATATCAGACAAAATAGACTTTAAAATAAAGACTATTACAACAAACAAATAAGGACACTACATAATGATCAAGGGATCAATCCAAGAAGAAGATATAACAATCGTAAATATTTATGCATCCAACATAGGAGAACATCAATACATAAGGCAAACGTTAACATCCATAAAAGGGGAAAGTGACAGTAACACAATAATAGTAGGGGACTTTAACACCCCACTTTCACCAGTGGACAGATCATCCAAAATGAAAATAAATAAGGAAACACAAGGTTTACATGATACATTAAACAAGATGGACTTAATTGATATTTATAGGACATTCCATCCAAAAACAACAGAACACACTTTCTTCTCAAGCGCTCATGGAACATTCTCCAGGATAGACCATACCGGGGGTCACAAATCAAGCCTTGGTAAGTTTAAGAAAATTGAAATCGTATCAAGTATCTTTTCCGACCACAACGCTATGAGACTAGATCTCAATTACAGGAAAAAAATCTGTAAAAAATACAAATACATGGAGGCTGAACAATACACTAATAAAGAACAAAGAGATCCCAGAAGAAATCAAAGAGGAAATCAAAGAATATCTGGAAACAAATGACCATGAAAAAACGATGATCCAAAACCTATGAGATGTAGCAAGAGCAGTTCTAAGAGGGAAGTTTATTGCAATACAATCGTACCTTAAGAAACAAGAAATATCTCAAATAAACAAGATAAACTTACACCTAAAGCAATTAGAGAAACAAGAACAAAAAAAGCCCAAAGTTAGCAGAAGGAAAGAAATCATAAAGATGAGATCATAAAAAAATGAAAAAGAAATGAAGAAAACAATAGCAAAGATCAATAAAACTAAATGCTGGTTGTTTGAGAAGATAAACAAAATTGATAAAACATTAGACTCATAAAGAAAAAAAGGGAGAAGACTCAAATCAATAGAATTAGAAATGAAATAGGAGAAGTAACAATTGACACTGCAGAAATACAAAGGATCATGAGAGATCACTACAAGCAACACTATGCCAATAAAATGGACAACCTGGAAGAAATGAACAAATTCGTAGAAAATCACAACCTTCCGAGACTGAGCCAGGACGGAATAGAAAAAATAAACCGACCAATCACAAGCACTGAAACTGAGACTGTGATTACAAACTTTCCAACAAACAAAAGCAAAGGATGAGATGGCTTCACAGGGAAATTCTATCAAACATTTATAGAAAAGCTAACACCTATCCTTCCCAAACTCTTCCAAAATATACCAGACGGAGGAACACTCCCAAACTTATTCTACGAAGCCACCATCACCCTGATATCAAAAGCAGACAACGATGTCACAAAGAAAGAAAACTACAGGCCAATATCACTGATAAATATAGATGCAAAAATCCTCAACAAAATACTAGCAAACAGAATCCAACAGCACATTAAAAGGATCATACACCATGATCAAGTGGGGTTTATCCCAGGAAAGCAAGGATTCTTCAATATACGGAAATCAATCAATGTCATACACCATATTAACAAATTGAGGAAAACACCATATGATCATCTCAATAGATGCAGAAAAAGCTTTTGACAAAATTCAACATCTATTTATGATAAAAACCCTTCAGAAACTAGGCATAGAGGGAACTTACCTTAACATAATAAAGACCATATATGTCAAACCCACTGCCAACATTGTTCTCAATGGTGAAATACTGAAACCATTTCCGCTAAGATCAGCAGCAAGACGGGGTTGTCCACTCTCACCACTATTATTCAACATAGCTTTGGAAGTTTTAGCCACAGCAATGAGAGAAAAAAAAGAAATAAAAGGAATCCAAATTGGAAAAGAAGAAATAAATTTGTCACTGTTTGCAGATGACATGATACTATACATAGAGAATCCTAAAGACTCTACCAGACAACTACTAGAGCTAATCAATGAATTTGGTAAAGTAGCAAGATACAAAATTAATGCACAGAAATGTCTTGCAATCCTATACACTAATGATGAAAAATATGAAAGAGAAATTAAAGAAACACTCGCATTTACCATTGCAACCAGAAGAATAAAATTCCTAGGAATAAACCTGCTTAAGGAGACAAAAGACCTGTATGCAGAAAACCTTAAGACACTGATGAAAGAAATTAAAGATGATACCAACAAACGGAGAGATATACCATGCTCTGGGATTGGAAGAATCAATATTGTAAAAATGACTATACTACCCAAAGCAATCTACAGATTCAATGAACTCCTTATCAAACTACCAATGGCATTTTTCACAGAACTAGAACAAAAAATTTCACAATTTGTATGGAACACAAAAGACCCTGAATAGCTAAAGCAATCTTGAGAAAGAAAAACAGAGCTGGAGGAATCAGGCTCCCTGACTTCAGACTATACTACAAAGCTACAGTAATCAAGACAGTATTGTTCTGGCACAAAAACAGAAATAGAGATCAATGGAAAAGGATAGAAAGCCCAGAGATAAACCCACACAATAGGGTCACCTTGTTTTTGATAAAGGAGGCAAGAATATACAATGGAGAAAAGACAATCTCTTCGATAAGTGGTGCTGGGAAAACTGGACAGCTACATGTAAAAGAATGAAATTAGAACATTCCCTAACACCATACACAAAAATAAACTCCAAATGTATTAAAGACCTAAATGTAAGGCCAGACACTATAAAACTCTTAGAAGAAAACATAGGCAGAACACTCTATGACATAAATCAGAGCAAGATCCTTTTTGACCCAACTCCTAGAGTAACCAAAATAAAAACAAAAATAAACAAATGGGACCTAATGAAACTGAAAAGCTTTTGCACAGCAAAGGAAACCATAAACAAGATGAAAAGACAACCCTCAGAATGGGAGAGAATATTTGCCAATGTAGCAACTGACAAAGGATTAATCTCCAAAATTTACAAGCAGCTCATGCAGCTCAATATCAAAAAAACAAACAGCCCAATCCAAAAAATGGGCAGAAGACGTAAATAGACATTTCTCCAGAAAAGATAAACAGATTACCAACAAACACATGAAAGGATGCTCAACATCACTAATCATTAGAGAAATGCAAATCAAAACTTCATTGAGGTATCACCTCACACCAGTCAGAATGGCCATCATCAAAAAATCTAGAAACAATAAATGCTGGAGAGGGTATGGAGAAAAGGGAACCCTCTTGTACTGTTGGTGAGAATGTAAATTGATACAGACACTATGGAAAACAGTATGGACATTCCTTAAAAACCTAAAAAGAGAACTACCATATGATCCAGCAATCCAACTACTGGGCACCTACCTTGAGAAAACCATAATTCAAAAAGAGTCATGAACCGCAATGTTCATTGCAGCTTTATTTACAATAGCCAGCACATGGAAGCAACCTAAGTGTCCATAGACAGATGAATGGATGAAGAATATGTGGCACATATATACAATGGAATATTACTCAACCATAAAAAGAAACAAAATTGAGTTATTTGTAGTGGATGGGCCTAGGGTCTGTCATACAGAGTGAAGTAAGTTAGAAAGAGAAAAACAAATACCATATGCTAACACATATATATGGAATCTAAGAAAAAAAAAGGTTCTTGAAGAACCTAAGGGTAAGACTGGAATAAAGACACAGACCTACTAGAGCTTGGACTTGAGGATATGGGGAGGGGGAAGGGTAAGCTGTGACAAAGTGAGAGAGTGGCATGGACATATATACACTACCAAACGTAAAATAGATAGCTAGTGGGAAGCAGCCGCATAGCACAGGGAGATGAGCTATGTGGTTTGTGACCACCTAGAGGGGTGGGATAGGGAGGGTGGGAGGGAGGGAGACGCAAGAGCGAAGAGATATGGGAACATATGTATATGTATAACTGATTCACTTTGTTATAAAGCAGAAACTAACACACCATTGTAAAGCAATTATACTCCAATAAGAATGTTAAAAAATTTATATATATATATATATATATGCAAACTAAATTCAAGAACATGTTAAAAGAATTATACACCATGAACAACTGGGATTTACCCTTGTGTTGCTATGATAGTTCAACAGACACAAATCAATAAGTGTAACTCATCACACTAATAGCATGAAAGATAAAAACCACATGATCATCTCATTTGATGTAGAAAACCAGCTGACAAAATACAACACTCTTTCACGATAAAATTCCTCGACAGTTTGGGTATAGAAGGAACATACTTCAACACAGTAAAGGTCATATAGCACAAACTCACAGCTAATATTATACTCGATTGGTAAAAAAAAAAATTGAAAGGTTTTCCTCTAAGATCAGGAACAAGACAAGGATGCCCACTCTCACTATTTTTATTCAGTATAATCCTGGAAGTACAAGCCAGAGCAATTGAGTAAGACAAAGCAGTAAAATGCATCCCAATTGGAAAGGAAGAGGTAGAAAACCCAAATACACAACCAGAAATCTACTGGAGCTATTCAATGATTTCAGTAAATTTGCAGGATGTAAAATCCATACTCAGAAATCAGTTGCATTTCTATATACTAATAATGAAACATCTAAAAAAGAAAATTTAAAACTACCCCTTTCATAATAGCATAAAAAACAATAAGATACATAAACATAAATTTAACCAAGGAAGTGAATGATGTGTACAATGAAAATTACAAGATTTTGTTGAAAGAAATTGAAGAAGAAACAAACAAATAGAAAGATATTTCCTGTTGATGGGTTGAAATAATTAATATTGTTAAATTGCCCATGCCACCCAAAGCCACCTACAGATTCAACACAATCCTTAACAAAATTCCATTGTCATTCTTCACAGAAACAGTAAAAAAAATTTTTTCATTTATATGGAACCACAAATTACAACAAATAGCAAAAACAAACTTGAGGAAAAGAAACAAAGCCAGAGGCATCATACTTCCTGATATAAAACTATAGTACAAAGTCTTAGTAACCAAAACTCTATCTTACTGGTATGAAAATAGGCATATAGACCAATGGACCAGAATAGAGAGCCCAGAATTAAATCACCTCATATACAGTAAACTAATATCCAACAAGGAAGTGAAACTATCCAATGGGGAGACGATAGTCTCTTCAACAAATGGTGTTGGGAAAACTGGATAAATACATGAGAAAATTGAAAGACGACCCCAATCTTACACCACCCTCACAAAGTAGAAATGGATCAAAGACTTAAATATGAGACCTGATACTGTAAAACTCCTAAAAAAAATGTAGGTAAGAAGCTCCTTGACCTTGTTCTTGGCAATGATTTCTTTTTTTTTCTCTTTTTTTTTTTGTTTAAAAATTTCTTTATTTATTTTTGGCTGTGTTGGGTCTTCGTTGCTGTGTGAGGGCTTTCTCCAGTTGCGGCGAGCAGGGGCCACTCTTCATTGCAGTGCACAGGCCTCTCACTGTCACGGCCTCTCCCGTTGTGGAGCACAGGCTCCAGTCGTGCAGGCTCAGTAGTTGTGTCTCACGGGCTTAGTTGCTCCACAGCATGTGGGATCTTCCCAGACCAGGGCACGAACCCGTGTCCCCTGCATTGGCAGGCAGATTCTTAACCACTGTGCCACCAGGGAAGCCCAGCAATGATTTCTTAGATATGATATCAAAACCCGAAAATCAACCAGTAGGACTACATTAAACTCAAAAGCTTCTGCACAGCAAAACAAACAAGCAAACAATTTAAATGGAAAGACAACCTATAGAATTGGAGAAAATATTTGCAAACCACGTATCAGATTAGGGGTAAATATCTAAAGTATATAAAGAACTCATGCAGGACTTCCCTGGTGGTGCAGTGGTTGAGAATCTGCCTGCTAATGCAGGGGACACAGGTTCCATCCCCAGTCTGGGAAGATCTCACATGCCACAAAGCAACTAAGTGTGTGAACCACAATTACCGAGACTGTGCTCTAGAGCCCACCAGCCACAACTACTGAAGTCCATGCACCCTAGAGCCTATGCTCTGCAACAAGAGAAGCCACCACAATGAGAAGCCCATGCACCACAAGGAAGAGCAGCCCCCACTCGCTGCAACTAGAGAAAGCCCATGCACAGCAATGAAGACCCGATGGAGCCAAAAAAAAAAAAACAACAACAACAACTCATACAACTCAATAACAACAGAAGATCCAACTAAAAAATGGACAGAGGAACTAAATAGCCATTTTTCCAAAGAAGACAACCAAATGGCCAAAGTACATTAAAATGTACTCAACATCACTAATCATCAGGGAAATGCAAATCAAAACCACAATGAGATATCACCTCACGCCTGTTAGCTTGGCTATCATCCAGAAGACAAGAGATAACAAGTGTTGGTGAGAATGCATAGGAAAGGGAACACTTGTACACTGTTGGTGGGAAGGTAAATTGTTTCAGCTACTATGTAAAATAATATGGTGGTTCCTGAAAAAATTTAAAATAGAACTATCATAGATAAAGCAATTCTACCTCGGGATGTATACCCATAGGAAATGAAAACAGGATATCAAAGAGATGTATGCAGTCCCATGTTTATGGCAGCAGTATTCACAATAGAGAAGATATGGAAACACTCTAGGTGCCCATCAAGGGATAAATGGATAAAGAAGATGTGGTGTTTATACATACAAAAATATTATTCAGCCATGAGGAAGAAGGAAATCTTGCCATTTGCTCCATGGACGAGCCTTGAGAACATTATGCTAAGTGAGATAAGTCGGACAAAGAAAGACAAATACTGTATAGTATCAAAGACAAATACTGTATAGTATCACTTACGTGTGGAATCTGAAAAAGCCAACTTGTAAAAACAGAGGAAAAGGGTGGTTACCAGGGGCTGTTGAATGGGGGAATAGAAGAGATGTTGTATAAGGATACAAATTTGCAGCTAGTAGTAAATAAGCCCTAGAGACCTAGTACACAGTATAGTAAATATAGGCAAAAATATTGTATTATAGACTTTTCACTCTGTAAAAGGCTACTTCCTAATTATTCTGGTCACAAAAAAGAAATAATTATGTCACATGATAGAGGTGCTAACTATCACTGCTATGGCAATCATATTACAACATACAAACGTATCAAAATCAACATGTTGTACATCTTAAATTTATACAATGTTGTATGACAAATATATTTCAAATTTAAAAAGCCAATACAAAATTTCACACAGAAATGCAAAGGACCCAGAACAACCAAATCTTGAAAGAGAAAACCAAAGCTGAAGGACTCACACTTCTCAACTTCAAAACTTAAACTCTAAACATACAATTCTGAAGATAGTGTGGTACTGGCATAAAAATAGACATAAATATCAATGCAATAGAATTGAGAATCCAGAAATAAATCCTCGAGTTTATAGTCAATTAATACAGAACTTGACAGGATTATAAAATTCATGGGGGCAACAACAGTCTTTCTAGCAAATGCTGTTGGGACAACTGGATATTCCCATGCAAAGGTTGAATTCAACTCCTTCCTTACACCATTTACAAAAATTAATTCTAAGTTAGTTAAAGTCCTAAAATAAGAACTAAAACTATAAAATTTGTGGAAGAATTTAGGCATTGGTATCTTAGCTGTATCACAAAAGGACAAGCACAGAGGAAAATATAAATAAAGATTCATAAAAGTTAAAAGCATTTGTGAATCAAAGGACACTATCAAGAGTTAAAAGACAGAGCTGAGGAAATTGGTGGAAGAGTAAGATGTGGAGATCACCTTCTTCTCTACAGATACATCAGAAATCATTCTACACGTGTAACTGCTCCTATAGAACACCCACTGAATGCTGGCAGAAGACCTCAGACCTCCCAAAAGGCAAGAAACTCCCCACGTATCTGGGTAGGGAAAAAGAAAAAACAGAGACAAAAGAATAGGGATGGGACGTGCATCAGTGGGAGGGAGCTGTGAAGGAGGAAAGGTTTCCACACACTAGGAGTCCCTTCACAGGCGGAGACTGTGGGTGGCGGAGGGGGCAAGCTTTGGAGCCACGGAGGAGAGCACAGCAACAGGGGTGTGAAGGGCAAAGTGGAGAGATTCCCGCACAGAGGATCGGTGCCGACTGGCACTCACCAGCCCAAGAGGCTTGTCGGCTCACCCACCGGGGTGGGCGGGGCTGGGAGCTGAGGCTCCGGCTTCGGTCAGAGCACAGGGAGAGGACTGGCAGTGTGAACACAGCCTGCAGGGGGTTAGTGCGTCACGGCTAGCCAAGAGGGAGTCCGGGAAAAAGTCTGGACCTGCCGAAGAGGCAAGAGACTTTTTCTTCCCTCTTTGTTGCCTGGTGCGTGAGGAGAGGAGATTAAGAGCGCTGCTTAAAGGAGTTCCAGAGACGGGCGCGAGCCGCGGCTGAAAGCACAGACCACAGAGACAGGCATGAGATGCTAAGGCTGCTGCTGCCGCCACAAAGAGGCCTGTGTGCAAGCACAGGTCACTATCCACATCCCCCTTCTGGGGAGCCTGTGCAGCCCGCCTCTGCCAGGGTCCCGTGATCCAGGGACAACATCCCCGGGAGAATGCATGGTACGCCTCAGGCTGGTGCAACGTCACGCTGGCCTCTGCTGCCACAGGCTCCCCCTGCACCCCATACCCCTCCCTCTCCCCTACCTGAGTTAGCCATAGCCCCCTAATCAGCTGCTCCTTTAACCACGTCCTGTCTGGGCAAAGGACAAACGCCCTCAGGCGACCTACATGCAGGGGCGGGGCCAAATCCAAACATGAACACTGGCAGCTGTGCGAACAAAGAAGAGAAAGAGAAATTTCTCCCAGCAGCCTCAGGGGCAGCAGATTAAATCTGCACAATCAACATGATGTACCCTTTATCTGTGGAATACCTGAATAGACAAGGAATCATCCCAAATTGAGGGGGTGGACTCTGAGAGCAAGATTTATTATTTTTTCCCCTTTTCCTCTTTTTGTGAGTGTGTATGTATATGCCTCTGTGTGAGATTTTGTCTGTGTAGCTTTGCTTTCACCATTTCTCCTACAGTTCTGTCCATCCGTTTTTTTTCTTGTTTTTTTATTTAAACATTTTCTTCATAATCATTTCTACTTTTTATTTTAATAACTTTACTTTATCTTACTTTATTTTATTTTATCTTCTTTCTTTCTCTTCCTTCCTTCCTTCCTTCCTTCCTTTCTTTCTTTCTTTCTTCCTTTCTTTCTATCTTTCTTTCTTTCTTTCTTCTTTTCTCCCTTTCATTTTGAGCCATATGCATGAAAGGCTCTTGGTGCCTCTGAGATGGGAGAGCCAACTTCAGAACATTGGTCCACAAGAGACCTCCAAGCCCCACATAATATCAAACGGTGAAAATCTCCCAGAGATCTCCATCTCAACACCAACACCCAGCTTCACTCAACGACCAGCAAGCTACAGTGCTGGACACCCTACCAAACAACTAGCAAGACAGGAACACAGCCCCATCCATTAGAAGAGAGGCTGCCTAAAATCATAATAAGGCTACAGACATCCCAAAACACACCACCAGATATGGACCTGCCCACTAGAAAGACAAGATCCAGCCTCATCCACCAGAACACAGGTACTAGTCCCCTCCACAAGGAAACCTACACAACCCACTGAACCAACCTTAGCCACTGAGGACAGACACCAAAAACAATGGGAACTATGAACCTGCAGCGTGCAAAAAGGAGACCCCAAACACAGTAAGATAAGCAAAATGAGAAGACATAAAAACACACAGCAGATGAAGGAGCAAGGTAAAAACCCACCAGACCTAACAAATGAAGAGGAAATAGGCAGTCTACCTGAAAAGGAATTCAGAATAATGATAGTAAAGATGATCCAAATTCTTGGAAGTAGAATAGAGAAAATGCAAGAAACATTTAACAAGGACCTAGAAGAGCTAAAGAGGAAACAAGCAATGATAAACAACACAATAAATGAAATTAAAAATACTCTAGAAGGGATCAATAGCAAAATAACTGAGGCAGAAGAACAGATAAGTGACCTGGAAGATAAAATAGTGGAAATAACTACTTCAGAACAGTATAAAGAAAAAGAATAAAAAGAACTGAGGACAGTCTCAGAGACCTCTGGGACAACACTAAATGCACCAACGTTCGAATTATAGGGGTCCCAGAGGAATAAGAGAAAAAGAAAGGGACTGGGAAAATATTTGAAGAAATTATAGTTGAAAGTTTCCCTAATACGGTAAAGGAAATAGTTAATCAAGTCCAGGAAGCACAGAGAGTCTTATACAGGATAAATCCAAGGAGAACCATGCCAAGACACATATTAATCAAACTACCAAAAATTAAATACAAAGAAAACATATTAAAAGCAGCAAGGGAAAAACAACAAATAACACACAAGGGAATCCCCATAAGGTTAACAGCTGATCTTTCAGTAGAAACTCTGCAAGCCAGAAGGGAGTGGCAGGATGTATTTAAAGTGATGAAGCAGAGAAACCTGCAACAAAGATTACTCTACCCAGAAAGGATCTCATTCAGATTTGATGGAGATATTAAAACCTTTACAGACAAGCAAAAGCTGAGAGAGTTCAGCACCACCAAACCAGCTTTACAACAAATGTTAAAGAAACTTCTCTAGGCAAGAAACACAAGAGAAGGAAAAGACGTACAATAACAAACCCAATACAATTAAGAAAATGGGAATAGGAACATACACATCAATAATTACCTTAAATGGATTAAATGCTCCCACCAAAAGATACAGACTGGCTGAATGGATACAAAGACAATCCCCCTATATATGTTGCCTACAAGAAACTCACTTCAGACCTAGGGACAGATACCGACTGAAAGTGAGGGGATAGAAAAAGATATTGCATGCAAATGGAAATCAAAATAAAGCTGGAGTAGCAATTCTCATATAAGACAAAATAGACGTTAAGATAAAGACTATTACAAGAGACAAAGAAGGACACTACATAATGATCAAGGGATTGATCCGAGAAGAAGATATAACAATAGTAAATACTTATGCACCCAACATAGGAGCATCTCACTACATAAGTCAAATACTAACAGCTATAAAATGGGAAATCGACAGTAACACATAGTAGGGGACTTTAACCCCCCACTTTCACCAATGGACGATCATCCAAAATGAAAATAAGGAAACACAAGCTTTAAATGATATATTAAACAAAATGGACTTAATTGATATTTATAGGACATTCTATCCAAAAACAACAGAATACACATTTTTCTCAAGTGCTCATGGAACATTCTCCAGGATAGATCATATTTTGGGTCACAAACCTAGCCTTGGTAAATTTAAGAAAATTGAAATTGTATCAAGTATCTTTTCCGAGCATAATGCTATGAGACTAGATATCAATTACAGGAAAAGATCTGTAAAAAATACAAACACATGGAGGCTAAACAATACACGACTTAATAACCAAGTGATTTATGAAGAAATCAAAGAGGAAATAAAAAATACCTACAAAAAAATGACAAGGGAGACACGACGACCCAAAACCTATGGGATGCAGCAAAATCAGTTCTAAGAGGGAAGTTTATAGCAATACAATCCTACCATAAGAAACAGGAAACATCTCAAATAAACAACCTAACCTTGCACCTAAGGCAATTAGAGAAAGAACAAAAAAAACCAAAGTTAGCAGAAGGAAAGAAATCATAAATATCAGATCAAAAATAAATTAAAAATAAATGAAGGAAACGATAGCAAAGATCAATAAAACTAAAAGCTGATTCTTTGAGAAGATAAACAAAATTGATAAACCATTAGCCAGATTCATCAAGAATAAAAGGGAGAAGACTCAAATCAATAGAATTAGAAGTGAAAAAGGTGAAGTAACAACTGACACTGCAGAAATACAAAGGATCATGAGAGACTACTACAAGCAACTGTATATCAATAAACTGGACAACCTGGAAGAAATGAACAAATTCTTAGAAATACACAACCTGCCAAGACTGGACCAGGAAGAAATAGAGAATATGAACAGACCATTCACAAGCACTGAAATTGAAACGGTGATTAAAAATCTTCCAACAGGGCTTCCCTGGTGGTACAGAGGTTGAGAATCTTCCTGCTAATGCAGGGGACATGGGTTCGAGCCCTGTTCCTGGAAGATACCACATGCAGTGGAGCACCTAGGTCCGTGAGCCAAAACTACTGAGCCTCCACATCTGGAGCCTGTGCTCCACAACAAGAGAGGCCGCAATAATTAGAGGTCCATGTGCCGCCACAAACAGTGGCCCCTGCCTGCCACAACTAGAGAAAGCACTAGCACAGAAACGAAGACCCAATGCAGCCAAAAATAAATAATTTAAAAAAATCTTCCAACAAACAAAAGCCCAGGAACAGATGGCTTCACAGGCGAATTCTATCAAAGATTTAGAGAACAGCTAACACCTATTTTTCTCAAACTATCCCAAAATATAGCAGAGGGAGGAACACTCCCAAATTCATTCCATGAGGCCAACATCAACGTCATACCAAAACCAGACAAGGATGTCACAAAGAAAGAAAACTACAGGCCAATATCACTGATGAACATAGATGCAAAAATCCTCAAGAAAATACTAGCAAACAGAATCCAACAGCACATTAAAAGGATCATACACCATGATCAAGTGGGATTTATTCCAGGAATGCAAGGATTCTTCAGTATATGCAAATCAATCAATGTGATACACCATATTCACAAATTGAAGGAGAAAAACCATATGATCATCTCAATAGATGCAGAGAAAGCTATTGACAAAATTCAACACCCATTTATGATAAAAACCCTGCAGAAAGTAGGCATACAGGGAACTTTCCTCAACATAATAAAGGCCATATATGACAAACACACAGCCAACATCATCCTCAATGGGGAAAAACTGAAAGCATTTCCACTAAGATCAGGAACAAGACAAGGTTGCCCACTCTCACCACTCTTATTCAACATAGATTTGGAAGTTTTAGCCACAGTAATCAGAGAAGAAGAGGAAATAAAAGGAATCCAAATCGGAAAAGAAGAAGTAAAGCTGTCACTGTTTGCAGATGACATGATACTATACATAGAGAATCCTAAAGATGCTACCAGAAAACTACTAGAGCTAATCAATGAATTTGGTAAAGTTGCAGGATACAAAATTAATGCACAGAAATCTCTGGCATTCCTATACACTAATGTTGAAAAATCTGAAAGTGAAACCAAGAAAAAACTCCCATTTACCATTGCAACAAAAAGAATAAAATATCTAGGAATAAACCTACCTAAGGAGACAAAAGACCTGTATGCAGAAAAGTATAAGACACTGATGAAAGAAATTAAAGATGATACAAATAGATGGAGAGATATACCATGTTCTCCGATTGGAAAAATCAACATTGTAAAAATGACTCTACTACCCAAAGCAATCTACATATTCAGTGCAATCCCTATCAAACTACCACTGGCATTTTTCAGAGAACCAGAACAAAAAATTTCACAATTTGTATGGAAACACAAAAGACCCAGAAAAGCCAAAGCAATCTTGAGAATGAAAAACGGAGCTGGAGGAATCAGGCTCCCTTACTTCAGACAATACTACAAAGTTACAGTAATCAGGACAGTATGGTACTGGCAAAAAACCAGAAAGATAGATAAATGGAACAGGATAGAAAGCACAGAGATAAATGCACGCACATATGGTCACCTTGTCTTTGATAAAGGAGGCAGAAATATACAGTGGAGAAAGGACAGCCTCTTCAATAAGTGGTGCTGGGAAAACTGGACAGGTACAGGTAAAAGTATGAGATTAGATCACTCCCTAACACCATACACAAAAATAAGCTCAAAATGGATTAAAGACTTAAATGTAAGGCCAGAAACTATCAAACTCTTAGAGGAAAATGTAAGAAGAACACTCTATGACATAAATCACAGCAAGATCTTTTTGACCCACTGCTTAGAGAAATGGAAATAAAAACAAAAATAAACAAATGGGACCTAATGAAACTTCAACGCTTTTGCACAGCAAAGGAAACCATAAACAAGACCAAAAGACAACCCTCAGAATGGGAGAAAATATTTGCAAATGAAGCAACTGACAAACGATTAATTTCCAAAATTTACAAGCAGCTCATGCAGCTCAATAAAAAAATAACAAAGAACCCAATCCAAAAATGGGCAGAAGAACTAAATAGACATTTCTCCAAAGAAGATGTACAGACTGCCAACAAACACATGAAAGAATGCTCAACATCATTAATCATTAGAGAAATGCAAATCAAAACTACAATGAGATATCATCTCACACAAGTCAAAATGGACATCATCAAAAAATCTAGAAACAATAAATGCTGGACAGGGTGTGGAGAAAAGGGAACACTCCTGCACTGCTGGTGGGAATGTGAATTGGTACAGCCCCTATGGAGAACAGTATGGAGGTTCCTTAAAAAACTACAAATAGAACTACCATATGACCCAGCAATCCCACTACTGGGCATATACCCTGAGAAAACCATAATTCAAAAAGAGTCATGTACCAAAATGTTCATTGCAGCTCTATTTACAATAGCCCGGAGATGGAAACAATCTAAGTGACCATCATCGGATGAATGCATAAAGATGTGGCATATATATACAATGGAATATTACTCAGCCATAAAAAGAAACAAAATTGAGCTATTTGTAATGAGGTGGATAGACCTAGAGTCTGTCATACAGAGTGAAGTAAGTCAGAAAGAGAAAGACAAATACCATATTCTAACACATATATATGGAATTTAAGAAAAAACAATGTCATGAAGAATCTAGGGGTAAGACAGGAATAAAGACACAGACCTACTTGAGAATGGACTTGAGGATATGGGGAGGGGGAAGGGTGAGCTGTGACAAAGAGAGAGAGAGGCATGGACATATATACAGTACCAAATGTAAGGTAGATAGCTAGTGGGAAGCAGCCACATAGCAGAGGGATATCAGTTCGGTGCTTTGTGACCACCTGGAGGGGAGGGATAGGGAGGGTAGGAGGGAGGGAGACGCAAGAGGGAAGAGATATGGGAACATATGTATATGTATAACTGACTCACTTTGTTATAAAGCAGAAACTAACACACCATTGTAAAGCAATTATACCCCAATAAAAATGTTTAAAAAAAGAATTAGAAATGAAAAAGGAGAAGTAACAACTGACACTGCAGAAATAAAAAAGATCATGAGAGATTACTACAAGAAACTCTATGCCAATAAGTTGGACAATCTGGAAGAAATTGACAAATTCTTAGAAATGCACAACCTGCCAATATTGAGTCAGGAAGAAATAGAAAATATGAACAGACCAATCACAAGCACTGAAATTGAAACTGTGATTCAAAATCTTCCAACAAACAAAAGCCCAGGAACAGACGGCTTCACAGGCGAATTCTATCAAACACTTAGAGAACAGCTAACACCTATCCTTCTCAAACTCTTCCAAAATATAGCAGAGGGAGGAACACTCCCAAACTCATTCTATGAGGCCAACATCAACGTCATACCAAAACCAGACAAGGATGTCACAAAGAAAGAAAACTAAAGGCCAATATCACTGATGAACATAGATGCAAAATTTCTCAACAAAATACTAGCAAACAGAATCCAACAGCACATTAAAAGGATCATACACCATGATCAAGTGGGGTTTATTCCAGGAATGCAAGGATTCTTCAATATATGCAAATCAATCAACGTGATACACCATATTCACAAATTGAAGGAGAAAAACCATATGATCATCTCAATAGATGCAGAGAAAGCTTTTGACAAAATTCAACACCCAATTATGATAAAAAACCCTGCAGAAAGTAGGCATACAGGGAACTTTCCTCAACATAATAAAGGCCATATATGACAAACACACAGCCAACAAGGTTCTGAATGGAGAAATACTGAAAGCATTTCCACTAAGATCAGGAACAAGACAAGGTTGCCCACTCTCACAACTCTTATTCAACATAGTTTTGGAAGTTTTAGCCATAGCAATCAGAGAAGAAAAGGAAATAAAAGGAATCCAAATCGAAAAGATGAAGTAAATCTGTCACTGCTTGCAGATGACATGATAATATACATAGAGAATGCTAAAGATGCTACTAGAAAACGACTAGAACTAATAAATGAATTTGGTAAAGTAGCAGGATAAAAAATTAATGCACAGATATCTCTGGCAATCCTATACACCAGCAACGAAAAATCAGAAAGAGAAATTAAGGAAACACTCCCATTTACAATCCCAAAACAAAGAATAAAATACCTACGAATAAACTAACCTAAGGAGGTGAAAGACTTGTACTCAGAAAACTATAAAACACTGATGAAAGAAATGAAAGATGACATAAACACACGGAGAAATATACCAAGTTCTTGGATTGGAAGAATCAATATTGTGAAAATGACTATACTACCCAAAGCAACCTACAGATTCAATGCAATCCCTACCAAACTACCACTGGCATTTTTCACAGAACTAGAACAAAAAAATTTCATAATTTGTATGGAAACACAAAAGACCCTGAATAGCCAAAGCGATCCTGAGAAAAAATAACAGAGTTGGAGGAATCAGGCTCCCTGACTTCAGACTATAATACAAAGCTACAGTAATCAAGACAGTATGGTACTGGCACAAAACCAGAAAGATAGATCAATGGAACAGGATAAAAAACCCAGAGGTAAACCCACACACATACGGTTACCTTATATTTGATAAAGGAGGCAGGAATGTACTGGGGAGAAAGGACAGCCTCTTCAATAAGTGGTGCTGGTAAAACTAGACAGCTACATGTCAAAGAATGAAATTAGAACACTACCTAACACCATACACAAGAATAAACTCCAAATGGGTGAAAGACTTAAACGTAAGACCAGACACTGTCAAACTTTTAGAGGAAAACATAGGAAAAACACTCTTTGACATAAACCACAGCAAGATCTTTTTGACCCACCTCCTAGAGTAACAGAAATAAAACCAAAAATAAACAAATGGGACTTAATTAAATGTAAAAGCTTTTGCATAGCAAAGGAAACCATAAACAAGACGAAAATACAACCCTCAGAATGGGAGAAGATATTTGCAAATGAAACAACAGACAAAGGATTAATCTCCAAAATATACAAACAGGTCATGGAGCTCAATATCAAAAAAACAAACAATCCAGTTAAAAAATGGGTGGAAGACCTAAAGAGACATTTCGCCAAGGAGGACATACAGATGGTCAAGAGGCACATGTAAAGATGCTCAACATCACTATTATTAGAGAAATGCAAACCAAAACTACAATGAGGTATCACCTCACACCTGTCAGAATGGCCATTATCAAAAAAGCTAGAAACAATAAATCCTGGAAAGCGTGTGGTGAAAAGGCAATTTACACCTACACTGTTTGTGGGAATGTAAATTGATACAACCATTATGGAGAACATTATGGAAGTTTCTTAAAAAACTAAAAATAGAACTACCATATGACCCAGCAAATTCCACTGCTGGGAAAGCCATAATTCAAAAAGAGACATGCACCACAATGTTCATGCAGCACTATTTACAATAGCCAGGACATGGAACCAACCTAGATGTCCATTGACAGATGAATGGATAAAGAAGATGTGGCACATATATACAATGGAATATTACTCAGCCATGAGAAGAAACGAAATTGAGTTATTTGTAGTGAGGTGGATGGACTTAGAGTCTGTCATACAGAGTGAAGTAAGTCAGAAAGAGAAAAACAAATACCATATGCTAAAGCATAAATATGGAATCTAAAAAAAAATGGTACTGATGAACCTAGTTGCTTGGCAGGAGTAAAGAGGTAGACATAGAGAATGGACTTGATGATATGGGGTCAGAGGATGAAGCTGGGGTGAAGTGAGAGTATTATCGACATATATACACTATTGAATGTAAAATAGTTGGCTAGTGGAAAGCAGCAGCATAGCACAGGGAGATTGGCTCAGTGCTTTGTGATGACCTAGAGGGGTGGGATAGGGAGGATAAGAGGGAGGCTCAAGAGGGAGGGGATATGGGGACATGTGTATGCAGATGGTTGATTCGCCCTGTTGTGCAACAGAAACAAACATGGCATTGTGAAGTAATTTTACTCCAATAAAGTTCTATTCAAAAAAAATAAAGCTTCTGTATGCTTCTTTTTTTTTTCAGAATATTTGCTGTCTTTTTCAAAAATAAATTTATTTATTTATTTATTTTTGGCTGCACTGAGTCTTCATTGCTGCACCTGGGCTTTCTCTAGTTGCAGTGAGCGGGGTCTACTCTTCGTTGCCATGCATGGGCTTCTTATTGTGGTGTCTTCTCTTTTTGCAGAGCATGGGCTCTAGTCACATGGGCTTCAGTAGTTCTGGCACATGGGCTCAGTAGTTGTGGCACATGGGCTTAGTTGCTCCACGGCATGTCGGATCTTCCTGGACCAGGGCTTGAACCTGTGTCCCCTGCATTGGCAGGTGGATTTTTAACCACTGTACCACCAGGAAAGTCCTAAGGCTTCTGTATGCTTTTGAAGTTAAGTTGTTATCAACTTCAAAAAGCATATTACAAGTAATTTTAAGTAAGCCTCATGATAACCATAAAAAGAAAAACCTGTAGTAGAAACACCAAAAAATATTATAAAAGTGTCAAAGCATATCAAATAAAAAGTCATTAAATCACAAAGGACGGTAACAGGAGAGGAAGCAAGGAAGAAGGAACCTGTGACACAGTCCAAAAATAATTAACCAAATGGCAATAGTAAGTTCTTACCCATCAGTAGTACTTTAAACATAAGTGAACCTTTTTTTTTTTTCATAAGTGAACCTTTTTTAAAAAATTTATTTATTTCTTATACAGCAGGTTATTAGTTATCTATTTTATACATATTAGTGTATATATGTCAGTCCCAATCTCCCAATTCATCCCACCACCACCACCCCGGGACTTTCCCCCCTTAGTGTCCATACATTTGTTCTCTACATCTGTGTCTCTATTTCTGCCCTGCAAACCAGTTGATCTGTACCATTTTTCTAGGTTCCACATATATTAATTAATATACGATATTTGTTTTTCTCTTTCTGACTTACTTCACTCTGTATGACAGTCTCTAGATCCATCCACCTCTCTACAAATGACCCAATTTCGTTCCTTTTTATGGCTGAGTAATATTCCATTATATATATGTATTACATCTTCTTTATCCATTCATCTGTTGATGGGCATTTAGCCATGAACTGGATAATCAATGAACCTCTAATCAATGGACATAGAGTGGCTGAATGGATTTTTTTTTTTAGTGCTTATTATGATTCTATTTTTAAAAAAGATCTTTATTAGAGTATAATTGCTTCACAATATTGTCTTAGTTTCTGTTGTACAACAAAGTACACCCTCTAGGTGTGTACTCCCACCCTCCCTATCCCACCCCTCTAGGCCACCACAAAGCACTGAGCTGATCTCCCTGTGCTATGCTGCTGCTTCCTGCTAGCTAACTACTTTACATTCAGTAGTGTATATATGTCGATGCTATTCTCACTTCACCCCAGTTTCCCCCTCCCACCCCATTGTGTCCTCAAGTCCATCCTCTATGTCTACGTTTTTATTCCTGCCCTGCCACTGGGTTCATCAAGACTTTTTTTTTTAAATTCCATATATATGTGTTAGCATATGGTATTTTTCTCTTTCTGACTTACTTCACTCTGTATGACAAACTCTAAATCCATCCACCTCACTACACATAACTCAATTTCCTTTCTTTTTATGGCTGAGTAATATTCTATTGTATATATGTGCCACATCTTCTTTATCCATTCCTTTGTCAATGGACATTTAGGTTGGTTCCATGTCCTGGCTACTGTAAATAGTGCTGCAGTGAACATTTTGGTACATGTCTCTTTTTGAATTAGCGATTTCTCAGTGTATATGCGCAGCAGTGGGATTGCTGGGTCATATGGTTGTTCTATTTTTAGTTTTGTAATGAACCTCCATACTCTTCTGCATAGTGGTTGTATCAATTTACATTCCCACCAACAGTGCAGCAGGGTTCCCTTTCCAATACACCCTTTCCAGCATTTATTGTTTCTAGCTTTTTTGATAATGGACATTCTGACCAATGTGAGGTGATACCTCCTTGTGGTTTTGATTAGGAATTCTCTAATAATTAGTGATGTTGAGCAGCCTTTCATATGTCTTTTGGCAATGTGTATATCTTCTTAGGTGAAATGTCTGTTTACGTCTTCTGCCCATTTTTTAATTAAATTGTTTTTTTGACATTGAGCTCCATGTCCTGTTTGTATATTTTGGAGATTAATCCATTGTCCCTTGTTTCATTTGCAAATATTTTCTCCCATTCTGAAGGTTTCATTTTAATCTTGTTTATGGTTTCCTTTGCTGTGCAAAAGCTTTTTAGTTTCATTAGGTTACATTTGTTTATTTTTGTTTTTATTTCCATTACTCTAGGAGGTGGGTCAAAAAGGATCTTGCTGTGGGTTATGTCACAGAGTGTTCCACCTAAGTTTTCCTCTAAGAGTGTTATAGTGTCTGGCCTTACATTTAGGTCTTTAATCCACTTGGAATTTATTTTTGTGTATGGTTTTAGGGAGTGTTCTATTTTCATTATTTTACATGTAGCTGTCCAGTTTTCCCAGCACCACTTACTGAAGAGACTGTCTTTTCTCCATTGCATATTCTTGCCTCCTTTATCAAAAATAAGGTGACCATATGTGCGTGCGTTTATCTCTGGGCTTTCTATCCTGTTCCATTGATCTACATTTCTGTTTTTGTGCCAGTACCATACTGTCTTGATTACTGTAGCTTTGTAGTATAGTCTGAAGTAAGGGAGCCTGATTTCTCCAGCTCCGTTTCTCATTCTCAAGATTGTTTTTGCTATTCGGGGTCTTTTGTGTTTCCATACAAATTGTGAAAATTTTTGTTCTAGTTCTGTGAAAAATGCCATTGGCAGTTTGATAGGGATTGCATTGAATCTGTAGATTGCTTTGGGTAGTATAGTCATTTTTACAATGTTGATTCTTCCAATCCAAGAACATGGTATATCTCTCCCTCTGTTTGTATCATTAATTTCTTTCATCAGTGTCATACTTTTCTGCATATATGTCTTTTGTCTCCTTCAGTAGGTTTATTCCTAGGTATTTTATTCTTTTTGTTGAAATGGTAAAAGGGAGAGTTTCCTTAATTTCTCTTTCAGAATTTTCACCATTGGTGTTAGGAATGCCAGAGATTTCTGTGCATTAATTTTGTATCCTGAAATTTATCAAATTCATTTTATCAAAATTTTATCAAATTCATTGATTAGTTCTGGTAGTATTCTGCTGGCAGTTTTAGGATTTTCTATGTATAGCATCATGTCATTAGCAAACTGAAAGTTTTACTTCTTCTTTTCCAATTTATATTCCTTTTATTTCTTTTTCCTCTCTGATTGCCATGACTAGGATTTCCAAACCTATGTTGAATAAGAGTGGTTAGAGTGGACATCCTTGTCTTGTTCCTGATCTTAGTGCAAATGCCTTCAGTTTTTCACCATTGATTATGATGCTGCTGTGGGTTTGTTATATATGGCCTTTATTATGTTGAAGTAGTTTCACTCTATGCTCATTTTCTGGAGAGTTTTTATCATAAATGCACATTGAATTTTGTCAAAAGCTTTTTCCACGTCTATTGAGATGATCATATGGTTTTTATTCCTTAGTTTGTTTATGTGTTGTATCACATTATTTGATTTGCATATACTGAAGAATCCTTGCATCACCGGGGTAAATCCCACTTGATCATGGTGTATGATCCTTTTACCATATTGTTGGATTCTGTTTGCTAGTATTTTCTTCAGGATTTTTTCATCTATGTTCATAAGTGATATTTGTATGTAATTTTGTGTGTGTGTGATCTTTTTTCTGGTTTTGGTATCAGGGTGATGGTGGCTTCATAGAATGAATTTGGGAGTGTTTCTCCCTCTGCAAGTTTTTTGAAGAGTTTGAGAACAATCAGTGTTAGCTCTTCTTTTAATATTTGGTAGAATTCGCCTGTGAAGCTATCTGGTTCTGGACTTTTGTTTGTTGGAAGATTTTTAGTTATAGTTTCAATTTCATTTGTTGTGACTGGTGTATATATTTTCTAATTTTTCCTGGTTCAGTCTTGGAAATTTTCGTTCCTTTGTTTCTATGTATTTTTAAATTTCTTCTTTGATTTCTTCAGTCATCTCTCCCTTACTTAGTAGCACACTTATTAGCCTCCATGTATTTGTTGTTTTTACTGTTTTTTTCATGTAATTCATTTCCAGTCTCATCATGTTGTGGTCAAAAAGGTGCTTGCTACAATTTCAATTTTCTTCGATTTTTACAGCTTGATTTGTGACCAAAGATGTGATCTATCCTGTAGAATATTCCATGTGCACTTGAGAAGAAAGAGTATTCTGCCACTTTCAGGTGGAATGTTCTATCAATATCAATTAAAACTATCTATCTATTTTGTCATTTAAAGCTTGTGTTTTCTTGTTTACCTCCTGTTTGGATGATCTGTCCATTGGTGTAAGTGAAGTGTTAAAGTCCCCTAGAATTATTGTGTTACTGTCGATTTCCCCTTTCACAGTTGTTAGCATTTGCCATATGAATTGAAGTGCTCCTATGTTGGGTGCATAAACATTTGTAATTGTTATTTCTTTTTCTTGGATTATTCCTTTGAACGTTATGTAGTGTCCTTTTTTATCTCTTGTAACACTCTTTATTTTAAAGTGTATTTTATCTGACATGAGTATTGCTACTCCAGCTTTCTTTTGATTTTCATTTGCATGGAATATCTTTCTCTGTCTCTTCACTTTCATTCTGTATGTGTCCCAAGGTCTGAAGTGGGTCTCTTGTAGACAGCATATATATGGGTCTTGTTTTTCTATCCATTCAGCCAGTCTGTGTCTTTTGGTTGGGGCATTCAATCCATTTACATTCAAGGTTTTTATTGATATGTATGTTCCTATTACCATTTTCTTAATTGTTTTGGTTATGTTTTTGTGTGTCTTTTTCTTCTCTCATGTTTCCTGCCTAAAGAAGTTGTTTTAGCATTTGTTGTAAAGCTGGTTTGGTGGTGCTGATTTCTCTTAGCTTTTGCTTGTCTGAAAGGCTTTTTATTCCTCCATCAAATCTGGATGAGATACTTGCTGGGCAATCTTGGTTGTAGGTTTTTCTCTTTCATCACTTTAAGCATATCCTGCCACTCCTTTCTGGTCTGCAGAATTTCTGCTGAGAAATCAGCAGATAACCTTATGGGGATTCCTTTGTATGTTATTTTTTATTTTTCCCTTTTAATATTTTTCTTTCGAATTTAATTTTTTTTTTTTTTTGCGGTACGTGGGCTTCTCACTGCTGTGGCCCCTCCCGCCCTAGAGCACAGGCTCCGGGTGTGCAGGCCCAGTGGACATGGCTCACAGGTCCAGCCACTTTGTGGCATGGGGGATCACCCTGGACTGGGGCACGAACCCGCATCCCCTGCATCGGCAGGTGGACCCCCAACAACTGTTCCACCAGGGAAGCCCTCGAATTTAATTTTTGTTAGTTTGATTAATATGTCTCTTGGTTTGTTTCTCCTAGTGTTTATCCTGTATGGGACTCTCTGTGCTTCCTGGACTTGGGTAATTTCCTTTCACATGTTAGGGAAGTTTTCCACTATAATCTATTCAAATATTTTCTCAGGCCCTTTCTTTGTCTCTTCTTCTTTGGGACCCCTATAATTCGAAAGTTGGTGCCTTTAGTGTTGTCCCAGAGGTCTCTGAGACTGTTCTCAATTCTTTTCATTCTTTTTTCTTCTGCTCCTCGGCAGCTATTTCCACCATTTTGTCTTCCAATTCACTTATTCTTTCTTCTGCCTCAATTATTTTGTTATTGATTCCTTCTAATGCATTTTTCATTTCAGTTATTGTGTTCTTCATCTGTGTTTGTCTTGGTCTTTTTAAAACATTTCTTGTATTTTTTCAATCTGTGCCTCCATTCTATTTCCAAGATTCTAGATCATCTTTACTATCATTACTCTGAATTCTTTTTCAGGTAGATTGCCTATTTCCTCTTCATTTATTTGGTCTTGTAGATTTTACCTTGCTCTTTCATCTGTGAAATATTTTTTGACGTCTCATTTTTTCCCCTTTATTTATGAGTAGGGATTGTGTTCCTGTCTTACTGGTTGTTTGGCCTGAGGTTTCAAACACTGGAGTTGGTAGGCTGTTTGGTAGAGCTGGGCCTTGGTGCTGAGATGACTGCCTCCAGGAGACCTCACTCTGATGAATATTCCCTAGGGTCTAAGATTCTCTGTTACTCCAGTGGTTTGGACTCTAAACTCCCACTACAGGAGCTTCAGACTGATCCCCGGGTCGTGAATTCAGTTCCCACAAGCTACGTCAAAGTAAAAAATAAACTTAGACTAGGAACCTAACAGATGTTAAAATATATATATATATATATAAAATTATACATGAAACAACAACCATAAAGTAAAACAGAACCACAATAGTAAAAAAGAGGAGGAGAAAAAAAAAGGTGGAAAAGGCCTTGGCTGTAGAGGGCAGAGCCTAAGCAGGGGCAAGGTTTGCATGGTGGGCAGGGCTTATGCTTAGGACCCACAAGGCTGGAAAATGCCCTGGGGGATTGGTGGTGGGGCTTAGGCTCAACAGAAAAAAGAGGCCCAGATGTGCCTCCCACCTCTGATCTCAGAGGGCGGGGGACCTCACCTGGGAGCCCAGCAGGCTTCCTGAGCCCAAGTGGGTGGGGCAAGCACCCTCCACTCCTCTCCTGCTTCTTCATCCTGGAGGGCCCCTCTTGCCTGCCTCTTCTGATCTTCTGAGCCTCCCTCCTATGCCTCCAGGATCAACCCGGCCTGGAAGGGACCTCTGAGGGTGTACAACCCAGCCCGATAGCTGGCTGATTGGGCAGGGGAAACGCTGGGGCTACTCCCCCCAATCTGAGCCCTGGGGGGGTCCCTCCAGGCATGGGAACCCCTCCCCTCTCTCAGCCACCCCTCAGGGGTTCTGGTCCTGTATGACCCTCACTTCTCCTCCCCCCCTTAGTCCCCCCACATCCTACGGGTTTGCTGGGGTTTTTTCCCCTCTCCTTGGGTGTCCAGGTCCCCACCAGTGTCCAGCAGGCACCCTAGTTTTGGGAAGACGTGAACTCTGCATCTTACCACTCCGCCATCTTGATTCCAACCCTCTGGATTTTTAAAAAATAGATCCAACAATAGGCTGCCTACTAGAGATTTACTTTCATTTTAAATATGCACAGATACTGAGAGTAAAGATATAGAAAAAAGATATATTAAGGAAATGGTAAGCAAAAGTAGTAGTGGTAGCTATACTTATATCAGAAAAAAGACTTTAAGTTAAATGTGGTCAATAGAGACAATAAAAGTCATTCTATAATGATAAAGGGGTCAATCCCTCAAGAAGATATCACACTTGCAAATATTTGTGCACTTATCATTGAAACACCTAAATACATAAAGCAAATACTAAGAGATCTGAAAGGAGAAATAAACAGCAATATAATAGTTAGGGACTTTAACATTTTATCATATAAAAGGGATAGATTATCCAGACAGAGAATAAATAAGGAAACAACAAATTTGAACAACACTATGGACCAAATGGAACTAACAGACTTGTACAGAAAATTTCCTCCAAATGCAGAAGAATATACATTTTCCCAAGCATACATGTAATCTTTTCTAGGAAAGATTACATCTTGGGCCACGAAAGAAATCTTAACAAATTCAGGAAGAAAATAATTATGACATGCCTACTTTTTGGAAATAAAATGAGATCAAGAACTGGAGGAAAGCTAAAAAAATGCATGAATACATGGAAATTAGAAAGCAGGGACTTCCCTTGTGGTGCACTAGGTAAGAATCCATGCTCCCAATGCAGGGGGTCCAGGTTCAATTCTTGGTAAAGGAACTAGATCTCACATGCACGCCACAACAAAGAGTTCACATGCCACAACTAAGGAGCCAGGGAGCCTCAAATAATGAGCCCTTGAGCTGCAACTAAGGAGCCCACCTGCCGCAATTAAGACCTGGCACAACAAAATAAACAAACAAATAAATAAAATTTTTTTTTAAAAAAGGAAGGTCACAGCTAATGTCATACTCAATGGTGAAAGTTTGAAAGCTCTTCCCATAACTAAAATGACAAGGGTGACCTCTTTAACATTCAACTGGTGCTGGTAGTCCTACTAGAGCAATCAGGCAAGAAAAAGAAATTAAAGTTATCCAAATCAGAAAGAGGAAATAAAATCGTCTCTGTTTGCTGATGACATAATCTTGTATATAAAAAACCTAAAGATTCCACCAAAAACACTGTTAGAACTAATAAATTCAGTAAAGTTGCAGGGTACAAAATCAATATACAAAAATCTATTGCAGTTCTATAAACTAACAATGAACTAGAGAGAGAGATTTTTTTTAAATCCCATTTACAACTGCATCAAAAAGAATGAAAAACCTAAGAATAAATTTAACCAAGGAGGTGAAATATCTGTGCACAGAAAACCATAAGACACTGAATGACAGACACTGAAGAGGACACAAGTAAATGGAAAGAATGGGTTAGAAGGACCTTCAAGATGGTGGATGAGTAAGGCATGGAGATCACCATTCTCCACACAAATACATCAAAACTACATCTACATGTGGAACAACTCCTACAGAACACCTATTGAACGCTGGCAGAAGACCTCAGCTTTCCAAAAAGTGTCTTGGTTGTCTGGCCTGGTGTCAGGCCTGAGCCTCTGAGTTGGGAGAGGACATTGGACCAGCATGGACTTGCTGGCCCCATGTAATATCAATCAGCGAGAGCTCTCCCAGAGATTTCCGTCTCAATGCTAAGACTCAGCTCCACTCAATGACCAGCAAGTTACAGCAGTGGACACCCTATGCCAAACAACTAGCAAGACAGGAACACAACTATACCCATTAGTAGAGAGGCTGTCTAATATCATACTAAGTCCAGAGACACCCTAAAACACACCATGGGACAAGGTCCTGCCCACCAGAAAGACAAGATCCAGCATCATCCACCAGAACACAGGCACTAGTCCCCTCCACCAGGAAGCCTACACAACCCACAGAACCACCTTACCACTGCAGGCAGACACCAAAAACAACAGGAATTATGAACCTGCAGCCTGCAAAAAGGAAGCCCAAAACACAGTAAATTAGGCAAAATGAGAAGACACAGAAATATGCAGCAGAGGAAGGAGCAAACTAAAAAAAACCCAGACAAAAGAAATGAAGAGGAAATAGGCAGTCTACCTGAAAAAGAATTCAGAGAAATTATTGTAAAGATATCCAAAATCTTGGAAATTGAATGGAGAAAATACAAGAAACATTTAACACGGACCTAGAAGAACTAAAAAGCAAACAAACAATGATGAACAGCACAATAAATGAAATTTAAAATTCTCTAGAAGGAAGCAATATGAGAATAACTGAGGCAGAAGAACAGATAAGTGACCTGGAAGATAAAATAGTGGAAATAACTGCAGCAGAGCAGAATAAAGAAAAAGGAATTAAAAGAATTGCGGACAGTCTCAGAGACTTATGAGACATTAAACACACCAACATTCGAATTATAGGGATCCCAGAAGAAGAGAAAAAGAAAGGGACTGAGAAAATATTTGAAGAGATTATAGCTGAAAACTTCCCTAATATGGGAAAGGAAATAGTCAACTAAGTCCAGGAAGCACAGAGTGCCCATACAGGATAAATTCAAGGAGAAACACGCCAAACACATATTAATCAAACTATCAAAAATTAAATACAAAGGAAAAATATTAAAAGAAGCAAGGGAAAAGCAACAAATAATATACAAGAGAATCTGCATAAGGTTAATGGCTGATCTTTCAGCAGAAACTCTGCATGCCAGAAGGCAGTGGTGGAACATATTTAAACTGATGAAAGGGAAAAACCAACAACCAAAATTATTCTACCCATCAAGGATCTCATTCAGATTCGATAGAGAAATTAAAACCTTTACAGACAAGCAATAGCTAAGAGAATTCAGCACCACCAAACCAGCTTTACAACAAATGCTAAAACAACTTCTCTAGGCAGGAAACACAGAGAAGGAAAACACCTACAAAAACAGACCCAAAAATTTTAAGAAAATGCTAATAGGAACATACATATTGATAAATACCTTAAATATAAATGGATCAAATGCTCCAACCAAAAGACATAGACTGGCTGAATGGATACAAAAACAAGACCTGTATATATGCTGTCTACAAGAGACCCACTTCAGAAATAGAGACACATACAGAATAAAAGTCAGGGGATGGAAAAAGCTATTCCATGCACATGGAAATCATAAGAAAGCCGGAGTATCAATTCTCATATCAGACAAAATAGACTTTAAAATAAAGACTATTACAAGAGACAAAGAAGGACACTACATAATGATCAAGGGATCAATTCAAGAAAAAGATATAATAATTGTAAATATTTATGCACACAACAGAGGAGCACCTCAATACATAAGGAAAATGCTAACAGCCATAAAAGGGGAAATCAATAGTAACACAATAATAGTAGGGAAATTTAACACCCCACTTTCTCCAATGGACAGATTATCCAAAATGAAAATAAACAAGGAAACACAAGCTTTAAATGACACATTAAACAAGATAGACGTAATTGCTATTTCTAGGATATTCCATCCAAAAACAACAAATACACGCCTTCTCACGTACTCATGGAATATCCTCCAAGAAAGATCATATGTTGGATCACAAATCAGTCCTTGGTAAATTTAAGAAAATTAAAATTTTATCAAGTATATTTTCCTACCACAACACTATGAGACTAGATATCAATTACAGGGAAAATATCTGTAAAAAACACACACACGGAGGCTAAACAATACACTACTAAATAACCAAGAGATCACTGAAGAAATCAAAGAGGAAATCAAAAAATACCTAGAAACAAATGACAATGGAAACACAATGACCCAAAACCTATGGGATGCAGCAAAAGCAGTTCTAAGAGGGAAGTTTATAGCAATACAATCTTAGCTCAAGAAACAAGAAACATCTCAAATAAACAACTTAACCTTACACCGAAAGCAATTAGAGAAAGAAGAACAAAACCCCCCAAATTTAGCAGAAGGAAAGAAATCATAAGTATCAGACCAGAAATAAACGAAAAAGAAATGAAGGAAACAATAGCAAAGATCAATAAAACTAAAAGCTGGTCCTTTGAGAAGACAAACAAAATTGATAAACCATTAGCCAGACTCATCAAGAAAACAAGGGAGAAGACTCGAATCAGTAGAATTAGAAATGAAAAAAGAGAAGTAACAATTGACACTGCAGAAATACAAAGGATCATGAGAGATTACTACAAGCAACTTTATGCCAATAAAATGGACAACCTGGAAGAAATGGACAAATTCTTAGAACAGCACAACTTTCTGAGACTGAACCAGGAAGAAATAGAAAATATAAACAGACAAATCACAAGCACTGAAATTGAGACTGTGATTAAAAATATTCCAACAAATAAAATTTCAGGACAAGATGGCTTCACAGGCGAATTCTATCAAACATTTAGAGAAGACCTAAGACTTATCCTTCTGAAACTCTTCCAAAATATAGCAGAGGGAGGACACCACAAAACTCATTCTACGAGGCCACCCTCACCCTGATACCAAAACCAGACAAAGATGTCACAAAGAAAGAGAACTACAGGCCAATATCACTGATGAACATAGATGCAAAAATCCTCAACAAAATACTAGCAAACAGAATCCCACAGCACATTAAAAGCATCATACACCATGATCAAGTGGGGTTTACCTCAGGAATGCATGGATTCTTCAATATATGCAAATCAAGCAATGTAATACACCACATTAACAAATTAAGGAATAAAAACCATATGATCATCTCAATAGATGCAAGAAAAGCTTTTGACAAAATTCAACATGAATTAATGATAAAAACTCTCCAGAAAATGGGCATAGAGGGAACCTACCTCAACATAATAAAGGCCATATGTGACAAACCCACAGCAAACATCATACTCATTGGTGAAAAAGTGAAAGCATTTCCACTAAGGTCAGGAACAAGACAAGTATGTTTACTCTCACCACTCTTCCTCAACACAGTTTTGGAAGTCCTAGCCATGGCAATCAGAGAGGAAAAAAGTAAAAGGAATACAAATTGGAAAGGAAGAAGTGAAACTGTCACTGTTTGCAGATGACATGATACTATAATCCTAAAGATTATACATGATACTAAAATCCTAAAGATGCCACCAGAAAACTACTAGAAAAAATCAATGAATTTGGCAAGGTTGCAGGACACAAAATTAATGCACAGAAATCTCTGGCCTTCCTATACACTAACAACAAAAATCAGAAAGAGAAAGAAAGAAAACAATCCCACATACCATCGCAAAAAAAAGAATAAAATACATAGGAATAAATCTACCTAAGGCAGTGAAAGTCTTGTACACAGAAAATTATAAAACACTGATGAAAGAAATCACAGATGGCATAAACAGATGGAGAAATATACCATGTTCTTGTATTGGAAGAATCAATATTGTGAAAATGACTATCCTACCCAAAGCAATCTACAGTTTCAGTGCAATCCCTATTAAAGTATCAATGGCATTATTCACAGAATTAGAGCAAATTTTTACAATTTGTATGGAACACAAAAGACTCTGAATAGCCAAAGCAATCTTGGGAAAGAAAAACGGAGCTGGAGGAATCAGGCTCCCTGACTTCAGGCCACACTACAAAGCTACAGTAATAAAGACAGTATGGTACCAGCACCAAAACAGAAATATAGATCAATGGTACAGCATAGAAATCCCAGAGATAAACCCACGCACATAGGGTCACCTTATCTTTGATAAAGGAGGCAAAAATATACAATGGAGAAAAGACAACCTCTTCAGTTAAGTGGTGCTGGACAAACTAGACAGCTACATGTAAAAGAATGAAATTAGAACACTCCCTAACACCATACACAAAGATAAACTCTAAATGGATTAAAAACCTAAATGTAAGGCTAGACACTATAAAACATTTATAGGAAAATATAGGTGGAACAGTCTATGACATAAATCACAGCAAGAGGCTTTTTGACCTCCTAGAGAAATGGAAATATAAACAAATAGGACCTAATTAAACATAAAAGTTTTGTACTGCCAAGGAAACCATAAACAAGATGAAAAGACAACCCTCAAAATGGGAGAGAAGGGCTTCCCTGGTGGCGCAGTGGTTGAGAGTCCGCCTGCCGATGCAGGGGACACGGGTTCGTGCCCCGGCTGGGAAGATCCCACATGCCGCAGAGCGCCTGGGCCTGTGAGCCAAGGCCGCTGAGCCTGCGCGTCCGGAGCCTGTGCTCCGCAATGGGAGAGGCCACGGCAGTGAGAGGCCCACATACCACAAAAAAAAAAAAAAAAAAAAAAATGGGAGAGAATATTTGCAAATGAAGCAACTGACAAAGGATTAATCTCCAAAATATACAAGCAGCT
Organism: Phocoena sinus; assembly: GCF_008692025.1. Taxonomy (NCBI): domain Eukaryota; kingdom Metazoa; phylum Chordata; class Mammalia; order Artiodactyla; family Phocoenidae; genus Phocoena; species Phocoena sinus. Next base: position 457,702 of record NC_045778.1, on the reverse strand, counting down.
CATGAAGCTCAATATCAAAAAAACAAACAACCCAATCCAAAAATGGGCAGAAGACCTAACTAGACATTTCTCCAGAGAAGATATACAGATTTCCAACAAACACATGAAAGGATGCTCAACATCACTAATCATTAGAGAAATGCAAATCAAAACTACAGTGGGTTATCACCTCACACCAGTCAGAATGGCTATCATCAAAAAATCTACAAACAATAAATTCTGGAGAGGGTGTGGAGAAAAGGGTACCCTCTTGCACTATTGGTGGGAATGTAAATTGATAGAGCCACCAAGAACAGTATGGAGATTCCTTTAAAAACTAAAAATAGAACTACCATACGACCCAGCAATCCAACTACTGGGCATATACCCTGAGAAAACCATAATTCTAAAAGAGTCATGTACCACTATGTTCATTGTAACACTATTTACAATAGCCAGGACATGGAAGCAACCTAAGTGTTCACTGACAGATGATTGGATAAAGAAGATGTGACACATGTATAGAATGGAATATTACTCAACCATAAAAAGAAAAGAAACTGAGTTATCTTTAGTGAGGTGGATGGACCTAGAGACTGTCACACAGAGTGAAGTAAGTCAGAAAACAAAATCCCTATACTAACACAAACATATGGAATCTAAAAAGAAAAAAAAAGGTTCTGACGAACCTAGGGGCAGGACAGGAATAAAGATGCAGACGTAGAGAATGGACTACAGGACACGGGGAGGAGGATGGGTAAGCTGGGACGAAGTGAGAGAGTGGCATGGACATATATACACTACCAAATCTAAAATAGATAGCTAGTGGGAAGCAACTGCATAGCACAGGGAGATCAGCTCCATTCTTTGTGACCACCTAGAGAGGTGGGATAGGGAAGGTGGGAGGGAGATGCAACAGGGAGGAGATATGGGGACATATGTATCTGTATAGCTGATTCACTTTGTTATACAGCAGAAACTAACATATTGTAAAGCAATTATACGCCAATAAAGATGTTAAAAAAATAGAATGGGCTAGAAGAATTAATATATTTTAAGTGTTTGAATGTCAACCCTATCAAAATTCCATTACATTTTTCACAGTAATAGAACAAACAATCCTAAAATTTGTATGGAGCCACAAAAGATCTGAAATAGCCAATGCAATCTTGAGAAAGAAGAAAGATGGAGGCACCACATACCCTGATTTTAAAGTATATCACAAAGCTATAGTAATCAAAACAGTATGGTGGGCTTCCCTGGTGGCGCAGTGGTTGAGAGTCTGCCTGCCGATGCAGGGGATGCGGGTTCGTGCCCCAGTCCAGGGGGATCCCACGTGCCACGGAGTGGCTGGGCCCATGAGCCATGGCCTCTGGGCCTGCATGTCCGGAGCCTGTGCTCTGCAGTGGGAGAGGCCACAGTAGTGAGAGGCCCACGTAACACCAAAACAAACAAACAAAAAACCAGTATGGTATTGGCATGAAAACAGACACAATGATCAATGGAATTAAATAATGAGCCCAGAAATAAATTCATGCATATAATCAATTAATTTATGATAAAGAGGGCAAGAATATACAATGGGGCAAGGATAGTCTGTTAATAAATGGTGTTGGGAAAACTGGACAGCCACAAGCAGGAGAATGAAAGTGGACCCCTATCTTACAACATACACAAAAACTGCCTCATAGTTGATTAAAGACTTAAATGAGAAGCCTAAAATCATAAAATTCCTAGAAGAAAACATAGGCAGTAAACTCCTTGACACTGGCCTTGGCAATGATATTTTTGCATGTGACTGCAAAAACAAGGGCAACAAAAGTAAAAATTAAAAAATGAGACTATATCAAACTAAAAAATTTCTGCAGAGTGAAGAAAGCCATCAACAAAATGAAAAGTTAACCTACTGAATGGGAGAAGACATAGGCAAATGATACATACAATAAGGGGTTAATATCCAAAATAGGTAAGGAACTCATAAAACTCGAAACAATATTGGATTAGAAAATGGTCAGAAGGGCTTCCCTGGTGGAGCAGCGGTTAAGAATCCACCTGCCAATGCAGGGGACACGGGTTTGAGCCCTGGTCTGGGAAGATCCCACATGCAACAGAGCAACTAAGCCCCTGCACCACAACTACTGAGCCTGCCCTCTAGAGCCTGTGAGCCTCAACTACTGAAGCCCGTATGCCTAGATCCTGTGCTCCCCAACAAGAGAAGTCACTGCAATGAGAAGCCCACACACCGCAATGAAGAATAGTCCCCACTCTCCGCAACTAGAGAAAGCCCACACGCAGCACCAAAGACTCAACTCAGCCAAAAATAAATAAATTAATTAATTAATTTAAGAAACAAAAACAAACCCAAAAAATGGTCAGAAGATCTAGGGACTTCCCTGGTGGTGTTGTGGTTAACAATCGGCCTGCCAATGCAGGGGACACATCTGATCCCTGGTACGGGAAGACCCCACATTCCATGGAGCAACTAAGCCCATGCACCACAACTACTGAACCTGCACTCTAGAGCCCACAAGCCACAACTACTGAAGCCCGAGCACCCTAGAACCCATGTGCCACAACTACTGAGCCTATGTGCCTCAGCTACTGAAGGCTGTGCACTCTAGAGCCCACATGCCACAATTACTGAGCACGCATGCTGTAACAACACCTAGAGGCCCATACACCTAGATCCCATGCTCCACAACAAGAGAAGCTACTGCAATGAGAAGCCTGCACACCCCAAGGGAATTTTTTTTCTGTTTCTTTAATTTTGTATCTGTATGAACTGATACAGATAATCATTTCATGATACTTGTAAGTCAAATCAGTACGCTGTACAACTGAAACTTATGTAGTGCTGTATATCAATTATATCTCAGTAAAATTGGAAGAGGGACTTCCCTGGTGGTCCAGTGGCTAAGACTCCATGCTCCCAATGCAGGGGGCCCAGGTTCAATCCCTGGCCATGGAGCTAGACCCCACATGCTACGACTAAGAGTTCACATGCCACAACTAAAGATCCTGCACGCCACAACTAAAGATCCTGCATGCCACAACTAAAAGATCCCACATGCTGCAACTAAAAGATCCCACATGCTGCAACTAAAAGATCCTGCAGGGCTTCCCTGGTGGTGCAGTGGTTGAGAGTCCGCCTGCCGATGCAGGGGACATGGGTTCATGCCCCAGTCCGGGAAGATCCCACATGTCACGGAGCGGCTGGGCCCGTGAGCCATGGCTGCTGAGCCTGTGTGTCCAGAGCCTGTGCTCCACAACAGGAGAGGCCACAACAGTGAGAGGCCCACATATTGCAAAAAAAAAAAAAAAAACCATCCTGCATGCCACAACTGAATATCCTACATGAGGCAACAAAGATCCCATGTGCCACAACTAAGACCCAGCACAGCCAAATAAATATTTTTTTAAAAAGGAAGAAAAAAATCTATCAAACGGTTAAAAAAGATCAATACCAATAATTCATAAACTCTTCCAGAAAATAAAATATGGGGCAGCACTTTCTAAATTATTTTATGAGGCCAGTATTACCCTAACACCAAAATCAGATAAAGACATGACAAGGAAACTATAGACCAATATCCCCTAACAATACAGATGCAAAATTTTTCAACAAAATAACATGGCACAATATAAAAATTATTACATGCCATCTTCAGATGGGATATTTCCCAGGAATGCAAGGTTGGTTCAACATACAAAAATCACTCAATGTAATACATCATATTGATAAAGGATAAAACCACATGATCATCTCAGTAAATGCAGGAGAGGCATTTGACAAAATCCAACAGCCATTCACAATTAAAAAAACACTCAACAAACTAGGAATAGAAGGGAATTTCCTCAACCTGATATTGACAGCCAACATCATAGTTAATAGTGAGATTGAAAGCTTTTACCATAAAATCAGCAACCAGACAAAGAAGTTTGCTCTTGCCACTTCTATGCAACATTGTACTAAAGGTTCTAGCCTGGGCAATTAGACAAGAAAAAGAAATAAAGAACATCCAGATTTTAGAAGAATAAGTGAAACAATGTATTTGCTGATGACATAATTTTATATATAATAAACTAAAGAATCCACAAAATGACTATTAGAACTAATAAATGAGCTCAGCAAGCTTACAGGATACAAGGGAAACATATAAAAATCAGTTCCATTTCTATACATTAGCAATAAACAATCTGAGAATGAAATTAAGAAAACAGTTTCCTTTACAATAGAATCAAAAAAGAACAAAACACTTAGGAATAAATTTAACCAAAGAAGTGTAATACTTGTACACCTAAAACTACAAAACATTAGTGAAAGAAATTAAAGACCTAAATAAATGAAAATACATTTATGAGAGTGCCAAATACTAACCACTAGACCACCAGGGATGGTTGAGAAAGCATTTACATGGGCTTCCCTGGTGGTGCAGTGGTTAAGAATCTGCCTACCAATTCAGGGGACACAGGTTTGAGCCCTGGTCCAGGAAGATCCCACATGCCATGGAGCAGCTAAGCCCGTGCGCCACAACTACTGTGCCTGTGCTCTAGAGTCCACGAGCCACAACTACTGAAGCCCACGTGCCTAGAGCCCACGCTCCGCATCAAGAGAAGCCACCACAATGAGAAGACTGAGCACCACAATGAAGAGTATCCCCCATTCACCACAACTAGAGAAAGCCCTCGTGCAGCAACAAAGACCTAACTCAGCCAAAAATAAATAAATTAATTAATTTTAAAAAAAGAAAAGGCATTTACAGATTGAAAGACTTAACATTGTTAAACTGGCAAAGTGGATAAGCTGATCAAAAATGCATACAGAAAGGCAAAGGGCCCAGAATGTCGAAAACAATCTTGAAAGTGAAGAACAAAGCTGTAAGGCTCACACTTCCCAATTTCAAAACTTATTACAGCGACTTCCCTTGTGGTCCAGTGACTAAGACTCTGCACTCCCAGTGCAGGGTGCCCAGGTTCGATCCCTGGTCAGGGAACTAGATCCCACATGCCACAACTAAGAGTTCGTATGCTGAAACTAAAGATCCGGCATGCCGCAACGAAGATCCTGCGTGCAGCAACTAATACCCAGTGCAGCCAAATAAATAAGTAGTAAAAAAAAAATAAATAAAATAATTATTACAAAGCAACACTAATCAAGTGTGGCACTGGCATAAGGGTAGACATATAGATCAATGGAATATAACTGAAAGTCCAGAAATAAACCCCTACATGTATGATCAAATGACTTTAAACAAAGATGCCAAGACATTCAATGGGGGAAAACAGTCTTTTCAACAAATGATGCTGGCACAAATGGATATCCACATGAAAGGATTAAACTTTGACCTTACCTCACACCATACATAAAAATTAACTTAAAATTGATCAAAAACATAAATATAATAAATAAAACTATAAAGCTCTTGGAATAAAACATTGGTGTAATCTTCATGATCTTAGATTAGGTAATGATTTCTTAGATAGTACACTAAAAGCATATACAACCAAAGAAAAATATATAAATTGGACTTCATCAAAATTTTAAAAGTCTCTGTGTTTCAAAGAACACTACCAAGTAAATGAGAAGAGAACATACAGAATGGAAAAAAAATATTTGGAAATTACATGTGTGATAAGGGACTAGTGTCCAGAAAATATAAAAAAACTCTTCAACTCAACAATAAAAAGACAACTAATTTAAAATAGGCAAAGGATCTGAATAGACATTTCTCCAAAGAAGATAAACAAATGGCCAATTTATATGAAAAGATGTTCAGCATCATTAATCATTAGGGAAATGCAAATCAAACAAAATGAGTTACCACTTCATACCAGAAGGATGGCTATAATAAGAAAAAATGGAAAATAAGAAATGCTCATGATAATGTGGAAAAATTGGAATCCTCCTACATTGTTGATAGGAATGTAAATTGGTGCAGCCATTGTAGAAAATAGTTTGACAGTTCCTCACAAAGTTAAATGTGGGATTTCCTTATAATGCTGCAATCCAATGCCTAGTTATATACCCAAGAGAACTCAAAACAGATAAATAATTGAACATGAGTGTTTATAGCAGAACTATTCATAAGAGACATAAAGTGGAAATCTTCCACATGACCATCAGCTAAGGAATGAATAAACAAAATAAGATATAGCCTAACAAAGAAATATTATATGGAAATAAAAAGGAATGAAGTATTAATACATGCTACAATGTGGATAAACTTTGAAAATACGGTGCTAAGCAAAAGAAGCCAGACACAAAGGGCAACATATTGTATGATTCTATACATTTATATATCGATGTCCAGAATAGGCAAATCCACATAAATCTACTTTTTAAATAGATTAGTGGTTGCTAGGAACTGGGTGGGGGAGGATGCGGAATGAATGCTAACTGGTATAGGGTTTTATTTTGGAGTGATGAAAATGTTCTAGAATTAGATAATTGTGATGGTTACATAACCTTGTGCATATACTAAAAATCATTGAACTGTACATTTTTAAATCGTGGATTTTATGGTATTTGAATTCTACCTCAAGTTTTAAGTGTATATATTCTCTAACATAACATAGGGAGAAAACGGAAATATATTTAATTGATCCAAAATAAGCAAGAAAGGAACAAAAAAGGAACACAGACTAGCAGAACAAATAATAAATACATAGTCGATACAGTAAATTATTAATAAATACTCAAGTATTAATAAAGTATTGGCTTCCCTGGTGGTACAGTGGTGAAGAATTTGCCTGCCAATGCAGGGGACACAGGTTCAAGCCCTGGTCCAGGAAGATCCCACCTGTCGCAGAGCAACTAATCCCGTGCGCTACAACTACTGAGCCTGTGCTCTACAGCCCATGAGCTACAACTACTGAAGCCCAAGCGTCACAATTACTGAAGCCTGTGCACCTAGAGCCCATGCTCCACAACAAGAGAAGCCATTGTAATGAGAAGCCTTGCACCACAACAAAGAGTTATCCCCACTAACCACAACTAGAGAAAGGCTGCTTGCAGCAACAAAGACCCAATGCAGCCAAAATAAATAAATAAATGTATAAAAATATCATAAAGTATTAATAAACACAGTAAATTAAAGTGAGCTATGGACTTCCCTGGTGGCGCAGTGGCTAAGAATCTGCCTGCCAATGTAGGGGACATGGGTTCAAGCCCTAGTCCGGGAAGATCCCACATGACATGGAGCAAGTAAGCCCGTGCACCACAACTACTGAGCCTGAGCTCTAGAGCTCGTGAGCCACAACTACTGAAGCCTGCCCTCTAGAGCCCGTGATCCGCAACAAGAGAAGCCACCGCAGTAAGAAGCCCACACACCACAACGAAGAGTAGCCCCCCCTCACCTTAGCTAGAGAAAGCCTGTGCACAGCAATGAAGACCCACTGCAGCCAAAAATAAATAAAGAAATAAATTTTTTAAAATAAATAAAATAAAGTGAACTAAATGCTTGTGAGAAAACAAAGATTTTCAGGCTCAGGCTGCATTAAAAACATAGACCTAGATATACATAATATGCTGTTTACAAAAAAACACCCTAAAACTGGAAAGTTGAAATTAAAAAGGTAGAAAATATATACTGTGCAAACACTAACTAAACAAAAACTATTTAAGCCATGTTAAAATATGTTTTCTTGTTTTGTTTTTAAATTTTTTAATTTTAAATATTGTTTTTACAGTAGGTCCTTGTTGGTTATGTAGTTTAAATATAGCAAAATATCTGTTAAAGCAAAAAGAATGCTAGAAAAAAAGTTACTTCATAATGACAGCAGACTGAACTCTAATGAAAGATAAAACAATTCCAGATTTACCTAGTTACTTATATTCAAAATATATAAGGCAAAAATTGACAGCTCTACTAGAGAAAATAAACAAGTGCAAAAGCATAAAGAGATTTGGTACACTCAGCAATTGATGGAACCTGATCCTCTTACTCCTTCAATGAAGATGATGGATTTAACAATCGTGAGAGTAGTTTTGAGTTGCTTCATTTTTGCAAGTTCCGAGCGTGAAAAGCAGCTTCTAGGTTGGCTCCCAGTGATCCCCACCTCCTCTTCTTCACACACTTGTGTGACTCCCTCCCCTTTGGCGTGGGTTGGACCCAGTGACTTATTTCTAACAAATAGAACACAGCAAAAGTAGTGGATGTTACTTCTGAAATCAACCTATGAAACAGTGTGACATTCGCCTCACACACTTTGCTCTCTTTCTGTTCCTTCTTGCTCACTCAGGGGAAGCCAGGTGCCCTAAGGAGAGACCTGTGAGCCAAGGAACCGAAGGTGATTTCCCACCACAGCCAGTGAGGAGCTAGGCCCTCAGTCTAACAGCCTGAGAGGACCTAGATCTTGCTGATGGCCCCATGAATGAGCTTAAAGGAAACCCTATCCCCAGGTGAGCCGCTGGATACTGCAGCCTGTGAGTGACCCCTAGCCAAAGGGCCCAGCTAAGCCACACCTAGATTTCTGTCCCAAGAAAATGTGTTAGATAATAAATGCTCATTTTTTTTCTTTTTATAGAAATTTATTTATTTTTGTCTGCGTTGGGTCTTTGTTGCTGCGTGCGGGCTTTCTCTAGTTGTGGTGAGCGGGGGCTACTCTTCATTGCAGTGCACAGGATTCTCATTGTGGTGGCTTCTCTTGTTGCAGAGCACAGGCTCTAGGCCCACAGGCTTCAGTAGTTGTGGCTCGCAGGCTCTAGAGCACAGGCTCAGTAGTGTGGCTCACAGGCCCAGTTGCTCTGAGGCATGTGGAATCTTCCCGTCCCAGGGCTTGAACCCATGTCCCCTTCATTGACAGGCAGATTCTTGACCACGGCGCCACCAGAGAAGCCCAATGCTCGTATTTTAAACCACTCAATTTTGGGGTAATTTGTTATGCAACACTAGCTATTTCATACACCTAGGATGGTCAGTTCACTATGGTATTTGATAAATGATAGATAAGATGGATGGAAAGACAGACAGAGAGATAGGTATATATATGGAGAGAGATAGCCTCTCAGTGAAATTTTTCATCTTAGCATCCTCTTACATGCTGGCAAAATAGTTTGAGCACTGCATTTAAATGCAACTTTATGGAGCATTGAATAGATATATAACTTCGTAATGGGAAAGAACAAATCTGACTCCATATTATATCTGTTCCTTTTCCTGTGCTTAGTCATGCTGGCTCTGCACCTTTTATAAAAGAATGTTGCCTATAGCCTGAAATACATAGGATAGCCCATTCTCAAGACTCTGACCTTTAAGGGCATTAACTCCTTTCCATTCATATAGAGATAAAAAGTTGCAGAACAGAGAATAACATTTGTCTTGTTAGAGGTTTACAGGAATATTGTGACCTGACCCACGTGGACAGCCGCAAGAACAAAGGATTACAACGCCAAGAAATCTGCAACAACCAACCACACCCCTCCCTCACCTTGCCTTTAAATGTGCTTTGCTGAAACCCTTCAAGGAGCTTGGGGTTTGGGGGGCATAAGCCACCAGCTCCTTTCTTGGCCCTGCAATAAACCTTTCTCTGCTCCAAACTCCGAGACCTTTCACTTCACAGTGCATCAGGCACATGGTTGTTCAGTAACAACTTTATGTCTACATGATGGAATTCTGTGTAACTCTTTAAAAAATGCAGGGAGTTCCCTGGTTGACTAGTGGTTAGGACTCCATGCTTTCACTGCTATAACCCAGGTTCAATCCCTGGTCGGGGAACTGAGATCCTGCAAGCCACGTGGTGCAGCCCAAGGGGGGAAAAAAAGATGCAATAATGATGATGATCCTGATGATCATTATAATGATGAACATTTATTCTCTCCTAAGTAAGAATCATTATTATCAGCTCCATTTTTCAGATGAGTAAACTAAGACGTAAAGAGGTGATATAGGGCTTCCCTGGTGGTGCAGTGGTTGAGAGTCTACCTGCCGATGCAGGGACAAGGGTTTGTGCCCCGGTCTGGGAAGATCCCACATGCCACCGAGCGGCTGGGCCCGTGAGCCATAGCCAGTGAGCCTGCGCGTCTGGAGCCTGTGCTCTGCAACAGGAGAGGCCACACAGTGAGAGGCCTGCATAGCAAAAACAACAACAACAAAAAACCAAACAGGTGATATAATCTTTCTAAGGTTACTCTTTAGTAAGTGTTGGAACAGGGATTTGAAAGCAACCAAATCACACCCAAGAATGTCATTGTCTCCTGCATCATCCTTTGGGGTTTTCAGGTTTGTAACACAAGGAAGGGGGAAAGAGCTGTGAGTTTGGAGTTTTGTCACTCTCCAAAAGTGAGCAACTCAGAACTATACTTGATTTTGTGCAGAAGTATAAATAAATGTGAATGTATAGATTTCTAGGCAGTGACGTCTGCTCATAAAAGCGGAAGTCACTCCTCCTTTCTCCCCACCTCCCTTGGTAAACTAATTAGATAGACATAAAGGAAAAAAAGTGCTGAGCACTCTAGGCCAAGGGACTCAGAGGGCTATCCAAATATATATCCACAAATAAACAAATAAGACCTTGGTAAGGGCTGTGGATCCAAGGAGTCAGAGAACCATCACTCACTGCAGAGTTCTGACCTGGGCAGATACTCACAGGCAAGAAAGATTGTACAAGCCCAGCCCGCCTGGAGAGAGAGTCCAGCAGGCCACTGGCATGGAACAGACAGATGGGGACATCAGGAGAAGGATGACTATGCCAGAACGTCCCCTTTCCCAGGACAGTGCTGCCTGGGTGGCAGGAACTGTGACCTCTCCCAACGAGAATGTGGAAAGTGGTAACCGCAGAGCTACCCAGCTGTACAAGTCACGGCTGGAGAAACCTGTTTGTCTCCAGCAGCACCCGGGTCTCCGAGGAGGGGCCTACATGACTGGGCGGTGGAAAGAGCAAGGAAAGAAAGAAGGTAGGAATGTTACAACATTATAGGAGCAGGTTCCTGCTGTCGGCTTCAGAAGTCAGCATGGGATCTGCCCACTAGGCTTGGATTACCCCATACCAGAGTCTCCCACCCGGGCTGCAGACGTCCCCAAAGCCTCACTGCTAACCCCACGCCTCGCCCGACTCTGAAGCCAGCTTGTGTGTGCATCCCTAGTGCCTCCGTAGAGACGCACTAGGAGACGGGGAGGTTGCTCAGAAAACAGGCTGCAATCAGTGGGCAAGGGAGAAACCACAAACTTGACTTACAGTGCCACCTTCTGGAATACAAAATAAATGTTTCTAAGAGCCCACTTGGTCCATTGTAAGAACCAAAGTAAACATAAATCCTTACCTAAGAAGGGTGTCTGCTACTTCAAATGTGAACGTACAGTTGTATATATTTAAACACTACGAAAACCCAGGGAAATATGTTATCGCAAAGAGAAAATTCTCCAGCAACTGAACACAAAGGCATGGAATATTATGATCTAACTGATAAAGAATTCAAAATACCTATTAAGAAGAAATTCAACAAGCTACAAGAAAACTCAAAAAGGCAATTCAGTAAATGCGGTAATAAATATAAATGTAAGGAAAAGAAGGATTTCCTTGCCAAAGATTTTGAAATTATAAAAATATTGTGGACTGAAAGACTCAATGAATGAATGAGATGAAGACTGCAATGGATAGCATGTGCGGTAAGGTAGACCAGGTGGAAGAATGGGTGACCTGGAGGATACAACCGTAGGAAGAATACAGTTAGAAGAGGAATAGAACTAAGATTTCCTAAGAGTGAAGAAAGCCTGAGAGAGCCATTGGTTTCCTTCAGAAAGGCAAATATCCAACTACCTGGGATTCCAGAAGAAGAGAGGAAGAAGGGGGCAGATAGTTTCTTTAAAGAAACAGTAGCTGAGGGAATTCCCTGGCAGTCCACTGGTTAGGACTCGGTGCTTTCACTGCCGTGGTCCCGGGTTTCATCCTTAGTCAAGGAACTAAGATTCCACAAGCCACATGGCATGGCCAAAAAAACTAGCTGACAACATTACAAACCTATAAATAGATACTCTTTTTCGGATTCTTTTCCATTATAAGTTATTCTACGTTGAGCATATTTTCGTGTGCCTATTGGCCATATGTATGTCTTCTTTGGAGAATTGTCTATTTATGTCTTCTGCCCATGTTTCAATTGGGTTATTTGCTTTTTGTTATTGAATTGTAGGAGCTATTTGTATATTTTGGAAATAAATCCCTTGTTGGTTGCATCATTTGCAAACGTTTTCTCCCAGTCCGTATATTGTCTTTTCTTTTTGTTAATGGTTTCCTTTGCTGTGAAAAAGGTTTTAAGTTTGATTGCCCATTTGCTCATTTTTGCTTTTATTTCTATTGCCTTGGTAGACTGGCCTAAGAAAACATTGCTACAATTTATGTCAGAGAATGTTTTGCTTGTGTTCCCTTCTAAGAGTGTTATGGGATCATGACTTATACTTAAGTCTTTAAGCCATTTTGAGTTTATTTATGTGTATGGTGTGAGGGAGTGTTCTAACTTCATTGATTTGCATGTGGCTGTCCAGCTTTCCCAACTCCACTTGCTGAAGAGATTGCCTTTTCTCCATTTTACATTCTTGTCTCCTTTGTCAAAGATTAATTGACTGTAGGAGTGTGGGTTTATTTCTGGGCTCTCTATTCTGTTCCATTGATATATATGTCTGTTTTTGTGCCAGTGCCAATGCCATGCCTTTTTGATTAATGTAGCTTTGTAGTATAGTCTGAAGTCTGGGCAGTTTATGCCTCCAGCTTTGTTCTTTTTCCTTAGGATTGCTTTGGTAATTCTGGGTTAAAATGGACTGTTTTATCTATTAGAAGTTTTATATAATTCACAAAATAACCACAAAGCAAAAAACTAGAGTAGATCCACAAAAGGCAAAGAGAGGGGAAACAGAGCATACCACCAGGGAAATTAAGCAATTTATGAAGTAGGCTGAGAAAGACAGGGAAAGATACTATGCAAATACAAAACAACATGAAAGCAACTCATAAATTGGCATTAGTAAATCCCTACATATCAATAATTACTCTAAATGTAACTGGATTGATTTCACCATTAAAAGTCCCAGAGTGGCTGAATGAATTTAAAATAATGACACCCAACTGTAAGAAAGACCCATTTCAGATTTAAGGACAAACATAGAACCAAAGTGAAAGGACAGAAAATTATATTCCATGCACCTGGAAACCAATACAAAGTGGGAAAAACTACACTTATATATGACAAAATAGACTTTAAGCCAAAAATACTAACAAGCGACAAAGAAGGTGATTATAAAATGATAAAGTGGGCTTTCCTGGTGGCCCAGTGGTTAAGAATCCACCTGCCAATGCAGGGGACGTGGCTTCGAGCCCTGGTCTGGGAAGATCCCACATGCAGTGGGTCAACTAAGCCCGTGTGCCACAACTACTGAGCCTTCGCTCTAGAGCCCACGAGGCACAACTACTGAGCCCATGTGCCACAACTATCGAAGCCCACACATCTAGAGCCTGTGATCCGCAACAAGAGAAGCCACCTTAATGAGAGGCCTGCGCACTGCAACGAAGAGTAGCCCCTGCTCACTGCAACTGAAAAGAAAGCCTGAGCACAGCAACTAAGACCTAATGAAGCCAAAAATAAATAAATTTATTTAAAAAAATAAAATGATAAAGTACTCAATCCATCAAAAAGATATAATAATAAACACATACACACCCAATGCTGGAACACCTAAATACATTAAGTAAATACGAACAGATGTGAAGGGAGACATAGAAAGATTAATAGTAGGGTATTTCAGCATCCCACTTTCAACAATTGATAGATCATCCAGACCAAAAATCAGCAAGAAATGATGAACTTAAACCATACATTAGACCAAATGGATCTACCAGGCACCTATAGGACATTCCATCCAACAGCAGCAGAATATACATTCTTCTTAAGTGCACACTGCACATTTCTAAGGATTGATTATACGATAGGACATAAAACAACTCTTAGCAAGTTTAGGAATATTGAAATCATACCAGGTATCCTTTCGCACCACGATAATTTAAACTAGAATCAACAACAAGGAGGAAAGCTGGAAAATCCACAAATAAAGGAAACTAAACAAAACATTCATGAAAAAAATCAATGGGTCAAAGAAGAAATCAAAGAAAGTCTCAAAACAAATGAAAATAGGAACACAACTTACCAACACCCCTAGCAGTCCACAGAGGGAGGTTTATAGAGAAATATTCATAGATTAACATTAGAAAAGCCTAAAATACACAACCTGGGGCCTCCCTGGTGGCACAGTGGTTAAGAATCTGCCTGCCAATGCAGGGAACACTGGTTTGATCCCTGGTCTGGGAAGATTCCCACATGCTGCAGAGCAACTAAGCCCGTGTGCCACAACTACTGAGCCCGCACTCCACTCTAGAGCCCGTGAGCCACAGCTACTGAACCCATGCACCACAACTACTGAAGTCCACATGCCTAGAGCCCGTGCTCTGCAACAAGAGAAGCCACCACAATGAGAAGCCCGCACATTGCAATGAAGAGTAGCCCCCACTCGCTGCCACTACAGAAAGCCTGAACGCAGCAATGAATACCCAATGCAGCCAAAAATAAATAAATAAAGTAAATAAACTTATTAAAAATAAATAAATAAAAGAAAATACACAACCTAACTTTACACCTCAAGGAACTAGAAAAAGTACAACAAAGTAAACCCAAATTTAGCAGAAGAAAGGAAATAAAGCCCAGAGTGGAAATAATGAAAATAGAGAGCAGAAAACAATAGGAGGGATCTTTTATAAAAAATAAACAAAATTGAGAAAGCTTTAGCTACATTAACTAAGAAGAAAGAGAAAAGACAAAGTTAGAAATGAAAGAGGAGACATTAAACTGTTAATACAGAAATACATAAGATCATGAGAAACTACTATGAAAATCTTTATGCCAACAAAAAATGACCTACAAGAAATGGGTAATTACCTAGAATCATACAACCTACCAAGACTGACTGAACCAGGAAAAAAAATAGCAAGTCTGACAGACAATTAATGAGGAAGGGGATTGAATCAGTAATCTAAAACCTCTCAACACAGAAAACCTCAGGACCAGATGGCTTCACTGGTGAATTCTAACAAATGTCTAAGGAAAAATTAACACCAATCCTTCTTAAAGTCTTCCAAAATTTGAAGAGGAGGAAACATGTCCAAACTTTTTCTATGATGCAAACATTGCTCTGATACCAAAGCCAGATAAGGACAGCACGAGAAAAGAAAACTATAGGGACTTCCCTTGTGGCAGAGCGGTTAAGACTCCACACTCCCCATGCAGGGGGCCCAGGTTCGGGATCCCTGGTCAGGGAACTAGATCCCACACGCATGCCGCAACTAAAGAGTTTGCATGCCACAACTAAAGAGTTCACATGCCACAACTAAGTAGCCAGCAATCCACAGCTAAGACCTGGCACAACCGAATTAATTAATTTAAAAGAAAACAACTATAGACTGATATCCCTGATAAACGTAGATACAAAAACTCTCAACAAAATATTCGCAAACGAAATCCAAGAACACATGAAAAGGATCATACACCATAACCAAGTGGGATTTATCCCTGGGATGCAAGGAGTGTTTGATGTATGCAAATCAAAATGTGATACCCCACATTAATAAAGTGAAAGACATGGGCTTACCTGGTGGTGCAGTCGTTGAGAGTCCGCCTGCCAATGCAGGGGACATGGGTTCGTGTCCCAGTCTGGGAAGATCCCACATGCCATGGAGCGGCTAGGCCCGTGAGCCATGGCCACTGTGACTGCGCGTCGGGAGCCTGTGCTCCGCAACGGGAGAGGCCACAACAGTGAGAGGCCCGCGTACTGTAAAAAAAAAAAAAAAAAAGGTGAAAGATAAAGATTATATGATCATTTCAATAGACACAGTAAAAGCTTTTTAATAAAATACAACATCACTTCATGATAAAAACCCCGAACAGACTGGGGATAGAAAGAACACACCTCAACATATTGAGGACATACAGAACAAACACAGAGCTAACATCATACTCGATGGACAAAAATTGAAAGCTTTTCCTCTAAGATCAGGAATAAGATAAGAGTGCTGACTCTCTCTACTCTTATTCAACATAATTCTGGAAGTCCTAACTACGGAAATCAGCCAAGACAAAGAAATAAAAGACATATAAATTGGAAAAGAACAAGTAAATTTTTGCTAATTGGCTGATGCTATGATCATATATATTAAAAATTCCAACTCAACTAAAATCTGTTGGATGTAATCAATGTATTCAGTAAATTTGCAGGATATAAAATCAATGCACAGAAATCAGTTGCTTTTCTATAAACTAACAATGAAACATCTGAAAAAGAATTAAAGAAAACTGACAGAAAGATTCACAATAGCATCAAACATAACAGAATACCTAGGAATAAATTTAACCATGAAAGTGAAAGATCTGTACAACCCAAACTACAAGACTTTATGGAAAGAAATCAAAGAAGACACAAATAAATGGAAAGACATCCATGTACTGGATGGGGCCTGCAGCGGTACCCGGCGGGGGCGGTGAGAGCCGCCACCGCCGCAGGCGACAAGAGGAGAAGGCGGAGCGGGAGGCAAAAAGCCTACAGCACCCAGTGTTCCCAGAAGCTCTCCCGTCCAGGAGGTCTCCCATCCAAGTACTAACCATTCCCAAACCTGCTTAGCTTCCGAGATCGAGAACGAGATCGGGCCGGTCTAGAGTGGTTTGGCCGTAGACACTGGTAATGTCGCAGGCTGCCTCTTGAGGTGCAGCTTAGCAGGCGCTTGGGACTTACCGCCAGCCCAGCGGCCCGCCCTCCCTGGCAGGGCCCCGCCACCCACCTGGGCAGGGGAAGGGAGGTCTCGGGTACTGGGGGGTGGCGGAGGAGTTGGCGACCACCCAGCCCAGGGCGAGCGGGACACAGCAAACTTTTCGGCGCTTGGCGCCCTGCCCCACATCCCGCAGGCAGCTCACAGGGACGTGGCCCCGGAGGCTTCAGGGCCCAGGGCCCGCGGTCCCTTGGGCATCCCACCTGCTCGCCCACGCTGCGCTAGGCGTAGCCCAGATGCAGACCGGCCCGGCCCTCCTGCCCGACAGCAGCTGGCCCGAAGCCACTGGGAGACGCCATTGAGTTGGCACGGCCCATTAGACCCAGCAATGCCACCCTTGCCCCCACGCCACCGTCCGAGCTCAGGACCCCGCCCCAGGTGGCCGGCAGGCCCGGGGAAGCGGCCTGGGCCCTCGATCCCGCTCTGGCGCTCGGCCACGGTGAAACGGTGGCGGGGGGGCTTTTTCCGGATGGAGCTGTGGACAGACAGCCTTGGAACCTGGGGATTTGAAACCAGAAGCCCTGGACGGAGCTGTCAGTTCCCTGCTGAGTATCTTCGTCAAGTCACAGGACCTTGGTGAACCAGTTTCTCTTCTGTCTAATGGGATTCTGCCCCATTTCCGGCTGTACTGCAGATAACTTAGCTGAAAGCAGGAAGAACAGGTGCCTCATCCCATGCTAGGGCGACTGAGAGGGCTGGGGCTCTCCTGGGCTCCCTGTGACCTGGTTGTCAGAAGGCTCTGGGGGAAGAGCTACTGGGTGGGTGAGTTGCAGTGAGGGGTGGGGAGGGTCCACCTAGGGCCAAGGGCCTCAATTTCTGCTAAGCTTGTCCCTGAAAACTGGAGCAGGGGGATCACGGAAGGCCCCGTCCTCCAGGAAGTGGTGGGGGACAGCATCCTTCACCTTGAGGTTCAAGGGCAACAGGGCTGACAAATATCAAGTCTCATCCCAGTTACTGTTTATTCCCCTGCCCCCTCCTGGGACCCCTGAAGTCTTCCCAGAAAACTCAACAGACCCAAATCCCAGGCCCTCTTCCTGCCCCAGGTCCCTTCGGTTCTGAGGAATTACCACACGCCCCCGCCCCCAGGCCTGGAGGAGGGGTGTTATAGTCGCAGGAGCGATCACACAGCATCTGGCAGGAAGATGGGCAGCAGTCGGCCCTCAGGACCCATCTTGGCCTGTCTGGGTGGCCCTGCTCCAGCCTCAGATGACACTGGTCCTGCAGGTACCCCGGCTCTGCTCCGAGGGGCTGGCCTTGGTGCCGCTGCTGAAGGAGCCGAGGGCCACCGGGTGCAGTGGGAACTCACGCAGGTGCCACTGCCGCCACTTCTGAACCTCCAGCGGCACCTGCCCCCAGAGACCAGCCGTCACCCAGAGGGAAAGATGACCCTTGCCCAGGGTCCTGCTCCCCTGGGGCCTCGTTCGGGCTCTGCCACGTCTGCCCAGCGGGCATGCCTCCCCCTCCTGCAGGCCGCTCATAGATTTACCATCTCGACTCCCATCCAAGTGGGGCAACACCGCATCTAACCAACGTCAACTGCGCAGCCTCTGTGCCAGGAGCCTCACGTCCCGGCAGTGCTCTGGGCAGGGCGGAGACCTCAAGCTAAGCGCGCAGCCCCCCGCCCTGCCAGGAGTCACACTCTTTGGAGGTCTCAGAGGACGGAGCAGCAAACATTTCACCTGAGTCACTCATTTTACAGGTGAGAGGCCTGAGGCCCAGAGCAGGGCAGTGACCGGCGTCACCCATCGAGCAAGCGGACAGTCATCAGCCTCGGTTAGGGCTGGGGCGCCTGCACTTGCCCCCATTTCCTGAACGTGCCCAAGGATAAGAATCACCTGGAGTGCTAGTTAAGACGTTCTCAGCCTCCAGCCCGGACTGCCGGGACCTATCTTTGCTGGTTTAGAAACAGGGTAGGGCCCAGCAGTTGTTTTAACAAGGCCTGCAGGCGATCCTGGGGCCCCCAGGAGGTGAGCCCAGACTCCCTGAAGACAGGCCCAAGCCAGGAGGGACCG
The DNA here is from genome assembly GCF_008692025.1 of Phocoena sinus. Classification (NCBI taxonomy): domain Eukaryota; kingdom Metazoa; phylum Chordata; class Mammalia; order Artiodactyla; family Phocoenidae; genus Phocoena; species Phocoena sinus. The sequence continues at coordinate 438,914 of NC_045778.1, read as the reverse complement.
GCCTCCCCCACCAACGCCACACCCCACTCCCCACCACCCCTTCCAGGTACGGCTGTGAGGGAGCTCCCCTGCACCCGGGCAGCCCAGGACACTCACCTCCCCATTGAGGAAGCAGTAGAGAACGGCCACCACCAGGCCCCGCGGAAGAAGCAGGGCAACGGGATGAGTGCGGGCCCAGCACCCAGCCTCCTACCCGCCTGGGGTCCTCTCGTCACCAGCCCCAAGCTCACTGCTCCCCACAGCTGTTGCAGAGCCTCCCCGCGCCTCTCCCCCTCCAGGGGAAGTGGAGGCTTCCTCTCCTGGCCCTCAGTGCCCCTAGCTGTGCTGGCATCACCCACAGACTGACACCCTTGGGGGCAAGGACCGCCCCCGTGTCCAGGGAGGGCCCCTGCACCAGGGTGGTGTCAGTTACATTAAGTGCAGGCCACAGGGACCAGGCAGGTCACCGGTGAGGCGGGCCATCTGGGAGTGGCAGGAGCAATGGCACCCGAGCTATGCCCATCTGCCCGGAGCTCAGCGGGTGGGGCAGCCCATGGGAGCCCCTGGGCCTGGGTGGGCTCATCTGCAAGACAGCTGGAAATATGGAGAGGTTTAAACAGGGCCAGCTAATCAAGTTGAAAGACAAACGTGTAGCCATGTGGTCAGAACAGCTGGCGTGCAGGTCGCAGGCAGGTACCGGCCAGCCAACAGTGGGGCATGAGTCCCCATCATGTCCAGGTCAGAGGCCTCAGGGTTACGTATGCTTTAGATTCCCTGGGATGGTGGGGATCTGTGCCTAACAGGACCCTCCCTCCCTAGCATCCGGAGCTCCTCTCTTCCCAGTGGCACCCCCGCAATCCTGGCGTGGAGCCTGCCAGGCAGGGCTGCGGGCTGAGATGCGGGATCTGAGCCGAAGAGGTTTGCGTGGAACCGTGAGCTATGAGCAGGGTCTCGCAGTCCGGATGCCCTGCTCACCTCAGGGCCCTCCGAGGGCCAGCCTGTCCTTCCTAACAAGCTCCTGCCCTCAGGCTCCCCACAGAGGCCTGGGTGCCAGAGCCCCTCCCCCCAGTGCCAGCCAGGCCTGCCCCTAGCTACTTACGACATGGACAGGACCCCAGAGAGGGATGAACCAGCCTGTTTATGGTGCGCTTCATCCACACGACTGCTCAGGAGTCCTGGTGGTTTTTTGTTTTGTGTTTTATTTAGTTTTTTTTAAATTTTTGGCCACATTGGGTCTTCATTGCGGTGCGTGGGCTTCTCACTGCTGTCGCTTCTCTTGTTGCGGATCACGGGCTCTAGGCGCACGGGCTTCAGTATTTGTGGCGCTCGGGCTCAGTAGTTGTGTCGCACGGGCTTAGTTGCCCCACAGCATGTGGGATCTTCCCAGACCAGGGCTCGAACCCATGACTCCTACATTGGCAGGTGGATTCTTAACCACTGCGCCACCACAGAAGCCCAGTCTTGTTGTTTTAACAAGAGTTACAAACTAGAAGGATCTGCTCTAAGTGTCTCAGGTGTGGTTGATGCCACATGGAATGGGGACCACGGGAGTGGGGCAGGAACACAGACTCAAGGTAGCGGTTTTCAAGTTTTGCCACATGTTAGAATCACCTGGGAGCTCTGGCCCAGGGTGCACTCTGTACCCCAACTCCAAATGTCTGGGGTGAGACCATCAGCAGCTCTGAAAGATGGTTCAAAGGGGCACCATTGATTAGGAGCCGTTGTCAGAGGGTGTGAAAGTCGGGCTTTGAAATAAACGAGAGCTGGGCTTGGGGCGCAGCTTAGCCTGTGTAATTTTGGGCTTCTGGTTTCCAGGTACTTCATTCAATCCTTGCAGAGCCCTAGGATATGGGTGGGGAGGACCACTGCTTCACAGGTGAGGGACTGAGTCCCGGGTCGCCAGGCCGGGAGCTGGTGGTCAGGCTGCTGCCACCTCACCGGACCAGGGCTGCCCCAGCCTCAAAGGTCCGGAGACACAGTCTCACTGTTGAGGTGGGGGCAGCCCTGGGTGAAGGCTGGTTAGACGTGCCCCAGGTATGCAGAGGGCAGCCTGCCTCAGTCAGCGAGCTTCAGAAATTCCACGGTTTGTATACAATCATTAAGAATATGCAGTCTTCGACTTCCCTGGCTCTGCAACAAGAGAAGCCATAGCAATAAGCCTGTGCACTGCAACGAAGAGTAGCCCCCGCTCACGGCAACTAGAGGAAGCCCATGAGCAGCAACAAAGACCCAATGCAACCAAAAATATATAAAAAAAAATAAAGAATGTGCAATCTTTGAAGAATTTTAATGACCTGGCGAAACGTTCATGATGGAATGATAATTAAACAGAACAAGGAAGATATAAAACCACACGTCCTGATCTCAATTTTGTGTGTGTACATGTGTGTACGTGTGTGTGTCTTCTTGGATAGAAAAGAGACAGAAGTAAACACACTGACATTTTAACAGAGGTCATTATATCGGGTTATGAGATTATGGATGGATTTTCCTTTTTCTTTTCCTTCTTTTCCAAATTTTCCTCAATAAGCAAGTATTTCTACAATTAGGAGGAGCTAATAAACTTTCGTTTTTAGAAATATATGAAAGGGATCATGGCATTATGGTTCTGTGTATGTTCTTTAAGCTCTCGTCTTTTAGAAATACATGCTAAAATATTTACATTTGAAATACAAAGACGGCTTGGGGTTGCTTAAAATGATGAGGGTGGGTGGCGGTAAAGGTGAAACAGGACAGGCCATGAAAGGGTAAGGGCCACACGGAGGTTCATTATATCGTCCACTTCACTTTTGTATTATGGAAAATTTTTTCCATAATACAAAATTTAAAAAATATGCATACAGTATAAATGTATAATATATAATAAAATGATATGTTTGTATTTGAACAGTGGTTCTTTTTTTTGAAAGAAGTCTTAAAGATCCTTTTTCTCTGTAAACATTTCTATGGGAACATTTAGGAAAGTGCTTTGGTTTCCTCTTAACAAGCATTTCCCCAGAGAAGAGGTGAATGGCCTTCACGAGCAGTCTGCAGCCCCAGCCGCAAGCCCAGCTCCAGAGACAGGAGTACCCCTTACACACAGGATGACACCTGGGTCTCCAGGTCCTCAGCGGGGTCACTACCCACTTCTGTTGACTGAGTCATGACCTTCCACCCATCTGTACCTGGACCCCCCCACCTGCTAAAGGGGCCACGGTGAGCCCAGCCTCCCGCACGTTACGTGGAAGCTTCCTGGCCCAGAGGAAAAGATCACGGATTACACAGGAAACTAGGTGCTCTGTGGGTCTGGGGGGCTGGCCAGGGTCTCTGGGCGAAGAGGCTCTGCGAGAGTGAAGGGGACAGCCCTGGGGGGGTCTGAAGGCGCGGCTTAGGGCCAGACCCCACTCAGGAATGTGCTCCCAGTGACGCGTCCTCCCTGGAACAGGAGCGTGACAGGAGGACTGCCCTGAGCACACCCGTCCCGAACAGAACTCCGGGAATGAGGGCGGCTGTGGCCTGCCCAGGTGAGGAAGACTGTGGGATGGTCAGTGTTGTTGAGGACAGGCTGGCTCCTTCCGGAAAACCCACTGGGAGAGAGTTCTCTCAGGCCTCTCCCTAGGGACTAGCCTGTTTTCATCTAAATCTTGAAACAGAGTGTGTTTCTGTCTTTGCTTTGGCTACTGGGAAGCTCCAAACCAAATTTATGACACATCTCTGCCACCTTCAGAAAATTTCATCAAACTTGTTTCTGTGTATGAACTCCGTTTTGGCTTTATTTTCTTTATTCGCTGATCCAATCTACTTATTTTTTTGTCCTTTGTATGTTTTCCCTGAAAGCTACATCATATTATTTTTGGAAGGAGATAGTTATGAGTAAATAAACAAATAACACTGTGAAGTTTGGGATTCATGTTAAAAGCCCCTTCTGTCCAAACAGGCTTACTATATTTTTTAACTTTGCAACGTCTTGTTGAATTAGAAGGTAGGTGGTTTCTCCCCTCCCTTTGTTTTCTTTTTTTAAAGTTGGCTTTTATTTTCAGTAAATTGTGTATGTAATTGGTTTCAAAGAGTCAAATGTCTCTTGTCACAAAAAAAAAAAGAAGAGAAAAAACAGTAAGCTCCTGACACCCCTGCCCCCATTTCCTGTTCCTCAGAGGCAACGATTTGGAACTCTCTTGACTGATTCTCAATTATATGCTGAGGTTGCTACTTCTGAATTTTTCAGCTTGGGGCGGTTTCTATGGACTTCCCAGTGTGGAGATGAGGCTATCATTCTTTCGCACAGCCTTCCACCTCCAGCCCATGCCCCCACTACGCTCGTCTTCCTGTCCTACTCCTTGATGGCTGAGCCCGAGCCCTCTGCGGTTACATTATTTTGACTCTAATTACTGAGACTTGTGTGATCGTGTGTGCTGGCTTATGTTCCCTTCGTCTTCCCTGGAGTCAGTCTCTCTCTCCTTACTTGCATCTCCCAACCCCACGTGACTGGTGGGGAACTTGGGTCCCACTGAGTGTCACACAGCACGGTGAGGTCCTGTCCCTGCGTCTCTTGGGTCCCTGCCAAATGAGGCATCCCTCTGCCTCCGGGAAGATCTGGCTTTCGGCCTCTCCATTTTTCTCTCAGCAGAGAGAGAACACCTCTTCCCACCGTAAAGTCACAGTCTGGAGCTTACCTGGAATGAGCCAAGGGCCAATTCAAAGAACAGCTGCGCCTCCATGGCATCCTCCGGGGAGAAGGCAAAGATTATGTAGTGGACTCCGAAGAGGGGGACCAGCAGGAGGGTGGACTTGGCCAGGCGCCTGAGGACACAGAGGCGCTGCAGTCTCAGGCCCCTCCACACCCAGGCCCCCCCCCTCGCCTGACCGCAGGAGGCTTTGCAGCAGCGTCCCCGCTGCTGGTTTGTTTTTACTTCCGTTTCGGAAAGTCCCAACTCCAACGTACCGTCCCCCGGATTCAATACTTATCAGTCCACGGCCGGTCCCCAAGTTTCTGTCCATGCACCCTATCAGCAAACGCTGTGAACCCATACCCGCATGGATAACTTTACTGATCGTACCGTATCTGCATGTATCACTATCACTCTGCGCCTAACGTATTATTAGCAAAACCAGCATTTTCATTTGCTTGATAATAAATATCTGTAAGGAGAAGCTCTTTTGTTTTCTCCCCAGGTTAGGGTTGCCAAATTTAGCAAACAAAAATACAGGATACCCAGCTCAATTTGAATTTCAGATAAACAATGGGTAGTGTTTTTTTAGTGTAAGTACTAAAAAATTGTTGTTTATCCAAAATTCAAATTAAACTGGGCATCCTGTATTTTATCTGGCAACTCTGTCCTGGATCCCCAGCTGCCCCCTACTTTGGAGCCACTACTCTAGTGACATCCTGGGGAATCTGTCACCCAGTAATCCAGGCCTCTGCCAGATTCTCAAAACTCAGACCATGACAGAGAAAGCCTCTGTTGGACACTGATTTGTCTTCAACACTTGTCATGGGCTGAACTGTGTTCCCCCAGAATTTTAAGTTGAAGCTCTAAGCTCTAGTACCTCAAAATGTGACTGTACTTGCAGACAGGGAACAGTTTAAATGAGACCATCAGGGTGGGACCATAGTCCAGCCAACTGGTGTCCTTGTAAGAAGAGACACCAGGGATGCAGGTGCACAGAGAAAAGGCCACGTGAGGACCCAGTGAAGAGGTGGCCGTTTACAAGCCAAGGAGACAGACGTCAGGAGAAACCAAACCTGCCAACACCTTGATCCTGGACTTCCAGCCTCCAGAACTGTGAGTAAATAAACTTCTCTTATTTAAGCCAGCCAATCTGTGGTATCTTATTGTGGCAGGCAGTGCAGACTAACACAGCATCTTTCTTGAACATCTTAAAGGTTTTAAAGTATTTTTGGATCACATTGTCTTGAAAATCTGCTGAAAGCTAAGGTCTGGTGAAAGCTATGGTCTAGCAAAAGCTGGAAAATTCAGTCCACCCTCGGCATCCACAGGGATTGGTTCCAGACCCTCCGCAGACACCAAAATCCTTGGATGCTCAAGTTGTTTATATAAAATGGGGTAGTATTTGCATATAACCTATGCACATTTCCCCATATATTTAAGTCATCTTTAGATTACGTATAATACCTCCTACAATGAAAATGTTTTGATTGGGAATTTTTTTTCCCAAATATTTTCAATCTGCAATCCAAGTTTGGCTGAATCCTTAGATGCAAAACCCACAGACAAGGAGGGCCACTGTCCCTGTAAAGATTTGAATTTGGGTCCCTGAAGCCCATCTCTCACTCCTTAGCCTTATCCCTGGGGTAAGATCTTGGCCTCTAGGGATCCTGCTTAGATTTCTTTTCTCCCCACCCCTGGGGCCGGGTCTCAGGGTCACATGGACCCATTCTCCCATCCCCTGGTCCACTGTAAATTTCCAGGTCCCAGCTTTTCCTTTTCCTCCACCTCCACCAGCTGGATAAAGAGTAGGGGCTTGGTAAATGCCTGCTGACTGAGCAAGCGGGCCTAGGTCTTTGCCCTCCACTTACTTATAATGGTTTCCTTCACTTCCTCTTGTTTCTTGAGTTCTAAGTTTTCTCATCAGGATCCTTAGGATGTTTATAAAAAGGATGGAATTAATCTGTAAAACACAAGGCAGAGGTGGGGCTAAAGGTGATTTGCTTTCCCAGCACCTCTCCAGGCCCTGACCCCTGGCCCAGGCCCTGACCCCTGGCCCTGGCCCTGGCCCCTAGGCAGGGAAGGCACTGCAGACCACACCAGGACAGCTCATCACTCCCTCCGCCACCCCCAGTCCTGGTGAAACACACTGTCTAGGCAGGGATGGCTGCCACAGCACCGCCCCCCGCCCCTGGGATTCTGGAGCTCTGAGGTCTGCTCAGTTGCAGCATGGATTACTCACACTTGGAATGCGTTGGAATCTTGTTAAGCGGCAGAACTGGAGTAAGCCTGAGATTCTGCATCTCTAGCAAGCTCCAGGGAATGAATGCCAAAGTTGGTCCTTGGACTACGCTTTGAGTAGCAAAGGCTTTATAGCAGAGGTTCTCAAAGTTTAAGGTGCCGATTGCTGGGCTCCACCCCCAAGGTTATGGTTTAGTAAATGCAAATGAGATTTGCTTTTTTTTCTTTTTTTTGGCCACACCACATGGCTTGCAGGATCTTAGTTCCTCAACCAAGCCCTCGGTAGTGAAAGCACGGAGTCCTAACCACTGGACCGCCAGGGAATTCCCAAGATTTGCATTTTAAACAAGCTCTCAGGTGAAGCTGCTGGTTTGGGGACCACACTTTGGGAACCACTGCTTCGGAGACTTACAGAATCTCTGCAGGTCAATCACCAGCTCCAGGAAGCCTTCTTGATTACCTCCTTTTCCTGATTCATTGTAGTTAGGGATGATGCTACTTGTAAGAGCCCTTGAAATACTTGAAAGGGGCCAAATGCAAGCATCTGGGTGTGTCCACTAATCACCAAGTCAATCCGAACTTTCTAAAGGACAGGAACAGAGTCTATTTCCTTTTGTGTCCCCTTCCCCAACTCCAGTGCCCAGTGCCAGCAACACTATGAAGTTGCCCGTGCGTCGGCCCCTCTCCTCCCCTCCCCCACCAGCTCTAGAATCATTTTGCAGAAGCAGGATCAGTGGAGCTGACTGGCTGGGCCCCCTCATTGTTCAGACAAGTAGCCTGGGGCCTGGGGACGCTGGCCAGAAGACACAGAATAAGTGGCCTGTCTGGGACCCCAACCCAGCGCCCCTGCTTCAGGACACTTCTCAGCTCGCTGTTTGTGCATCTTCCTCTAAGCCGTGCGTGGTGTAAACTAACAAAGGCTCTTTTTTTACCTTATTTCATTTTTTGCCTTTGAATTGTAGTTAATTTAATAGGGAGAACTTGAAAGCAAGAGGGAGAATCTTAACTATCCCAAGGATGAGTGTTAAATAGTGGAATTCTAGGCCCCGTGGCAGGCTGGTAGGGAGAAACTTTGCATGAGGAGTGCCCACCCAACCTCCGTCAGTCACTAGAGAGACTACAGTCTTGTGAAAGCAGCCTGGGCCCTGGGGCTCTCGCGGGCTGGGCTGTCCAAGCCCCACAATTGCAGCAGGGAAACTGGCTCAGTATTATGCAGCTACAGCACATCAGCTGGTCAAATAATTTCAAATGACGTGGGAAAGATTACATCTATTGCTAAGTGAAAAGAACAAACTAGGACACAAAACTGCATTGAGCATTTTTGAAAAAGTACATGTGCTCAAAGAAAAAAATAGGAAGGAAAAGCACATGATCACAATGTGCATCTAGGTACTAAAAATATGGGTGATTTTATTCCCTTTTTAAAAATATATTTTGTATTTTCCAATTTTTTTTTCTTTTTTTTTGTGGTACACGGGCCTCTCACTGATGTGGCCTCTCCCGTCGCGGAGCACAGGCTCCAGACGCGCAGGTTCAGTGGCCATGGCTCATGGGCCCAGCCGCTCCGCAGCATGTGGGATCTTCCCAGACTGGGTCACGAACCCGCGTCTCCTGCATCGGCAGGCTGACTCTCAACCACTGCGCCACCAGGGAAGCCCGTATTTTCCAATTTTTTACATGAATTCCATTATTATTATTTTAGAAATGACAATATATTTTGATTTTACAGAAAAACAAGTACATTCTTATTAAAACATAGTGATAGAGTCAATATTTTCCCACCACATTATCAACCTAATAAAAAAGGTTCTGACATTATCTAAATGTGACAAGCTAACAAAAAACAACTTTTGGTAAATAATAGCAGATTTCATTATACTGTTTTCAGCCTATTGACTATAGTAGGAAATGAAAGCTTAATATCTTTCATTATCCCTTAAGCTTCAATTTAGTCAGATTATAAAACACTATGCTAAGGTTAGCAAATAAAAATGATAATCAAATTATTTGTTACCATAAAATGACTTTGGGTAACAATGTCTTAGGGGAGCAAACATAAAGTCTTGTTTAAAGTACTAGATACTCCCTGTGCTAGTAGTACACTCTGCATTACTACCATATCAGACACCCTCTTCCCTTAGTGGTTCCAGATTAATGAATGGCCCTCACACCTGCTAAGAAAAGCAGAAATAGGAAGTCGTTATTCTCTCCTGAGCTACTCATTGGCCTAATGTGGCTGCTCCTCGGATTTCTCTACAATTTCCAGCTCTCCTATTGCAAGTTGAGATGGTAAGTAGGATCAAATAAAATTCTATTATTTTTGAAAAAAATAGAAGGTGGTCATGGATGGCCCCAGGAGGCGAGCCAGTCAGCCATCAGCAGAGGAGGGGGCTGCTGCCCTGTCCTGCCCTCCTGTGAGCCCAGGAGGGGCACGTTCTGTCACCTGGCTCTGCAGCCTTGGCACTCCTCTGAGCCTGTGCACATTACTTCCGGGAAGGGGCTGCCCCAGTGTGCCCCCCACCCCATGTGTCTTTCTTGTTCTTATCCAGGCCCACAGGCTCAGCTAAGGGACTCTGGATTGCAGAGCACAATCACCTGGGAACTGAAAACCAAGACGAGCCCCCATGCGAGACCCTGCATCTCTGCTATCACTGTTTTTAGAAAGCTCCCAGGTTGAGAGTCCAGTCAGGGTTGAGACCCCTGAGCTCCCCTGTCCACGAGTCCCTCCTGAATCTCTCCGCTGGGGCCACCCCTCCGGGCCTGTCCCGTCACAGCACCACAGAGGCCCAAGACCAGTTTGGCACTTGGCTTTCCCCAGGTGCAACCCCCTCCCGTATTCCCAGCTCAGTGAGTCTGCCCACTTTACCCAGAGAACACCAAGATAAATGATCAGGCACCAGTGTCCTGAACCAGTGGAGGGGGAATCTCAGGCCAGCCTGAGCCAGCCGGTTCGGGTAAGCAGCTCTGCTCGCCACACTGCAACTGCCACCGTGGACCAGGCGAAGGCAAGCTCTTGCCGTCTGCCTCATTGCCCTCCCATCCACTGGTCTCTAGGGGGCGGAGCTTTCAGACCTTCCTGTCACTGCCCAGCCCCTGGAAGGTCTGGTTTATCCCTCAACACACCAAGAGGCAGCAATGCTGGCCTTGACCTGGCCCTCTGCCCTGCAAGCCGGTCCTGTTTTGGTCTCTCCCACTGGAGCCCAGCTCAGGGGGATGGCCACTTACCAGGACGGAGACGATCACAGGCCCTCGAATGACCCACCAGATGGATGCGTTGGCATTGATGTCCCAGCACCTAGGGAGGGACAGCCAGGCATCACAAGGAGTGGGGAGCTGGCTGACCAGAAGAGACGTTCTCTGATGTCCCCTTTGCGGGAAGGACCCACACTGTGGCGCTGACCCCAGAGGCTGTGTGTTCAGCACCCTGAGAAATGACTGTCCTCTGCTGCCCAGGAGAACTGCCGGGGCCAAGGGAGCATCTGGGGAGCAGAAGCGTGTGGACCTGAGATGGAAGATTCTGGACCCCAAAGCCAGCATGCTGTCAGAATGCATCGGGGAGCATGGTGGCCAGGCAGGTGACCTCAGGGAGTGAAGTGTCCGGGTGACTGATGTGTGACCTCGGCCCCAGGGACATCAGGCACAGGGGCACTTGGCAACTGGAGAGCATGTGCTTGGTCTAAGGTGGTCACAACTCTGTCCGGCTCATTTTTGCCACAAGGGCACATAGGAAATGTTGATAGAACTTTCCATTTGTTCTAAAGAAGCTGAAAATCCAGACTTTTTAAAAGGGAATTTATCCAATTAAAAGGATTATTTGGGGGGCTTCCGTGGTGGCACAATGGGTAAGAATCTGCCTGCCAATGCAGGGGACACGGGTTCGAGCCCTGGTCCGGGAAGGCCCCACATGCCGCGGAGCAATGAAGCCTGTGTGCCACAACTACTGAGCCTGCGCTCTAGAGCCCATGAGCCACAACTACTGAAGCCCGTGTGCCACAACTACTGAGCCTACGTGCCTAGAGCCCATGCTCCACAACAAGAGAAGCCACCACAATGAGAAGCCCGTGCACCACAATGAAAAGCAGCCCCCACTCGCCGCAACTAGAGAAAGCCCGCGTGCAGAAATGAAGACCCAAAGCAGCCAAAAATAAATAAATTAAAGAAATAAAAAACGTTTTAAAAAAAGTATTATTTTGGACTGAATTGGACTGCAAGACACGTGCACGCCTCATCTGCCCTCATCCACTCTCTGGCCTGGCTGTGTCATTACACTGATGACACACGGCTTCCCTCCCCCTCGGCCCGGCTGCTGCACCTCCTCCCGGGCTTCTTCCATGCTTTCCTTCCATAAGTCCGCTCCCAGGAACCCCCGGGCTTACCTTGTCCCTGAGCCCAAGTCTTTGGAGAATGAGACTAGATCTCTTGGTGCCCGTCAGGGCTATAAGGCTGCTCTCCTGCTCTCCTGGGCCTGCGGGACTCACACACCTGTGTCAGAGGAGGGAGCTGCCAGGAGAGGAAGAGTTGGGCTGGTCCTTAGAGCAGCTGCCAGTGTTTCACAGCTCTCCTCGGGCACCTGACCCAACCACAGAGTGGCTGGGCCAGCCCACCCCAGGAGGGCTGGGCATTCGGCAGCCTGCACTGCAGAGAACTTGCCTGTGGCCCCAAGTGTGAGACACAGGCCTCTCCTAGGTAACAGCTCCAAAGGAGGGTCTGTCCTGCTGGAAGAGCTGGACAAGATAAAATATTCCCTCGTTACCTCTCTCCGTCCACCAGCTTACCCGACATCTTCCAGAAAGTGCCTGGTGACAGCCCACGAAGCAACAAAAATGGCTGGGGAACTTGAGGGTTAAAAATAAGGGGGGGGGGCAGAAAGGAGAGGACTCAATTTTCAGCACCCTTATGAGAGACAGGACAATCAGTGATTCCAGGCCAGGGAGCAAGCAGGTGCCAAGGGCTTGTTGCCATGGAAACCCCCTTGCCACCCCGTGTAAATGTGCAGCCTCGCGCTTCAAGGGTGCCAAGGAATCCCTGAGAACGGAGGCAGGATCAGACAGGTCCTGAAGGCCACTGGGGGGCAGGGGGCTCCTGGGAGCTTGGGTCAGATTCTGGAGGACCTCTGCGGGGAAGAAGGGAGGGGACCAGGGCCCCTGGGCAGGTCCATGGAGCTTGTGGAGGCCACTGGTGGAGCCCCTTTCTCAAACTGGGATATTTGGGGGGGATACAAGGCCATAAGAGAACATTTAGTTTTATTTGAATATTGGTTTGTAGAAAGCTTGGCCATTCAACTGGTAATGTAAGCTATCAATGTTTTGTAAACAAAAATACATTTTCGACTAGAGAATTGTAAGTACACAGGAAATTTAAAGATAAAATACAAGAACACTTCCTGACTTCTGGCTGAACATGACAAATTGCACTTATACATTTATCTCTGTTTCTCACTGAAACCCCCCCAACATGAGAGTAAAGAAATAAAAAAGCTACAAGCTCATAAGCAGAAAGAATGGGTAAGGAGAGTACAGTGGACGAGAGATGTCAGCACACTTAGGAAACTGGGAGCTGGCAGAAGAGCAGTAACCGATGTCCCAGAGCAGACAAAGCTGAAACACAAGCATGGCATGAGGGCTGCTGCTGGGAAGGCGCCCAGGCCCGGTAGTGAGGGCATCAGGGACGCCAGCAGGCAGGAGAGAGGGTGGGGCTGGAAGACAGGAAGCACGTAACCACCCCAGGTGGCCAGCACCACCATTCTACAGCCAAAGAGTTCATCCCCAACAGAAGGGCATTCTCTGGAGAAACAGAGCCAAGGGGAATGGGGCTCTGACCCAGCAGAGGTTGGGAGGGGTACTCAGCTGGGCATGGGGACCAAGAGAGGATCTACACCTGTGCTGCTACGTGTGGCCAATGAGCCCTTGATATGTGGCTGCTCTCAGATGAGCTGTGTTGAAAGTGCAAGATAGCAGATTTGGAAGATTTGCAAGAGTAAAAACTGTAAAATATGTTAATGATTTTTTAAATTATACATTGAAATGTTAATATTTTTGTTACATTGGGTTAAACAAAATATACTACTGAAATTAATTTTACTAATTAATGAAACTAATTAGTTTCTTTTTACTGTGTTTACTGTGGCTACTGGAAAATTTTAAGTTATATAAAATATAGCTCAGATTCTATTTTTAATGGACATGCCTGTCATCCGCTGACTGGTAAAAGCCCACCCCCAGGCTGCTCAGTTCTCAGACTTCTAACAGCCGAGATTGCACCCTTGTTCGAGCTCTCCAAACCCCACCCCAAGCAGGAGATGACAGGATTCTTCCCTGGAGGAACCAAACAGCCTCAGACAAAGGGCCTCTAGTAGCGATGCTGAGGACCCACCAACACAGTGGCCACTTCCAGCCCAGTCTGCATTGAGAGACATGTCCCCCTGCTCCCCTCCACACACACACAGAGGGCCTTCAGTCAACACCAAAAGTGACTCACTCTTAAATATGAACAGTCAAGGTCACCAGCATCTGAGGAAAGCTGATTACATAAAAGGCAAGGACCAAAACAACCAGAGAAGAGGAACTCAGAGGAAACAGACCATACAGGCTGTACGAGGAACTTGAGCAAAACAATTCTAAGGAATATCATCAGCGAGATTAGAGGGACGATTACTTCTCCCAGACACAAACAGGATGCCGAAAACAGGGAGCATTCAGAGAATAAGGAAGAGGGCTTGGAAACTGAATATATGATGATCAAGATTTTTAAAACTCCATAGATGGGATGGAAGATAAAGACCAGGAACTGCCCAGAAAGCAGAACACAAAGTGTGGAATAAAAAGTAAGAGGAAAGAAAAGAGAAAATTAGAAGCCAATTCCAGGATGTGCACCATCTGATTAAAAGTTTCAGAAAGAGAGGATTAAAAACCAGAGGGAAGGAAATGATCAAAGGGGCAGTGTAAGAACATTGTCCAAGAAATGAAGGATGTGAGTTTCCAGATGAAAGGACCACCACATACTAGCAAAAGAATGAAAACAGACTTGCATGGGGGCAATCCCTATGATATTTCAAAACACAGGAGAGAGAAGATTCTACAGATTCTACAGCTTATACAGAGGTGAGTAAAAATGCTCGGGAAACAGAATGACATGGCATGTCGCATAACACCAGAGGCCAAAACAGAAGGCCTCAAAATTCTGGGGAAAAATAAATGTCAACCTAATTTCTATGCCCAGAAAAACTACAAATTGGGTGTGAAAGTTGAACAAAGATATGTTTAGAGAGGCAATGCAAAAAAATGTAGCTTCCAGACATCCCTGGTAGTGCAGTGGTTGAGAACCTGCCTGCCAATGCAGGAGACATGGGTTCAAGTCTTCTATCTCTAACACTATACTTTTCTATTTCTAGTTGTAAAGTCTTCTATCTCTAGGATATACTATTGTATGTCTAGGTGTATAGTCTTCTATCTCTAGAAGTATACTCTTCTATCTTTAGATGTAAAGTCTTCTATCTCTAGGAGTATAATTTTCTATTACTAGGTGTACATTCTTCTCTCTCTAGGAGTATACTCTTCGATTTCAAGGTGTATAGTCCTCTATCTCTAGAAGTATAATATTCTATCTCTAGGTGTATAGTCTTCTATCTCTACAAGTATAATCATTTATCTCTACTTGTAAAGTCTTCTATCTCTAGGAGTACACGCTTCTAAGTTTATAGTCTTGTATCTCTAGAAGTATAATCTTCTATCACTAGGTGTAAAGTCTTTTATCTCTAGGAGTATTTTCTTCTACCTCTAGGTGTATAGTCTTCTATCTCTAGAAGTTTAATATTCTATCTCTATGTATAATGTCTTCTATCTCTAGGAGTATACTCTTTTATCTCTAGCTGTATAGTCTTCTATCTCTAGAAGTATAATGTTCTATATATACGTGTGAAGTCTTTTATCTCTAGGAGTATACTGTTCTATATCTGGTGTAAAGTCTTCTGTCTCTAAGAGTATACTTTTCTATTTCAAGGTGTAAAGTCTTCTAACTCAAGGAGTATACTCTTCTATCTCTAGGTGCCTACTCTACTATCTCTGGAAGTATAATCTTCTATCTCTAGGTTTAAAGTTTTCTATATCTAGGAGTATAATCTTCTATCTCTAGGTGTATAGTCTTCTATCTCTACAAGTATAATCTTCTATCTCTAGTTGTAAAGTCTTCTATCTCTAGGAGTACACACTTCTATCTCTAGGTGTATAGTCTTCTACCTCTAGATGTATAATTTTGTATCTCTATGTATAATGTTTTCTATCTCTAGCAGTATACTCTTTTTTCTCTAGCTATATAGTCTTCTATCTCTAGAAGTATAATCTTCTATGTCGAGGTGTAAAGTCTTATATCTGTAGGAATATACCCTTCTATCATAGGTGTAAAGTCTTCTATCTCTAAGAGTATACATTTCTATTTCTAGGCGAAAAGTCTTCTATCTCTAGGAGTATACTCTTCTATCTCTAGGTATACAGTCTTCTATCTGTAGGAGTGTACTCTTCTATCTGTATGTTTAAAGTCTTCTATCTCTAGGAATATACCTTTCTATTTCTAGGTGTAAAGTCTTCTATCACTAGGAGTATACACTTCTATCTCTAGAAGTATAATCTTCTATATCTAGGTTTAAAGTCTTCTATCTCTACGAGTATGCTATTCTATCTCTAGGTGTATAAGCGTCTATCTCTAGAAGTATAATAATCTATCTCTAGGTGTAAAGTTTCCTGTCTCTAGAAGTATAATATTCTATCTCTAGGTGTAATGTCTTCTATCTCTAGAGTATACTCTTTTATCTCTTGCTGTATAGTGTTCTATCTGAAGAAGTATAATTTTCTGTCTCTATGTGTAAACTCTTCTATCTCTAGGAGTATGCTCTTCTATATCTAAGTGTAAAGTCTTCTATCTCTAAGAGTATTCTTTTCTACTTCTATGTGTAAAGTCTTCTATCTATAGGAGTATACATTCCTATTTCTAGGTGTAAAGTCTTCTATCTCTAGGATTATACTCTTCTTTCTCTAGGTGTATAGTCATCTATCTCTAGAAGTATAATCTTCTATCTCTAAGTGTAAAGTCTTCTATCTCTAGAAGTATAATCTTTTATCTCTAGGTGTAACGTCTTCTATCTCTAGAAGTATACTCTTCTATCTCTAGGTGTAAAGTCTGCTAACAGTAGGAGTATACTCTTCTAACTCTAGGTGTATATTCTTCTATCTCCAGATGTATAAACTTCAATCTCTAGGTGTAATGTCATGTATCTCTCGGAGTATACTCTTCTATATCTAGCTGTATAGTCTTCTATCTCTAGAAGTCTAATCTTCTATCTCTAGGTGTAAAGTCTTCTATCTTTAGGAGTATACTCTTCTATCTCTAGGTGTATAGTGTTCAATCTCTAGAAGTATAATCTTCTAACTCTAGAAGTAAAGTCTTCTCTCTTGAGGAGTATACTCTTCTATCTCTAGGTGTATAGTTTTCTATGTCTAGAAGTATAATCTATCTCTAGGTGTAAAGTCTTCTACCACTAGGAGTACATTCTTCTATCTCTAAGAGTATAGTCCTCTATCTCTAGAAGTAAAATCTCCTATCTCTAGGTGTAAAGTCTTCTCTCTGTAGGAGTACACTCTTCTATCTCTAGGTGTAAAGTCTTCTATCACTAGGAGTACATTCTTCTATCTCTAGAAGTATAGTCTTCTATCTCTAGAAGTATAATCTTCTATCTCTAGGTGTTAAGTCTTTTATTTCTTAGAGTATACTGTTCTATCTCTAGGTGTAAATTCTTCTGTGTCTAAGAGTATACTTTTCTATTCCTAGTTGTAAAGTCTTCCAAGACTAGGAGTATACTCTTCTATCTCTAGGTGCATAGTCTTCTATCTCTAGAAGTATAATTTTCTATCTCTATGTTTAAAGTCTTCTATCTCTAGGAGTATACTCTTCTATCTCTAGGTGTATAGTCTTCTATCTCTACAAGTATAATCTTCTATCTCTAGTTGTAAAGTTTTGTATCTCTAGGAGTATACTCTTCTATCTCTAGGTATATAGCCTTCTATTTCTAGAAGTCTAACCTTCTATCTCTAGGTGTAAAATCTTCTATCTCTAGGAGTATCCTCTTCTATCTCTAGGTGTAAAGTCTTCTATCTCTAGGAGTAAACTCTTCTATCTCTAGGTGTATAGTATTCTATGTCTAGAAGTATAATCTTCTGTCTCTAGTTGTAAAGTCTTCCATCTCTAGGAGTATAGTCTTCTATCTCTAGGTGTAAAGTCTTCTATCTCTAGGACTATACTCTTCTATCGCTGCGTGTATAGTCTTCTATTTCTAGAAGTATAACCTTCTATATATAGGTGTAAAGTCTTCTATCCCTAGGAGTATACTGTTCTATCTCTAGGTGTATTGTCTTCTATCTGTAGAAGTATTATCTTCTATGTGTAAAGTCTTCTATCTGTAGGAATATACTCTTCTATCTCTAGGTGCATAGTCTTCTATCTCTAGAAATATAGTCTTCTATCTCTAGGTGTAAAGTCTTCTATCTCTAGGAGTATACTCTTCCATCTCTGTGTATAGTCTTCTATCTCTAGAAGTATAGTCTTCTATCTCTAGGTGTGTATTCTTCTATCTCTACGAGTACACTCTTCTATCTCTAGGTGTATAATCTTCTATCTAGTCTTCTATCTCTAGAAGTATAATTTTCTATGTCTAGGTGTAATGCCTTCTATATCTAGGAGGATACTCTTCTATCGCTATGTGTATAGCCTTCTATCTCTAGATGTATAATATTCTGTCTCTAGATGTAACGTCTTCTATGTCTAGGAGTACATTCTTCTATCCCTAGGATTATAGTCTTCTATCTCAAGAAGTATAATCTTCTGTCTCTAGGTGTAAAATCTTCTATCTCTAGAAGTAAAACATTGGTTGGACACCAGAATGTTGAGGGTTTGGTGGGAAGCCCATACTTAAGGGTGCTGGCTGCACACGGCCTCCCCAGATTTTTACGCCTGGACATGTTGGGGATAAGTATTTTCATCCTGATTCAAGTCTTCTGATGTCACTCATCACGTTGCTAATTAAGAACCCACTTGTTATACAGATGAAAACCCTATCAGGGCACTTGTTCCAGTAGTAAACAATTCTGAAGTTGGTCAGAGGTGGGGAATCATCTCCCATGGCTCCTCACTCCCTACCACCAGCCCAGCCCCGAGACTGTTGACGGGGCTGAGAATGTGGCGTTAGGCCCAGCTGCAGGGGCTCTTGCTGCCTGGAGCGGTGTTTATATTGACCTCAACACAGGCACACTTGGGGAGGGCTGGCTGGCAGTGTCAGGCTGCCCAAGTCAGCCAATCCTCACGCCTCAGGGGCTCACAGTTGCATTCTAGCCAAATTCTAGCTCTCACATTCCTGCCCCAGTGCACCTGGGGTCGGGAGCAGCAGACCCAGGCTCTGTTCCGGCAGAAGCTCCCTTTCTGTGAACAGGTCTTCCCCCACTCCCATTATCCACACTGGAGATTCAGGAGGCCACAGCATCAGGGCACCTCCAGCACGAGGACCCCATCCTAGGGAATCTCTCAAGAGCAGGGACCAGACCTGGGGGCGGAGGAGAGGAGGGAGCCGGCCTCTTCAGGATCCCCGGGGCTAGGAAGCCTCCTACGCAGTAGGGCCTTGGACTCAGCTTAACTGCCACCCAGGGTCTCCTACCCCTCCCCTGGTAGGGGGGCCCTTCAGATTCCAGGGCCCCAAGATCCTCCCCACTGTCTTCTGACCCCAACTGCAGAGTTGGGGACACCCTCTGCAGCTTCTTTTTTCTTGCCCCCAGAATTCCCTGAAGCTGTTATACTCAGGGTTTATTATGGTGAAGTATGCAAGTTAAAATCAGCGAGGACAGGGGGATGAGCATGGTCCACCTTCCTTGGCTGTGGCAGCCCAGGGAAGCCAACCTGAGTCATGAAGTGCAGGGTTTATTGGAGTCTGTCACGTCAATGTGGAGACCACCATGGGCCTGACCTTGGCCTCCAGCCCCCGCGGGGGGACCAAGGAAGCCCCACCATGTATGATGCCATCAGCACATACCAGCCTGGAGTGAGGCCCATGGAGCACGGACACTCCCATCAGACTCAAGGTGACCTCTGGAGCCAGGACAGAGGCCCGGCCTCTCTGTGGGCAGGTGAACCCACACCGCACAGGCCCTGCTGCAGTGTCCGTTCCGTGGGGTCAGCATGGGTGCACGCAGGTCAGCCAGGGTCTGTGTGTCTCAGCTTGTAACCACAAACCACACTGTCCTGCTCTGCTCACAAGAGCGAGGCCAATGGAGGGACAACAGGGGTGGGAAGAAAGCCGGGTCATGGTCTGGCTGGGTGAGAAAGGGTCCAAGGAGCGAGAACCCGGCTGCCCTTGCCTGGTGAGTCGAGAGCTGACGTCCACCCTGTGGGCAGCACCTCTCTCCATGTCCCAAGGTAACACTGACTTTCCTGCACCCTGGGGCAGGGTCATACCTGTGTATACAGCAGGACGCACAGCAGTGCACACAGCAGGCCTGATGCCTGCCCTTGCCATGTACTTGGGGGCTTGCTGAGGGTGGAACATCCCGACAGGACATGGGTCGACCCCGGGGAGGAGGAATGGTTGAAGCGTTTGAGAGCCTCTGGAGAGGATCTTCACCTGTCTGCACAGGTGGACTGAGGACACAGACCAAGAGTGGGCAGGCGGGGAGACCAGGAAGGGTCCTGGGTCATGCCTGAGGCTGGAGGAGGATGTGTGGGGCTGGGGGTGATAGCGGTGGGCACGAGGGGCTGATCGCCAGACAGTGTGGAGGGACCATCGGAGGCAGCGGGGAAGGTGAAGACTGTGCCGGATGGGAGGACAGAGAGACCAACAGGCGGCACTGTAGGGCGGGATCAGGGCTGCTACCTGCAGGGCGGCACATAGCCCCACGCCGCTGGAAGCTCCTGGTGTCCGGCCAGACCCCAGCCAGCAAGAGAAAGGAAGCCCCATCTACGCTGCTGAAAACACCAGTGTGGGACGTTTGCCATCCACTTCACCTGGCGGGGAAACGGGCACATTGAAGTGGAGAGTGATGGAGTGGAGGTGGGAAATGTGGTGCCCGGAGCCTGGAGAGGAGGGTTCCTGAGGGGGTGAGGCCACAGGGCGCAGGAGGGGGCCGGGGGATGGGCAGGGGAACGGGCAGTGCGTTTCCGGCGCTGGAGCATGTGCATCCTCGCTCGGGCCGGGCCCCTGCTGCATCTAGTAACACAGGGGACCCTGGAAGGGGGTTTCCTGTGTGGCTGGTTCACTAAAGGTGGCTATCTGTGGGCACATGGGCCCGGCTGCAGTCCCAGTGAACACATTGTTCTCTGTGGGGAAATGAGGTGGACACTCAGTTCCCGGTCTGTGTATGGTCTAGTCCTCTGGATGTCTTGTCTCTTCTTGGGGGTCACTGGGGCTTTATCCTCACTCCACGGGGCACAGGAGGGGAGGGATGCACATGCCCTGGGCTCACTGTCCCTGGGCTCCTGGGGAGGACCTCTCTGGCCGACATGTTCACAGTCCTCAGTCAACCCTGCTCAACACTCCCCTCCAGAGACTCAGCAAGAGCACCTGCCCTGTGAAACGGGGTGTCTGGGTCGGGGGGCTTGTGGGTCCCTTCTCAGATGGCCACACTCAGGTCTCGGGGTGGATGCAGCGGCCTGTGACCACTCGCCAAGTCACCACGCTGCTGTGGCTCCTTTCTGGGGCCTAAGATGCCCCAGGGGTGGCTGGGGGAGGGGGCGAGGTTGCTGTGATGGGGAAGTGTGGGACAGGGGTCCTGGGCCCTGGGTCCCTCACCAAGGAGGAGAGGGGGTCATGCCCAGAGAGGGGGAGGCCGGTGACGGTCCTGGGTGTCAGCAAGCACAGCGCTGCACCCCGCAGGCCGGGTGTGGGATTCCTGTGGCCCCAGCACAGAACACCAGATGGGGGGTGGGGTTGGGACAGGGGATGCTTCCTCTCAGGCCTGGAGCCCGAGGTCAAGGTGCTGGGGGCCCGCTCCTGCGTGGGTTCTGGGGTCAGTCGGTCCCAGGCCACTCCCAGCCCCATCTCCATCTCTGCCATGACATCGCCTTCTCCTCCATGTGTCTGGGTCCAAATGCCCCCCATAAGGAAGCCCGCACACGGGTCAGTGACCTTGGCTTACCCCGGGCAGCTTTGTGGTGGCCCATCTGCACACAAAGTCCCATTCTGAGGTCCCGGGTAGTCTGTCTTCCGGGGCCTCTTGAGGTGGCAGTCCTCATGGTCGACACAGCTTGTGGGAGCATGTGGGTCCCCCAGGCTGGAATCCAAGAGCCTCATGGAGGACGGGGTGTCCTGACTCAGGGAGGACGGACGGAAGGGCAGAGGGGGGAGGGAGGCTGAGGGGTGGTCAGCCCTGCCCTCTGAGGACGGGGGAGTCTCAAGAGGGCCGGGCCAGAGCTGGCAGGGGGACACAGTGGTCAGAGGTGGGCGGCCTGGGCTGTGACATCAGGGTCGCTTAGGGCAACCATAACCCAGTCCCAACCCTAATGCTGAACTTTCAAACCACCAACACCAAGCCACATCTAATCAAGTCACACAAATACATCATGAGAAAGAAAAGTACACCAGTGTACCTTAGAGATATGAATGCAAGAATCCTCCACAAAATTAGAACCACATGGAGCCAACAGAACATTAAATGGATAATGCCATAAGCAAGTATCTCTACACTGGAAATGTCAGGTTATTCAACATATTAAACCTAAGCAATGTATTGAAAACTATAAAGAAGTGAAGTCAAAGCACATGATCCTATCAATTACTGCAGGAAAAGCTATAATCAAAATCCAGTACTATTTCATGATACAAGCACTCAAGAAAGTAGGAATAAAAGGAAGTTTGTTCCATATGAAAAAGAGTAGGATACAAAACTACAGCAAACACCATGTGCAATGTTAAAAACTGAAAGATTCACTCCTGAAATCAGGAACAAGGCCAGGAAGCTGGCCTCCTCTGCTGATAATGATGTACTGGAAGTTCCACCCAGAGTTTTGAGGGAAGAAACAAAAGGCATCCATATGTGAATGGAAAAATTAAAACTATGTCCATTCACAGAACATAGATCACACCATCTTATATATAAAACTTCCTATAACAACAAAAAATTATTTGACTAATCAGTAATTCAGCAAAGTTATAGAAAAAATATCAATTCACGAAAATCTATCTTATACATATATACTAGCAATAAATAATCTGAAAAAGAACTTATGAAAACAATTCGATTTTAAATAATGTCAACATTAATATTTAGGTATATATTTAATCAAGACTTGCTTTTCTGTATGTAAACCTGTCTGTACGTTTGAAATTGCTGGAAAGTCAAGTACATTTCAAAACACCATGTCAAAACCATGCCAGAAAGACAGAGAAAACATCAAACTTCATACAGAGGCGAAGCCTTAACCAGATCCGGTTCACCCCAAGTCCACATGTCATTTAGAGGCACTGTGGAAAGACTTATTAGGACTTCCCAATATAAAGGACTTCCCTTTCTTCCCTGTTGTGGATGACTTGGATGTGGTAGAAACAGCGGGATTTGGGAAGTTCAATTTTCCACATCATTCCACCAAAAAAATACTGTTAGAAATAATAAATGAATTCAGGAAAGACGCAAAATCAGTACACACAACTCAACTGCATTTCTAAACACTAATAATGAACCATCAGAAAGAGAAAAAAACCCTATTTACAACATCAAAAAGATGTTTTTTGATTTACAGCATCAAAAAGAACAAAATACCTAGGAATAAATTTAACCGAGGATGTGAAAGACCTGAAAACTTTAAGACACTGAAGAAGACACAAGTCGGTGGAAAGACTCCCCGTGCTCATGGAATGCAAGAATTACTGTTGCTAAAATGTCCGTTCAACCCAAAGCCATGCACACAGGGAAGGCAGGCCATCCTGAAATTCCAACGGTATTTTTCACGGAAATGGAGCAAATCCTCCTAAGATGTGTGTGGAGTCACAAAGGACCCCAAAGAGCCAAGGCGACCCTGAGAAAGGGGAACGGGCCGCAGGCATCTCCCTCCGTGACTTCACACTTCATCACGAACCTACAGTCCCCAAAATACTGCGGAACTGGCTCAAAACAGGCGCACAGACCAGAGGGACGGGACGGAGAGCCCAGAACCCACTCCGCACGGTGGGGGGGGGGGGGGAGGGGGTCATTAAGTTATGAAAAGGGGGCCAAGGACACACCGAGCGGAAGGGCAGCCCCATGGTAAAAGGTGCGGGGAAGACTGCACACCCCGTAATCCACGCAGCTCCACCGCGCACCAGCCTGACCAAAAACCCAGCTTTGCACTCCAAGCCCTTCCTGGGTCGCACGAATAAGGGCCCCCTCAGACGTCACTCGCCCCCAGGAAGCTTCTCCCCACTTTTCCTGTCTCCTCACCTTTTCTCCGGCGTCACACGTGTCCTCAGGAAACCCAGCTCCCGTCAGCGTGGACGCAGCCCCACGTTGTCCTGAAGCCGACCCCAGCGAGTCCTGAGGAGACCGAGTGCCCATCAGCAGCTGCAGCCTAGCGGTGCCTGAGGAGACAAGCTCGCCTCAGCCGCGCTCAGAGCCCTGTCTGCAGGGAACGCGCATGCGCTGTGGGTCAGCGAGGCGGGATCAGCGCCACCCTTTGGTCGGTGCGGGAAGTGCAGGACGCCCTTCCCTCACGGGTCACTGGAGACAGCGTCCCCTGCTGGCTGAACCGATTAAATTGTGGAAATTCAAACAAATGAAGACAATATCCCATAGCTTCTCCAAAGTAGTTAAGGAACAATGAATTGGAAACCATATGGAATAAAATGAATGTAGACACAAGCTTTACAACTTACATCAAATTCACTCAAAATTATTCAGAGACAAGTATTAAATGCAAAACTATTCAAAATTATAGGAGAAAACATAAAAGAAAATTGATATGAGCTTGGGCATGGTCATGTAGATCACAAGCTTTGTGGTTTGAACACACAACACAAAACAGCAGTCCAGAAAGAAAAACAAGGGATTCTGTGGACTTTATAAAATTAAAGATTTCTACTGTGTGAAAAACCTCATTCAGAAAATCGAAAGACAACACACACTGGGGAAAGAAAACTGCAAAAGTATCTAAAAAAGAATGTCTCAAAATATACAAAGAACTCCAACACAACCCCATTAAAAATATGGGAAGCTTTAAATGGACACCTGGTCAAAGAAGGTACAGAGATAGTATACAAAACTATGCCCAGGGCTGGGGGGCAGAGAAACAGTGGTCCAGTTCAACTCCCTGGGTCATGTGTGACCCAGGACTAGTCCTGTCTTTCCTGGAGGCCTCAGAGAGATGGGGAGGGAGGAAGGAGAAGAGGGCAGATTCTGCTTAAACCTAACTCTAACCCCGACCACTCTCACCACTTTCATTCAACATGGTCTAGGAAGTCCTAGGCATAGTAATTACATGAGAAAAAGAAATAAAAGGAATCCAATGGCAGAGGAAAAAGTAAAACTGTCACTGTTTGTGGATAAGATGATGTTTTATATTTCATTTATTTATTCATTTATTCTAGTTGTGCTGGGTCTTAGTTGTGGCACATGAGCTCCTAAGTTGCGGCACACAGGCTCCTTAGTTGTGGCATGCAAACTCTTAGTTGTGGCATGCATGTGGGATCTAGTTCCATGACCAGGGATCGAACCCAGGCCCCCTGCATTGGGAGCGTGGAGTCTTAACCCCTGTGCCACCGGGGAAGTCCCGACATGATGTTTTATATAGAAAATCCTTAAATTGACTGCCAAAACAAATGGAATTCATTGGAAAATTCAGTTAAGTTGCAGGATACAAAATTAATCTATAGAAATCTGTTGCATCTCTATACACTGGCAACAAACTATCAGAATGAGAAATTAAGAAAACAACCTCATTGACAATGATATTAACAAAAATGAAACACCTAGGAATACACCTAACCCAGGAGGTAAAAGACCTATACTCAGAAAACTGGAAGACACTGAAGAAAGAAATTGGAGACGACACAAACAAATGGACAGATATAATGCGTTCATGGATTGGAAGAATTCATATTGTTAAAATGAATCCACACCCCAGAGGAATCTAGAGATTTGATGCCATTCCTATCAAAACACCAATGGAATTTTATGAGAACTAAAACAAAGAATTCTAATACGTGTAAGGAAACAGAGAAGAACCTGAATAGTCAATATGATCTTAAGAAAGAAGCACAAACTTGGACATATCACACTCCCTGTTTCAAACTATACTACATATCTAGAATAATCAAGACAGTATGGTATAGGAACAAAAGAAATACATATAGATCCATGGAACAGAATTGAGTACCCTAAAATAAGCATAGGCATATATGGTCAATTCATCTATGACAACGGAGGTGAGACTATACAATGGGGAAAAGATAGCCTCTTCAATGAATGGTGGTGGGAAAACTGGACAACTACATGCACAAGAATCAAACTGGAATCCTTTCTTATACCACCTACACAAGCAACCTCAAAATGAATCAAATACTACAATGTAAGACCTGAAGCCATAAAGCTCCTCGAACAAAACATAAGCAGTATGCTCTTTGACATCTGTCTTAGCAATATTTTCTGGATCTATCTCCCCAAACAAGGGGAACAAAAGCAGAAGAAACCAATGGGATTCCATCCACCTTTAAATCTTTTCAATGGCAAAGGAAACCATCCACAAAATGAGGAGGCAGCCTACCGAATGTGAGAAAATAGTTGCAAACAATATGTTGGAAAAGGGGTTCATATCTAAAATAGATGAAGAACTCACACAACTGAACCTCCAAAAACCAAAAACCCAATTAAAACTTGGGACTGAACATTTTTCCAAAGAGTACGTACAGATGGCCAAGAGACATATGAAACTATGACCAATATCATTTATCATCAGGGGAACGCACATCAAAAGAACAATGAGATTATCACCTCACACCTAAAAACTTGGCTATTGTCCAAAAGACAACAAATAACAAGCCTTGGCGAGGATGAGGAAAACCCTCACGCATTCTCCTGGGAATTCTCATTGGTGCAGCCACTGTGGAAAACAGTACAGAGAATCCTCAAGAAATTAAAAATAAAATTACCATATGATGCAGGAATTACACTTGGGGGTATTTTTCTGAAGGAAACAAAAACACGAATTGAAAAATATATACACAGGGAGATCAGCTCGATGCTTTGTGACCACCTAGAGGGGTGGGATAGGGAGGGTGGGAGGGAGGGAGACACAAGAGGGAAGAGATATGGGAACATATGTATATGTATAACTGATTCACTTTGTTATAAGTCAGAAACTAACATACCACTGTAAATCAATTATACTCCAATAAAGATGTAAAAAAAAGAAAACAAAAAAAATACGGGAATGCATCTAAATCACATCTACAATGGACACTTAGGTTTATCGTGTATGTCTGAACCAGTTACTCCTTTTTGACTGTCAAATGCATTCCCCTCCTCAATGCCAAAGCAGATGTACAATTCATATCCAGAAGACCACAAAACAGGCCACTTTGGTCTGTAAAATTTAACTAAAACCATGTATCAGCCAGAGTGACTTCCTCACACCTCAATATGTGAAGAGATTTTTCCCCTTTTGATTACAAGTCTTTCAGTAGAAATATTGATGATCAAAATGTCAATCCCTCAGTGCCAGAATGATTCAGCTGTTGGACCCACGTGTAGATCATGTCCCTGAGCGCTAGGCCTACTTTATATTTGCCTAATTAATCCACATTGAGGGAATACTAATCAGGTATCGTGAACATGCTCAGAGGAATGTTAATGAGAAAACGCTTTATATAGGCCATATATTTTATTATTGGTACCCAATTGCCACACAGGCATTGCACACGTGCTTTTAGCAGTAGACCTAAAGCAAACAGTGATACATCATGAGTAGTTACATTCTCATAACTTCACTAGGTAATTTTCCTTTCCTCTTAACATCAGGGCAAAATGAAGCCAACACAGTATCTTTCACAAATACACACTTCCATACAGAGGTGTCATTTATCCAATTGCTCCAAGTCCTAAGTAGCTTGAGGGGAAGGACTTCCCTGTGTCTGGAAAACACAGATCAAAGCCAGTAACAAAAAAAGAAAAACATAACCATATTCACCAGTTCACTCAGTAACCAATCCTTCTGTTAACTTTTTATGAAGCCATCCGATTCTCCATTAAAATTTTTCATTTCTTACCCAGTTTGGCATTAGGATATGAAATTTATCAGAGACCTGTGCTTGCCAAAAGGTCCTACACATAGATCTTCTTGAAGATGGGGCACTTTTGCAAAGTGTTAGAGCACAACAGTAACTATCTATAAATCACATAAAGGCTTAAAAGGTCATGGTTAAACATTTGACCACAATGTAATTGACAAAAGAAACCATTATTACTGTTACATACAACATTTAAAAATAACTAGAATTATGACTGATAAAATTTTACCAGGACATACTAGCTTTTTAGGAATTCCATGTAATTTAACATACTAATCAAACGTTTCTCTCTGAGATGGCTAAAGGGCCTTCGAAAGCAGCTCAAAGTTAGCTGGAGATCAAAAGAACTGTTAGAATTGGCCAAACAACACTTATGCACTGAACCAAAGTAAAGAGATTTCCAACAACAATACAGATCACAGACACAGGCAGAGGAACTCACAAGCTGTTCACAATCAAAAGCAGCATTCCAAGACAACTTTGGAGGGAGAAACCAAATCCAGGCTTGCCCTGACCCACTTCCACTTAGAAAATCCTGGCCATGCACAGCTCTTTCCTCAGTGTTCCCTTTGCACAAATGTTCATCACCTTCTGTATCCATCTTATGTTGCCCCTTATTTTTTTCCGCATTCAGACACAACCAGCTCTACTACAAAGTGACTTTCTTTTCTCTTTGTACCATCAGCCTGTTACCTAGCTGCTCACTTTCTTTATTACGTAGCTTCATAAATTCTTGAATATATGAAACTTCTTTTGTCTTTCTCTTCCTGTGACAAAATAACTGTAGCCGAAGGATAGTATAGTCATATAGACTCCCATTCAAAGACCACCATTCCTCATTTTTCAAGAATGTATCCATACATTGGCCAGACAAAATTACAATAGAATTTCATTCTTTTCTTAGTATTAGGTTTACAACTATAGGTCGACCAGTCTGCCAGGATATTGTCCATTGGCTATCACATGGAACTGAAGAAGAAGCACTTTGTATGCTTGAACCATAGAACACTCACACACGGACAAAAACAAAACAAAATCCTAAACACCAAATGAAGCCTCAAACCAAAGGAACCAGAAACCAAACTGAAGCTAAAAACCAAACAACACAAGACTCAAATCATCTTCCAAGTCTCAACTTAGCCTGTGTCCTCTGTCCAAGGGGTGTACATTTCAAATGAGATTTCCTGGAATGAAAAGTCACCCAAATGGGAACCAAGGTTCCCCCAAATGTACAGGGTTAAAAGGACCTCAGACTGCATGCCAGGGGAGTTACCACACGCTGGCTGAGGTGCTGCAACCTCCCAAGTGCTATTTTCCTGGTGACCCAAAATAATCCCTTGAAGAAGGACATTCGGGGCAGCCCAGGCAGGAGGAAGAGAGGGATGTCCACAAGGCCAAGACGGCCTTGGCACCTGCTAGAGAGGTCCCACTTCCACCATCTATTCCTGCCCCAGAGTTCTAACTGCTGGGATGACTGGGGCTCGGCCTTTCCAGGCAAGGGTCCCAGGTGGTCTGGCCTCTAAAGGAATTCTCCAACACTACACTCTCTCGAAAGAGGCTGGAGTGAACAAAATCTCTTTCTCGGATCAAGGCAGGGGACCCACAGGGGCCATCCTCAAGTCAGCCCCACACTGGGTACTAAATTTGTTGTCGAAAACTCGACCTCTGTGCACCAGTGCCAAATCGAATATCAGAGACAGAGGTTTGGAGGAAGTAGAAAAGAATAGCTTTACTGCTTTGGCAGTCAAAGGGGGACACAGAAAAGTCGTGCCCTCAAAAACCATGCGTCCCAATGTGGGGGGATCTGGTGAGGAGTTTTACAGCAATGGTTTAAGGACACAGTTGCTCCTAAGGATTAGTGGGTGCACAGGGCCTTAACTCCCTTTAATCTGGCCACAGATGGTCTCTTGATGAGCTTCTCTGAAAAAAAGAAGACTAAAATCTTCTATTTTGTGGGGGTTTTAAGTTGATAAAGAGCCCAAAGATACTGTCACCTGTATCCCTTGAGACAAAACCAGGATCCTGCCCCAAGGCTGCAGTATTGTTTCTTGATGGTTCCTCCATTGTCTCTGCATCCCCTCCCTTCCCTGATTAGCAAATGTTCCAATCCGCCCTTTGGAACGCAGGGAAGGTCCTGGAGTCTCTAGCCTAAATAAGGCCCTGACACTACAAGTAACTCAGACCCTGATACTCTCTCTAACCAAGGCCCTGACACTACTCCTAACTCAGTCCCTGACACTATACCTAACAAAGGCTCTGGTGCTAATCCTAACTCAGGCCCTGACACCGTGTCTAACTAAGGCCCTGCTGCCCTCAATATCTAAAGTCCTGATATTATCCTGAGGTAATATGCTCACCCATGTCTTACAAATGTCCTAAAACTCTCCCAAAGTAAGCCCTGACGCTGTCCCTAAGGGAGGCCCTGAGGATGTCCCTAACAGAGGTCCTGAGAATGTCTTTTACGAACACCCTAAGGCTGATCTTACAGAGGCCCTTATACTACTCCTACGTCATGCCCTGACACTGTCCCTCACTCAGGCCCTAAGGATATGACTCACTTAGGCCCTGTTGCCGTACCTCAGTTAGGCTCTGACGCAGTCCCTATATGAAGCCCTGACACTGGTCTTGATTAAAGACCAGACACTAGTACTGATTAAAGCCCTGACACTGGTCCTAACTAGGACCCTGATGCTCTCAATTAATGAGGTCTTCACACTATCCGTAGCTCATTTACTGACACTGTCCCTGGCCTGGGAACTGACTCTGTCCTGAGATAATTTCCTGCCTCTTACCATCAGTGATGACCGAATGCTCTCCTTAACTAAGGCCCAGACTAGTCCTAACTAAGGCCCTGACACTGTCTCTAACTACAGCCAGGAATCTTCACTAATATATGCCCTGCTACCGGCAATAACTAAAATCCGGACACTATCCTGAGGTAATATGCTGACCCATTTTGAACTAAGGGCCTGACACTGTCCCTAAGAAAGCCCTGTCGCTATCCCTAAGTGAAGGCCTGAGGCTGGGCCTAACTCAGGCCCTGAAGCTAGGCCTAACTGAGGCCTTGACGCTATGACTAACTCAGACCCTAATCATGTCTGTAACTAAGACCCTACTGCTGATCCAACAAAGGCCTCGATTCAGCTCATACATCATGTCCTGACAGTTTCCCCAGCTAAGGGCCTGACACTAGGCCTCATTCAGGCCCTGTCGCTCTAAGTCATGCTCTGATGCAGTTCCTACGTGAAGCCCTGACACTGGTCATAAATAAGGCCCTGATACTGTCAGTAACTAAGGTTTTGACACTATCCCTAGGTCATTTCATGACACGAACCCTAAACTTTACCCTAAGCCTATCCCTAGCAACTGTCCTGCCTCTTATGCTAACTGAAGCCCTCATGCTGTGAATACCGCAGGCCCTGAATTTAATCCCAAGGCTGTGACACTGTCCCTAACTAAGGTCTAGATGCTCGTCCTAAATCCGACCCTGACACAGCCCCTAAATAAGGGATTATTTGTTCTGATGTATCAGCTATGACTTCTTTATTACAATGGACTGGACAAACTTACTAAAGTAAAATAAAAACATTATTTTTAAGTGATATAAATAATTTAATAACTGCAAGAGATAAAATTAAGAATGGATTTGGACCTGGCAGTTCTGGTGTCTCACTCTCTTGTAGTGTGGTGTGGTCTCTCTCCAATCCTTTGTCCTGTAAATGCCTTTGGGTGGCCCCATTCACGGAAACACTCTCTCTCACTGCATCCAAGGCTTCCAGAAACTGCAGGCGACACTCAATGTCCATTTTAACAGAAAAGAAGTGGTTCACTTAAGGTCAGTGACTGTGGTCACCCATCCAGGGCTTTTGCTGTCCTCCCTTGATGGCAGGAAGCTCTTCCACTAGCTAAAATAGCAACTTTGCTGTTGGTGGTAAACTCAAGACTCTTGCTTTGGGCATCACATCCGAGGCTGGCTCTGACTGCCTGTGTACCTCAAAAGGCACACAGACTTCATTTGTGTCCCTGGGAGGTGGGAGCCCAGGAGTCACACCTGCCCTCTGACTATATTAATCACCCATCTCCACAGAACACATCTGCTCATTTTCCTGTCTCTGCTCTCTCCTTTACAGAGAACAGAAACCAAATGGTAGGTGGTAAGGAAACTGTTATTCAATGGAACAGCATTTAAGGATTATTCTATACCGTGGAAGCCACAGTAGGCTGGCTTTCCGGAGAACACAGGGACTGGGTCCAGGATGCATATGGTTCCTGGAGACCACGCTGCCTCAGTGGGAAAACACCAGTTGGGAAACCACTTACTCCCATACCTTTGATTTTTCATGAGTATGAATGTCAAACGTTTGCAACAACCCGAAGGCCAAAGGATTGCAGGGCCACGGTCTGCTGTATGCTGAGGGTGGAAGGGCCACACTCAATGTCTGGAGGGTTATTTCCTCTCGGAATGCTGGGAGGCTATGAGGGAGGAGGCCCTTTTCTCAATCACGTGGATGTAGGGAACTGAAACATCCCAAGGGGCCATCTACGCTGCCCAGGTAGCTGTTCAATTGCCCAGCAGCAAGGTCAGCTCAGTGATTGGCCACAGGGGCTTGACAGGGCCCAAGCAGGCCTGAGCTGGAGGGCCACAGATGCCTGCCTGGGTGGTCAGCGGTCAAGGGATATTCTGAGGTTTTATTATCTACTACTGCCCACTCAAATGGGACGAAGGATGCAGCCAGTCCTGAAGTGCACCGCCAGCCCTCAAGAAGGCAGCACATGGGGGCTGGCAGCGCTACAGCCTTGCATGCATGCCAACACGTCCCACTGAGCACACTGCGTGTCAGAGCTGGGCTGGAACCTGGGTCCAGCCCCACCCTCCCCATGTTGGCGGCGGGGACCTTCCCAACTTCTGAGGCATTCCACAACCACAGACTGAGGTTAAGTTGGAGATGAAACAGTCAGCAACCAGAGCACACATTTCTTTCATCTTCTTTAGAGTCCAGGATGCAGAGAGGAAGCAGAGGTGGAGCAGAAAACCATCATTCCAGCTTGACCCCACTTCACTTGCACCAGAAGAGTCCTGTCCATCGAGGAGTCTCAGATAGACGAGAGAGCGGAAGTCAAAGCACGCCCATTAGATCGTGAACACTAGGTGTGTAAAGTATGAGTACTTTCTGGTTTTCTTTTTATTTATAGGAAAGGCCATTTTTCAATCACTAAGATATGCTATTAGTAAAACAGATTAAAAATGTGTATACCTTTTCACACGCTCCTCACTAAATGTGAATTCTGTAGAAGGTACACATCTTCTGAAATCTCTTCTTACAGGAGTCACAGATTTACTTACTAAAAGCTGGCAGGAATCAACACAGGCGACTTTGCAGTTTTAGGATTGCCTGGGTCCGTGGCTTGCTGGGCTGCAGTTCCTACTTTCCACCTCTGTAAGATGCAGGTGGAGAAGCAACGGTGAGACCTGTCTCTCTATTAGCTGTTCAGCTAGGACTTTGAGGTACTTACCCTCTGCAGTATGTGGTAGCAGAAGCACGGGTCACAGCAGGAACAGAGTACTTGGTCTGGGCCCTTAGATGACCCACAGTGGACAGTAGATACTCAGCCAACAACCAGAAAAGAGAGTCCACACATCTTACCTCCCGTCTATGAACACGTGCCGCTCAGGAACACAGGACACAGAAACTGGGCAGATATAAAGTTTAAATGCAGAATCACTGGGACTTCCCTGGTGGTCCAGAGGTGAAGACTCAGAGCTCCCACTGCAGGGGGGCAGGTTCAATCCTTGGTGGGGGAACTAAAATCCCGCAGGCTGCATGGCCCGGCCTAAATAAATAAATACACAAAAGCAGAATTTCTGTTCTCAAGGTGCTGGCTGATGGGGGAGGCTGCCTCACAAGGCAGGCCTGAGACACACTGCATGGACAGGACCACAGGCCCCTGAGGACGGGGGATGAGCTTCTGGTGGGAACAACGGGGCGGCCCTGATACAGGGTTGGGAGGCTCCAGAATTTAGAGCGAGCCCTGGGCCCCAGTGAGGACAATGCTGGGGAGCGAGGCCCTGCAGAGTTCAGCTAGGAAAGGGTGCACATATCCAAGCAGATGCCAGAACAAGATTGCGCCATTGGACCATGTGCAGGCAGTAGACGAGATTCGGTAATTGTTGGGCAGGTGAGGTGGGATGGCAGACAGGGGGCACATCATGGGGAGTGTCTAGGAGCAGAAATCTGGGGAGAGAGGAGGGAGGGCAGAAACGATGAGATTGGCTGTATAGGTCAAGCCATAGTGACAAGCGTCCAGACGGTCTGCCTGAGTGCAGAGCTGGCCGCCCACTCACTGTGCACCCCAAGTAGGCTCAAGCCTCTTCTGTCAAGGCTGTCAGACTCCTGACCCCCCAGGAGCTCATAAAAAGTGTAGCTAGTAGATCTCGTTACAACACCCAGGCACTGCACAATCATATGAGTTGCCACTGTGGGAACACAGGTGTTTGAGATCTATACTCCACACCAGTTCCATTTACCAACTATAATTTCTGTCTGGAACTATTTTTCTTGGGGTGATTCCACTGTGTCTGTCCTTCAACCTTTAATTGTACATAATAACCTTTAACCAGTCTGTAGTTAAAGACTAAAGAATGATTTTTCACTGGGAATTAGCCAGTGATTTAGGAAGACCCTTGGGAATTTAAATATTGGTGGGTGTTCCTATCTGCAAGCAGTTCCTCTACAGGCCTAAACGCCTTCTGCCACAGAGCAATGGCCACGTTATGTGGTTAGCTAAATATATCAGGCAGAATCCGCTTTCACAGAACAAATTGCATCTGGAATGTCCCCCAAATCCCAGGCCCACCTTGTCCCAGGCCCTGTACTCCACCAAGACTGCAGGCACATGGAGAGAAAAAGCTTTGCCCTGCCCGTCCTGTTCTAGGACAACAGGTCCAGGATCCATTCCTCTACCTATCAGCCAGCCAGGCGGCCCCAGAGGAAACTTACAACTACTGGAAAGGACAGACAGACAGAAAATGATAGTGTGGTGTGACAAGTGCTATGACATGGAATACTCAGGGGAACAACTAAGCCAACAGGAGGCCAAGGAGCTGTGGTGGGCAGGCCAGAACAGGACGTGGGGTGGGGAGCCTCCTCGAGCAGGGACGTTGTTTCCTTGAAGAACAACAGGTGTTTGTTTGGCCAGCAGTCACCAGACAAGAGAATAACCAGCAGTGGACGCTGAGGGGAAGAACAGGCACCATGAAAAAGCAACTGCTGCCACACCTGAGGAAATCAAGTTCTCCAAAAAAAAGAGTGCAGTGTGCTGCCCTACACGCGACATACACAGAGTGACACTGAAGGGCAATGTGCCTGGATGTTGCTTAGCAGACCCAGGGGCTCCTGGGGGTACTCAGTGTTCCTGCCGTTAATAGGGTGCCCATGCGAGGCTCCTAGGTGTCCTGAGAAGTGTAATACCTTTAAGATAAGGCAGAGCAGCGGCTACGGGTCCATGGAAACCGCTGCACGCCTCTGCTTTTGCACGGCAATTCAGGGCCTTACCTCGAGACAAGTGCTCATGCTGAGTGTCCCGTTAGCGACACAGCATGGTAGGATGCTGAATTTCTCCTCGAGCAGAGTGACTACAGGTACGAGGTCCTCGAAGAATGGTAAGCGGAATGTTTTCCCATGGCAGGTCAGACAACGGCCATAACGAAGACTTCCATGGCACAGCAGAGAGACCAGAAATGTGGTCCTGAGAATGTTCCAGGGTTCTGGAAATGTAACTCTACTTAAGCTACGTGCAGTGCGTGGCCCATCACTCAGCCTACACGGAGGGCCTCCAAGGGACCGACCTATGGGCATCCATGTTGCTCAGAAGGCCCACAGGGATCTGGAGGTACTCAGTGATCCTAGAGGGAATTGACGCACACCTGAAGGGCTTAGGAGTCCTGAAAGGGTACTTCCTTTAAAATGCAGCAGAAGACCTACTAAGACATCATGGAAATGGCTATATGCCTCCGTTTCCGTATGGATACTCGGGGCATGTGCTCGAAGCAAGTGCTCACGTTGAGTTTCCATTATCTCTAGAGCATGGCAGGCTGAACCTCACCCAAGCCATGGAAGCACCTGGTTCAGCTAAAGGAAAATCATTTTCTTTCCAGGGCGAGGCCTACAGTGATTAGACACCTGTCCACAGCAGTAAACTTCAGGTTGCTTCAAGGCACCATGTATACAGCTTTCAAAATGGGAAAGAAAGGCTAGTTCCATTAGGCAATCATTTCCATGGGCACACGCAGAATACATCCCTGGGGTTTCTAAGAAGTCAAAATAGATACTGGTTAGCCAGTGGTGCCTTCCCTGAATCAGCTCCTCAAAGCAGGGTATTCTGCATTTAGCAAACCGCCTCAATCAAGGTACGCCGGAGCTAGGGATCGGGCTTGTGGCTCTTCAAAATACTGCAGTGTTACACGAAGAACTGGGCTTTAGTGGAAGTCGGTATGCAAGCCAACTTTATCCTGGGGGCAGGGTGTCTTCAGGCAGGAGGTCCTAGATGGAACTGGAAACCGAGGGCTCCTCTCAGTTTAGCTCAGACTAAGGCAATGAGTCAGACTTACCTGGCATTTTGGAGGTGCTAGAAGGCTGTTCGTGAACCACTGGGAGTGCTGGGGATTTCAAGCTGTCCCGTGAAGGAGGGCAGTGTGTTTCCCCGTGCTCGGCACACACAGAGTAGCTCGGGAGGGCTACGGGCTCGGCAGCTGCTTAGCAGGCCCACGGGGTCCTGGGAGTACTCACCGTTCCTGCCGGGAATAGGGTGCCCACGCGAGCCTCCTAGGTGTCCTGAAAAGCGTACTGCCGTTAAGATAACGCAGAGCAGCGGCTACGGCCTCACGGAAACTGCTGCACGCCTCCGCATCCGCACGTCCATTCAGGGCCTGACCTTGAGGCAAGTGCTCACGCTGAGTGTCCTGTTAGCGACACAGCACGGTAGGATGTTGCGTTTCTCCTCGAGAAGAGTGACTTCAGGTACGAGTTCCTAGAAATTTGTAAGCAGAATGTTTTCCCTAGGCAGCTCAGACGACGGTCATGACGAAGACTTGCAAGCACGTCCGACTGTCCAGAAATGGGTCCCTGAGGCACTGCGAGAATTCTGGAAATGTAGCTCTCCTTAAGGAACCTTCACTGTGTTGCCCATCAGTCTGCATACACAGAGGGCCTAAGAGGAACCGACCTATGGGCCTAGATGTTGCTCAGCAGGCCCACAGGAGTCTGGAGGTACTCAGTGGTCCTGGAGGGTAATGATGCACACCAGAGGGGCCTAGGTGTCCTGAAAAGGGTACTTCCTTTAAAATACAGCAGAACAGCGACTCAGACCTCATGGAAACAGCTACATGCCTCCCTTCGTGTACGGATACTCTGGGCCTCTCCTCGAGGCAAGTACTCACATGGAGTTTCCCATTAGCTCTAGAGCATGGCAGGCTGAGAACCAGCCAAGCCATGGAAGCACCTGGTTTAGATAGAGGAATCCCATTTTCTTCCCAAAACCAGGCGTACAGTGGCTAGAGGCCTGTCAACAGCAGTGAATTTCACGTAGCTTCAAGGTAGCATGAATGGAGCTTTCAAAATGGGAAAGCAAGGCTAGTTGCATCAGGCCCCCGTTTCCACGGGCACACGCAGAATACATCCCTGTGGTTTCTAAGAAGTCAAAATAGATACTGGTTAGCCAGTGGTGCCTTCCCTGAATCAACTCCTCAAAGCAGGGTATTCTGCATCTAGCAAACCGCCGCAATCAAGGTACACCGTAGCTAGGGCTCGGGCCTGTGTCTCTTCAAAATCCTGCAGTGTTACACGAAGAACTGGGCTTTAGTGGAAGTCGGTATGCAAGCCAACTTTATCCTAGGGACAGGGTGAATTCAGGCAGGAGGTCCTAGATGGCATTTGAAGCCGAGGGTTTTTCTCAGTGCAGCTCAGACTAGGGCAATGAGTCAGACTTACCAGGCACGTTGCACGTGCTTAAAGGGTGTTCTTGAAACTTTGGGAGTGCAGGGGATTGCAAGATGTCCCATGAAGAAGTGCAGTGTGTCGCGCTACACTCGCCATAAACAGACAGGTTCCGAAGGGATACGCGCCAGGACGTTCCTTAGCAGGCCCGGGGGGCCTGGGGTACTCAGGGATACTGCCGGGAATTCGGTGCCCACACGAAGCTCCTAGGTGTCCTGAAAGGCTGTTAAGATAACGGAGAGCAGAGGCTACGGCCTCCTGGAAACTTCTGCACGCCTCCGCTACTGCACGGCCATTCAGGGCCTTACCTTGAGGCAAGTGATCACTCTGAGTGTCCCGTTAGTGACACAGCATGGGAGGATGGTGAATTTTTCCTTGAGCAGAGAGACTTCAGGTATAAGCTCCTCGAAGAATTGTAAGCAGAACGTTTTCCCATGGCATTACAGACGACAGTCATGACGTAGACTTCCATGGCACGTTGGACTGACCAGAAATGTGGTCCTGAGGCAGTTCGAGAATTCTGGAAATGTTGCTCTCCTTAAGGAACATTCAGCGTGTTGCCGAACACTCGGCATACACAGAGTAGCTCCGATGGGTTACGGCCCTTGCAGTTTCTTAGGACGCCCAGGGGGTCCTGGGGGTACTCACTGTTCCTGCCGGGAATACGGTGCCCACACGAAGCTCCTAGGTGTCCTGAAAAGCGTGCTGCCGTTAAGATATGGCAGAGCAGCTGCTACGGTCTCACGGAAACTGCTGCACACCTCGGCTTCCGCACGGCAATTCAGGGCCTTACCTGGAGGCAAGTGATCACGCTGAGTGTCCTGTTAGCGACTCAGCATGGTTCGATGTTGAATTTCTCCTCGACCAGAGTGACTTCAAGTACGAGGTCTTAGAAAAATTGTAAGCAGAATGTTATCTGATGGCAGCTCCGTATACGGCCGTGACAAAGACTTCCATGGCACGTCGGTCGGGCCAGAATTAA
The DNA here is from genome assembly GCF_008692025.1 of Phocoena sinus. Taxonomy (NCBI): domain Eukaryota; kingdom Metazoa; phylum Chordata; class Mammalia; order Artiodactyla; family Phocoenidae; genus Phocoena; species Phocoena sinus. The sequence continues at coordinate 400,793 of NC_045778.1, read as the reverse complement.
GGTCCTGACGCTCTTCGAGGGCTCTGGAAATGTACCTCTCCTTCACGAACATGCAGTGTGTTGCCCGTCACTCGGCAAACACAGAGGGCCTCTGAAGGACAGACCTATTGGCCTCGATGTTGCTCAGCAGGCCCACAGGGGTCTGGAGGTATTCAGTGATCCTGGAAGGAAGTGGTGCACATCCGAAGGGCCTAGGACTCCTGAAAAGGGTACTTCCATTGAACTACAGCAGAAATGTGACTAAGGCCTCATGGAAACCGATGCATGCCTCCCTTTCTGTACGGATACTCAGGGCCTGTCCTCGACGCAACTCCTCATGTTCGGTTTCCCTTGACCTCCAGAGCATGGCAGGCTGAGCTCCAACCCAGCCATGGAAGAACCTGGTTTAGATAGAGGAAACTCATTTTCTTCCAAGAGCCAGGCCTTCAGTGGCTAGAGGCCTGTCAAGAGCAGTGAATTTCAGGTAGCTTCAAGGCAGCATGCATGGAGCTCTCAAAATGGGAATGCAAGGATAGTTCCATCAGCTTCCCATTTCCAAGGGCACATGCAGCATACATCCCTTGGGTTTCTAAGAAGTCAAAAGAGACACATGTTCCCACTGGTTACTTCCCTGAATCAACTCGTCGCAGCAGGGTGTTCTGCATCTAGCAAACTGCCTCAACCAAGGTATGCCCTAGCTAGGCCTGGGGCCTGTGGCTCTTCAAAAGCATGCAGCGTTACACGAAAAACTGGGCTTTAGTGGCAGTCGGGATGCAAGCCGACTTTCTCCTGGAGGCAGGGTGTCTTCAGGCAGGAGGTCCTAGATGGAACTGGAAACCGAGGGCTCCTCTCAGTTTAGCTCAGACTAGGGCAATGAGTCACACTTACCCGGCATGTTGGAGGTGCTAGAAGGCTGTTCGTGAACCACTGGGAGTGCTGGGGATTTCAAGCTGTCCCGTGAAGGAGGGCAGCGTGTTTACCCGTGCTCGGCACACACAGAGTAGCTCGGGAGGGCTACGGGCTCGGCAGCTGCTTAGCAGGCCCATGGGGTCCTGGGAGTACTCACCGTTCCTGCCGGGAATAGGGTGCCCACGCGAGCCCCCTAGGTGTCCTGAAAAGCGTACTGCCTTGAAGATAACGCAGAGCAGCGGCTACGGCCTCACGGAAACTGCTGCACGCCTCCGCTTCCGCACGTCCATTCAGGGCCTGACCTTGAGGCAAGTGCTCACGCTGAGTGTCCTGTTAGCGACACAGCACGGTAGGATGTTGCGTTTCTCCTCGAGAAGAGTGATTTCAGGTACGAGTTCCTAGAAATTTGTAAGCAGAATGTTTTAGCTAGGCAGCTCAGACGACGGTCATGACGAAGACTTGCAAGCACATCCGACTGTCCAGAAATGGGTCCCTGAGGCACTGTGAGAATTCTGGAAATGTAGCTCTCCTTAAGGAACCTTCACTGTGTTGCCCATCAGTCTGCATACACAGAGGGCCTAAGAGGAACCGACCTATGGGCCTAGATGTTGCTCAGCAGGCCCACAGGGGTCTGGAGTTACTCAGTGGTCCTGGAGGGTAATGATGCACACCAGAGGGGCCTAGGTGTCCTGAAAAGGGTACTTCCTTTAAAATACAGCAGAACAGCGACTCAGACCTCATGGAAACAGCTACATGCCTCCCTTCCTGTACGGATACTCTGGGCCTCTCCTCGAGGCCAGTACTCACATGGAGTTTCCCATTAGCTCTAGAGCATGGCAGGCTGAGAACCAGCCAAGCCATGGAAGCACCTGGTTTAGATAGAGGAATCCCATTTTCTTCCCAAAACCAGGCGTACAGTGGCTAGAGGCCTGTCAACAGCAGTGAATTTCACGTAGCTTCAAGGTAGCGTGAATGGAGCTTTCAAAACGGGAAAGCAAGGCTAGTTGCATCAGGCCCCCGTTTCCACGGGCACACGCAGAATACATCCCTGTGGTTTCTAAGAAGTCAAAATAGATACTGGTTAGCCAGTGGTGCCTTCCCTGAATCAACTCCTCAAAGCAGGGTATTCTGCATCTAGCAAACGGCCTCAATCAAGGTACGCCGTAGCTAGGGCTCGGGCCTGTGGCTCTTCAAAATCCTGCAGTGTTACACGAAGAACTGGGCTTTAGTGGAAGTCGGTATGCAAGCCAACTTTATCCTGGGGACAGGGTGAATTCAGGCAGGAGGTCCTAGATGGCATTTGAAGCCGAGGGTTTTTCTCAGTGCAGCTCAGACTAGGGCAATGAGTCAGACTTACCAGGCACGTTGCACGTGCTTAAAGGGTGTTCTTGAAACTTTGGGAGTGCAGGGGATTGCAAGATGTCCCATGAAGAAGTGCAGTGTGTCGCGCTACACTCGGCATAAACAGACAGGTTCCGAAGGGATACACGCCAGGACGTTCCTTAGCAGGCCCGGGGGGCCTGGGGTACTCAGGGATACTGCCGGGAATTCGGTGCCCACGCGAAGCTCCTAGGTGTCCTGAAAGGCTGTTAAGATAACGGAAAGCAGAGGCCACGGCCTCCTGGAAACTTCTGCATGCCTCCGCGACTGCACGGCCATTCAGGGCCTTACCTTGAGGCAAGTGATCACTCTGAGTGTCCCGTTAGTGACACAGCATGGGAGGATGGTGAATTTTCCTTGAGCAGAGAGACTTCAGGTACAAGCTCCTCGAAGAATTGTAAGCAGAACGATTTCCCATGGCATTACAGACGACGGTCACGACGTAGACTTCCATGGCACGTTGGACTGACCAGAAATGTGGTCCTGAGGCAGTTCGAGAATTCTGGAAATGTTGCTCTCCTTAAGGAACACTCAGCGTGTTGCCGAACACTCGGCATACACAGAGTAGCTCCGATGGGTTACGGCCCTTGCAGTTTCTTAGGACGCCCAGGGGGTCCTGGGGGTACTCACTGTTCCTGCGGGAATAGGGTGCCCACGCGAAGCTCCTAGGTGTCCTGAAAAGCGTACTGCCGTTACGATATGGCAGAGCAGCTGCTGCAGTCCCATGGAAACTGCTGAACACCTCGGCTTCCGCACGGCAATTCAGGGCCTTACCTGGAGGCAAGTGATCACGCTGAGTGTCCTGTTAGCGACTCAGCATGGTTCGATGTTGAATTTCTCCTCGACCAGAGTGACTTCAAGTACGAGGTCTTAGAAAAATTGTAAGCAGAATGTTATCTGATGGCAGCTCCGTATACGGCCGTGACAAAGACTTCCATGGCACGTCGGTCGGGCCAGAATTAAGGTCCTGACGCTCTTCGAGGGCTCTGGAAATGTACCTCTCCTTCACGAACATGCAGTGTGTTGCCCGTCACTCGGCAAACACAGAGGGCCTGCGAAGGACAGACCTATTGGCCTCGATGTTGCTCAGCAGGCCCACAGGGGTCTGGAGGTATTCAGTGATCCTGGAAGGAAGTGGTGCACATCCGAAGGGCCTAGGACTCCTGAAAAGGGTACTTCCATTGAACTACAGCAGAAATGGGACTAAGGCCTCATGGAAACAGATGTATGGCTCCCTTTCTGTACGGATACTCAGGGCCTGTCCTCGACGCAACTCCTCATGTTCGGTTTCCCTTGACCTCCAGAGCATGGCAGGCTGAGCTCCAACCCAGCCATGGAAGCACCTGGTTTAGATAGAGGAAACTCATTTTCTTCCAAGAGCCAGGCCTTCAGTGGCTAGAGGCCTGTCAAGAGCAGTGAATTTCAGGTAGCTTCAAGGCAGCATGCATGGAGCTTTCAAAATGGGAATGCAAGGATAGTTCCATCAGCTTCCCATTTCCAAGGGCACATGCAGCATACATCCCTTGGGTTTCTAAGAAGTCAAAAGAGACACATGTTCCCACTGGCTACTTCCCTGAATCAACTCGTCGCAGCAGGGTTTTCTGCATCTAGCAAACTGCCCCAACCAAGGTATGCCCTAGCTAGGCCTGGGGCCTGTGGCTCTTCAAAAGCATGCAGCGTTACACGAAAAACTGGGCTTTAGTGGCAGTCGGGATGCAAGCCGACTTTCTCCTGGAGGCAGGGTGTCTTCAGGCAGGAGGTCCTAGATGGAACTGGAAACCGAGGGCTCCTCTCAGTTTAGCTCAGACTAGGGCAATGAGTCAGACTTACCCGGCATGTTGGAGGTGCTAGAAGGCTGTTCGTGAACCACTGGGAGTGCTGGGGATTTCAAGCTGTCCCGTGAAGGAGGGCAGTGTGTTTCCCCGTGCTCGGCACACACAGAGTAGCTCGGGAGGGCTACGGGCTCGGCAGCTGCTTAGCAGGTCCACGGGGTCCTGGGAGTACTCACCGTTCCTGCCGGGAGTAGGGTGCCCACGCGAGCCTCCTAGGTGTCCTGAAAAGCGTACTGCCTTGAAGATAACGCAGAGCAGCGGCTACGGCCTCACGGAAACTGCTGCACGCCTCCGCTTCCGCACGTCCATTCAGGGCCTGACCTTGAGGCAAGTGCTCACGCTGAGTGTCCTGTTAGCGACACAGCACGGTAGGATGTTGCGTTTCTCCTCGAGAAGAGTGATTTCAGGTACGAGTTCCTAGAAATTTGTAAGCAGAATGTTTTAGCTAGGCAGCTCAGACGACGGTCATGACGAAGACTTGCAAGCACATCCGACTGTCCAGAAATGGGTCCCTGAGGCACTGTGAGAATTCTGGAAATGTAGCTCTCCTTAAGGAACCTTCACTGTGTTGCCCATCAGTCTGCATACACAGAGGGCCTAAGAGGAACCGACCTATGGGCCTAGATGTTGCTCAGCAGGCCCACAGGGGTCTGGAGTTACTCAGTGGTCCTGGAGGGTAATGATGCACACCAGAGGGGCCTAGGTGTCCTGAAAAGGGTACTTCCTTTAAAATACAGCAGAACAGCGACTCAGACCTCATGGAAACAGCTACATGCCTCCCTTCCTGTACGGATACTCTGGGCCTCTCCTCGAGGCCAGTACTCACATGGAGTTTCCCATTAGCTCTAGAGCATGGCAGGCTGAGAACCAGCCAAGCCATGGAAGCACCTGGTTTAGATAGAGGAATCCCATTTTCTTCCCAAAACCAGGCGTACAGTGGCTAGAGGCCTGTCAACAGCAGTGAATTTCACGTAGCTTCAAGGTAGCGTGAATGGAGCTTTCAAAACGGGAAAGCAAGGCTAGTTGCATCAGGCCCCCGTTTCCACGGGCACACGCAGAATACATCCCTGTGGTTTCTAAGAAGTCAAAATAGATACTGGTTAGCCACTGGTGCCTTCCCTGAATCAACTCCTCAAAGCAGGGTATTCTGCATCTAGCAAACGGCCTCAATCAAGGTACGCCGTAGCTAGGGCTCGGGCCTGTGGCTCTTCAAAATCCTGCAGTGTTACACGAAGAACTGGGCTTTAGTGGAAGTCGGTATGCAAGCCAACTTTATCCTGGGGACAGGGTGAATTCAGGCAGGAGGTCCTAGATGGCATTTGAAGCCGAGGGTTTTTCTCAGTGCAGCTCAGACTAGGGCAATGAGTCAGACTTACCAGGCACGTTGCACGTGCTTAAAGGGTGTTCTTGAAACTTTGGGAGTGCAGGGGATTGCAAGATGTCCCATGAAGAAGTGCAGTGTGTCGCGCTACACTCGGCATAAACAGACAGGTTCCGAAGGGATACACGCCAGGACGTTCCTTAGCAGGCCCGGGGGGCCTGGGGTACTCAGGGATACTGCCGGGAATTCGGTGCCCACGCGAAGCTCCTAGGTGTCCTGAAAGGCTGTTAAGATAACGGAAAGCAGAGGCCACGGCCTCCTGGAAACTTCTGCATGCCTCCGCGACTGCACGGCCATTCAGGGCCTTACCTTGAGGCAAGTGATCACTCTGAGTGTCCCGTTAGTGACACAGCATGGGAGGATGGTGAATTTTCCTTGAGCAGAGAGACTTCAGGTACAAGCTCCTCGAAGAATTGTAAGCAGAACGATTTCCCATGGCATTACAGACGACGGTCACGACGTAGACTTCCATGGCACGTTGGACTGACCAGAAATGTGGTCCTGAGGCAGTTCGAGAATTCTGGAAATGTTGCTCTCCTTAAGGAACACTCAGCGTGTTGCCGAACACTCGGCATACACAGAGTAGCTCCGATGGGTTACGGCCCTTGCAGTTTCTTAGGACGCCCAGGGGGTCCTGGGGGTACTCACTGTTCCTGCGGGAATAGGGTGCCCACGCGAAGCTCCTAGGTGTCCTGAAAAGCGTACTGCCGTTACGATATGGCAGAGCAGCTGCTGCAGTCCCATGGAAACTGCTGAACACCTCGGCTTCCGCACGGCAATTCAGGGCCTTACCTGGAGGCAAGTGATCACGCTGAGTGTCCTGTTAGCGACTCAGCATGGTTCGATGTTGAATTTCTCCTCGACCAGAGTGACTTCAAGTACGAGGTCTTAGAAAAATTGTAAGCAGAATGTTATCTGATGGCAGCTCCGTATACGGCCGTGACAAAGACTTCCATGGCACGTCGGTCGGGCCAGAATTAAGGTCCTGACGCTCTTCGAGGGCTCTGGAAATGTACCTCTCCTTCACGAACATGCAGTGTGTTGCCCGTCACTCGGCAAACACAGAGGGCCTGCGAAGGACAGACCTATTGGCCTCGATGTTGCTCAGCAGGCCCACAGGGGTCTGGAGGTATTCAGTGATCCTGGAAGGAAGTGGTGCACATCCGAAGGGCCTAGGACTCCTGAAAAGGGTACTTCCATTGAACTACAGCAGAAATGGGACTAAGGCCTCATGGAAACAGATGTATGGCTCCCTTTCTGTACGGATACTCAGGGCCTGTCCTCGACGCAACTCCTCATGTTCGGTTTCCCTTGACCTCCAGAGCATGGCAGGCTGAGCTCCAACCCAGCCATGGAAGCACCTGGTTTAGATAGAGGAAACTCATTTTCTTCCAAGAGCCAGGCCTTCAGTGGCTAGAGGCCTGTCAAGAGCAGTGAATTTCAGGTAGCTTCAAGGCAGCATGCATGGAGCTTTCAAAATGGGAATGCAAGGATAGTTCCATCAGCTTCCCATTTCCAAGGGCACATGCAGCATACATCCCTTGGGTTTCTAAGAAGTCAAAAGAGACACATGTTCCCACTGGCTACTTCCCTGAATCAACTCGTCGCAGCAGGGTTTTCTGCATCTAGCAAACTGCCCCAACCAAGGTATGCCCTAGCTAGGCCTGGGGCCTGTGGCTCTTCAAAAGCATGCAGCGTTACACGAAAAACTGGGCTTTAGTGGCAGTCGGGATGCAAGCCGACTTTCTCCTGGAGGCAGGGTGTCTTCAGGCAGGAGGTCCTAGATGGAACTGGAAACCGAGGGCTCCTCTCAGTTTAGCTCAGACTAGGGCAATGAGTCAGACTTACCCGGCATGTTGGAGGTGCTAGAAGGCTGTTCGTGAACCACTGGGAGTGCTGGGGATTTCAAGCTGTCCCGTGAAGGAGGGCAGTGTGTTTCCCCGTGCTCGGCACACACAGAGTAGCTCGGGAGGGCTACGGGCTCGGCAGCTGCTTAGCAGGTCCACGGGGTCCTGGGAGTACTCACCGTTCCTGCCGGGAGTAGGGTGCCCACGCGAGCCTCCTAGGTGTCCTGAAAAGCGTACTGCCTTGAAGATAACGCAGAGCAGCGGCTACGGCCTCACGGAAACTGCTGCACGCCTCCGCTTCCGCACGTCCATTCAGGGCCTGACCTTGAGGCAACTGCTCACGCTGAGTGTCCTGTTAGCGACACAGCACGGTAGGATGTTGAATTTCTCCTCGAGAAGAGTGACTTCAGGTACGAGTTCCTAGAAATTTGTAAGCAGAATGTTTTCCCTAGGCAGCTCAGACCACGGTCATGACGAAGACTTGCAAGCACGTCCGACTGTCCAGAAATGGGTCCCTGAGGCACTGCGAGAATTCTGGAAATGTAGCTCTCCTTAAGGAACCTTCACTGTGTTGCCCATCAGTCTGCATACACAGAGGGCCTAAGAGGAACCGACCTATGGGCCTAGATGTTGCTCAGCAGGCCCACAGGGGTCTGGAGGTACTCAGTGGTCCTGGAGGGTAATGATGCACACCAGAGGGGCCTAGGTGTCCTGAAAAGGGTACTTCCTTTAAAATACAGCAGAACAGCGACTCAGACCACATGGAAACAGCTACATGCCTCCCTTCCTGTATGGATACTCTGGGCCTCTCCTCGAGGCCAGTACTCACATGGAGTTTCCCATTAGCTCTAGAGCATGGCAGGCTGAGAACCAGCCAAGCCATGGAAGCACCTGGTTTAGATAGAGGAATCCCATTTTCTTCCCAAAACCAGGCGTACAGTGGCTAGAGGCCTGTCAACAGCAGTGAATTTCACGTAGCTTCAAGGTAGCATGAATGGAGCTTTCAAAATGGGAAAGCAAGGGGGGGACCTTGAAGATGGCAGAAGAGTAAGACGCGGAGATCGCCTTCCTCCCCACGGATACACCAGAAATACATCCACACGTGGGACAACTCCTACAGAACTCCTACTGAAGGCTGGCAGAAGACCTCAGACCTCCCAAAAGGCAAGAAACTCCCCACGTACCTGGGTAGGGCTAAAGAAAAAACAGAGAGAAAAGAATAAGGACGGCACCTGCACCAGTGGGAGGGAGCTGTGAAGGAGGAAAAGTTTCCACACACTAGGAAGCCCCTCCGCGGTCGGAGACTGCGGGAGGCGGAGGGGGGAGTTTCGGGACCGCGGAGTAGTGCACAGCGACGGGTGCGGAGGGCAAAGCGGGGAGATTCCTGCACAGACGATCGGTGCCGACCGGCACTCACCAACCCGAGAGGCTTGTCTGCTCACCCGCCAGGGCGGGCGGAGCTGCGAGCTGAAGCTCCGGTTTTGGTTTTGGACGGAGCTCAGGGAGAGGACTGGGGTTGGCGGCTTGAACATAGCCTGAAGGGGTTAGTGCACCACGACTAGCTGGGAGGGAGTTCGGGGAAAAGCCTGCACCTGCCGAAGAGGCAAGAGACTTTTTCTTCCCTCTTTGTTTCCCGGTGCGCGAGGAGAGGGGTTTAAGAGCGCTGTTTAAAGGATCTCCAGAGACGGGCGCGAGCCGCGGCTAAAAGCGCGAACCCCAGAGACGGGCGCGAGTCGCGGCTAAAAGCACGAACCCCAGAGACGGGCGCGAGCCGCGGCTAAAACCGCGGACCCCAGAGACGGGCGGGAGACGCTAAGGCTGCTGCTGCCGCCACCAAGGGGCCTGTGTGCGAGCACAGGTCACTCTCCACACTCCTCTTCCGCGGAGCCTGTGCAGCCCGCCACTGCCAGGTTCCCGGGATCCAGGGACAACTTCCCCGGGACAACGCACGGCGGGCCTCAGGCTGGTGCAACGTCACGCCGGCCTCTGCCGCCGCAGGCCCGCCCCGCACGCAGTGCCCCTCCTTCTCCCATCCCCCAACCCCCGGCCTGAGTGAGCCGGAGGCCCCGAATCAGCGGCTCCTTTAACCCCGTCCTGTCTGAGCGAAAAAACAGACGCCCTCCAGCGACCTACACGCAGAGGCAGGGCCAAATCCAAAGCTGAGCTCCTGTGAGCTGTGAGAACAAAGAAGAGAAAGGGAAATCTCTCCCAGCAGCCACAGAAGTAGCGGATTAAAGCTCCACAATCAACTTGATATACCCTGCATCTGTGGAATACCTTAATAGACAAGGAATGATCCCAAATTGAAGAGGTGGAATTTAGGAGCGAGATCTATGATTCTTTTCCCTTTTCCTTTTTATGTGAATGTGTACGTGTATGCTTCTGTGTGAGATCTTGTCTGTATACTCTTGCTTCCACCATTTGTCCTAGGGCTCTATCCGTCCATGGTTTTTTTTAAAAAATCCTTTTTCTTAATAATTAAGTTTAATTGTAATAACTTTATTATACTTTACCTTCGTTCTTTCTTTCTTTCCTTCCTTCCTTCCCTCCTTTAGACAACGAATCACCCCAAATTGAGGAGGTGGTCTCTGGGAGCAGGATTTATGATTTTTCCCCCTTTACCTCTTTTTGTGAAGGTGTATGTGTATGCTTCTGTGTAAGATTTTCTCTGTATAGCTTTGCTTCCAACATTTGTCCTAAGGTTCTATCCGTCCCTTTTTTTTTTTTTCTAAATATTTTTTAATTCAATAACTATTTATACTTTATTTTATTTTTACTGTATCATCTTTCTTTCTGTCTTTTTTCCTTCTTTCCCTCCTTCCTTCCTTCCTCCCTCCCTTCCTCCCTCCCTCCTTTCTTTCCTTCTTTGCTTCTTTCTTTCCTTCTTTGCTTCTTTCTTCCTTCCTTCCTTTCCTCCTTTCCTTCTTTCTTTACTCATACTTCTACTAATTCTCTCTACTTTTTCTCCCTTTTATTCTGAGCCGTGTGGATGAAAGGCTCTTGGTGCTCCAGCCAGGAGTCAGGGCTCTGCCTCTGAGGTAGGAGAGCCAACTTCAGGACACTGGTCAACAAGAGACCTCCCAGCTCCACATAATATTAAACGGTGGAAATCTCCCAGAGACCTCCATCTTAACACCAGCACCCAGCTTCACTCAACGACCAGCAAGCCACAGTGCTGGACACCCTATGCCAAACAACTAGCAAAACAGGAACACAACCCCACCCATTAGCAGAGAGGCTGCCTAAAATCATAATAAGGCCACAGACACCCCAAAACACACCACCAGACGTGAACCTGCCCACTAGAGAGACAAGATCCAGCCTCATCCAGCACAACACAGGCACTAGTCCCCTCCACCAGGAAGCCTACACAACCCACTGAAACAACCTTAGCCACTGGAGACAGACATCAAAAACAACGGGAACTATGAAAGTGCAGCCTGCAAAAAGGAGACCCCAAACACAGTAAGATAAGCAAAATGAGAAGACAGAAAAACACACAGCAGATGAAGGAGCAAGATAAAAACCCACCAGATCTAACAAATGAAGAGGAAATAGGCAATCTACCTGAAAAAGAATTCAGAATAATGATAGTAAGGATGATCCGAAATCTTGGAAGTAGAATGGACAAAATGCAAGAAACTGTGAATAAGGACCTACAAGAACTAAAGATGAAACAGGCAACGATGAACAACGCAATAAATGAAATTAAAACCACTCTAGATAGGATCAATAGCAGAATAACTGAGGCAGAAGAACGGATAAGTGACCTGGAAGATAAAGTAGTGGAAATAACTACTGCAGAGCAGAATAAAGAAAAAAGAATGAAAAGAACTGAGGACAGTCTCAGAGACCTCTGGGACAACATGAAACGCACCAACATTCGAATTATAGGGGTTCCAGAAGAAGAAGAAAGAAAGAAAGGGACTGAGAAAATATTTGAAGAGATTATAGTTGAAAACTTCCCTAATATGGGAAAGGAAATAGTTAATCAAGTCCAGGAAGCACAGAGAGTCCCATACAGGATAAATACAAGGAGAAACACGCCAAGACACATATTAATCAAACTGTCAAAAATTAAATACAAAGAAAGCATATTAAAAGCAGCAAGGGAAAAACAACAAATAACACACAAGGGAATCCCCATAAGGTTAACAGCTGATCTCTCAGCAGAAACCCTACAAGCCAGAAGGGAGTGGCAGGACATACTGAAAGTGATGAAGGAGAAAAGCCTCCAACCAAGACTACTCTACCCAGCAAGGATCTCATTCACATTTGATGGAGAAATTAAAACCTTTACAGACAAGCAAAAGCTGAGAGAGTTCAGCACCACCAAACCAGCTTTACAACAAATGCTAAAGGAACTTCTCTAGACACGAAACACAAGAGAAGGAAACGACCTATAGTAGCGAACCCAAAACAATATAGAAAATGGAAATAAGAACATACATATCGATAATTACCTTAAATGTAAATGGACTAAATGCTCCCACCAAAAGACACAGATTGGCTGAATGGATACAAAAACAAGGCCCTTATATATGCTGTCTACAAGAGACCCACTTCAGACCTAGAGACACATACAGACTGAAAGTAAGGGGATGGAAAAAGATATTCCATGCAAATGGAAACCAAAAGAAAGCTGGAGTAGCAATTCTCATATCAGACAAAATAGACTTTAAAATAAGGACTATTAAAAGGGACAAAGAAGGACACTACATAATGATCAAGGGATCGATCCAAGAAGAAGATATAACAATTGTAAATATTTATGCACCCAACATAGGAGCACCTCAATACATAAGGCAAATACTAACAACCATAAAAGGGGAGATCAACAGTAACACATTCATAGTAGGGGACTTTAACACCCCACTTTCACCCATGGACAGATCATCCAAAATGAAAATAAATAAGGAAACACAAGCTTTAAATGATACATTAAACAAGATGGACTTAATTGATATTTATAGGACACTCCATCCAAAAACAACAGAATACACATTTTTCTCAAGTGCTCATGGAACATTCTCCAGGATAGATCATATCTTGGGTCACAAATCAAGCCTTGGTAAATTTAAGAAAACTGAAATTGTATCAAGTATCTTTTCTGACCACAACGCCATGAGACTAGATATCAATTACAGGAAAAGATCTGTAAAAAATACAAACACATGGAGGCTAAACAATACACTACTTAATAATGAAGTGATCACTGAAGAAATCAAAGAGGAAATAAAAAAATACCTAGAAACAAATGACAATGGAGACACAACGACCCAAAACCTATGGGATGCAGCAAAAGCAGTTCTAAGGGGGAAGTTTATAGCAATACAAGCCCACCTTAAGAAGCAGGAAACATCTCGAATAAACAACCTAACCTTGCACCTCAAGCAATTAGAGAAAGAAGAACAAAAAAACACCAAAGCTAGCAGAAGGAAAGAAATCATAAAAACCAGATCAGAAATAAATGAAAAAGAAATGAAGGAGACGATAGCAAAGATCAATAAAACTAAAAGCTGGTTCTTTGAGAAGATAAACAAAATAGATAAACCGCTAGCCAGACTCATCAAGAAAAAAAGGGAGAAGACTCAAATCAATAGAATTAGAAATGAAAAAGGAGAAGTAACAACTGACACTGCAGAAATAAAAAAAATCATGAGAGATTACTACAAGCAACTCTATGCCAATAAAATGGACAATCTGGAAGAAATGGACAAATTCTTAGAAATGCACAACCTGCCAAGACTGAATCAGGAAGAAATAGAAAATATGAACAGACCAATCACAAGCACTGAAATTGAAACTGTGATTAAAAACCTTCCAACAAACAAAATCCCAGGACCAGATGGCTTCACAGGTGAATTCTATCAAACGTTTAGAGAAGAGCTAACACCTATCCTTCTCGAACTCTTCCAAAATATAGCAGAGGGAGGAACACTCCCAAATTCCTTCTACGAGGCCACCATCACCTTGATACCAAAACCAGACAAGGATGTCACAAAGAAAGAAAACTACAGTCCAATATCACTGATGAACATAGATGCAAAAATCCTCAACAAAATACTAGCAAACAGAATCCAACAGCACATTAAAAGGATCATACACCATGATCAAGTGGGGTTTATTCCAGGAATGCAAGGATTCTTCAATATACGCAAATCTATCAATGTGATAAACCATATTAACAAACTGAAGGAGAAAAACCATATGATCATCTCAATAGATGCAGAGAAAGCTTTCGACAAAATTCAACACCCATTTATGATAAAAACCCTCCAGAAAGTAGGCATAGAGGGAACTTTCCTCAACATAATAAAGGCCATATATGACAAGCCCACAGCAAACATCATCCTCAATGGTGAAAAACTGAAAGCATTTCCACTAAGATCAGGAACAAGACAAGGTTGCCCACTCTCACCACTCTTATTCAACATAGTATTGGAAGTTTTAGCCACAGCAATCAGAGAAAAAAAGGAAATAAAAGGAATCCAAATCGGAAAAGAAGAAGTAAAGCTGTCACTGTTTGCAGATGACATGATACTATACATAGAGAATCCTAAAGATGCTACCAGAAAACTACTAGAGCTAATCAATGAATTTGGTAAAGTAGCAGGATACAAAATTAATGCACAGAAATCTCTGGCATTCCTATATACTAATGATGAAAAATCTGAAAGTGAAATCAAGAAAACACTCCCATTTTCCATTGCAACAAAAAGAATAAAATATCTAGGAATAAACCTACCTAAGGATACGAAAGACCTGTATGCAGAAAATTATAAGACACTGATGAAAGAAATTAAAGGTGATACAAATAGATGGAGAGATATACCATGTTCTTGGATGGGAAGAATCAACATTGTGAAAATGACTCTACTACCCAAAGCAACCTACAGATTCAATGCAATCCCTATCAAACTACCACTGGCATTTTTCACAGAACTAGAACAAAAAATTTCTCAATTTGTATGGAAACACAAAAGACCCCGAATAGCCAAAGCAATCTTGAGAACGAAAAAAGGAGCTGGAGGAATCAGGCTCCCTGACTTCAGACTATATTACAAAGCAAGAGTAATCAAGACAGTACGGTACTGGCACAAAAACAGAAAGATAGATCAGTGGAACAGGATAGAAAGCCCAGAGATAAACCCACGCACATATGGACACCTTATCTTTGATAAAGGAGGCAGGAATGTACAGTGGAGAAAGGACAGCCTCTTCAATAAATGGTGCTGGGAAAACTGGACAGGTACATGTAAAAGTATGAGATTAGATCACTCCCTAACACCATACACAAAAATAAGCTCAAAATGGATTAAAGACCTAAATGTAAGGCCAGAAACTATCAAACTCTTAGAAGAAAACATAGGAAGAACACTCTATGACATAAATCACAGCAAGATCCTTTCTGACCCACCTCCTAGAGTAATGGAAATAAAAACAAAACTAAACAAATGGGACCTAATGAAACTTCAAAGCTTTTGCACAGCAAAGGAAACCATAACCAAGACCAAAAGACAACCCTCAGAATGGGAGAAAACATTTGCAAATGAAGCAACTGACAAAGGATTAATCTCCAAAATTTACAAGCAGCTCATTCAGCTCAATAACAAAAAAACAAACAACCCCATCCAAAAATGGACAGAAGACCTAAATAGACATTTCTCCAAAGAAGATATACAGAATGCCAACAAACACATGAAAGAATGCTCAACATCATTAATCATTAGAGAAATGCAAATCAAAACTACAATGAGATACCATCTCACACCAGTCAGAATGGCCATCATCAAAAAATCTATAAACAATAAATGCTGGAGAGGGTGTGGAGAAAAGGGGACACTCTTGCACTGCTGGTGGGAATGTGAAATGGTTCAGCCACTATGGAGAACAGTATGGAGGTTCCTTAAAAAACTACAAATAGAATTACCATATGACCCAGCAATCCCACTACTGGGCATATACCCTGAGAAAACCAAAATTCAAAAAGAGTCATGTACCAAAATGTTCATTGCAGCTCTATTTACAATAGCTCGGAGATGGAAACAACCTAAGCGCCCATCCTCGGATGAATGGATAAAGAAGATGTGGCAATTTATACACAATGGAATATTACTCAGCCTTAAAAAGAAATGAAATTGAGCTATTTGTAATGAGATGGATAGACCTAGAGTCTGTCATACAGAGTGAAGTAAGTCAGAAAGAAAAAGACAAATACCGTACGCTAACACATATATATGGAATTTAAGGGGAAAAAATGTCATGAAGAACCTAGGGGTAAGACAGGAATAAAGACGCAGACCTCCTGGAGAACGGACTTGAGGATATGGGGAGGGGGAAGGATGAGCTTTGACAGGGCGAGAGAGAGTCATGGACATATACACACTAACAAACGTAGTAAGGTAGATAGCTGGGGGGAAGCAGCCGCAAGGCACAGGGATATTAGCTCGGTGCTTTGGGACAGCCTGGAAGGGTGGGATGGGGAGAATGGGAAGGAGGGAGACGCAAAAGGGAAGACATATGAGAACATATGTATATGTATAGCTGATTCACTTTGTTATAAAGCAGAAACTAACACACCATTGTACAGCAATTATAGCCCAATAAAGATGTTTAAAAAAAAAATGGGAAAGCAAGGCTAGTTGCATCAGGCCCCCGTTTCCACGGGCACAGGCAGAATACATCCCTGTGGTTTCTAAGAAGTCAAAATAGATACTGGTTAGCCAGTGGTGCCTTCCCTGAATCAACTCCTCAAAGCAGGGTATTCTGCATCTAGCAAACGGCCTCAATCAAGGTACGCCGTAGCTAGGGCTCGGGCCTGTGGCTCTTCAAAATCCTGCAGTGTTACACGAAGAACTGGGCTTTAGTGGAAGTCGGTATGCAAGCCAACTTTATCCTAGGGACAGGGTGAATTCAGGCAGGAGGTCCTAGATTGCATTTGAGGCCGAGGGTTTTGCTCAGTGCAGCTCAGACTAGGGCAATGAGTCAGACTTACCAGGCACGTTGCACGTGCTTAAAGGGTGTTCTTGAAACTTTGGGAGTGCAGGGGATTGCAAGATGTCCCATGAAGAAGTGCAGTGTGTCGCGCTACACTCGGCATAAACAGACAGGTTCCGAAGGGATACACGCCAGGACGTTCCTTAGCAGGCCCGGGGGGCCTGGGGTACTCAGGGATACTGCCGGGAATTCGGTGCCCACGCGAAGCTCCTAGGTGTCCTGAAAGGCTGTTAAGATAATGGAAAGCAGAGGCCACGGCCTCCTGGAAACTTCTGCACGCCTCCGCTACTGCACGGCCATTCAGGGCCTTACCTTAAGGCAAGTGATCACTCTGAGTGTCCCGTTAGTGACACAGCATGGGAGGATGGTGAATTTTTCCTTGAGCAGAGAGACTTCAGGTACAAGCTCCTCGAAGAATTGTAAGCAGAACGATTTCCCATGGCATTACAGACGACGGTCACGACGTAGACTTCCATGGCACGTTGGACTGACCAGAAATGTGGTCCTGAGGAAGTTCGAGAATTCTGGAAATGTTGCTCTCCTTAAGGAACACTCAGCGTGTTGCCGAACACTCGGCATACACAGAGTAGCTCCGATGGGTTACGGCCCTTGCAGTTTCTTAGGACGCCCAGGGGGTCCTGGGGGTACTCACTGTTCCCGCGGGAATAGGGTACCCACGCGAAGCTCCTAGGTGTCCTGAAAAGCGTACTGCCGTTACGATATGGCAGAGCAGCTGCTGCAGTCCCATGGAAACTGCTGAACACCTCGGCTTCCGCACGGCAATTCAGGGCCTTACCTTGAGGCAAGTGATCACGCTGAGTGTCCTGTTAGCGACTCAGCATGGTTCGATGTTGAATTTCTCCTCGACCAGAGTGACTTCAAGTACGAGGTCTTAGAAAAATTGTCCTGACAATTTTAAGGTCCTGACGCTCTTCGAGGGCTCTGGAAATGTACCTCTCCTTCACGAACATGCAGTGTGTTGCCCGTCACTCGGCAAACACAGAGGGCCTCTGAAGGACAGACCTATTGGCCTCGATGTTGCTCAGCAGGCCCACAGGGGTCTGGAGGTATTCAGTGATCCTGGAAGGAAGTGGTGCACATCCGAAGGGCCTAGGACTCCTGAAAAGGGTACTTCCATTGAACTACAGCAGAAATGTGACTAAGGCCTCATGGAAACAGATGCATGCCTCCTTTTCTGTACGGATACTCAGAGCCTGTCCTCGACACAACTCCTCATGTTCGGTTTCCCTTGACCTCCAGAGCATGGCAGGCTGAGCTCCAACCCAGCCATGGAAGCACCTGGTTTAGATAGAGGAAACTCATTTTCTTCCAAGAGCCAGGCCTACAGTGGCTAGAGGCCTGTCAAGAGCAGTGAATTTCAGGTAGCTTCAAGGCAGCATGCATGGAGCTTTCAAAATGGGAATGCAAGGATAGTTCCATCAGCTTCCCATTTCCAAGGGCACATGCAGCATACATCCCTTGGGTTTCTAAGAAGTCAAAAGAGACACATGTTCCCACTGGCTACTTCCCTGAATCAACTCGTCGCAGCAGGGTGTTCTGCATCTAGCAAACTGCCCCAACCAAGGTATGCCCTAGCTAGGCCTGGGGCCTGTGGCTCTTCAAAAGCATGCAGCGTTACACGAAAAACTGGGCTTTAGTGGCAGTCGGGATGCAAGCCGACTTTCTCCTGGAGGCAGGGTGTCTTCAGGCAGGAGGTCCTAGATGGAACTGGAAACCGAGGGCTCCTCTCAGTTTAGCTCAGACTAGGGCAATGAGTCAGACTTACCCGGCATGTTGGAGGTGCTAGAAGGCTGTTCGTGAACCACTGGGAGTGCTGGGGATTTCAAGCTGTCCCGTGAAGGAGGGCAGTGTGTTTCCCCGTGCTCGGCACACACAGAGTAGCTCGGGAGGGCTACGGGCTCGGCAGCTGCTTAGCAGGCCCACGGGGTCCTGGGAGTACTCACCATTCCTGCCGGGAATAGGGTGCCCACGCGAGCCTCCTAGGTGTCCTGAAAAGCGTACTGCCTTGAAGATAACGCAGAGCAGCGGCTACGGCCTCACGGAAACTGCTGCACGCCTCCGCTTCCGCACGTCCATTCAGGGCCTGACCTTGAGGCAACTGCTCACGCTGAGTGTCCTGTTAGCGACACAGCACGGTAGGATGTTGAATTTCTCCTCGAGAAGAGTGACTTCAGGTACGAGTTCCTAGAAATTTGTAAGCAGAATGTTTTCCCTAGGCAGCTCAGACCACGGTCATGACGAAGACTTGCAAGCACGTCCGACTGTCCAGAAATGGGTCCCTGAGGCACTGTGAGAATTCTGGAAATGTAGCTCTCCTTAAGGAACCTTCACTGTGTTGCCCATCAGTCTGCATACACAGAGGGCCTAAGTGGAACCGACCTATGGGCCTAGATGTTGCTCAGCAGGCCCACAGGGGTCTGGAGGTACTCAGTGGTCCTGGAGGGTAATGATGCACACCAGAGGGGCCTAGGTGTCCTGAAAAGGGTACTTCCTTTAAAATACAGCAGAACAGCGACTCAGACCACATGGAAACAGCTACATGCCTCCCTTCCTGTATGGATACTCTGGGCCTCTCCTCGAGGCAAGTACTCACATGGAGTTTCCCATTAGCTCTAGAGCATGGCAGGCTGAGAACCAGCCAAGCCATGGAAGCACCTGGTTTAGATAGAGGAATCCCATTTTCTTCCCAAAACCAGGCGTACAGTGGCTAGAGGCCTGTCAACAGCAGTGAATTTCACGTAGCTTCAAGGTAGCATGAATGGAGCTTTCAAAATGGGAAAGCAAGGGGGGGACCTTGAAGATGGCAGAAGAGTAAGACGCGGAGATCGCCTTCCTCCCCACGGATACACCAGAAATACATCCACACGTGGGACAACTCCTACAGAACTCCTACTGAAGGCTGGCAGAAGACCTCAGACCTCCCAAAAGGCAAGAAACTCCCCACGTACCTGGGTAGGGCTAAAGAAAAAACAGAGAGAAAAGAATAAGGACGGCACCTGCACCAGTGGGAGGGAGCTGTGAAGGAGGAAAAGTTTCCACACACTAGGAAGCCCCTCCGCGGTCGGAGACTGCGGGAGGCGGAGGGGGGAGTTTCGGGACCGCGGAGTAGTGCACAGCGACGGGTGCGGAGGGCAAAGCGGGGAGATTCCTGCACAGACGATCGGTGCCGACCGGCACTCACCAACCCGAGAGGCTTGTCTGCTCACCAGCCCGGGCGGGCGGAGCTGCGAGCTGAAGCTCGGGTTTTGGTTTTGGACGGAGCTCAGGGAGAGGACTGGGGTTGGCGGCTTGAACATAGCCTGAAGGGGTTAGTGCACCACGACTAGCTGGGAGGGAGTTCGGGGAAAAGCCTGCACCTGCCGAAGAGGCAAGAGACTTTTTCTTCCCTCTTTGTTTCCTGGTGCGCGAGGAGAGGGGTTTAAGAGCGCTGCTTAAAGGATCTCCAGAGACGGGCGCGAGCCGCGGCTAAAAGCGCGAACCCGAGAGACGGGCGCGAGTCGCGGCTAAAAGCACGAACCCCAGAGACGGGCGCGAGCCGCGGCTGAAAGCGCAAACCCCAGAGACGGGCGCGAGCCGCGGCTGAAAGCGCAAACCCCAGAGACGGGCGCGAGCCGCGGCTAAAACCGCGGACCCCAGAGACGGGCGGGAGACGCTAAGGCTGCTGCTGCCGCCACCAAGGGGCCTGTGTGCGAGCACAGGTCACTCTCCACACCCCTCTTCCGCGGAGCCTGTGCAGCCCGCCACTGCCAGGTTCCCGGGATCCAGGGACAACTTCCCCGGGACAACGCACGGCGGGCCTCAGGCTGGTGCAACGTCACGCCGGCCTCTGCCGCCGCAGGCCCGCCCCGCACGCAGTGCCCCTCCTTCTCCCATCCCCCAACCCCCGGCCTGAGTGAGCCGGAGGCCCCGAATCAGCGGCTCCTTTAACCCCGTCCTGTCTGAGCGAAAAAACAGACGCCCTCCAGCGACCTACACGCAGAGGCAGGGCCAAATCCAAAGCTGAGCTCCTGTGAGCTGTGAGAACAAAGAAGAGAAAGGGAAATCTCTCCCAGCAGCCACAGAAGTAGCGGATTAAAGCTCCACAATCAACTTGATATACCCTGCATCTGTGGAATACCTTAATAGACAAGGAATGATCCCAAATTGAAGAGGTGGAATTTAGGAGCGAGATCTATGATTCTTTTCCCTTTTCCTTTTTATGTGAATGTGTACGTGTATGCTTCTGTGTGAGATCTTGTCTGTATACTCTTGCTTCCACCATTTGTCCTAGGGCTCTATCCGTCCATGGTTTTTTTTAAAAAATCCTTTTTCTTAATAATTAAGTTTAATTGTAATAACTTTATTATACTTTACCTTCGTTCTTTCTTTCTTTCCTTCCTTCCTTCCCTCCTTTAGACAACGAATCACCCCAAATTGAGGAGGTGGTCTCTGGGAGCAGGATTTATGATTTTTCCCCCTTTACCTCTTTTTGTGAAGGTGTATGTGTATGCTTCTGTGTAAGATTTTCTCTGTATAGCTTTGCTTCCAACATTTGTCCTAAGGTTCTATCCGTCCCTTTTTTTTTTTTCTAAATATTTTTAAATTCAATAACTATTTATACTTTATTTTATTTTTACTGTATCATCTTTCTTTCTGTCTTTTTTCCTTCTTTCCCTCCTTCCTTCCTTCCTCCCTCCCTCCCTCCCTCCCTCCTTTCTTTCCTTCTTTGCTTCTTTCTTCCTTCCTTCCTTTCCTCCTTTCCTTCTTTCTTTACTCATACTTCTACTAATTCTCTCTACTTTTTCTCCCTTTTATTCTGAGCCGTGTGGATGAAAGGCTCTTGGTGCTCCAGCCAGGAGTCAGGGCTCTGCCTCTGAGGTAGGAGAGCCAACTTCAGGACACTGGTCAACAAGAGACCTCCCAGCTCCACATAATATTAAACGGTGGAAATCTCCCAGAGACCTCCATCTTAACACCAGCACCCAGCTTCACTCAACGACCAGCAAGCCACAGTGCTGGACACCCTATGCCAAACAACTAGCAAAACAGGAACACAACCCCACCCATTAGCAGAGAGGCTGCCTAAAATCATAATAAGGCCACAGACACCCCAAAACACACCACCAGACGTGAACCTGCCCACTAGAGAGACAAGATCCAGCCTCATCCAGCACAACACAGGCACTAGTCCCCTCCACCAGGAAGCCTACACAACCCACTGAAACAACCTTAGCCACTGGAGACAGACATCAAAAACAACGGGAACTATGAAAGTGCAGCCTGCAAAAAGGAGACCCCAAACACAGTAAGATAAGCAAAATGAGAAGACAGAAAAACACACAGCAGATGAAGGAGCAAGATAAAAACCCACCAGATCTAACAAATGAAGAGGAAATAGGCAATCTACCTGAAAAAGAATTCAGAATAATGATAGTAAGGATGATCCGAAATCTTGGAAGTAGAATGGACAAAATGCAAGAAACTGTGAATAAGGACCTACAAGAACTAAAGATGAAACAGGCAACGATGAACAACGCAATAAATGAAATTAAAACCACTCTAGATAGGATCAATAGCAGAATAACTGAGGCAGAAGAACGGATAAGTGACCTGGAAGATAAAGTAGTGGAAATAACTACTGCAGAGCAGAATAAAGAAAAAAGAATGAAAAGAACTGAGGACAGTCTCAGAGACCTCTGGGACAACATGAAACGCACCAACATTCGAATTATAGGGGTTCCAGAAGAAGAAGAAAGAAAGAAAGGGACTGAGAAAATATTTGAAGAGATTATAGTTGAAAACTTCCCTAATATGGGAAAGGAAATAGTTAATCAAGTCCAGGAAGCACAGAGAGTCCCATACAGGATAAATACAAGGAGAAACACGCCAAGACACATATTAATCAAACTGTCAAAAATTAAATACAAAGAAAGCATATTAAAAGCAGCAAGGGAAAAACAACAAATAACACACAAGGGAATCCCCATAAGGTTAACAGCTGATCTCTCAGCAGAAACCCTACAAGCCAGAAGGGAGTGGCAGGACATACTGAAAGTGATGAAGGAGAAAAGCCTCCAACCAAGACTACTCTACCCAGCAAGGATCTCATTCACATTTGATGGAGAAATTAAAACCTTTACAGACAAGCAAAAGCTGAGAGAGTTCAGCACCACCAAACCAGCTTTACAACAAATGCTAAAGGAACTTCTCTAGACACGAAACACAAGAGAAGGAAACGACCTATAGTAGCGAACCCAAAACAACATAGAAAATGGAAATAAGAACATACATATCGATAATTACCTTAAATGTAAATGGACTAAATGCTCCCACCAAAAGACACAGATTGGCTGAATGGATACAAAAACAAGACCCTTATATATGCTGTCTACAAGAGACCCACTTCAGACCTAGAGACACATACAGACTGAAAGTAAGGGGATGGAAAAAGATATTCCATGCAAATGGAAACCAAAAGAAAGCTGGAGTAGCAATTCTCATATCAGACAAAATAGACTTTAAAATAAGGACAAAGAAGGACACTACATAATGATCAAGGGATCGATCCAAGAAGAAGATATAACAATTGTAAATATTTATGCACCCAACATAGGAGCACCTCAATACATAAGGCAAATACTAACAACCATAAAAGGGGAGATCAACAGTAAACACATTCATAGTAGGGGACTTTAACACCCCACTTTCACCCATGGACAGATCATCCAAAATGAAAATAAATAAGGAAACACAAGCTTTAAATGATACATTAAACAAGATGGACTTAATTGATATTTATAGGACACTCCATCCAAAAACAACAGAATACACATTTTTCTCAAGTGCTCATGGAACATTCTCCAGGATAGATCATATCTTGGGTCACAAATCAAGCCTTGGTAAATTTAAGAAAACTGAAATTGTATCAAGTATCTTTTCTGACCACAACGCCATGAGACTAGATATCAATTACAGGAAAAGATCTGTAAAAAATACAAACACATGGAGGCTAAACAATACACTACTTAATAATGAAGTGATCACTGAAGAAATCAAAGAGGAAATAAAAAAATACCTAGAAACAAATGACAATGGAGACACAACGACCCAAAACCTATGGGATGCAGCAAAAGCAGTTCTAAGGGGGAAGTTTATAGCAATACAAGCCCACCTTAAGAAGCAGGAAACATCTCGAATAAACAACCTAACCTTGCACCTCAAGCAATTAGAGAAAGAAGAACAAAAAAACACCAAAGCTAGCAGAAGGAAAGAAATCATAAAAATCAGATCAGAAATAAATGAAAAAGAAATGAAGGAGACGATAGCAAAGATCAATAAAACTAAAAGCTGGTTCTTTGAGAAGATAAACAAAATAGATAAACCGCTAGCCAGACTCATCAAGAAAAAAAGGGAGAAGACTCAAATCAATAGAATTAGAAATGAAAAAGGAGAAGTAACAACTGACACTGCAGAAATAAAAAAAATCATGAGAGATTACTACAAGCAACTCTATGCCAATAAAATGGACAATCTGGAAGAAATGGACAAATTCTTAGAAATGCACAACCTGCCAAGACTGAATCAGGAAGAAATAGAAAATATGAACAGACCAATCACAAGCACTGAAATTGAAACTGTGATTAAAAACCTTCCAACAAACAAAAACCCAGGACCAGATGGCTTCACAGGTGAATTCTATCAAACGTTTAGAGAAGAGCTAACACCTATCCTTCTCGAACTCTTCCAAAATATAGCAGAGGGAGGAACACTCCCAAATTCCTTCTACGAGGCCACCATCACCTTGATACCAAAACCAGACAAGGATGTCACAAAGAAAGAAAACTACAGTCCAATATCACTGATGAACATAGATGCAAAAATCCTCAACAAAATACTAGCAAACAGAATCCAACAGCACATTAAAAGGATCATACACCATGATCAAGTGGGGTTTATTCCAGGAATGCAAGGATTCTTCAATATACGCAAATCTATCAATGTGATAAACCATATTAACAAATTGAAGGAGAAAAACCATATGATCATCTCAATAGATGCAGAGAAAGCTTTCGACAAAATTCAACACCCATTTATGATAAAAACCCTCCAGAAAGTAGGCATAGAGGGAACTTTCCTCAACATAATAAAGGCCATATATGACAAGCCCACAGCAAACATCATCCTCAATGGTGAAAAACTGAAAGCATTTCCACTAAGATCAGGAACAAGACAAGGTTGCCCACTCTCACCACTCTTATTCAACATAGTATTGGAAGTTTTAGCCACAGCAATCAGAGAAAAAAAGGAAATAAAAGGAATCCAAATCGGAAAAGAAGAAGTAAAGCTGTCACTGTTTGCAGATGACATGATACTATACATAGAGAATCCTAAAGATGCTACCAGAAAACTACTAGAGCTAATCAATGAATTTGGTAAAGTAGCGGGATACAAAATTAATGCACAGAAATCTCTGGCATTCCTATATACTAATGATGAAAAATCTGAAAGTGAAATCAAGAAAACACTCCCATTTTCCATTGCAACAAAAAGAATAAAATATCTAGGAATAAACCTACCTAAGGATACGAAAGACCTGTATGCAGAAAATTATAAGACACTGATGAAAGAAATTAAAGATGATACAAATAGATGGAGAGATATACCATGTTCTTGGATGGGAAGAATCAACATTGTGAAAATGACTCTACTACCCAAAGCAACCTACAGATTCAATGCAATCCCTATCAAACTACCACTGGCATTTTTCACAGAACTAGAACAAAAAATTTCTCAATTTGTATGGAAACACAAAAGACCCCGAATAGCCAAAGCAATCTTGAGAACGAAAAAAGGAGCTAGAGGAATCAGGCTCCCTGACTTCAGACTATATTACAAAGCAAGAGTAATCAAGACAGTACGGTACTGGCACAAAAACAGAAAGATAGATCAGTGGAACAGGATAGAAAGCCCAGAGATAAACCCACGCACATATGGACACCTTATCTTTGATAAAGGAGGCAGGAATGTACAGTGGAGAAAGGACAGCCTCTTCAATAAATGGTGCTGGGAAAACTGGACAGGTACATGTAAAAGTATGAGATTAGATCACTCCCTAACACCATACACAAAAATAAGCTCAAAATGGATTAAAGACCTAAATGTAAGGCCAGAAACTATCAAACTCTTAGAAGAAAACATAGGAAGAACACTCTATGACATAAATCACAGCAAGATCCTTTCTGACCCACCTCCTAGAGTAATGGAAATAAAAACAAAACTAAACAAATGGGACCTAATGAAACTTCAAAGCTTTTGCACAGCAAAGGAAACCATAACCAAGACCAAAAGACAACCCTCAGAATGGGAGAAAACATTTGCAAATGAAGCAACTGACAAAGGATTAATCTCCAAAATTTACAAGCAGCTCATGCAGCTCAATAACAAAAAAACAAACAACCCCATCCAAAAATGGGACAGAAGACCTAAATAGACATTTCTCCAAAGAAGATATACAGAATGCCAACAAACACATGAAAGAATGCTCAACATCATTAATCATTAGAGAAATGCAAATCAAAACTACAATGAGATACATCTCACACCGGTCAGAATGGCCATCATCAAAAAATCCATAAACAATAAATGCTGGAGAGGGTGTGGAGAAAAGGGGACACTCTTGCACTGCTGGTGGGAATGTGAAATGGTTCAGCCACTATGGAGAACAGTATGGAGGTTCCTTAAAAAACTACAAATAGAATTACCATATGACCCAGCAATCCCACTACTGGGCATATACCCTGAGAAAACCAAAATTCAAAAAGAGTCATGTACCAAAATGTTCATTGCAGCTCTATTTACAATAGCTCGGAGATGGAAACAACCTAAGCGCCCATCCTCGGATGAATGGATAAAGAAGATGTGGCAATTTATACACAATGGAATATTACTCAGCCTTAAAAAGAAATGAAATTGAGCTATTTGTAATGAGATGGATAGACCTAGAGTCTGTCATACAGAGTGAAGTAAGTCAGAAAGAAAAAGACAAATACCGTACGCTAACACATATATATGGAATTTAAGGGGAAAAAATGTCATGAAGAACCTAGGGGTAAGACAGGAATAAAGACGCAGACCTCCTGGAGAACGGACTTGAGGATATGGGGAGGGGGAAGGATGAGCTTTGACAGGGCGAGAGAGAGTCATGGACATATACACACTAACAAACGTAGTAAGGTAGATAGCTGGGGGGAAGCAGCCGCAAGGCACAGGGATATTAGCTCGGTGCTTTGTGACAGCCTGGAAGGGTGGGATGGGGAGAATGGGAAGGAGGGAGACGCAAGAGGGAAGACATATGAGAACATATGTATATGTATAGCTGATTCACTTTGTTATAAAGCAGAAACTAACACACCATTGTACAGCAATTATAGCCCAATAAAGATGTTTAAAAAAAAAAATGGGAAAGCAAGGCTAGTTGCATCAGGCCCCCGTTTCCACGGGCACACGCAGAATACATCCCTGTGGTTTCTAAGAAGTCAAAATAGATACTGGTTAGCCACTGGTGCCTTCCCTGAATCAACTCCTCAAAGCAGGGTATTCTGCATCTAGCAAACCGCCTCAATCAAGGTACGCCGTAGCTAGGGCTCGGGCCTGTGGCTCTTCAAAATCCTGCAGTGTTACACGAAGAACTGGGCTTTAGTGGAAGTCGGTATGCAAGCCAACTTTATCCTAGGGACAGGGTGAATTCAGGCAGGAGGTCCTAGATTGCATTTGAGGCCGAGGGTTTTGCTCAGTGCAGCTCAGACTAGGGCAATGAGTCAGACTTACCAGGCACGTTGCACGTGCTTAAAGGGTGTTCTTGAAACTTTGGGAGTGCAGGGGATTGCAAGATGTCCCATGAAGAAGTGCAGTGTGTCGCGCTACACTCGGCATAAACAGACAGGTTCCGAAGGGATACACGCCAGGACGTTCCTTAGCAGGCCCGGGGGGCCTGGGGTACTCAGGGATACTGCCGGGAATTCGGTGCCCACGCGAAGCTCCTAGGTGTCCTGAAAGGCTGTTAAGATAATGGAAAGCAGAGGCCACGGCCTCCTGGAAACTTCTGCACGCCTCCGCTACTGCACGGCCATTCAGGGCCTTACCTTAAGGCAAGTGATCACTCTGAGTGTCCCGTTAGTGACACAGCATGGGAGGATGGTGAATTTTTCCTTGAGCAGAGAGACTTCAGGTACAAGCTCCTCGAAGAATTGTAAGCAGAACGATTTCCCATGGCATTACAGACGACGGTCACGACGTAGACTTCCATGGCACGTTGGACTGACCAGAAATGTGGTCCTGAGGAAGTTCGAGAATTCTGGAAATGTTGCTCTCCTTAAGGAACACTCAGCGTGTTGCCGAACACTCGGCATACACAGAGTAGCTCCGATGGGTTACGGCCCTTGCAGTTTCTTAGGACGCCCAGGGGGTCCTGGGGGTACTCACTGTTCCCGCGGGAATAGGGTACCCACGCGAAGCTCCTAGGTGTCCTGAAAAGCGTACTGCCGTTACGATATGGCAGAGCAGCTGCTGCAGTCCCATGGAAACTGCTGAACACCTCGGCTTCCGCACGGCAATTCAGGGCCTTACCTTGAGGCAAGTGATCACGCTGAGTGTCCTGTTAGCGACTCAGCATGGTTCGATGTTGAATTTCTCCTCGACCAGAGTGACTTCAAGTACGAGGTCTTAGAAAAATTGTCCTGACAATTTTAAGGTCCTGACGCTCTTCGAGGGCTCTGGAAATGTACCTCTCCTTCACGAACATGCAGTGTGTTGCCCGTCACTCGGCAAACACAGAGGGCCTCTGAAGGACAGACCTATTGGCCTCGATGTTGCTCAGCAGGCCCACAGGGGTCTGGAGGTATTCAGTGATCCTGGAAGGAAGTGGTGCACATCCGAAGGGCCTAGGACTCCTGAAAAGGGTACTTCCATTGAACTACAGCAGAAATGTGACTAAGGCCTCATGGAAACAGATGCATGCCTCCTTTTCTGTACGGATACTCAGAGCCTGTCCTCGACACAACTCCTCATGTTCGGTTTCCCTTGACCTCCAGAGCATGGCAGGCTGAGCTCCAACCCAGCCATGGAAGCACCTGGTTTAGATAGAGGAAACTCATTTTCTTCCAAGAGCCAGGCCTACAGTGGCTAGAGGCCTGTCAAGAGCAGTGAATTTCAGGTAGCTTCAAGGCAGCATGCATGGAGCTTTCAAAATGGGAATGCAAGGATAGTTCCATCAGCTTCCCATTTCCAAGGGCACATGCAGCATACATCCCTTGGGTTTCTAAGAAGTCAAAAGAGACACATGTTCCCACTGGCTACTTCCCTGAATCAACTCGTCGCAGCAGGGTGTTCTGCATCTAGCAAACTGCCCCAACCAAGGTATGCCCTAGCTAGGCCTGGGGCCTGTGGCTCTTCAAAAGCATGCAGCGTTACACGAAAAACTGGGCTTTAGTGGCAGTCGGGATGCAAGCCGACTTTCTCCTGGAGGCAGGGTGTCTTCAGGCAGGAGGTCCTAGATGGAACTGGAAACCGAGGGCTCCTCTCAGTTTAGCTCAGACTAGGGCAATGAGTCAGACTTACCCGGCATGTTGGAGGTGCTAGAAGGCTGTTCGTGAACCACTGGGAGTGCTGGGGATTTCAAGCTGTCCCGTGAAGGAGGGCAGTGTGTTTCCCCGTGCTCGGCACACACAGAGTAGCTCGGGAGGGCTACGGGCTCGGCAGCTGCTTAGCAGGCCCACGGGGTCCTGGGAGTACTCACCATTCCTGCCGGGAATAGGGTGCCCACGCGAGCCTCCTAGGTGTCCTGAAAAGCGTACTGCCTTGAAGATAACGCAGAGCAGCGGCTACGGCCTCACGGAAACTGCTGCACGCCTCCGCTTCCGCACGTCCATTCAGGGCCTGACCTTGAGGCAACTGCTCACGCTGAGTGTCCTGTTAGCGACACAGCACGGTAGGATGTTGAATTTCTCCTCGAGAAGAGTGACTTCAGGTACGAGTTCCTAGAAATTTGTAAGCAGAATGTTTTCCCTAGGCAGCTCAGACCACGGTCATGACGAAGACTTGCAAGCACGTCCGACTGTCCAGAAATGGGTCCCTGAGGCACTGTGAGAATTCTGGAAATGTAGCTCTCCTTAAGGAACCTTCACTGTGTTGCCCATCAGTCTGCATACACAGAGGGCCTAAGAGGAACCGACCTATGGGCCTAGATGTTGCTCAGCAGGCCCACAGGGGTCTGGAGGTACTCAGTGGTCCTGGAGGGTAATGATGCACACCAGAGGGGCCTAGGTGTCCTGAAAAGGGTACTTCCTTTAAAATACAGCAGAACAGCGACTCAGACCACATGGAAACAGCTACATGCCTCCCTTCCTGTATGGATACTCTGGGCCTCTCCTCGAGGCAAGTACTCACATGGAGTTTCCCATTAGCTCTAGAGCATGGCAGGCTGAGAACCAGCCAAGCCATGGAAGCACCTGGTTTAGATAGAGGAATCCCATTTTCTTCCCAAAACCAGGCGTACAGTGGCTAGAGGCCTGTCAACAGCAGTGAATTTCACGTAGCTTCAAGGTAGCATGAATGGAGCTTTCAAAATGGGAAAGCAAGGGGGGGACCTTGAAGATGGCAGAAGAGTAAGACGCGGAGATCGCCTTCCTCCCCACGGATACACCAGAAATACATCCACACGTGGGACAACTCCTACAGAACTCCTACTGAGGCTGGCAGAAGACCTCAGACCTCCCAAAAGGCAAGAAACTCCCCACGTACCTGGGTAGGGCTAAAGAAAAAACAGAGAGAAAAGAATAAGGACGGCACCTGCACCAGTGGGAGGGAGCTGTGAAGGAGGAAAAGTTTCCACACACTAGGAAGCCCCTCCGCGGTCGGAGACTGCGGGAGGCGGAGGGGGGAGTTTCGGGACCGCGGAGTAGTGCACAGCGACGGGTGCGGAGGGCAAAGCGGGGAGATTCCTGCACAGACGATCGGTGCCGACCGGCACTCACCAACCCGAGAGGCTTGTCTGCTCACCAGCCCGGGCGGGCGGAGCTGCGAGCTGAAGCTCGGGTTTTGGTTTTGGACGGAGCTCAGGGAGAGGACTGGGGTTGGCGGCTTGAACATAGCCTGAAGGGGTTAGTGCACCACGACTAGCTGGGAGGGAGTTCGGGGAAAAGCCTGCACCTGCCGAAGAGGCAAGAGACTTTTTCTTCCCTCTTTGTTTCCTGGTGCGCGAGGAGAGGGGTTTAAGAGCGCTGCTTAAAGGATCTCCAGAGACGGGCGCGAGCCGCGGCTAAAAGCGCGAACCCGAGAGACGGGCGCGAGTCGCGGCTAAAAGCACGAACCCCAGAGACGGGCGCGAGCCGCGGCTGAAAGCGCAAACCCCAGAGACGGGCGCGAGCCGCGGCTGAAAGCGCAAACCCCAGAGACGGGCGCGAGCCGCGGCTAAAACCGCGGACCCCAGAGACGGGCGGGAGACGCTAAGGCTGCTGCTGCCGCCACCAAGGGGCCTGTGTGCGAGCACAGGTCACTCTCCACACCCCTCTTCCGCGGAGCCTGTGCAGCCCGCCACTGCCAGGTTCCCGGGATCCAGGGACAACTTCCCCGGGACAACGCACGGCGGGCCTCAGGCTGGTGCAACGTCACGCCGGCCTCTGCCGCCGCAGGCCCGCCCCGCACGCAGTGCCCCTCCTTCTCCCATCCCCCAACCCCCGGCCTGAGTGAGCCGGAGGCCCCGAATCAGCGGCTCCTTTAACCCCGTCCTGTCTGAGCGAAAAAACAGACGCCCTCCAGCGACCTACACGCAGAGGCAGGGCCAAATCCAAAGCTGAGCTCCTGTGAGCTGTGAGAACAAAGAAGAGAAAGGGAAATCTCTCCCAGCAGCCACAGAAGTAGCGGATTAAAGCTCCACAATCAACTTGATATACCCTGCATCTGTGGAATACCTTAATAGACAAGGAATGATCCCAAATTGAAGAGGTGGAATTTAGGAGCGAGATCTATGATTCTTTTCCCTTTTCCTTTTTATGTGAATGTGTACGTGTATGCTTCTGTGTGAGATCTTGTCTGTATACTCTTGCTTCCACCATTTGTCCTAGGGCTCTATCCGTCCATGGTTTTTTTTAAAAAATCCTTTTTCTTAATAATTAAGTTTAATTGTAATAACTTTATTATACTTTACCTTCGTTCTTTCTTTCTTTCCTTCCTTCCTTCCCTCCTTTAGACAACGAATCACCCCAAATTGAGGAGGTGGTCTCTGGGAGCAGGATTTATGATTTTTCCCCCTTTACCTCTTTTTGTGAAGGTGTATGTGTATGCTTCTGTGTAAGATTTTCTCTGTATAGCTTTGCTTCCAACATTTGTCCTAAGGTTCTATCCGTCCCTTTTTTTTTTTTTCTAAATATTTTTAATTCAATAACTATTTATACTTTATTTTATTTTTACTGTATCATCTTTCTTTCTGTCTTTTTTCCTTCTTTCCCTCCTTCCTTCCTTCCTCCCTCCCTCCTCCCTCCCTCCTTTCTTTCCTTCTTTGCTTCTTTCTTCCTTCCTTCCTTTCCTCCTTTCCTTCTTTCTTTACTCATACTTCTACTAATTCTCTCTACTTTTTCTCCCTTTTATTCTGAGCCGTGTGGATGAAAGGCTCTTGGTGCTCCAGCCAGGAGTCAGGGCTCTGCCTCTGAGGTAGGAGAGCCAACTTCAGGACACTGGTCAACAAGAGACCTCCCAGCTCCACATAATATTAAACGGTGGAAATCTCCCAGAGACCTCCATCTTAACACCAGCACCCAGCTTCACTCAACGACCAGCAAGCCACAGTGCTGGACACCCTATGCCAAACAACTAGCAAAACAGGAACACAACCCCACCCATTAGCAGAGAGGCTGCCTAAAATCATAATAAGGCCACAGACACCCCAAAACACACCACCAGACGTGAACCTGCCCACTAGAGAGACAAGATCCAGCCTCATCCAGCACAACACAGGCACTAGTCCCCCTCCACCAGGAAGCCTACACAACCCACTGAAACAACCTTAGCCACTGGAGACAGACATCAAAAACAACGGGAACTATGAAAGTGCAGCCTGCAAAAAGGAGACCCCAAACACAGTAAGATAAGCAAAATGAGAAGACAGAAAAACACACAGCAGATGAAGGAGCAAGATAAAAACCCACCAGATCTAAACAAATGAAGAGGAAATAGGCAATCTACCTGAAAAAGAATTCAGAATAATGATAGTAAGGATGATCCGAAATCTTGGAAGTAGAATGGGACAAAATGCAAGAAACTGTGAATAAGGACCTACAAGAACTAAAGATGAAACAGGCAACGATGAACAACGCAATAAATGAAATTAAAACCACTCTAGATAGGATCAATAGCAGAATAACTGAGGCAGAAGAACGGATAAGTGACCTGGAAGATAAAGTAGTGGAAATAACTACTGCAGAGCAGAATAAAGAAAAAAGAATGAAAAGAACTGAGGACAGTCTCAGAGACCTCTGGGACAACATGAAACGCACCAACATTCGAATTATAGGGGTTCCAGAAGAAGAAGAAAGAAAGAAAGGGACTGAGAAAATATTTGAAGAGATTATAGTTGAAAACTTCCCTAATATGGGAAAGGAAATAGTTAATCAAGTCCAGGAAGCACAGAGAGTCCCATACAGGATAAATACAAGGAGAAACACGCCAAGACACATATTAATCAAACTGTCAAAAATTAAATACAAAGAAAGCATATTAAAAGCAGCAAGGGAAAAACAACAAATAACACACAAGGGAATCCCCATAAGGTTAACAGCTGATCTCTCAGCAGAAACCCTACAAGCCAGAAGGGAGTGGCAGGACATACTGAAAGTGATGAAGGAGAAAAGCCTCCAACCAAGACTACTCTACCCAGCAAGGATCTCATTCACATTTGATGGAGAAATTAAAACCTTTACAGACAAGCAAAAGCTGAGAGAGTTCAGCACCACCAAACCAGCTTACAACAAATGATAAAGGAACTTCTCTAGACACGAAACACAAGAGAAGGAAACGACCTATAGTAGCGAACCCAAAACAACATAGAAAATGGAAATAAGAACATACATATCGATAATTACCTTAAATGTAAATGGACTAAATGCTCCCACCAAAAGACACAGATTGGCTGAATGGATACAAAAACAAGACCCTTATATATGCTGTCTACAAGAGACCCACTTCAGACCTAGAGACACATACAGACTGAAAGTAAGGGGATGGAAAAAGATATTCCATGCAAATGGAAACCAAAAGAAAGCTGGAGTAGCAATTCTCATATCAGACAAAATAGACTTTAAAATAAGGACAAAGAAGGACACTACATAATGATCAAGGGATCGATCCAAGAAGAAGATATAACAATTGTAAATATTTATGCACCCAACATAGGAGCACCTCAATACATAAGGCAAATACTAACAACCATAAAAGGGGAGATCAACAGTAACACATTCATAGTAGGGGGACTTTAACACCCCACTTTCACCCATGGACAGATCATCCAAAATGAAAATAAATAAGGAAACACAAGCTTTAAATGATACATTAAACAAGATGGACTTAATTGATATTTATAGGACACTCCATCCAAAAACAACAGAATACACATTTTTCTCAAGTGCTCATGGAACATTCTCCAGGATAGATCATATCTTGGGTCACAAATCAAGCCTTGGTAAATTTAAGAAAACTGAAATTGTATCAAGTATCTTTTCCGACCACAACGCCATGAGACTAGATATCAATTACAGGAAAAGATCTGTAAAAAATACAAACACATGGAGGCTAAACAATACACTACTTAATAATGAAGTGATCACTGAAGAAATCAAAGAGGAAATAAAAAAATACCTAGAAACAATGACAATGGAGACACAACGACCCAAAAACCTATGGGATGCAGCAAAAGCAGTTCTAAGGGGGAAGTTTATAGCAATACAAGCCACCTTAAGAAGCAGGAAACATCTCGAATAAACAACCTAACCTTGCACCTCAAGCAATTAGAGAAAGAAGAACAAAAAAACACCAAAGCTAGCAGAAGGAAAGAAATCATAAAAATCAGATCAGAAATAAATGAAAAAGAAATGAAGGAGACGATAGCAAAGATCAATAAAACTAAAAGCTGGTTCTTTGAGAAGATAAACAAAATAGATAAACCGCTAGCCAGACTCATCAAGAAAAAAGGGAGAAGACTCAAATCAATAGAATTAGAAATGAAAAAGGAGAAGTAACAACTGACACTGCAGAAATAAAAAAAATCATGAGAGATTACTACAAGCAACTCTATGCCAATAAAATGGACAATCTGGAAGAAATGGACAAATTCTTAGAAATGCACAACCTGCCAAGACTGAATCAGGAAGAAATAGAAAATATGAACAGACCAATCACAAGCACTGAAATTGAAACTGTGATTAAAAACCTTCCAACAAACAAAAACCCAGGACCAGATGGCTTCACAGGTGAATTCTATCAAACGTTTAGAGAAGAGCTAACACCTATCCTTCTCGAACTCTTCCAAAATATAGCAGAGGGAGGAACACTCCCAAATTCCTTCTACGAGGCCACCATCACCTTGATACCAAAACCAGACAAGGATGTCACAAAGAAAGAAAACTACAGGCCAATATCACTGATGAACATAGATGCAAAAATCCTCAACAAAATACTAGCAAACAGAATCCAACAGCACATTAAAAGGATCATACACCATGATCAAGTGGGGTTTATTCCAGGAATGCAAGGATTCTTCAATATACGCAAATCTATCAATGTGATAAACCATATTAACAAATTGAAGGAGAAAAACCATATGATCATCTCAATAGATGCAGAGAAAGCTTTCGACAAAATTCAACACCCATTTATGATAAAAACCCTCCAGAAAGTAGGCATAGAGGGAACTTTCCTCAACATAATAAAGGCCATATATGACAAGCCCACAGCAAACATCATCCTCAATGGTGAAAAAACTGAAAGCATTTCCACTAAGATCAGGAACAAGACAAGGTTGCCCACTCTCACCACTCTTATTCAACATAGTTTTGGAAGTTTTAGCCACAGCAATCAGAGAAGAAAAGGAATAAAAGGAATCCAAATCGGAAAAGAAGAAGTAAAGCTGTCACTGTTTGCAGATGACATGATACTATACATAGAGAATCCTAAAGATGCTACCAGAAAACTACTAGAGCTAATCAATGAATTTGGTAAAGTAGCGGATACAAAATTAATGCACAGAAATCTCTGGCATTCCTATATACTAATGATGAAAAATCTGAAAGTGAAATCAAGAAAAACACTCCCATT
The DNA here is from genome assembly GCF_008692025.1 of Phocoena sinus. Lineage (NCBI taxonomy): Eukaryota > Metazoa > Chordata > Mammalia > Artiodactyla > Phocoenidae > Phocoena > Phocoena sinus. The sequence goes on along the minus strand of NC_045778.1, from coordinate 365,106 downwards.
TTCCATTGCAACAAAAAGAATAAAATATCTAGGAATAAACCTACCTAAGGATACGAAAGACCTGTATGCAGAAAATTATAAGACACTGATGAAAGAAATTAAAGATGATACAAATAGATGGAGAGATATACCATGTTCCTTGGATGGGAAGAATCAACATTGTGAAAATGACTCTACTACCCAAAGCAACCTACAGATTCAATGCAATCCCTATCAAACTACCACTGGCATTTTTCACAGAACTAGAACAAAAAATTTCTCAATTTGTATGGAAACACAAAGACCCCGAATAGACAAAGCAATCTTGAGAACGAAAAAAGGAGCTGGAGGAATCAGGCTCCCTGACTTCAGACTATATTACAAAGCAAGAGTAATCAAGACCGTACGGTACTGGCACAAAAACAGAAAGATAGATCAGTGGAACAGGATAGAAAGCCCAGAGATAAACCCACGCACATAGGACACCCTTATCTTTGATAAAGGAGGCAGGAATGTACAGTGGAGAAAGGACAGCCTCTTCAATAAATGGTGCTGGGGAAAACTGGACAGGTACATGTAAAAGTATGAGATTAGATCACTCCCTAACACCCTACACAAAAATAAGCTCAAAATGGATTTAAAGACCTAAATGTAAGGCCAGAAACTATCAAACTCTTAGAAGAAAACATAGGAAGAACACTCTATGACATAAATCACAGCAAGATCCTTTCTGACCCACCTCCTAGAGTAATGGAAATAAAAACAAAAATAAACAAATGGGACCTAATGAAACTTCAAAGCTTTTGCACAGCAAAGGAAACCATAACCAAGACCAAAAGACAACCCTCAGAATGGGAGAAAACATTTGCAAATGAAGCAACTGACAAAGGATTAATCTCCAAAATTTACAAGCAGCTCATGCAGCTCAATAACAAAAAAAACAAACAACCCCATCCAAAAAATGGGACAGAAGACCTAAATAGACATTTCTCCAAAGAAGATATACAGAATGCCAACAAACACATGAAAGAATGCTCAACATCATAATCATTAGAGAAATGCAAATCAAAAACTACAATGAGATACCATCTCACACCAGTCAGAATGGCCATCATCAAAAAATCTATAAACAATAAATGCTGGAGAGGGTGTGGAGAAAAGGGGGACACTCTTGCACTGCTGGTGGGAATGTGAAATGGTTCAGCCACTATGGAGAACAGTATGGAGGTTCCTTAAAAAACTACAAATAGAATTACCATATGACCCAGCAATCCCACTACTGGGCATATACCCTGAGAAAACCAAAATTCAAAAAAGAGTCATGTACCAAAATGTTCATTGCAGCTCTATTTACAATAGTCGGAGATGGAAACAACCTAAGCGCCCATCCTCGGATGAATGGATAAAGAAGATGTGGCAATTTATACACAATGGAATATTACTCAGCCTTAAAAAGAAATGAAATTGAGCTATTTGTAATGAGATGGATAGACCTAGAGTCTGTCATACAGAGTGAAGTAAGTCAGAAAGAAAAAGACAAATACGTACGCTAAACACATATATATGGAATTTAAGGGGAAAAAAAATGTCATGAAGAACCTAGGGGTAAGACAGGAATAAAGAAGCAGACCTCCTGGAGAACGGACTTGAGGATATGGGGAGGGGGAAGGATGAGCTTTGACAGGGCGAGAGAGAGTCATGGACATATACACACTAACAAACGTAGTAAGGTAGATAGCTGGGGGGAAGCAGCCGCAAGGCACAGGGATATTAGCTCGGTGCTTTGTGACAGCCTGGAAGGGTGGGATGGGGAGAATGGGAAGGAGGGAGACGCAAAAGGGAAGACATATGAGAACATATGTATATGTATAGCTGATTCACTTTGTTATAAAGCAGAAACTAACACACCATTGTACAGCAATTATAGCCCAATAAAGATGTTTAAAAAAAAAATGGGAAAGCAAGGCTAGTTGCATCAGGCCCCCGTTTCCACGGGCACAGGCAGAATACATCCCTGTGGTTTCTAAGAAGTCAAAATAGATACTGGTTAGCCAGTGGTGCCTTCCCTGAATCAACTCCTCAAAGCAGGGTATTCTGCATCTAGCAAACGGCCTCAATCAAGGTACGCCGTAGCTAGGGCTCGGGCCTGTGGCTCTTCAAAATCCTGCAGTGTTACACGAAGAACTGGGCTTTAGTGGAAGTCGGTATGCAAGCCAACTTTATCCTGGGGACAGGGTGAATTCAGGCAGGAGGTCCTAGATGGCATTTGAAGCCGAGGGTTTTGCTCAGTGCAGCTCAGACTAGGGAAATGAGTCAGACTTACCAGGCACGTTGCACGTGCTTAAAGGGTGTTCTTGAAACTTTGGGAGTGCAGGGGATTGCAAGATGTCCCATGAAGAAGTGCAGTGTGTCGCGCTACACTCGGCATAAACAGACAGGTTCCGAAGGGATACACGCCAGGACGTTCCTTAGCAGGCCCGGGGGGCTGGGGTACTCAGGGATACTGCCGGGAATTCGGTGCCCACGCGAAGCTCCTAGGTGTCCTGAAAGGCTGTTAAGATAACGGAAAGCAGAGGCCACGGCCTCCTGGAAACTTCTGCACGCCTCCGCTACTGCACGGCCATTCAGGGCCTTACCTTGAGGCAAGTGATCACTCTGAGTGTCCCGTTAGTGACACAGCATGGGAGGATGGTGAATTTTTCCTTGAGCAGAAGAATTCAGGTACAAGCTCCTCGAAGAATTGTAAGCAGAACGATTTCCCATGGCATTACAGACGACGGTCACGACGTAGACTTCCATGGCACGTTGGACTGACCAGAAATGTGGTCCTGAGGCAGTTCGAGAATTCTGGAAATGTTGCTCTCCTTAAGGAACACTCAGCGTGTTGCCGAACACTCGGCATACACAGAGTAGCTCCGATGGGTTACGGCCCTTGCATTTTCTTAGGACGCCCAGGGGGTCCTGGGGGTACTCACTGTTCCGCGGGAATAGGGTGCCCACGCGAAGCTCCTAGGTGTCCTGAAAAGCGTACTGCCGTTACGATATGGCAGAGCAGCTGCTGCAGTCCCATGGAAACTGCTGAACACCTCGGCTTCCGCACGGCAATTCAGGGCCTTACCTTGAGGCAAGTGATCACGCTGAGTGTCCTGTTAGCGACTCAGCATGGTTCGATGTTGAATTTCTCCTCGACCAGAGTGACTTCAAGTACGAGGTCTTAGAAAAATTGTAAGCAGAATGTTATCTGATGGCAGCTCCGTATACGGCCGTGACAAAGACTTCCATGGCACGTCGGACGGGCCAGAATTAAGGTCCTGACGCTCTTCGAGGGCTCTGGAAATGTACCTCTCCTTCACGAACATGCAGTGTGTTGCCCGTCACTCGGCAAACACAGAGGGCCTCCGAAGGACAGACCTATTGGCCTCGATGTTGCTCAGCAGGCCCACAGGGGTCTGGAGGTATTCAGTGATCCTGGAAGGAAGTGGTGCACATCCGAAGGGCCTAGGACTCCTGAAAAGGGTACTTCCATTGAACTACAGCAGAAATGTGACTAAGGCCTCATGGAAACAGATGCATGCCTCCTTTTCTGTACGGATACTCAGGGCCTGTCCTCGACGCAACTCCTCATGTTCGGTTTCCCTTGACCTCCAGAGCATGGCAGGCTGAGCTCCAACCCAGCCATGGAAGCACCTGGTTTAGATAGAGGAAACTCATTTTCTTCCAAGAGCCAGGCCTACAGTGGCTAGAGGCCTGTCAAGAGCAGTGAATTTCAGGTAGCTTCAAGGCAGCATGCATGGAGCTTTCAAAATGGGAATGCAAGGATAGTTCCATCAGCTTCCCATTTCCAAGGGCACATGCAGCATACATCCCTTGGGTTTCTAAGAAGTCAAAAGAGACACATGTTCCCACTGGCTACTTCCCTGAATCAACTCGTCGCAGCAGGGTGTTCTGCATCTAGCAAACTGCCCCAACCAAGGTATGCCCTAGCTAGGCCTGGGGCCTGTGGCTCTTCAAAAGCATGCAGCGTTACACGAAAAACTGGGCTTTAGTGGCAGTCGGGATGCAAGCCGACTTTCTCCTGGAGGCAGGGTGTCTTCAGGCAGGAGGTCCTAGATGGAACTGGAAACCGAGGGCTCCTCTCAGTTTAGCTCAGACTAGGGCAATGAGTCAGACTTACCCGGCATGTTGGAGGTGCTAGAAGGCTGTTCGTGAACCACTGGGAGTGCTGGGGATTTCAAGCTGTCCCGTGAAGGAGGGCAGTGTGTTTCCCCGTGCTCGGCACACACAGAGTAGCTCGGGAGGGCTACGGGCTCGGCAGCTGCTTAGCAGGCCCACGGGGTCCTGGGAGTACTCACCGTTCCTGCCGGAATAGGGTGCCCACGCGAGCCTCCTAGGTGTCCTGAAAAGCGTACTGCCTTGAAGATAACGCAGAGCAGCGGCTACGGCCTCACGGAAACTGCTGCACGCCTCCGCTTCCGCACGTCCATTCAGGGCCTGACCTTGAGGCAAGTGCTCACGCTGAGTGTCCTGTTAGCGACACAGCACGGTAGGATGTTGAATTTCTCCTCGAGAAGAGTGACTTCAGGTACGAGTTCCTAGAAATTTGTAAGCAGAATGTTTTCCCTAGGCAGCTCAGACCACGGTCATGACGAAGACTTGCAAGCACGTCCGACTGTCCAGAAATGGGCCCTGAGGCACTGTGAGAATTCTGGAAATGTAGCTCTCCTTAAGGAACCTTCACTGTGTTGCCCATCAGTCTGCATACACAGAGGGCCTAAGAGGAACCGACCTATGGGCCTAGATGTTGCTCAGCAGGCCCACAGGGGTCTGGAGGTACTCAGTGGTCCTGGAGGGTAATGATGCACACCAGAGGGGCCTAGGTGTCCTGAAAAGGGTACTTCCTTTAAAATACAGCAGAACAGCGACTCAGACCACATGGAAACAGCTACATGCCTCCCTTCCTGTATGGATACTCTGGGCCTCTCCTCGAGGCAGTACTCACATGGAGTTTCCCATTAGCTCTAGAGCATGGCAGGCTGAGAACCAGCCAAGCCATGGAAGCACCTGGTTTAGATAGAGGAATCCCATTTTCCCCAAAACCAGGCGTACAGTGGCTAGAGGCCTGTCAACAGCAGTGAATTTCACGTAGCTTCAAGGTAGCATGAATGGAGCTTTCAAAATGGGAAAGCAAGGGGGGGACCTTGAAGATGGCAGAAGAGTAAGACGCGGAGATCGCCTTCCTCCCCACGGATACACCAGAAATACATCCACACGTGGGACAACTCCTACAGAACTCCTACTGAAGGCTGGCAGAAGACCTCAGACCTCCCAAAAGGCAAGAAACTCCCCACGTACCTGGGTAGGGCTAAAGAAAAAACAGAGAGAAAAGAATAAGGACGGCACCTGCACCAGTGGGAGGGAGCTGTGAAGGAGGAAAAGTTTCCACACACTAGGAAGCCCCTCCGCGGTCGGAGACTGCGGGAGGCGGAGGGGGGAGTTTCGGGACCGCGGAGTAGTGCACAGCGACGGGTGCGGAGGGCAAAGCGGGGAGATTCCTGCACAGACGATCGGTGCCGACCGGCACTCACCAACCCGAGAGGCTTGTCTGCTCACCCGCCAGGGCGGGCGGAGCTGCGAGCTGAAGCTCGGGTTTGGTTTTGGACGGAGCTCAGGGAGAGGACTGGGGTTGGCGGCTTGAACATAGCCTGAAGGGGTTAGTGCACCACGACTAGCTGGGAGGGAGTTCGGGGAAAAGCCTGCACCTGCCGAAGAGGCAAGAGACTTTTTCTTCCCTCTTTGTTTCCTGGTGCGCGAGGAGAGGGGTTTAAGAGCGCTGCTTAAAGGATCTCCAGAGACGGGCGCGAGCCGCGGCTAAAAGCGCGAACCCCAGAGACGGGCGCGAGTCGCGGCTAAAAGCACGAACCCCAGAGACGGGCGCGAGCGGCTGAAAGCGCAAACCCCAGAGACGGCGCGAGCCGCGGCTAAAACCGCGGACCCCAGAGACGGGCGGGAGACGCTAAGGCTGCTGCTGCCGCCACCAAGGGGCCTGTGTGCGAGCACAGGTCACTCTCCACACCCCTCTTCCGCGGAGCCTGTGCAGCCCGCCACTGCCAGGTTCCCGGGATCCAGGGACAACTTCCCCGGGACAACGCACGGCGGGCCTCAGGCTGGTGCAACGTCACGCCGGCCTCTGCCGCCGCAGGCCCGCCCCGCACGCAGTGCCCCTCCTTCTCCCATCCCCCAACCCCCGGCCTGAGTGAGCCGGAGGCCCCGAATCAGCGGCTCCTTTAACCCCGTCCTGTCTGAGCGAAAAAACAGACGCCCTCCAGCGACCTACACGCAGAGGCAGGGCCAAATCCAAAGCTGAGCTATGTGAGCTGTGAGAACAAAGAAGAGAAAGGGAAATCTCTCCCAGCAGCCACAGAAGTAGCGGATTAAAGCTCCACAATCAACTTGATATACCCTGCATCTGTGGAATACCTTAATAGACAAGGAATGATCCCAAATTGAAGAGGTGAATTTAGGAGCGAGATCTATGATTCTTTTCCCTTTTCCTTTTTATGTGAATGTGTACGTGTATGCTTCTGTGTGAGATCTTGTCTGTATACTCTTGCTTCCACCATTTGTCCTAGGGCTCTATCCGTCCATGGTTTTTTTTAAAAAATCCTTTTTCTTAATAATTAAGTTTAATTGTAATAACTTTATTATACTTTACCTTCGTTCTTTCTTTCTTTCCTTCCTTCCTTCCCTCCTTTAGACAACGAATCACCCCAAATTGAGGAGGTGGTCTCTGGGAGCAGGATTTATGATTTTTCCCCCTTTACCTCTTTTTGTGAAGGTGTATGTGTATGCTTCTGTGTAAGATTTTCTCTGTATAGCTTTGCTTCCAACATTTGTCCTAAGGTTCTATCCGTCCCTTTTTTTTTTTTTCTAAATATTTTTAATTCAATAACTATTTATACTTTATTTTATTTTTACTGTATCATCTTTCTTTCTGTCTTTTTTCCTTCTTTCCCTCCTTCCTTCCTTCCTCCCTCCCTCCCTCCCTCCCTCCTTTCTTTCCTTCTTTGCTTCTTTCTTCCTTCCTTCCTTTCCTCCTTTCCTTCTTTCTTACTATACTTCTACTATTCTCTCTACTTTTTCTCCCCTTTTATTCTGAGCTGTGTGGATGAAAGGCTCTGGTGCTCCAGCCAGGAGTCAGGGCTCTGCCTCTGAGGTAGGAGAGCCAACTTCAGGACACTGGTCAACAAGAGACCTCCCAGCTCCACATAATATTAAACGGTGGAAATCTCCCAGAGACCTCCATCTTACACAGCACCCAGCTTCACTCAACGACCAGCAAGCCCAGTGCTGGACACCCTATGCCAAACAACTAGCAAAACAGGAACACAACCCCCACCCATTAGCAAGAGAGGCTGCCTAAATCATAATAAGGCCACAGACACCCCAAAACACACCACCAGAAGTGAACCTGCCCACTAGAGAGACAAGATCCAGCCTCATCCAGCACAACACAGGCACTAGTCCCCTCCACCAGGAAGCCTACACAACCCACTGAAACAACCTTAGCCACTGGAGACAGACATCAAAAACAACGGGAACTATGAAAGTGCAGCCTGCAAAAGGAGACCCCAAACACAGTAAGATAAGCAAAAGAGAAGACAGAAAAACACACAGCAGATGAAGGAGCAAGATAAAAACCCACCAGATCTAACAAATGAAGAGGAAATAGGCAATCTACCTGAAAAAGAATTCAGAATAATGATAGTAAGGATGATCCGAAATCTTGGAAGTAGAATGGACACAATGCAAGAAACTGTGAATAAGGACCTACAAGAACTAAAGATGAAACAGGCCAACGATGAACAACGCAATAAATGAAATTAAAACCACTCTAAGATAGGATCAATAGCAGAATAACTGAGGCAGAAGAACGGATAAGTGACCTGGAAGATAAAGTAGTGGAAATAACTACTGCAGAGCAGAATAAAGAAAAAGAATGAAAAGAACTGAGGGACAGTCTCAGAGACCTCTGGACAACATGAAACGCACCAACATTCGAATTATAGGGGTTCCAGAAGAAGAAGAAAGAAAGAAAGGGACTGAGAAAATATTTGAAGAGATTATAGTTGAAAACTTCCCTAATATGGGAAAGGAAATAGTTAATCAAGTCCAGGAAGCACAGAGAGTCCCATACAGGATAAATACAGGAGAAACACGCCAAGACACATATTAATCAAAACTGTCAAAAATTAAAATACAAAGAAAGCATATTAAAAGCAGCAAGGGAAAAACAACACATAACACACAAGGGAATCCCCATAAGGTTAACAGCTGATCTCTCAGCAGAAACCCTACAAGCCAGAAGGGAGTGGCAGGACATACTGAAAGTGATGAAGGAGAAAAGCCTCCAACCAGACTACTCTACCCAGCAAGGATCTCATTCACATTTGATGGAGAAATTAAACCTTTACAGACAAGCAAAAGCTGAGAGAGTTCAGCACCACCAAACCAGCTTACAACAAATGCTAAAGGAACTTCTCTAGACACGAAACACAAGAGAAGGAAACGACCTATAGTAGCGAACCCAAAACAATATAGAAAATGGAAATAAGAACATACATATCGATAATTACCTTAAATGTAAATGGACTAAATGCTCCCACCAAAAGACACCGATTGGCTGAATGGATACAAAAACAAGACCCTTATATATGCTGTCTACAAGAGACCCACTTCAGACCTAGAGACACATACAGACTGAAAGTAAGGGGATGGAAAAAGATATTCCATGCAAATGGAAACCAAAAGAAAGCTGGAGTAGCAATTCTCATATCAGACAAAATAGACTTTAAAATAAGGACAAAGAAGGACACTACATAATGATCAAGGGATCGATCCAAGAAGAAGATATAACAATTGTAAATATTATGCACCCAACATAGGAGCACCTCAATACATAAGGCAATACTAACAACCATAAAAGGGGAGATCAACAGTAACACATTCATAGTAGGGGACTTTAACACCCCACTTTCACCCATGGACAGATCATCCAAAATGAAAATAAATAAGGAAACACAAGCTTTAAATGATACATTAAACAAGATGGACTTAATTGATATTTATAGGACACTCCATCCAAAAACAACAGAATACACATTTTTCTCAAGTGCTCATGGAACATTCTCCAGGATAGATCATATCTTGGGTCACAAATCAAGCCTTGGTAAATTTAAGAAAACTGAAATTGTATCAAGTATCTTTTCCGACCACAACGCCATGAGACTAGATATCAATTACAGGAAAAGATCTGTAAAAAATACAAACACATGGAGGCTAAACAATACACTACTTAATAATGAAGTGATCACTGAAGAAATCAAAGAGGAAATAAAAAAATACCTAGAAACAAATGACAATGGAGACACAACGACCCAAAACCTATGGGATGCAGCAAAAGCAGTTCTAAGGGGGAAGTTTATAGCAATACAAGCCCACCTTAAGAAGCAGGAAACATCTCGAATAAACAACCTAACCTTGCACCTCAAGCAATTAGAGAAAGAAGAACAAAAAACACCAAAGCTAGCAGAAGGAAAGAAATCATAAAAATCAGATCAGAAATAAATGAAAAAGAAATGAAGGAGACGATAGCAAAGATCAATAAAACTAAAAGCTGGTTCTTTGAGAAGATAAACAAAATAGATAAACCGCTAGCCAGACTCATCAAGAAAAAAGGGAGAAGACTCAAATCAATAGAATTAGAAATGAAAAAGGAGAAGTAACAACTGACACTGCAGAAATAAAAAAAATCATGAGAGATTACTACAAGCAACTCTATGCCAATAAAATGGACAATCTGGAAGAAATGGACAAATTCTTAGAAATGCACAACCTGCCAAGACTGAATCAGGAAGAAATAGAAAATATGAACAGACCAATCACAAGCACTGAAATTGAAACTGTGATTAAAAACCTTCCAACAAACAAAAACCCAGGACCAGATGGCTTCACAGGTGAATTCTATCAAACGTTTAGAGAAGAGCTAACACCTATCCTTCTCGAACTCTTCCAAAATATAGCAGAGGGAGGAACACTCCCAAATTCCTTCTACGAGGCCACCATCACCTTGATACCAAAACCAGACAAGGATGTCACAAAGAAAGAAAACTACAGTCCAATATCACTGATGAACATAGATGCAAAAATCCTCAACAAAATACTAGCAAACAGAATCCAACAGCACATTAAAAGGATCATACACCATGATCAAGTGGGGTTTATTCCAGGAATGCAAGGATTCTTCAATATACGCAAATCTATCAATGTGATAAACCATATTAACAAATTGAAGGAGAAAAACCATATGATCATCTCAATAGATGCAGAGAAAGCTTTCGACAAAATTCAACACCCATTTATGATAAAAACCCTCCAGAAAGTAGGCATAGAGGGAACTTTCCTCAACATAATAAAGGCCATATATGACAAGCCCACAGCAAACATCATCCTCAATGGTGAAAAACTGAAAGCATTTCCACTAAGATCAGGAAGACAAGGTTGCCCACTCTCACCACTCTTATTCAACATAGTATTGGAAGTTTTAGCCACAGCAATCAGAGAAAAAAAGGAAATAAAAGGAATCCAAATCGGAAAAGAAGAAGTAAAGCTGTCACTGTTTGCAGATGACATGATACTATACATAGAGAATCCTAAAGATGCTACCAGAAAACTACTAGAGCTAATCAATGAATTTGGTAAAGTAGCAGGATACAAAATTAATGCACAGAAATCTCTGGCATTCCTATATACTAATGATGAAAAATCTGAAAGTGAAATCAAGAAAACACTCCCATTTTTCATTGCAACAAAAAGAATAAAATATCTAGGAATAAACCTACCTAAGGATACGAAAGACCTGTATGCAGAAAATTATAAGACACTGATGAAAGAAATTAAAGATGATACAAATAGATGGAGAGATATACCATGTTCTTGGATGGGAAGAATCAACATTGTGAAAATGACTCTACTACCCAAAGCAACCTACAGATTCAATGCAATCCCTATCAAACTACCACTGGCATTTTTCACAGAACTAGAACAAAAAATTTCTCAATTTGTATGGAAACACAAAAGACCCCGAATAGCCAAAGCAATCTTGAGAACGAAAAAAGGAGCTGGAGGAATCAGGCTCCCTGACTTCAGACTATATTACAAAGCAAGAGTAATCAAGACAGTACGGTACTGGCACAAAAACAGAAAGATAGATCAGTGGAACAGGATAGAAAGCCCAGAGATAAACCCACGCACATATGGACACCTTATCTTTGATAAAGGAGGCAGGAATGTACAGTGGAGAAAGGACAGCCTCTTCAATAAATGGTGCTGGGAAAACTGGACAGGTACATGTAAAAGTATGAGATTAGATCACTCCCTAACACCATACACAAAAATAAGCTCAAAATGGATTAAAGACCTAAATGTAAGGCCAGAAACTATCAAACTCTTAGAAGAAAACATAGGAAGAACACTCTATGACATAAATCACAGCAAGATCCTTTCTGACCCACCTCCTAGAGTAATGGAAATAAAAACAAAACTAAACAAATGGGACCTAATGAAACTTCAAAGCTTTTGCACAGCAAAGGAAACCATAACCAAGACCAAAAGACAACCCTCAGAATGGGAGAAAACATTTGCAAATGAAGCAACTGACAAAGGATTAATCTCCAAAATTTACAAGCAGCTCATGCAGCTCAATAACAAAAAACAAACAACCCCATCCAAAAATGGACAGAAGACCTAAATAGACATTTCTCCAAAGAAGATATACAGAATGCCAACAACACATGAAAGAATGCTCAACATCATTAATCATTAGAGAAATGCAAATCAAAACTACAATGAGATACCATCTCACACCAGTCAGAATGGCCATCATCAAAAAATCTATAAACAATAAATGCTGGAGAGGGTGTGGAGAAAAGGGGACACTCTTGCACTGCTGGTGGGAATGTGAAATGGTTCAGCCACTATGGAGAACAGTATGGAGGTTCCTTAAAAAACTACAAATAGAATTACCATATGACCCAGCAATCCCACTACTGGGCATATACCCTGAGAAAACCAAAATTCAAAAAGAGTCATGTACCAAAATGTTCATTGCAGCTCTATTTACAATAGTTCGGAGATGGAAACAACCTAAGCGCCCATCCTCGGATGAATGGATAAAGAAGATGTGGCAATTTATACACAATGGAATATTACTCAGCCTTAAAAAGAAATGAAATTGAGCTATTTGTAATGAGATGGATAGACCTAGAGTCTGTCATACAGAGTGAAGTAAGTCAGAAAGAAAAAGACAAATACCGTACGCTAACACATATATATGGAATTTAAGGGGAAAAAATGTCATGAAGAACCTAGGGGTAAGACAGGAATAAAGAAGCAGACCTCCTGGAGAACGGACTTGAGGATATGGGGAGGGGGAAGGATGAGCTTTGACAGGGCGAGAGAGAGTCATGGACATATACACACTAACAAACGTAGTAAGGTAGATAGCTGGGGGAAGCAGCCGCAAGGCACAGGGATATTAGCTCGGTGCTTTGTGACAGACTGGAAGGGTGGGATGGGGAGAATGGGAAGGAGGGAGACGCAAAAGGGAAGACATATGAGAACATATGTATATGTATAGCTGATTCACTTTGTTATAAAGCAGAAACTAACACACCATTGTACAGCAATTATAGCCCAATAAAGATGTTTAAAAAAAAAATGGGAAAGCAAGGCTAGTTGCATCAGGCCCCCGTTTCCACGGGCACAGGCAGAATACATCCCTGTGGTTTCTAAGAAGTCAAAATAGATACTGGTTAGCCAGTGGTGCCTTCCCTGAATCAACTCCTCAAAGCAGGGTATTCTGCATCTAGCAAACGGCCTCAATCAAGGTACGCCGTAGCTAGGGCTCGGGCCTGTGGCTCTTCAAAATCCTGCAGTGTTACACGAAGAACTGGGCTTTAGTGGAAGTCGGTATGCAAGCCAACTTTATCCTGGGGACAGGGTGAATTCAGGCAGGAGGTCCTAGATGGCATTTGAAGCCGAGGGTTTTTCTCAGTGCAGCTCAGACTAGGGAAATGAGTCAGACTTACCAGGCACGTTGCACGTGCTTAAAGGGTGTTCTTGTAACTTTGGGAGTGCAGGGGATTGCAAGATGTCCCATGAAGAAGTGCAGTGTGTCGCGCTACACTCGGCATAAACAGACAGGTTCCGAAGGGATACACGCCAGGACGTTCCTTAGCAGGCCCGGGAGGGCTTGGGGTACTCAGGGATACTGCCGGGAATTCGGTGCCCACGCGAAGCTCCTAGGTGTCCTGAAAGGCTGTTAAGATAACGGAAAGCAGAGGCCACGGCCTCCTGGAAACTTCTGCACGCCTCCGCTACTGCACGGCCATTCAGGGCCTTACCTTGAGGCAAGTGATCACTCTGAGTGTCCCGTTAGTGACACAGCATGGGAGGATGGTGAATTTTTCCTTGAGCAGAGAGAATTCAGGTACAAGCTCCTCGAAGAATTGTAAGCAGAACGATTTCCCATGGCATTACAGACGACGGTCACGACGTAGACTTCCATGGCACGTTGGACTGACCAGAAATGTGGTCCTGAGGCAGTTCGAGAATTCTGGAAATGTTGCTCTCCTTAAGGAACACTCAGCGTGTTGCCGAACACTCGGCATACACAGAGTAGCTCCGATGGGTTACGGCCCTTGCAGTTTCTTAGGACGCCCAGGGGGTCCTGGGGGTACTCACTGTTCCTGCGGGAATAGGGTGCCCACGCGAAGCTCCTAGGTGTCCTGAAAAGCGTACTGCCGTTACGATATGGCAGAGCAGCTGCTGCAGTCCCATGGAAACTGCTGAACACCTCGGCTTCCGCACGGCAATTCAGGGCCTTACCTTGAGGCAAGTGATCACGCTGAGTGTCCTGTTAGCGACTCAGCATGGTTCGATGTTGAATTTCTCCTCGACCAGAGTGACTTCAAGTACGAGGTCTTAGAAAAATTGTAAGCAGAATGTTATCTGATGGCAGCTCCGTATACGGCCGTGACAAAGACTTCCATGGCACGTCGGACGGGCCAGAATTAAGGTCCTGACGCTCTTCGAGGGCTCTGGAAATGTACCTCTCCTTCACGAACATGCAGTGTGTTGCCCGTCACTCGGCAAACACAGAGGGCCTCCGAAGGACAGACCTATTGGCCTCGATGTTGCTCAGCAGGCCCACAGGGGTCTGGAGGTATTCAGTGATCCTGGAAGGAAGTGGTGCACATCCGAAGGGCCTAGGACTCCTGAAAAGGGTACTTCCATTGAACTACAGCAGAAATGTGACTAAGGCCTCATGGAAACAGATGCATGCCTCCTTTTCTGTACGGATACTCAGGGCCTGTCCTCGACGCAACTCCTCATGTTCGGTTTCCCTTGACCTCCAGAGCATGGCAGGCTGAGCTCCAACCCAGCCATGGAAGCACCTGGTTTAGATAGAGGAAACTCATTTTCTTCCAAGAGCCAGGCCTACAGTGGCTAGAGGCCTGTCAAGAGCAGTGAATTTCAGGTAGCTTCAAGGCAGCATGCATGGAGCTTTCAAAATGGGAATGCAAGGATAGTTCCATCAGCTTCCCATTTCCAAGGGCACATGCAGCATACATCCCTTGGGTTTCTAAGAAGTCAAAAGAGACACATGTTCCCACTGGCTACTTCCCTGAATCAACTCGTCGCAGCAGGGTGTTCTGCATCTAGCAAACTGCCCCAACGAAGGTATGCCCTAGCTAGGCCTGGGGCCTGTGGCTCTTCAAAAGCATGCAGCGTTACACGAAAAACTGGGCTTTAGTGGCAGTCGGGATGCAAGCCGACTTTCTCCTGGAGGCAGGGTGTCTTCAGGCAGGAGGTCCTAGATGGAACTGGAAACCGAGGGCTCCTCTCAGTTTAGCTCAGACTAGGGCAATGAGTCAGACTTACCCGGCATGTTGGAGGTGCTAGAAGGCTGTTCGTGAACCACTGGGAGTGCTGGGGATTTCAAGCTGTCCCGTGAAGGAGGGCAGTGTGTTTCCCCGTGCTCGGCACACACAGAGTAGCTCGGGAGGGCTACGGGCTCGGCAGCTGCTTAGCAGGCCCACGGGGTCCTGGGAGTACTCACCGTTCCTGCCGGGAATAGGGTGCCCACGCGAGCCTCCTAGGTGTCCTGAAAAGCGTACTGCCTTGAAGATAACGCAGAGCAGCGGCTACGGCCTCACGGAAACTGCTGCACGCCTCCGCTTCCGCACGTCCATTCAGGGCCTGACTTTGAGGCAAGTGCTCACGCTGAGTGTCCTGTTAGCGACACAGCACGGTAGGATGTTGAATTTCTCCTCGAGAAGAGTGACTTCAGGTACGAGTTCCTAGAAATTTGTAAGCAGAATGTTTTCCCTAGGCAGCTCAGACCACGGTCATGACGAAGACTTGCAAGCACGTCCGACTGTCCAGAAATGGGGCCCTGAGGCACTGCGAGAATTCTGGAAATGTAGCTCTCCTTAAGGAACCTTCACTGTGTTGCCCATCAGTCTGCATACACAGAGGGCCTAAGAGGAACCGACCTATGGGCCTAGATGTTGCTCAGCAGGCCCACAGGGGTCTGGAGGTACTCAGTGGTCCTGGAGGGTAATGATGCACACCAGAGGGGCCTAGGTGTCCTGAAAAGGGTACTTCCTTTAAAATACAGCAGAACAGCGACTCAGACCACATGGAAACAGCTACATGCCTCCCTTCCTGTATGGATACTCTGGGCCTCTCCTCGAGGCAAGTACTCACATGGAGTTTCCCATTAGCTCTAGAGCATGGCAGGCTGAGAACCAGCCAAGCCATGGAAGCACCTGGTTTAGATAGAGGAATCCCATTTTCTTCCCAAAACCAGGCGTACAGTGGCTAGAGGCCTGTCAACAGCAGTGAATTTCACGTAGCTTCAAGGTAGCATGAATGGAGCTTTCAAAATGGGAAAGCAAGGGGGGGACCTTGAAGATGGCAGAAGAGTAAGACGCGGAGATCGCCTTCCTCCCCCGGATACACCAGAAATACATCCACACGTGGGACAACTCCTACAGAACTCCTACTGAAGGCTGGCAGAAGACCTCAGACCTCCCAAAAGGCAAGAAACTCCCCACGTACCTGGGTAGGGCTAAAGAAAAACAGAGAGAAAAGAATAAGGACGGCACCTGCACCAGTGGGAGGGAGCTGTGAAGGAGGAAAAGTTTCCACACACTAGGAAGCCCCTCCGCGGTCGGAGACTGCGGGAGGCGGAGGGGGGAGTTTCGGGACCGCGGAGTAGTGCACAGCGACGGGTGCGGAGGGCAAAGCGGGGAGATTCCTGCACAGACGATCGGTGCCGACCGGCACTCACCAACCCCGAGAGGCTTGTCTGCTCACCCGCCAGGGCGGGCGGAGCTGCGAGCTGAAGCTCCGGGTTTCGGTTTTGGACGGAGCTCAGGAGAGGACTGGGGTTGGCGGCTTGAACATAGCCTGAAGGGGTTAGTGCACCACGACTAGCTGGGAGGGGAGTTCGGGGAAAAGCCTGCACCTGCCGAAGAGGCAAGAGACTTTTTTCTTCCCTCTTGTTTCCTGGTGCGCGAGGAGAGGGGTTTAAGAGCGCTGCTTAAAGGATCTCCAGAGACGGGCGCGAGCCGCGGCTAAAAGCGCGAAACCCCAGAGACGGGCGCGAGTCGCGGCTAAAAGCACGAACCCAGAGACGGGCGCGAGCCGCGGCTGAAAGCGCAAACCCCAGAGACGGGAGCGCGAGCCGCGGCTGAAAGCGCAAACCCCAGAGACGGGCGCGAGCCGCGGCTAAAACCGCGGACCCCAGAGACGGGCGGGAGACGCTAAGGCTGCTGCTGCCGCCACCAAGGGGCCTGTGTGCGAGCACAGGTCACTCTCCACACCCCTCTTCCGCGGAGCCTGTGCAGCCCGCCACTGCCAGGTTCCCGGGATCCAGGGACAACTTCCCCGGGGACAACGCACGGCGGGCCTCAGGCTGGTGCAACGTCACGCCGGCCTCTGCCGCCGCAGGCCCGCCCCGCACGCAGTGCCCTCCTTCTCCCATCCCCCAACCCCCGGCCTGAGTGAGCCGGAGGCCCCGAATCAGCGGCTCCTTTAAACCCCGTCCTGTCTGAGCGAAAAAACAGACGCCCTCCAGCGACCTACACGCAGAGGCAGGGCCAAATCCAAAGCTGAGCTCCTGTGAGCTGTGAGAACAAAGAAGAGAAAGGGAAATCTCTCCAGCAGCCACAGAAGTAGCGGATTAAAGCTCCACAATCAACTTGATATACCCTGCATCTGTGGAATACCTTAATAGACAAGGAATGATCCCAAATTGAAGAGGTGGAATTTAGGAGCGAGATCTATGATTCTTTTCCCTTTTCCTTTTTATGTGAATGTGTACGTGTATGCTTCTGTGTGAGATCTTGTCTGTATACTCTTGCTTCCACCATTTGTCCTAGGGCTCTATCCGTCCATGGTTTTTTTTTAAAAAATCCTTTTTTCTTAATAATTAAGTTTAATTGTAATAACTTTATTATACTTTACCTTCGTTCTTTCTTTCTTTCCTTCCTTCCTTCCCTCCTTTAGACAACGAATCACCCCAAATTGAGGAGGTGGTCTCTGGGAGCAGGATTTATGATTTTTCCCCCTTTACCTCTTTTTGTGAAGGTGTATGTGTATGCTTCTGTGTAAGATTTCTCTGTATAGCTTTGCTTCCAACATTTGTCCTAAGGTTCTATCCGTCCCTTTTTTTTTTTTTTCTAAATATTTTTAAATTCAATAACTATTTATACTTTATTTTATTTTTACTGTATCATCTTCTTTCTGTCTTTTTCCTTCTTTCCCTCCTTCCTTCCTTCCTCCCTCCCTTCCTCCCTCCCTCCTTTCTTTCCTTCTTTGCTTCTTTCTTTCCTTCTTGCTTCTTTCTTCCTTCCTTCCTTTCCTCCTTTCCTTCTTTCTTTACTCATACTTCTACTAATTCTCTCTACTTTTTCTCCCTTTTATTCTGAGCCGTGGGATGAAAGGCTCTTGGTGCTCCAGCCAGGAGTCAGGGCTCTGCCTCTGAGGTAGGAGAGCCACTTCAGGACACTGGTCAACAAGAGACCTCCCAGCTCCACATAATATTAAACGGTGGAAATCTCTCCCAGAGACCTCCATCTTAACACCAGCACCCAGCTTCACTCAACGACCAGCAAGCCACAGTGCTGGACAACCTATGCCAAACAACTAGCAAACAGGAACACAACCCCACCCATTAGCAGAGAGGCTGCCTAAAATCATAATAAGGCCACAGACACCCCAAAACACACCACCAGACGTGAACCTGCCCACTAGAGAGACAAGATCCAGCCTCATCCAGCACAACACAGGCACTAGTCCCCTCCACCAGGAAGCCTACACAACCCACTGAAACAACCTTAGCCACTGGAGACAGACATCAAAAACAACGGGAACTATGAAAGTGCAGCCTGCAAAAAAGGAGACCCCAAACACAGTAAGATAAGCAAAATGAGAAGACAGAAAAACACACAGCAGATGAAGGAGCAAGATAAAAACCCACCAGATCTAACAAATGAAGAGAAAATAGGCAATCTACCTGAAAAAGAATTCAGAATAATGATAGTAAGGATGATCCGAAATCTTGGAAGTAGAATGGACAAAATGCAAGAAACTGTGAATAAGGACCTACAAGAACTAAAGATGAAACAGGCAACGATGAACAACGCAATAAATGAAATTAAAACCACTCTAGATAGGATCAATAGCAGAATAACTGAGGCAGAAGAACGGATAAGTGACCTGGAAGATAAAGTAGTGGAAATAACTACTGCAGAGCAGAATAAAGAAAAAAGAATGAAAAGAACTGAGGACAGTCTCAGAGACCTCTGGGACAACATGAAACGCACCAACATTCGAATTATAGGGGTTCCAGAAGAAGAAGAAAGAAAGAAAGGGACTGAGAAAATATTTGAAGAGATTATAGTTGAAAACTTCCCTAATATGGGAAAGGAAATAGTTAATCAAGTCCAGGAAGCACAGAGAGTCCCATACAGGATAAATACAAGGAGAAACACGCCAAGACACATATTAATCAAACTGTCAAAAATTAAATACAAAGAAAGCATATTAAAAGCAGCAAGGGAAAAACAACAAATAACACACAAGGGAATCCCCATAAGGTTAACAGCTGATCTCTCAGCAGAAACCCTACAAGCCAGAAGGGAGTGGCAGGACATACTGAAAGTGATGAAGGAGAAAAGCCTCCAACCAAGACTACTCTACCCAGCAAGGATCTCATTCACATTTGATGGAGAAATTAAAACCTTTACAGACAAGCAAAAGCTGAGAGAGTTCAGCACCACCAAACCAGCTTTACAACAAATGCTAAAGGAACTTCTCTAGACACGAAACACAAGAGAAGGAAACGACCTATAGTAGCGAACCCAAAACAACATAGAAAATGGAAATAAGAACATACATATCGATAATTACCTTAAATGTAAATGGACTAAATGCTCCCACCAAAAGACACAGATTGGCTGAATGGATACAAAAACAAGACCCTTATATATGCTGTCTACAAGAGACCCACTTCAGACCTAGAGACACATACAGACTGAAAGTAAGGGGATGGAAAAAGATATTCCATGCAAATGGAAACCAAAAGAAAGCTGGAGTAGCAATTCTCATATCAGACAAAATAGACTTTAAAATAAGGACAAAGAAGGACACTACATAATGATCAAGGGATCGATCCAAGAAGAAGATATAACAATTGTAAATATTTATGCACCCAACATAGGAGCACCTCAATACATAAGGCAAATACTAACAACCATAAAAGGGGAGATCAACAGTAACACATTCATAGTAGGGGACTTTAACACCCCACTTTCACCCATGGACAGATCATCCAAAATGAAAATAAATAAGGAAACACAAGCTTTAAATGATACATTAAACAAGATGGACTTAATTGATATTTATAGGACACTCCATCCAAAAACAACAGAATACACATTTTTCTCAAGTGCTCATGGAACATTCTCCAGGATAGATCATATCTTGGGTCACAAATCAAGCCTTGGTAAATTTAAGAAAACTGAAATTGTATCAAGTATCTTTTCTGACCACAACGCCATGAGACTAGATATCAATTACAGGAAAAGATCTGTAAAAAATACAAACACATGGAGGCTAAACAATACACTACTTAATAATGAAGTGATCACTGAAGAAATCAAAGAGGAAATAAAAAAATACCTAGAAACAAATGACAATGGAGACACAACGACCCAAAACCTATGGATGCAGCAAAAGCAGTTCTAAGGGGGAAGTTTATAGCAATACAAGCCCACCTTAAGAAGCAGGAAACATCTCGAATAAACAACCTAACCTTGCACCTCAAGCAATTAGAGAAAGAAGAACAAAAAAAACACCAAAGCTAGCAGAAGGAAAGAAATCATAAAAATCAGATCAGAAATAAATGAAAAAGAAATGAAGGAGACGATAGCAAAGATCAATAAAACTAAAAGCTGGTTCTTTGAGAAGATAAACAAAATAGATAAACCGCTAGCCAGACTCATCAAGAAAAAAAGGGAGAAGACTCAAATCAATAGAATTAGAAATGAAAAAGGAGAAGTAACAACTGACACTGCAGAAATAAAAAAAATCATGAGAGATTACTACAAGCAACTCTATGCCAATAAAATGGACAATCTGGAAGAAATGGACAAATTCTTAGAAATGCACAACCTGCCAAGACTGAATCAGGAAGAAATAGAAAATATGAACAGACCAATCACAAGCACTGAAATTGAAACTGTGATTAAAAACCTTCCAACAAACAAAAACCCAGGACCAGATGGCTTCACAGGTGAATTCTATCAAACGTTTAGAGAAGAGCTAACACCTATCCTTCTCGAACTCTTCCAAAATATAGCAGAGGGAGGAACACTCCCAAATTCCTTCTACGAGGCCACCATCACCTTGATACCAAAACCAGACAAGGATGTCACAAAGAAAGAAAACTACAGTCCAATATCACTGATGAACATAGATGCAAAAATCCTCAACAAAATACTAGCAAACAGAATCCAACAGCACATTAAAAGGATCATACACCATGATCAAGTGGGGTTTATTCCAGGAATGCAAGGATTCTTCAATATACGCAAATCTATCAATGTGATAAACCATATTAACAAATTGAAGGAGAAAAACCATATGATCATCTCAATAGATGCAGAGAAAGCTTTCGACAAAATTCAACACCCATTTATGATAAAAACCCTCCAGAAAGTAGGCATAGAGGGAACTTTCCTCAACATAATAAAGGCCATATATGACAAGCCCACAGCAAACATCATCCTCAATGGTGAAAAACTGAAAGCATTTCCACTAAGATCAGGAACAAGACAAGGTTGCCCACTCTCACCACTCTTATTCAACATAGTATTGGAAGTTTTAGCCACAGCAATCAGAGAAAAAAAGGAAATAAAAGGAATCCAAATCGGAAAAGAAGAAGTAAAGCTGTCACTGTTTGCAGATGACATGATACTATACATAGAGAATCCTAAAGATGCTACCAGAAAACTACTAGAGCTAATCAATGAATTTGGTAAAGTAGCAGGATACAAAATTAATGCACAGAAATCTCTGGCATTCCTATATACTAATGATGAAAAATCTGAAAGTGAAATCAAGAAAACACTCCCATTTTCCATTGCAACAAAAAGAATAAAATATCTAGGAATAAACCTACCTAAGGATACGAAAGACCTGTATGCAGAAAATTATAAGACACTGATGAAAGAAATTAAAGATGATACAAATAGATGGAGAGATATACCATGTTCTTGGATGGGAAGAATCAACATTGTGAAAATGACTCTACTACCCAAAGCAACCTACAGATTCAATGCAATCCCTATCAAACTACCACTGGCATTTTTCACAGAACTAGAACAAAAAATTTCTCAATTTGTATGGAAACACAAAAGACCCCGAATAGCCAAAGCAATCTTGAGAACGAAAAAAGGAGCTGGAGGAATCAGGCTCCCTGACTTCAGACTATATTACAAAGCAAGAGTAATCAAGACAGTACGGTACTGGCACAAAAACAGAAAGATAGATCAGTGGAACAGGATAGAAAGCCCAGAGATAAACCCACGCACATATGGACACCTTATCTTTGATAAAGGAGGCAGGAATGTACAGTGGAGAAAGGACAGCCTCTTCAATAAATGGTGCTGGGAAAACTGGACAGGTACATGTAAAAGTATGAGATTAGATCACTCCCTAACACCATACACAAAAATAAGCTCAAAATGGATTAAAGACCTAAATGTAAGGCCAGAAACTATCAAACTCTTAGAAGAAAACATAGGAAGAACACTCTATGACATAAATCACAGCAAGATCCTTTCTGACCCACCTCCTAGAGTAATGGAAATAAAAACAAAACTAAACAAATGGGACCTAATGAAACTTCAAAGCTTTTGCACAGCAAAGGAAACCATAACCAAGACCAAAAGACAACCCTCAGAATGGGAGAAAACATTTGCAAATGAAGCAACTGACAAAGGATTAATCTCCAAAATTTACAAGCAGCTCATGCAGCTCAATAACAAAAAAACAAACAACCCCATCCAAAAATGGACAGAAGACCTAAATAGACATTTCTCCAAAGAAGATATACAGAATGCCAACAAACACATGAAAGAATGCTCAACATCATTAATCATTAGAGAAATGCAAATCAAAACTACAATGAGATACCATCTCACACCAGTCAGAATGGCCATCATCAAAAAATCTATAAACAATAAATGCTGGAGAGGGTGTGGAGAAAAGGGGACACTCTTGCACTGCTGGTGGGAATGTGAAATGGTTCAGCCACTATGGAGAACAGTATGGAGGTTCCTTAAAAAACTACAAATAGAATTACCATATGACCCAGCAATCCCACTACTGGGCATATACCCTGAGAAAACCAAAATTCAAAAAGAGTCATGTACCAAAATGTTCATTGCAGCTCTATTTACAATAGTTCGGAGATGGAAACAACCTAAGCGCCCATCCTCGGATGAATGGATAAAGAAGATGTGGCAATTTATACACAATGGAATATTACTCAGCCTTAAAAAGAAATGAAATTGAGCTATTTGTAATGAGATGGATAGACCTAGAGTCTGTCATACAGAGTGAAGTAAGTCAGAAAGAAAAAGACAAATACCGTACGCTAACACATATATATGGAATTTAAGGGGAAAAAATGTCATGAAGAACCTAGGGGTAAGACAGGAATAAAGAAGCAGACCTCCTGGAGAACGGACTTGAGGATATGGGGAGGGGGAAGGATGAGCTTTGACAGGGCGAGAGAGAGTCATGGACATATACACACTAACAAACGTAGTAAGGTAGATAGCTGGGGGGAAGCAGCCGCAAGGCACAGGGATATTAGCTCGGTGCTTTGTGACAGCCTGGAAGGGTGGGATGGGGAGAATGGGAAGGAGGGAGACGCAAAAGGGAAGACATATGAGAACATATGTATATGTATAGCTGATTCACTTTTGTTATAAAGCAGAAACTAACACACCATTGTACAGCAATTATAGCCCAATAAAGATGTTTAAAAAAAAAATGGGAAAGCAAGGCTAGTTGCATCAGGCCCCCGTTTCCACGGGCACAGGCAGAATACATCCCTGTGGTTTCTAAGAAGTCAAAATAGATACTGGTTAGCCAGTGGTGCCTTCCCTGAATCAACTCCTCAAAGCAGGGTATTCTGCATCTAGCAAACGGCCTCAATCAAGGTACGCCGTAGCTAGGGCTCGGGCCTGTGGCTCTTCAAAATCCTGCAGTGTTACACGAAGAACTGGGCTTTAGTGGAAGTCGGTATGCAAGCCAACTTTATCCTGGGGACAGGGTGAATTCAGGCAGGAGGTCCTAGATGGCATTTGAAGCCGAGGGTTTTTCTCAGTGCAGCTCAGACTAGGGAAATGAGTCAGACTTACCAGGCACGTTGCACGTGCTTAAAGGGTGTTCTTGTAACTTTGGGAGTGCAGGGGATTGCAAGATGTCCCATGAAGAAGTGCAGTGTGTCGCGCTACACTCGGCATAAACAGACAGGTTCCGAAGGGATACACGCCAGGACGTTCCTTAGCAGGCCCGGGAGGGCTTGGGGTACTCAGGGATACTGCCGGGAATTCGGTGCCCACGCGAAGCTCCTAGGTGTCCTGAAAGGCTGTTAAGATAACGGAAAGCAGAGGCCACGGCCTCCTGGAAACTTCTGCACGCCTCCGCTACTGCACGGCCATTCAGGGCCTTACCTTGAGGCAAGTGATCACTCTGAGTGTCCCGTTAGTGACACAGCATGGGAGGATGGTGAATTTTTCCTTGAGCAGAGAGAATTCAGGTACAAGCTCCTCGAAGAATTGTAAGCAGAACGATTTCCCATGGCATTACAGACGACGGTCACGACGTAGACTTCCATGGCACGTTGGACTGACCAGAAATGTGGTCCTGAGGCAGTTCGAGAATTCTGGAAATGTTGCTCTCCTTAAGGAACACTCAGCGTGTTGCCGAACACTCGGCATACACAGAGTAGCTCCGATGGGTTACGGCCCTTGCAGTTTCTTAGGACGCCCAGGGGGTCCTGGGGGTACTCACTGTTCCTGCGGGAATAGGGTGCCCACGCGAAGCTCCTAGGTGTCCTGAAAAGCGTACTGCCGTTACGATATGGCAGAGCAGCTGCTGCAGTCCCATGGAAACTGCTGAACACCTCGGCTTCCGCACGGCAATTCAGGGCCTTACCTTGAGGCAAGTGATCACGCTGAGTGTCCTGTTAGCGACTCAGCATGGTTCGATGTTGAATTTCTCCTCGACCAGAGTGACTTCAAGTACGAGGTCTTAGAAAAATTGTAAGCAGAATGTTATCTGATGGCAGCTCCGTATACGGCCGTGACAAAGACTTCCATGGCACGTCGGACGGGCCAGAATTAAGGTCCTGACGCTCTTCGAGGGCTCTGGAAATGTACCTCTCCTTCACGAACATGCAGTGTGTTGCCCGTCACTCGGCAAACACAGAGGGCCTCCGAAGGACAGACCTATTGGCCTCGATGTTGCTCAGCAGGCCCACAGGGGTCTGGAGGTATTCAGTGATCCTGGAAGGAAGTGGTGCACATCCGAAGGGCCTAGGACTCCTGAAAAGGGTACTTCCATTGAACTACAGCAGAAATGTGACTAAGGCCTCATGGAAACAGATGCATGCCTCCTTTTCTGTACGGATACTCAGGGCCTGTCCTCGACGCAACTCCTCATGTTCGGTTTCCCTTGACCTCCAGAGCATGGCAGGCTGAGCTCCAACCCAGCCATGGAAGCACCTGGTTTAGATAGAGGAAACTCATTTTCTTCCAAGAGCCAGGCCTACAGTGGCTAGAGGCCTGTCAACAGCAGTGAATTTCAGGTAGCTTCAAGGCAGCATGCATGGAGCTTTCAAAATGGGAATGCAAGGATAGTTCCATCAGCTTCCCATTTCCAAGGGCACATGCAGCATACATCCCTTGGGTTTCTAAGAAGTCAAAAGAGACACATGTTCCCACTGGCTACTTCCCTGAATCAACTCGTCGCAGCAGGGTGTTCTGCATCTAGCAAACTGCCCCAACCAAGGTATGCCCTAGCTAGGCCTGGGGCCTGTGGCTCTTCAAAAGCATGCAGCGTTACACGAAAAACTGGGCTTTAGTGGCAGTCGGGATGCAAGCCGACTTTCTCCTGGAGGCAGGGTGTCTTCAGGCAGGAGGTCCTAGATGGAACTGGAAACCGAGGGCTCCTCTCAGTTTAGCTCAGACTAGGGCAATGAGTCAGACTTACCCGGCATGTTGGAGGTGCTAGAAGGCTGTTCGTGAACCACTGGGAGTGCTGGGGATTTCAAGCTGTCCCGTGAAGGAGGGCAGTGTGTTTCCCCGTGCTCGGCACACACAGAGTAGCTCGGGAGGGCTACGGGCTCGGCAGCTGCTTAGCAGGCCCACGGGGTCCTGGGAGTACTCACCGTTCCTGCCGGCAATAGGGTGCCCACGCGAGCCTCCTAGGTGTCCTGAAAAGCGTACTGCCTTGAAGATAACGCAGAGCAGCGGCTACGGCCTCACGGAAACTGCTGCACGCCTCCGCTTCCGCACGTCCATTCAGGGCCTGACTTTGAGGCAAGTGCTCACGCTGAGTGTCCTGTTAGCGACACAGCACGGTAGGATGTTGAATTTCTCCTCGAGAAGAGTGACTTCAGGTACGAGTTCCTAGAAATTTGTAAGCAGAATGTTTTCCCTAGGCAGCTCAGACCACGGTCATGACGAAGACTTGCAAGCACGTCCGACTGTCCAGAAATGGGGCCCTGAGGCACTGCGAGAATTCTGGAAATGTAGCTCTCCTTAAGGAACCTTCACTGTGTTGCCCATCAGTCTGCATACACAGAGGGCCTAAGAGGAACCGACCTATGGGCCTAGATGTTGCT